>NC_140588.1:1048253527-1048958325 GCF_964204655.1 Triturus cristatus
TAATTTTCAGGATTGGACAAATATTCCTGGTGGAATTAAATTGAATCAATCTGTGCTTGGTCTGTGCTACACAGAAAGAAACAGACGTGATGTTTGGCCTGCGCTGGCCAATTAGGAGGCAGCAAGGAAGAGTGACACTGAAGCCAACAAATTGTAAGCAAGGGGCTGGCTCCAAGCTCTTTATTTAACACAATAGTGTCTCGCAAGCGAGAGCGCATGCAGCACATGCGCTGTAGCAGGCTCGACCCTAAAAAGGCATCCATAATATTTGGATGTGGCACTTTTAGACATCCACATATGCCAAATCACATTTTCTAAAACAAATCTTATCGTTGCAGATCACATATTAGTCAGATGCCATAACAGACTTTCTGCTGTGTTTCACTGTGTAATTCTCATGAATGTATACAACCTAAATAGGGCATTGGGTGAGTACACTCTAATTTGTAAACGCAGTTCCCTCTTGTGTGCATCCTCCCTGAAGTTGACTTCAGAGCCACAGTCCAAGCTCTGATCAGGTCACGCCTTGGTTGCTCCAATAAACACCAATGATTGGCTCTACAAAGAGACTGCCTCAGAGGTAGAGGAAGGACTGTTGCTGGTTTGCTTCCTCTTTATCGGAGATCAAACCAGAGTGCTGAGGAGAACCAGATTGTGTGGAGGAGGAACATGGTGTGTCAATACTGCCACTAAAATTGTGGGCCGACCCAGAAGAAGGATTATCGATCAGTGTCGTAAAGGATGCTTGGCATGACAATGATATCCAGTGCAGGGCCTTCAGGGCAGGAGAGGTAAGGGCCTAATGTAAATGTATGTACCACCAGCCAAGAGGTATTGCAAACTTGGACCTTGATGGAGATGTGTTGTATAATCACTCAACTGGTCGTCTGGATAAACTGACTGGGTGCCTGTGGTTCTCTCCTCATTTCATCTCTGCTGGTGTCCTTGTAAAGGCCACGCAGATATGTTCTACCGGGCAGAGGATAGTCAAGTGGGGATCCCTTGGGAGAGATATCTTAGGGTCTCTTCTTGGGTGCTGATAGGATCTTTTGAAGTATATATGACACCCAGTGTGTCTTGTGGAGCCCCATTAGTGCCCCCCGCCCGACCTTCCCTTACACCACTGGCCTATTAATATCAAATCGATGCTCAAGCAGAGTCGAAACCGGTATAAATAAATTCGAAGGAGGGATGCACCGAGGCAAAGGCTTACACACTTGCCGAGTCCAGTTGAAAGTGTTCTCTGCTGTCAGACAAGTCTACTAGCCAATAGCACCACTGGTGTCAATGAGCTGGTATTTTCAGCTATGTCCACCACCTGGAGTATGCATGACTACTACCCACCGGTCGACACCGTCATTTAAATCTTAAGGCCATTATCTATATGTATAGTTGAGAAGCACAGTTTACCTTAGACTTTAGCAGGGGCTGCGTGCAGTTCTGTTCTCAGGACTTTTACTGACCCCAGAAAAACAAACAAATTCCATTTGGACGCTCTCTTTCCACTAGTAGCAGACACTTTGTTCACATCTGGTTCCCTTGCGTGGACATTTCGCTTTCATTTAGCATCATCTCTGGTAGCATGCAACAGTGAGATCATGTATGAGCCCCAAATAAATGGCCAATCCAGATGATATGCCGCATTTCACCTTAGACTTCATAGGTGAATGCAATATCGGAAAATCCACCTAATAATTTTGATGACTAATAATCATTTTTTATTTTGAAAAAAAAGACTACAAAGGTCTCTACCTTCTTCTTGTTCGCCTCAGCTGCTTTTACTCATCAGTAATAAACTCCACCCCTTCTTCGGTGGTCAAAATACGTCTCTATTAGGAACACTTTGTCGCTTTATCTGATCGTAGGCATAGAAATGAAAAGAAATGTAAACTACTGCCCGCGTGATGGTGGCTAACATCATCCAAACGCAGATGTGGCTTCAGAGAAGCACATTGCCCATCTCTTCCAAGTCCTCCAAACGATTTATACCTTTAAATGGGTTTTCCTTGGTGCCAAGAGGCACAGATGTCTATTGTTGGACATGTCTTTGTGATAAATACAAGTGAGCCTAAGGGACAATCCTAAATGCATAGCCATGGATCTTTTGCAGAAGAGTGTTGCCAGGTTTCAAGGCAGATTTTGGACGGTTTGTTCAGTATTTGTTAATTGTTCTACTATCCAGAGTGAACATAAACTGAACAGCAACACCGATGTCAAGTATTCCATAACACGTGCTGACATATTAGAAAATTAATATTCAATGCAGATTACTGCGCAGATAAAATGTTTAAACGTAAATATGTCTGTACCAGACAAAAGATACTGCATTATGGGGTCTTCATTTATACATATTTGGTGTTAAAAAACTGAATAAAGCACTATTCTATATTTAATCAAATATACAAACAATTCTTTTTCAGTCTTAAGCATGTGCTGCTTATGTTGAACATTCTAATGCATCGCAAAATGTTTTAAGCGAAAAGTATACTTTTTTTGGCAACTTTGCAAGTTTAATCAGATTTTATACTACTTCCTCTAGATAAGGATTGTCAAACAATGGTCCAGGAGAGCTGGATCCATGCCACGTTTTGAGGCTACCCACTGTCTATATAGATGATTTCCATTCAGATTCATTATATATGGGAATAAGTACCCTATGCTGTAGTTTATAAGTATATTGCAAGTCACTGAGGACTTTCATGACCAAACAGAGGTACAAGGCTGAAGGCCGAGTTCCTTTATAAGCTTATGGAACTTCAAGGTGACTTGCAATATCCTTATCATGAACAGCAGGGGTTACTTTATCCCTTATAATACATGGTTACACCATCACCAATAAACCCTTTAAATCCTTGGTTTGTAGCTCTTTCAAATGAAAGAGAGAGCATGTTTTAAAACATGAAGAATAAAAATAGACTCTCTATGGAAAATTAAACACATTCAAAAGGCTGTGGGATATTTCTTGCCAGAAGATATTAAAATCACTTTAATAAGAAGTCAGGTTTTTTTGTTTTTAAATTGTGCAGTAGCTCTGAATGTGTGGAACCAGGCAGACAGCTTCTAACTTTTCTATAATTACCAAAGGAATGCAGAAATAAAAAAATATATAATTAATATCTCCTTACTGCTTGTCATGCTTGTCACTGTACAGTTAGAAAAACAGAGCAGAAGAAAGAAAAACAACATTTTCCCCAGACTGCAGGCAGCAGGAAAGGTACTGTGATGTCAGAACTCAACTGTAACAAATTATTATATAATTGGTGACTGAGTGCATCACAATCGCCGACAGGTTTTTAATCTTGATTTATAGATTCAGCGCTGGCAAACGTTCTGCATCTCATAAACTTTCACAGGTCCTGAATCTCTAAATAAAGATCTTCTTTTTGCTCCCAAATGTGGCATATTCTGTGCACTAAAACTGAATTTATTGGTGCAAACAATTATGTGAATTGTGCCCCATAAGATTTCACTTTCAATGAATGGCACCATACGAGTGGGTTTAGTATTTGTTCTTCATCTTTTTATTCAATTAGTAAAGATAAATCCATATATAGAAACATAAAGAAAATCATGATTAAAGACAGCAGATCAATGACAGCATGTTCCATAAAGGGAATGGTCCCTATACTAATCTAAAAGGGTTCTAATTCTATCAGAACCCATAAACAGTTATTTGGAAAAGGGTAAGAGTTTTGGGGCTGGAAGTTAGAATCTATAAGATGTCGAACTCCCCATAAAGAACAGTTCTAGAAACCCAGCCGAGTATCCCAAACAGTTGCAGTATCAACCATCTAAATCAAGTTAAATAATAGAAGTCATAGCTGTAGCTATAATCATCAGCATAGGTGAAATAGTCACCTAACAAAGGGCCATATTATCAAGGAACGGCGATAACTTTATCGCAGCTTTAGCGGCAGGAAACTGCCGCTAAAGCGGCAATAATGGGCTTAATAATATGCCCTTGTGAATTCCCATAGAAGCCCATGTTCACACCAGAACCTGGGCTTCTATGGGAATTCACAAGGGCATATTATCAAGCCCATTATTGCCGCTTTAGCGGCAGTTTCCTGCCGCTAAAGCGGCGATAATTTTAACGCCGTCCTTGATAATATGGTCCAAAGTGTCAGGCAACAGCAATCACCATGAGCAGTAGCTTACAGCATTGGAGCGAAAGGAAAAGTAAATACAATCAGGAGCATAGCATTGCATCGCATAGCATCACATTGCCCTCTCTAGCTAGGAACACGTATTATTATAAACATAAACACATGTGTAGCCATGCTCTGGCATGTGAAGTTATCATGAACCAATGGAGAAGAATCTTCCGATGGTCTACAGCTTCTTCCTTCGATTCCCACAGTAAACGCACAAGTCGATATGACGCTATTTAAATGTTGCTAAACATGCATACATTTGTTACATCCGAGTAAAGTTCTCATGAGAATCTTGTAAGTCCACTCTCTTAGCTTTTCAGTGTTCTATTGAGTAGCAATGGTCTACTCTAAGGAATGAAACATTTTCTATTCACAAGGTCCTGGTTAGATCATGAGCATCATGCTGTAAGCAAACATCCTGTGTTCTAATATTCTGTATCTTTATTCAGCATTATAAGTAATTGGTAAATGAAACAATCTAAAATAAGGAGAAATCAAATGATGTGAGGATGGAAAGGATGACAGTTTGTAAACAGCGCACTTAATGGCGACGTTGAGTTCTAGCAGTTCAACTAACATAGATCAGCATTGTTTAAAATGGCATTTGTTTTTATTAAAGAAAGAATAAATGAGTGAAGTGAAAACACGATAGAAATGAGAGCTTTCTGCAAAACAATAAAGCTGCAGGTTAACATTTTGCACATTTGAAGAAAGGCACATTTTCCCTACGTTTTACTTTATTATGCGTTGTTCACGTCAATTCCTAGGCAATTGTCTATTTTAATATGTAGTTATTGTGATCTAAATTTTCCACTCTAACAAACCTAAGAGAAGGACTGTTCCAAGAAGATGACCATGGGTTAGTCATTTTAAAAAAAGTGAACACCCATAAAGTCATACGTTTTTGAGTATATTTACAAACATTCTCAATGTATTTCCCACACCATTTTCTCACTTATCATCCTCTTCATCCTTATCTTTAATTAGGACTTATCAACACCCAATCTCCACCGTATAACCTGGAGGAATTGATGTCTCCATCAGGGAAGATATTTCTCTGTTGAAAAATCATCAAAAGTTTGGTGTGGTGATGCATCCTTCTGTCAACTAAAAGGTTGGCAGCCCACCTGCCAAACTAACAGTACAGTTTCTGAATAGGTCACCAAAGTTTCAGTTCTGAGCATCTAAGGCGGGCCTTGGTCCTACAAGCCATCTTCCAGAATCCACTTTGGAGGACAAATAACCACAACCACAAATCTGTCATGCCATGGCAGTATTGAGGAACTGCAGTCACAAATGTGGGTGCTGGGAATGGGGCAGCTGGACTGATGCAATTTGCAGCAGTGTCATGGCTGCCAGAACACTCTTCCTGCTCTGTGCCTTAAGGAGCTCCTCTAAATTAGGCAAGGCATGGGCATCTTTATTCGACATTGACAAGAATGTCATAAAAGTTCAACACAGTGTATATAAAAGACAGTTTAAAACAAACCATACTACAGCAAACGACTTCAATTCACATAAAGTTAAAAAAGATAAAAAAGACTCATATATACTCAAATTATATTCACAAGACCTCTAACATTAATATTGTGAGCAGAAAAGGTTGCAAATTCAAATAGGTGGATGGTATTCTTATAAGTGATGCACCTTAAGCAACCTACGTCTTAACCTCCAGGCCCAACCCAGGTACTTGGCAGTCCCACAGATTACACTTGGGACAGATGTATCGTATGTCAAAATGCGCAATGCTACCCTTGCAGACCTTATACCCAGATTTTTACAAACGGGTTGGAGCCACCTTAGTCTGGGTTGCCTGTATGCCTGACAGGCAAACATAAAGTGGCCAATGGACTCTGTGGGCGAAGTGCAACCAGGGCAACCGGTTGGGTGCGTGTTTACCTTGTTCCAGCTAGATTGGAAATCATGAAGAGGGAGGGTGCCATACCGGAGCTTAAGGTATAATACTCTGTCATGCGGTGATTCAATAAAATCCAAAAAAAGCTCCAGTTTAGGAGCTGGTTTCATATCTAAAAAACGCACAGTGAGGACACCATCCTGACTTCTTAAGTTTTCGGCCACAACACAATCCCAGTAGATTTTTTTTAACATAGGTTTGGGGGGTGGAACCTGGGTCACCCAGGCTTCTTCCAAACCAATCTTCTGCAGTTGTTATTTCAGGTTTATTACCCAGGGGATCTTGTGATCTGCGCCCAGGTTTAATAGCTCATCTAGGGCTGAGGCGTAGTGGTGGAGTTGGGGGGACCTTCTGATCCTCGACCAGAATAAAATGGGGCGCAGCCTAGCCATGTCGCTGATGTTATATCTCTGCCAAAGTCACTACGGAGTGGGGCTAGTGGGGTGGACAGGGGGAGAGAGGCTAGGTCTCTAAAGAACTTGTTCTCAGATCTAATTAACTCTATCAAGTTTTCAAAACCCCACAGTTCCGCCCCATAGAGGGCTGATGACAATGCCTTCCCCTCATAAACCTTAACGGCCGCCGCTATTGGCCTACTGTGTGAGAGCCTCTGATGTTTTGATATTGCCCCTGTAGCTCTTTTATGGGCAAGGAGCATTTTAGAGAGATGGGGGGCCCATTTGAGCTTGTTATTGACCCTCACTCCAAGGTAATCAAAAGCGTCCACTAACTCAAGTGTGGTGCCGTTGAGGTGGATGTTATTCCTGAAATTTTTTGAGGGAGAGAGCGCCATCAACTTGGTTTTTGATGTATTTATTTTCAGCCCCCTGGTGTCACAAAACTGGGAAAAACGGGACAGCAGTGTTTGCAAGCCCATAGGGCTTTTCGAAATCAAGAGAGTATCATCAGCAAAGAGCAGGGTAGATATTTTTTCCCCGCACAGGGTTGGGGCGTCGACCCTGTCGCCTCTCAGATGGTCTGCCACACCGTTTATATAGAGAGAGAACAGGGTCGGGGCCAAAACGCATCCCTGCCGCACTCCTTTCTCGACTGAAATACTCTCTGTAAGTTGTCCCTGCGGACCCCACCTGACTTTGGCAAAATTGTCTGCGTGGAGGCGTTTGAGGAGGTTCAGGGTTAGGGAAAGAATTCCCAAATCAAAAAGTACCTGCCATAACTGTGATCGTGGGACCAGGTCAAAGGCTGTTTTTAGATCAATAAACGCCAAATAAAGGCTGCCTTTTTCGATGACCACAGATTTCCAGTAGATGGTACAAAATCTGAAGACCTGGTCAATGGCGCCTACTCCCTCCCTGAAACCCGCCTGCAGGTGACTCAAGATACCCTCCTCATCTATCCAAGCCTTAATCCTGGTTAAGAGGACTCTGCCAACCACTTTTTGAATTACATCGATTAAACTAATCGGTCTGTAGTTGGCAGGATCCCCTCTATCGCCTTTCTTGTATATGGCCACAAGCTCCGCCCCCTTCCAGGAGTCCGGGATTGGACATCCAAGTGTTAAGTTTTTAAGAAAGTGCAGAATAAATTCGGCCCAGAGATCTTTTTCGTGAAGCAGTAGGTCTCCTGGGAGACCATCTGGGCCAGCTGCTTTCCCCGGGGCAATCGTATTTATCGCAGAGATAACCTCAGTCAGAGCAAAGTCGGGCTCCCGTTCGGAGGTTTCCGAATACTCTGATTCAGGCTCCAGCTCCCCGTGGCCCACTCTATCACTAGACGAGTAAAGGTTTGAGAAGTGTGAATACCATTGGGATTCCGTTATGTGGCTTGGTATTGGATCAGCCCCGCCCCTCATGCCAGTGTTTACAAGATTCCAAAAGAGGGATGAGTCTTTTAGTAGGGCTGCGGCCTTAAGATCTTGCCAATGGGATTCATCCCACGAGCGCTTTGCCATCCTTATGATGTTATAATACATTTTCCGAGCATTAATAATAAGTGTTTGGTCCTTGGATTTAATAGCTCGGGATAGCGACTGTCTCATAACCCTACAGTCTTGTGAAAACCAAGGGTTTTCTGATTTTGGGGGGTGCTGCTTTGAATCCCCCTTCACCTGTGCCACAAAAAAAATTCCAACCCTTCCTATCGTTTGTTGGTAGATTTCTAAGAGGTCGTCAGTGGGGAGGGTCTTCAAGTGGTGACTGGTGAGTAGGTCCATTGCTTCAATACCATCTTTGACTAGGGATCTGATTTTGCCCAGGTCCATCTCACGCTTTGCCACCCTAGGCCACTTGAGTCGTCTATTGCAGTTTGTTAGGGCGACCTCGCTAGCCCCGGGCCTCTGTTCAATTGGAAGCTCGATAGAGATAGTGGCCAGGCCCCTCCTGAGTTGCAGAAACAGAGGATTATGGTCACTCTCAGACCTGTCAACCACTATCATATCAATCAGGTCTGGCCAAATATCAATACTCAAAAGGATATAATCAATACGTGAAGGGGCTCTAGTTCTCATAAATGTGGGGGCACCTAGGCCATCTGAATGTGATCGGCCATTTGTTGCCCTCAAGTTAATCTCCAGAGTAAGAGCATTTATTTGCACAGCTCTTTTGGTCCAGTTCTTCAGTGGTGGGAGGGTTAGTTGGGGTATACCCTGTTTAGAATCAATATCACCAGTACCCAGAATGTCCTCGCTGCTCAGGGGCTCAAAAGTGCAGTTTAGGTCCCCGGCAACTATGACCTCCGCCTTGGGGGAGATTGAAGAGAGTTCAGACTCGAGAGCTGAGACAATTGGACTTGCTTGCCCCCCAGGAGTACCCCTAGCATAAATGTTGAATATTTCAAGGGAGAGCTGATGGTCTGCCCCTTTGATGGAAATATGCAAGAGGTCCTGAGATGTAATTGGGTGCCATTTAACTGTCCAATTCAAACTGATGCTAATCCAAATTAAAAGACCCCCAGAGGGTCGACCTCGTGTGGACCTAATTGCAGGAACGAAAAAAGAAGAAAACCCCGATCTATGTAGAGGGACCAGACTCCAGGTTTCCTGAAAGAGGATAACATCGAACTTATCAATGAAATCACTCCAAACAGGGTCTGTGAGGTTCCTCCCTAAACCTGAAATGTTCCATGATAGAAGCTTAATGTCACCCATGGAAAATGGCGTAAAAGGGGCGTCTATGACTGCAGGTATAGTAATTTGGGAGTTCACCTCTGACTCCAAGCTAACGGTAGCTGTTCCCCGGGCATTTGAGGGCGGATAGAATGATGGAGTGCTATTCGAGGATGGGTCCATGGCAAGGTGGAGTGAGGACGCACATAGTGGGGAAACTATAGTTGAATTTGGTAGTCAATCAACTTGTCTTAGGCCAGAGTCCTCACCCTCCCTTTGGAAATTCCAAACAGGGAGCTTACGGATCTGAATAGAAGAGTGAGCTGGTGGTGATGTTCTATACTCAAGCAAGAGTAGGTTATCAGCTAAGACAGGATCCCTAAACGTAATCTCTATGCAATCAGTATCAGCATCCACACGAGAATGCCTCCTTACCCTTGCAATATCCTCTCTGATGATAGATCTACATCCTCTTACATATCTCAACCAGTGTATGACTTTATTGTGCAGGGATTCACTGCCCTCAGAAGCATGGCGAGATTTCAATTTAGGTGCGTGGGTCATGAAAACAGGGAAACGCCTGCACCCGGAATAGTGAATTGGCAAAGGAGATGAGAAATGAGGTGCAGAATTGTCTCGACTAGATATAGGAAGACTGAGAGGGCGTCTAGAAAGAGAAACTTCAGCAGTTATACTTGTTGGAACAGGGCTTCTCGGCAGATCTAGGTGTAACTTAGACTGATCATTTTCTCTAGAGATGTTCCCCTTAATATGCGGACCCATGTTTGCATTACCAGCATTAATTTTTAAGGGAAGTGTCTTTGGAGGATCGGACTTCTTCATTGGCAGGATTAACCCAGGAGCAGGTGTAGAGACCGAGGGGGTGGGCGGAGGGGCCTTGTGTCTAATAAGACTCTCCACCCTTTTGCTAAGTCCAGCCACCAACTCCTCCAGTCTCGTGACTCTGTCGTATAATACAGAAAAGTGATCGACAGCAGAGCTAATAGGAGTCAAAGAGTCTTTTATAAGTCCGTCTGCCTGGCTAGATGGATGAGACAGGTCAGGGTCGAGGGGTGCAAACCTGTTATTGCATAATAGGGCTTGAAGAGGAGTATCCATGTTTGCAGGGGGTACTTCCGAAATGTTCTGGATAGAAGTAATCGTGGAAGTATAGGAAGCGGGGTCAGACCTTTGTTGTTTTGTTGAGCAATGGGCAAGGAACATAGTTGGTATAGTGGCATTTGTCTTAGGGGCAACTTTAGCTGCCTGATTCTCCCCTTGCTCATCAAGCAGCGTGTCCTCACAGTCATGCACTATCTCCTCTATTCTGGTCAGGACACAGTTGATGGCGGCGTGACTGTTCTTCTTAGATGTTTTTACTTTTTTACCAGTACTCGTCTGCCCACCCTCAGCGGCTTTCCTTTTACCCATAGCTTTCTCCCAACAGCGATGTTACAAGACAAGCTGTGTGGCAACGACCAATGAATAACAGGGAGCAATATCACAATCTGCAACAACAAGCCAAATACATGGCCATGCTTTAGGAGGGACTATTTGACATAACACAGTACATTATCGTAGAAATGTAGTGATGGTGGAAATGGCAATGTAGCCACGTAGGGGGGGTGGCCCAGCCCGGCCTCCTTCGGCCCCGGACGGCCACAGACGGCCCGCCCTTTGCCCGGGCTTGGCCCGGCGCCGCGCGCGCGCGTCCCGCGACGCTGGACCTCCGCTCGCTCTTTATGGCTCCAGGCGCAATTGACCAGCGGTGTCTTCCGGCCGCTGAGGCTTCTGGGTCTCGTAGTCCACCCCTTGCTGCAGCTGCAGTAGTTGTTAGTGCTGCGGCGGCGGAAGGGGATGACGACCTCACTGGCCGACTCTCGGGGTCAGAGCACTCAGTCCCAACGCTGGAATTCCAACGGTAAGTCCCTCTAGGTTTTGCGAGCCTCCCGCTCCGTTGTTGTTGCTGCAGGGGCGGGATGGGTGGGACGGTGCTAATTCTTGGCAAAATTACAGCGTCGGAACACTCGGACCCATACAGGAACACAAGATGCGAGGCCCTCTAGGATATACAAGGCACCCGCTCCGTCGGACCTCCGCTCGCTCTTTATGGCTCCAGGCGCAATTGACCAGCGGCGTCTTCCGGCCGCTGAGGCTTCTGGGTCTCGTAGTCCACCCCTTGCTGCAGCTGCAGTAGTTGTTAGTGCTGCGGCGGCGGAAGGGGATGACGACCTCACTGGCCGACTCTCGGGGTCAGAGCACTCAGTCCCAACGCTGGAATTCCAACGGTAAGTCCCTCTAGGTTTTGCGAGCCTCCCGCTCCGTTGTTGTTGCTGCGGGGCGGGATGGGTGGGACGGTGCTAATTCTTGGCAAAATTACAGCGTCGGAACACTCGGACCCATACAGGAACACAAGATGCGAGGCCCTTTGTTGCTTTGGCTGCGCGTTGGTGTTCTTCTTGTGTTGTGACTTGTGCATGTACGGCGGACACGCTGAAATCATGTGATATAGGAAAATGCTTAAACCTTTATGTAAGTCAATGTTCACCACAGTTTGCTGTTGGCTCCACCCTGGTGCACCTACAACCATCTGTTGTGAAAAAAACGTACTCACACTAAGATCACATTATGCTGGAACTACTTAGGATTTAATTGATTTATAAAGACAAAATCCCACCATTCTGAATTCTGTAAATCAGGAACTAATTTTGGCCTGTTTAATCGTTTAGGTTTCACTGGGGTGCTCAAAAACAGCACATCCCCAAACTGCACTTGGATAGATTATGCTCTAGAAAGGAGTAAAATGTTGCTCTTAAGACTGGTTTCTTGGTGTTTTATTCTGTTCTGAACCGCTGTGTTCTTCAGATGATCCTGCATGAGTTGATGCTCAGACTACCATTGTACCAACAACTGTGACAAATGCAAAGATGAGGCATGTGTAGCCTCTTTTCCCATTAAACATGACAAGTAGTTTGTTAATCCCATCCTCGTCACCATCAAATGAAGTGAGGAGGTCCACGCAGGAAGGTTGTAATTCAAGATGTTTTATTCAAATAGACAACATGTAGTTAAGTTGTGAAAGAGAGCCACACCTGGAGCAGCCTGTCCGCTACTCAGCCCATGTCCAACTGTCCCTTCACCTCTCTGTGTCCCAACATTCCAAGGCACATCATGACTCCAACATTCTATTGAGCACAGAGCACTGGCACTGGCTGAGCAGGAGGTGTGAAATACATTTCATGACAAATGCAGGATACTACATAGTTGTATTTACACATCCTGTTTAACATTTCAAATATGATAATCCTCCCATTGAAATGAAGTTGGTTGCATTTTTATTTTTCAGTGTCTTCCTAGAGAACTTGCTCAGTGGTCATTTTGACGTTTCTCCTCTTGTTTTCGCCTCAGTCGTCATACTGTAATACACCAGTCGAAAAAAGTGCTTGTGGTGCGCGTACTAGAAATAACTGTTGCCAAGTGAGCAGTGACCCCCAATGATGAAGGATGGCACCTTCTGTGGTTAGGGGTGGAGGACCTTATCAGGCAGTTTCTAATAGGAACTAAACTGGAAATACCGGGATTACACAGATTTACACCACTAAGGCCTTCATCAGGGTTAGCTGCCAATCATTGGTGGACCCAGTAGCTGCTGGGATGGTGAGCAGTGCAGAAACAACAGTACAGTTTCTCTTACGGGACTCTGGCTATTCAAAGCAGACAAAATGTCTGGATTAGAATGAAGCCATAAATGAGGAATAATCAGATTCAGCTTGGATTCAGTGACTGCGACTCATATTGGCACAGTTGCGTGGCCCCCGCAGTTATTAGTACCAGCCGAAAATGGTAACCTCAAAGGCTGGAATTACCAAGTCTATTCTCAGGGATCTTGTCATGAGGCCTTAAGCATCTAGGCGCTCAAAATCAGGACCACCGTACTTTATGAATGCTGTGCAGTGTTTGGAATGAAAATACTGTGTCTGCGCCCCCAGAGGGGTATAGAAATAAAATCACAACTGTCATCAATAACTACATTATGTGTTCATACATAGAGAAGTAAATTCATTGTGAGCATCTTGATTGGGGTGGACGTAACTTGCGCAATTACCTGTAGAGCAATCATGCAGAATTTCCCAAGAATTCTGCTAGAATACTCCTGAATTATGCCAGAAGAGGAATACTGCATTTAGCACTATTTCGTAGCGCAAAAAGTTGACGCGAGGATGCACGTTCAGCTAAGAAATAGATCTAAATGCAGCAGTACATGAATAGCACACATGAGCAGACGCTTACGGTAGCTAAATGTGCATTTGGAGTAGGAGTTTTCCCCTAACTTGCTACCCTCATTTAACTCCAATTTCTTAGAGCAGAATGTTCCCTCACATCCAAAATGGTCGCAAGGATGCATTTTGCATCAAGAAACCATGCCAAATGCAGCAGAACACAAATAGTGAACACGAGCAGAGGGATTGTTTTCCTCCAAATTACTTTTGATTACATGAGGAGGGGAAATTGCATAATTATCAGTAATTCCACATCAAAGAGAAACACAGAATTACCAAAATTACTTTGATTACTCCTAAGTAATACAAATTCTGCCCAGGCCCAATCTTGATTATGTGAAACAGTAGTAGATTAAATGCAAGCCGCACTAAGTCAATTTCCCATCTTCATTTCATTTTTTTATTATCTATTTAAGGTATTCGTTAAAGTCTTATAGCCCCTGGTCTAAAACTGTTCCTTTCAATTAAGGCCTTAGTGGTAAGTGCTGGTGTAGTAATGGCATGGCTTCTGCAGCAGGCCTGGGCCCCAGAGAGCCCTGTGCAGAAAGTACAGCTTCTTACATTCCAATAAGAGCTCTAGTGGTAAGCAGTGTGGCAATTAAGGATTGGCTTCTTGTGTTCTCCAGTGTTCAGGTTGCACAACAATCCTGTTAGATCCATGCTGGTCTTGAAGGCAGACCACAAGGTCCTGATCAGATGAGTCAGGATGGTGATTGGTCATGTACTGGTTACTGTATCAGTGTCTCGGATACAGGCACCTGTCACACTTACTTTTTGTAATTATTTAGTCTGCTGAAACAAAATGGCTGCTGTGTGCAGGAAGGGGCAATAATAACCTATACTTCCGGAAACCCGTCGCACATCACTGCATCCTACAGATCACCCGTCGCTGCTGGGGCAAAATCACCAAAGTACAACTGCAGACAAACCCCGCACTCAACCCACCGACCAACCCCTCCAACCCCGACGATGGTGCGCGCACCCTCAGACGATGGATGGACGACTGCACCAACACCTTAGCCCCGCTGAAAATAAAACAAACCCTCAAAGACACCAGCAAGAGAGCCCACTGGTTCAGCCCAGAACTCCTAGCGTCAAAGCGCACCTGCCGGAAGTTGGAGAACATATGGCAAAGCGAGAAGTCGCCGGGCAGCCGCGCAGCCCACAAAGACGCCATCCGCAACCACCATCATCTCATCAGGACCGCCAAGAGGATCTCCTTCTAAGACCGCCTCGACAACAACGCACACAACAGCAAGGAGCTCTTCAACGTCGTGAAGGAACTCTCCAACCTCAGTTCCAACGCCAACGACATCCCGCAGTCGCAAGCCCTGTGCGACTCCCTGGCCACCTTCTTCCACCGCAAGATCGCCGACATCCACGACAGCTACAACCCCCGGACGACCCTAACAGGCCCCAACACGCCAGACCCATCACACCCCACCGACCACGACCCCCTGACAACCTGGGCCAACGTGAGCATCGAAAACACAATTAAGACCATGGCACAATCCACTCCGGCTCACTGTCTGACACTTTTCCTCACCACATCTTCAACAAAGCCGGCAGCTCCATCGCACCCCACCTGCGCAACATCATCAACCTCTCCTTCAAGACCGCGACCTTCCCTGAGAGCTGGAAACACGCCGAGATCAACGCCCTACTGAAGAAACCCAAGGCGGACCCGAGCGAACTCAAAAACTTCCGGCCCATCTCCCTGCTTCCGTTTCCAGCTAAGGTCATCGAGAAGATAGTCAACATCCAGCTCACCCGCTACCTCGAAGAAAACAGCATCCTGGACCCCTCCCAATCTGGATTCCGCAGCAACCACAGCACCGAGACCGCCCTCATCGCCGCCACAGACAGCATCAGGATCCTACTGGACAATGGCGAGACAGCGGCCCTCATCCTTCTGGACCTCTCCACCGCCTTCGACACAGTCTGCCACCGCACACTATGCACACAACTCCTCGACGCAGGGATCCGAGACAAGGCCCTGGACTGGACCTCCTCCTTCCTCTCCGGCAGAACCCAGAGAGTCCGCCTCCCCCCGTTCCGATCCAAAGCCTCCGAGATCATCTGCGGCGTCCCGCAGGGATCCTCCCTCAGCCCGACGCTGTTCAACGTCTACATGGCATCTCTCGCACGCATCGCCCGACATCACGACCTCAACATAATTTCCTACGCCGGCGACATGCAACTGATCCTCTCCCTCACCAAGGACCCCCTCACCGCCAAATCCAACCTCCACCAGGGAATGAAGGCCGTCGCCGACTGCATGGAGGATAGCCGCCTTAAGCTGAACACAGGAAAGACGGAGATCCTCATCCTCAGGCCCAACCCCTCAGCATGGGACGACTCCTGGTGGCCCGCATAGCTGGGGACACCCCCCGCACCTACCATCCACGCACGCAACCTGGGAGTCAGCCTCGACTCGAAACTCACCATGACAAAACAAGTCAACGCTGTCTCCTCCACCTGATTCAACTCCCTCCGTATGCTCCGCAAGATCTACAGATGGATCCCGACAGACACAAGGAAAACAGTCACCCAGGCCCTAGTCAGCAGCAGACTCGACTAAGGAAACACCCTCTACGCCGGAGCCCCGACCAAGCTCATTAACAGACTGCAAAGAATCCAGAATGCCTCTGCATGCCTGATCCTCGACATCCCACGCCGCGACTACATCACCCCCCACCTGAGGAACCTGCACTGGCTCCCCGTCGACAAAAGAATCTCCTTCAAGCTCCTGATCCATGCACACAAGGCACTCCACAAGACCGGCCCAGCCTATCTCAACAGTCGACTCTCCTTCTACGTACCCAACAGAAAACTCAGCTCCACAGACCTCTCCCTGGCTACCGTCCCACGCAGCCGTAGAACCACAGTCGGAGGCAGATCCTTCTCCCACCGCGCCGCCAAGACCTGGAACACCCTCCCCCTCAACCTACGACAAACCGAAGACCTTCTAACCTTCAGGAGACGACTCAAGACCTGGCTGTTCGACCAGTAGCAACAGCACCCCCCCCCCCCCACTCCCCACCCTCAGCGCCTTGAAACCCTTGCGGGTAAGTAGTGCGCTTTACAAATTATTTGATTGATTGATTGATTGATTGATTGATTGATTGATGGATTGATTGATTGATTGATTGATTGATTGATTGATTGATTGATGTGGAGGCTGGTGGGTGATGGAAGACAGATGGAAAGAGGCATCTGTCCCCCAGAAAAGACAACCTTTGACAAAGGGCAGGTATTGACAAAGCCAATAGATCTGGCTTTGTTGCTCTAATGCATTCAAACTGCATTCTTTTTTTTGGGCAACATTTGTTTATTGATTTTTGGGAATATCACAAAGCAAACCAGCAAGTACTAAATGGGTGAAGTCCTGGGTGTACGAAGGAAGACAAAGCAAGTCTGTGCTGCAGGCAATATGGCAAAGGCGTATCAGAGGCAATAACAATCTATACACACCTCAGCAATTGAAACTCACAGCTGAGCAACTGGTCTCCCAGAATAACGAAATACAGAAAGAACAAAGGGTGTTATGGGGGTGAAAGGGAAGGGGGGTCCAGGTGGTGGTGTGGATACCAGTCGGTCAGTTGGAGAGGGTGGTTTTGTATCACTCAGGGTCATCCGGGGCCGCCAGGGACCACAATAATGGTGGCAAGGGGTAATCCTACAGCTCCAAGGATAGAGGAAAACCTTTCCACAGCCTCAGATCAGGGCAGTCCTGTCTGCCGAAAGGAAGGGGCACCATATTGCATTAACATCATGCAATTTGGCATTAAGTTATTTGTAGGTGGTATGCTCATGCCTAGCTTCCCTATGGAGTTCTATCCGCCACTCATTGCAATTAGGTTTGGGCGGTTACCGCCATTGCTCAAGAATCTAGAGTTTGGCCACAGCAAGGTAGGTCGCTATCCACCAATGCTCCTGCATTGTTAAATGAGGTAGGCCAAAGAAATCATGCAGGATGACAAGCTGGGGAATGGGGGAGAGGAGAAAGGAGCTGTGGTGGCGGAAATGGGACCAGATATCTGTCCAGTAGACAGTGAGTGTTGGTCATGACCACAGGATAAGGTAGATGTCACAGTGGTCCATAGGGCAGTTCCAGCAATAGTTGTAGGGGAGACATTTGCCCCTTTTGAGCTTCCAAGGAGACCAGGACCAGTCGTGGAATATTTAAAAGTAGAGGAATTTGAATCTAGACTTTCTATGGGCCCAGTCATGATTCGCCAACCAAGGCATCTTCTTCTCTGGCGAGTAGATTTTAACCAATAGCAGTTGCCATGACAGTTTAGGTGTGGTGCTTGAAGGGCCCGAGTGTGAAGATTTAAAGAGTGAGTATTCAATACAGGCTTGAGATTACCCCTCAATAATGCACCAGAGCTAGTAAATAATGAAGGATAGGAAAACGAGGAGCTTCACCGCTTTCAGTCCAAGTACAGTCTGTAGGCAGTGAGTTAGTAGATGGAGTCCATAGGTTGAACCCCAAATTCTCTCCGCAATGCACAGAAGTCTTGAGCAGGCCGTTTTCATATATTTGATCCACCCATTTAATCCCCTTGTGTGTCAGGATGTCGGAAAGAGCGGCTTCCCTCCAATAGAGAGAGATGCGTTATGCCACAGCTCCCCATCGAGGCCAGAGTCACCTTCAAGATGCTCACCCACGCACACAAGGCCCTCCACAACACCGGACCAGAATACCTGAACAGCCGACTCAAATTCCACACACCCCAAAGGACCCTACGATCAGTGCAGCTCTCCTACGCCGTGGTCCCCCGCACCAGAAAGACCAGATTGGGAGGCCGCTCCTTCTCCTTCCTCGCGGCCAAAGCCTCGCCCTTCCGCTCCACCTTAGACAGACAACGCTCCCCATCTTCGCAAGAAACCTCAAAACCTGGCTCTTCGACAGACCCCCTCCTTGATGAACTGGAACCTGCACCCCCCCACCACGACGCCCAGTGCCTTGAGACCCGTACGGGTGAGTAGTCGCGCTCAACAAACGCCTGATTGATTGATTGACAGTGGTGCTTCATGGTGCAGTAATGGTAAGATACCCACTAGCTTGTGAGCTTCTTTCTAGGCTGTCACCGTTGCCACCAGAATGGGATTAGAGGTCAAATTGGTTGCAGGTAGTCAGGTATGCAGCAGGGAAAGTTGAGGGTTGTCGGATAGATGTCTTTATAAATGCAGCCACGGGAGCGAGAGGTGGAATGCAAGAGAGTAGGATTCCATATGGGTTAGTCGCAAGCCCCCAGCAATAGTATCCGCCCACAGGTGAAATTCTCAGAGCCATCTCTTGTGCCCACTCCTAATGTAGGAGCTGGTATTCGCCTCTATGCCTGCCAGGATATCGTGAGGGAATCAAAGAGATAGAATTTTCAATGAGATAATAGAACTGGGGAGTTATCATCATTTTAATAGTCAGCACCCTCCACATAGGAAGAGATTGAGGTGGGACCATCTCAGGAAATCCCACTTTGTGCACTCTTTCAATGGAAGGAGGTTATAATTCACCATGTGGTATAGACCCATGTTTATTTTGACAGAAAGGTAGCCGAACCCCGCCAAGACTCATCTCACGTTGTAGCTGTGGATGCTTCCATCGGTAGTAGATCGGGACACAGGGAGAACTTTGCACTTAAACCAGTTGTAACCCAATAACCGAGAGAAATCCTCAATGTTTAACAACGCAGTGGCGAATGAGGTGCAGAGATGCGAGATGAGGAGCAAGATATCATTCACAGAGAGTAGGGCTTTGACCTTGCAAGGCAGTAGGGACTCCTGTCACCTCTGGGGCCTGACGAAGACCCAAAGCAAGGGGCTCCAAGGTGAGCAGGAATGGGAGTGGGGACAAGGGGCATCCTTGCCAAGTGCCACACCCAACCTCATACGGGCCAGAGAGGAAGCCTCTGCATGAGACCTCGGCCATGGGTGTTTCGTACAAGAGATGATCCTTACATATGAAGTTGTCCCACAAACCCATTAGAACCATGACTTGAAAAAGATATCACCAGTCCATGCAGATGAAAGCCTTCTTAGTGTCCATTGAAAGCACTGCAATTTTGGACTGGTCATCCCTTGTTTGCCACAAAAGATGCACCAGCGTCCGTAGATGATCACAGAAACTGTGACCTGAGATGAATATTACCTGGGGGACATGGATAAGTAGGGGACTCACTGTACACAGGAGCATCACCAGTACCTTGGCCATGATCTTCAGGTCCATATTAAGTAGGGAGATCAGGAGGTAACTGGCACACTCTAATGAGTTCTTGCCATCCTTAGGGAAGAGGGTAATAATGGCCTTATTAGATATAACTCCTAAGGAGCCCATAGCTTCTGCCTCCTGAAACTCCCACGTCAAAAGAGGCACTAGTATGTCCTTCCCTGTTTTGAGATAGGCCTCAACAACCCATCTTCTCCTGGTGACTTGACCACTGGGAGGGCCGACATGGCCTCAACCACCTCATCCTCTGTGATGGTCCCTGACAATTGAGCCTGCCCCTCTTCTGACAATACAGGCAGGAGCAATGGAGTCAAAAATGCTTACCTGCATGGGTGTGGTCCCCAGTGCTGCTGTGGAGAGGAAGGCATAGTAAGAAGAGAGAAGCAGATCTCATTATCACAAGGGTGCACTAGCAGAACCCCAGTCGGGCCGCAAATCGTTGGGATGGCCAGGTAAGATTCTCTCTCATTCAGTTGGACAGCCAGGAGTCTACCTGCTTTGACCCCTTGATTGTACCTCAAACAACTTCAGCTTAACAAAGGCCTTCTCAGGGGACCTGGAAAAATACGAGTTCAGGCATATCTTAGCGAGCTCCAACTGCTTACGAAGTGTCGGTGTATCTGGTGACATAACCAGAAGAGCAGTATTTGTATTACAACTGTTTTGTTTTGTTTCACTCCAAAATTCATACTTGACTTTAAAGGATATTTTGGTTACATGCATCAACATGGTTTTGTGCTTTTTGCACATACGCAATGCATTTTTATTATTGACTTACTTCCCAAAGTAAAGTGTGGCAATGTGGTCCCTGCACCATCTCCTTTCCACTGCTCTGCTCTCATGCGTAGGCTGCTGGATGGTGGCACAGGATCTTCATCCTCTGAAGCTGAGGCTGACACCTCGATGTATAGGCCGCTCCTGTTGGCAATATTGTGTGGGATGGCACACATTGCCACTATCTAACAAGCAATTTCCAACGCATATTGCAGTGCACTCCCACTCAGACCACTGGATAAGAGCTTTCTGTAGACCAAATATCTGCTCAATCACACTCCTGGTGCAACAATGTGCAGGGCTATATTAGTGCTCATTTTGGGAGTTGGGGGAAAGGTATGGTGTGAAAATCCATGGACGTAGGGCATACGCACTATCACCTGCAAAACAGACGTAGTTGTGATGCAACATGACAGATTGACTAGGTGACTTAAAGCACATATCTGTTTGTAAATTGCTATTCTGTACCTAATATGTATCCATCATCAGACTCCTCACTTTCTAGCGGTCTGTAAATTCCGCTCTGTCTGAACATGAAGGATGGGTGCTTCCTGGATATACTGGACAAAATATCAGCTAAGATATTGTGGACATTAAATACCACTTGAATGTTTAGAGAATGTCTATTTTTCCCGTTCCTGAATATATATTCCATTTGGGATGAGGGACATATGGGCACGTGTCCCATCTATACACTAGACCATGCGACATGGGGAAATTTGGTAAATCCTGTAAAATTGTAATTTTGTACAATGCATTTCCTGGGTAGGTATATGTGGTGATGAATGTAGAGCAGCATTCCAACTAGGAATGCACAGAAGAAATGTGAAAGTGCACTTTGAGACACCCCTCCTGCTACCGCAAGCACACCCTGGTAATTGCCAACGAACAATAGGTGTAACAAGCACAACACCTGAACATGAGTGGGGATAGAACTGCTTTCAAGATGGCGCCGTAAGAAGGCAGGTAGCTCCAATATGACATTGCTACTTAGCCTGTATTTGCCATATATTTCTTTCTCCGTCGAAAAATGGTCAGCCTGATTCTGAGTATCCTCTCTTGTCTCTGCCTTTTGCTTGCAGTCAGGTACAAAGCAGCCATTGTGGAAACCCCTGATGCATTCTGGGCCAGCTTTTATACTTTGCACCCAGTTACCACTAGTTCTGAGTTGTTTGTAAATAGCATGTGCAAATGGGCTATTTTGCGACTATTTGCTATTTGCCTCTAGCATACAGTTTGCAAATCGCAAAAAGGGATTTCCTATTTGCAGTTCGGCTGCAAAATGTACCGACTTGTACACCAGTAGCATCGAAATTCTGGATTTGCGAATGGCGTTTGTACATCGCAAACAGCAATTTTTGCTTTTGCAAACGACTCTGCAACCAATTTGTGAGTTGCCAATTTTTCGTACATGTGATCCTAGATTATACTTCTGGTTAAAGTAATTCAAATGTTGTCATTGAATAGATACAGAGTTAAATGCTGAAGAGAGATCATCTGAGGCTGGGCTTCCAGTGAAGAACCGAATCAAAGAGGATAGAGGCTAAGGAATACCTCCTCTCTGCTTGGGGGTGTCAATATCCAAAGGCGTTTCCAGATTCCATGTAATATGTGGCACAGGCTCTCTTGAAGTTGCACCAAGGTGAGGTGTGAGGGTCCAAAATAAATATTCAAACATTTCTTAATCTTGCAAACATCTCAAGGCTCATGAATCTATTTCGGGAAAAACTGCCATTTCCGACAAGGAGAGAACATAGGCCAGGGCACCAAAGTGAAAGTGGCCCTCATTAGTAAATTAGATAGCTAAAACAGTGGCCCATGTTTGCATATCAGGGCAATGTTAAACTAGCAATGACAAGCTATGGCTTGTGAGCTACGCCATGCATGTGTGCTCCATGTGGGGAATGTTTTTGGAAATACCAGAGAAAATACTATCCCACCTGACCATAAAACAGGCCCACAAACAGCCCAAAAAGTTGCTCACACACTGACCTGTCACTCCAGCCCTTATGGAGCTGCCTGAATGCCCGATAGGCCAGTCCGACCCTGAAAACTGCTACTGACAAGTAGACCCAATAAGAATGAGCCTGACATTCACCATAGCATGGCCGAAGGGGCTCGGGTGCAGGACTGTTGTTATGCTCCGCCCCTGCTGTTGGAATGAATACTTTGTTTGAAGTAAGAAGACTTTTTACACATTTCTGCAACACATCCCAGAGGACATTATGGTACAGGTTTATGCATTTTTTCCTGTGTCCGTTTTCGATCAATTTTCCTTACTTTTGACAAAAGCATGTAAACTTTGTTGGAGTTTCCACATCTAACACACTCCAGGGGAGGCAGGGACGAGCCTCTTATATTTACCAACCGAGGATCACAAGCGTGAAGGGCTCTGGGAATGTGCTGTGTTGGCAAGTGCGCAGCTCCCCCTTTTATCCCAATCTGTTCAACACTCTAACCCAAAGCACACAAGGCCTGGCTTTTCAAGTATGTGGTGTCTGTAGCCAAACACGTTATAAACACTACCAGCAGTCCGCAGTGCCCCCCCCCTCCCCCCCCCTCCATCTCGTAAGTATTAGTCTTGGTGTGTGTGAATCGCACGCATGACTCCCTTCCGGCGCCATAGCGAATCACGGTCAAGTGCTGGGTTCCGCCCCTACAAGCGCTACGGAACGTGTGACCAATGGCTAATGGATGTCAGGTGCATGTTGTTTACCTTCATCTTTTTGTAGGTTTCTATGGTACACAGAGTGTGTCTGCTGCGGGTGAAGGTGAGGGCTGGCTCACCAGCTCAGTTAGGGTGACCAACTGGCATTGGTGCAAAAACAGGACGGTGAGTGTAAAAATTCAGGACAGAGGGTCAAAATTCAGGACACAAATTCAGGACAGGAGGTCAAAATTCAGGACAAAACTTCAGGACAATAGGTACGTTTTACAGACACATCAGAGGAGGTCGCGCAATAGTATATAAGTAAGCCCAGCCATATCCAAACATATTCAACCATTTGCAAACCTATCCATCATGTATCCTTCCATCTATCATTTCACTCATCCATCCCTTCATCCATCCTTTCACTCATCCATCCATCCACCCTTTCACCCTATCCATCTGTACACTTATCCATCCACCATTCTACCCATCCAGCCATCCACTCATCCATCCAGCCATTTACCCTTTCACCCATCCAGCCATCCTTTAACTTACTCATCCATCCACCCAGTCACTCATCCTTCCACCCATCCACCCTTTCAGTCATCCTTCCATCCTCCGTTTCTCTCTCCATCGACCCTTTCACTTAGCCATCCTCCCTTTCATCCATCCATCCACCCATCCATCTACTCATGAATTCATCCATTGACCCTATCACTCCTCCATCCTTATATCCACCCTTTCACTCATCCGTCCATCCATTCACCCTTGCACTTTTCAAATCATCAATCCAGCCATCATTTCACTCATCCATCCATCCACTCACTCATCATCCACCTTTTCACTCATCCACCCTTTCACTCATCCATCCTTTCACTCATCCATCCACCCTTTAACCCATCCAGCTACCCTTCCACCCATACATCTAGCTATTTATCTTTTCTCTCATCCATCCTTCCACTCACTCATCAAACAACCCATCCTCTCTCATTATCCATCTATTCAATCTTTCATTCATCCATTCACCCTTTCACTAATTCATCCAGCCATCCACCCATCCCTTCACTTACTCACTTGCCCACTTTTTCATATTAATTTTGAGCTGAGCCTTTTTGAGAAAAAGCCCATCAAGAGCTTCACCCTCGCTGCAGGAGCTATTCCAGGACTGGGACAGAAGCCACACAGGGCGGAGACAGGATCCACCACAGGGGGGACAGGAGCAATCACAGGTGGGGGGGGGCAGGAGCCACCACATGGGGGGACAGGAGCCATCACTGGGGGAAGGGTAGGAGCCATCACAGGAGGGGGAACAGGATCCACCCGGGTGGGCACGGAGGGGCATGCAGTATTCTAGTATCATCTTGGTCTCTTCCAGGGTGGGGTAGGGCTCCTCACCCCCTCCTAGACAAGATAACGAGAAGACAGACTCTCTTTCCAAAATGTTAGTTTTGCCACCCCCCACTGTGATGTACAGTACTTAAAGGAGATACTCCAAGAGAACTGATTTAACTGATTGTCCTCCATACTTTGTTAATCAGTGTGGGTGCGATTGTGCCATTTCTTAATTTTATTACATTATAGACTGCATGTTTGCAGAACCGAGGTTTGCTTACAATTTAGTGACAGTAATGGGGCCCTGGGCAGAAAGGGAATGTGTGAGGCCCCTCTAAATTGCAGAGACATGACAGATTCAGGGCTGTTTGCATCTGAAAAGATGCCCCTGCGCCTGAAGCTGCAGCCCCTCCCTCACCTTCAAGCACCTCTTAACAGCTCATCAAGGGCTGAAGGTGTGAGTGTTGCCATCCCGCTGTGCCTCTCCAATGCTGCTGGGTAGCTGAGCTTCGGTACTGTATCGGAGTCTGTTACACCGGACCTCAACAGCATCGGAGTCAAGAAGGGAGGTGGGTGGAAACGACGGAACATCGGCTTTAGGGTGGTGCGACCGGTCCCCGGTTAAAATTATGGACAAATGGCGTCCGTTAAAGAATCCTTCACGGACTGTGGTAAATTTAAATTACCTATACTTAATTTATGCGGTAAAGTTCAATAAGAATAACTCAGAATAAATAAGAGGCAGAATCCGTGATATTTGAGGTTTTAAAAGGGGTTTTATTCCTTAAAAAGGAATTGGTTCGAACCAGGCAATCGGATTCCGTCACCACGAAGGTTCGGGAAGGGATAGACCATACTTTATTGACAGGTTATCATATATATAGTCAATGCATTACAGTAAAGGCAGATGCAGAAGGCGTAACAGCTGAGAGGAGAGATAAGAATACACATACGTAATGAAAAAGGCGTTACAATAGGCGTGCATAAGGGCGTTTACTAGAAACGTCATTATGAGGATGTCACAGGTGGGTGGATCCATAAGAGAATCCTGCAATGTCAGCAGAAATACATGGCAGAGATGCGCGCGCAGCAGCATGACGTGTGATTGACGTGTAACTGGAGGGTGAAGGGGACTTGACATTTAGCCCTACATGAGGAGACAGAAGTCTGGGATGTCAGAACAACCTAATCCCAAATCGTATCTAATATCTTGTGTTTAAGGAACTGTATTATCTGGAAGGAAAGGTCTCTCGGGCAGAGGCTATTCTATACTGACTGCTAGTGCGTGTATAAGCGTCTACGTGTCTACATGGGATGCGAGGGGGCATGGGCCTACCATGGTAACAGGAGCTATGAATTACTTGCACGGAGACAGTGAGGCCGGGCCCTTTGCTCTGCAGCTGGAAGGATGTTTACCTAAACTACTAGACAGGAATGTATTTTTCGAGGAGCGGAGCAGATAACTTGAAGGCAAAATACAGTCTTGGCAGGCAACAGGCCGAGCCAGGCACCGTTAGCCGCGCAGGGAGTAAGACAAAGGTCATGGATACAGATGCAGGTCCAGGCTGGAGCATTCAGAGGCAGAAGGCAGGAAAAGGCTCGATGGCAGAATTCAGGGCCTAACTCGCCAGAGCTGAAAAACGTGAAAGGTGCACCATATAAAGACGGTGGCAAGGCATACTTAGGAACGGAATATTCGACCCATTCATGGTGGATCTGAAAGAGGACATGTTAACGTTGGACGCAAATGTATTTGCGTCTTCATAGCTGGAAGTGGAGGGAACATACATGTACTTGTAGCACGTACATGGAGCCGTTGGGGTCTAAGATAGGGGACACAATTGATCATAAAAATTCATTTTTCCTCATTCCCTCCTTGTCCCCTACGGACCCTTCATGATATATCAATCCTCATGAATCTATCAATCTGTTCACGTAACATCATTTGCTCTTCTTTCTTCTTACGGGATTTTGAATGAGAACTTGAATGTGGAATACATGATGTGGCACACAGGCCGCAAATCGCTGGCCCACATTGTAGACACAGGCAGCAACTGAATACTATGAGAAGGGCAATACCTAGGAAGGATAGGACCTTCCATCCCCAGGCTGACAACACACTCCAGAACCAACCGGACCAAGTCCAGGTGCCTGGATTCTGGTGTATCTGACTTGCAATCTTATGAAGACGAGTTATGGCTTTATATACTGATGGCGCGTTTTCTGAAATGAAAACACAGCAGCTCGATCCGATGACTCTACAGGCTCCGCCCCTATCGGCCAGGATGACGTCAAGGACAAGACGATTTTGGAGAACAACAATCCGCATCGCAGACTGCTCCTCCGTTAAGTTGCCTAGGGCAGAAGTAGTTTCATTCACTACTGCTTCAAGGGTTCTGGTTAATTTGCGTATCAGTTTACTATTAAAGACAGCACCTATGTAGGGAAAGAAACCTTTATTGAAGTCTGTGTATTGCTCCCATGCCGTTTCAGTGTAGTCGACAATCGGGAGATCTCTCTGGGGTCTATTGTGTACTAGATGGGTATTTCTATGATAATCAGGAGGGGCTAGGAAAACAGGTGGCAGAAGGAATGCAATGTAACAGGTACCATCCCAATCTAGAGGTAAACGTATATATGCGGTATGACCACAAATGAAGTAGGAATGACGGGAAGCTCTAAATGTAGACTTGCCTTGATCACTGAATTCGATCACAGTAGTACATTTACTATGACCCAGGTGTACTGAACCATTCTTTCTTGCACATAATTCACCTTTGACTGGTAATACTGACATAGCAGGCAAGACTGGTGCAGCTTCGGATTCAACATTCAGAATCATGAGGTTAAGTGTAAAGTTACCTAATCCATATACTTCATTTTCTAGATCAGTTCCTGTCCTTTTGGGAAGTCCCTCTTTGTTAGGGTAGCAGGCTTTAAGCAAAACTAAGTTCAGGTTTCCCCATACCCAGTTGCCCTGGTAAACTACGGTATTTGAATCTAAAGAATTAATCAAACTAAACCATGCACCACAGGAACCATTGTGTGTGAACGGGTACGGAAAGAGGGGCAGAACTCCCTTGTATTTCTGGTAGGGAGGGAGTCGGCCACATATCCAACAATTTGTAGCGTTGTTGGTCTGATGGGAGTGATGTAACATACTAATGAATGTGTTGTTGCGCAGCGCAAGTCTGTAGGGCAACTCATGCGGAGGTAATTCGCTAAAAGAGTGTTCGGCAGTAACATTGAAAGCAGAACGTGCACGCTTGAAAATAGGGTAGTATATGTGCAACAGTATACTTGCAGCAATAATCAGAAGATTTAGAAAAAACATAATCAATAATGTCACTATACAGTGACTACGAAGTGATTTACAATATGCACGTTTCTTGAGCTGTTTCTGTCTATCTCTCTCTCTATTTCGGTCTAGGGGATACATGTCAGAAACTAATTTAACCGATTCACCTAGGGGAGGACTTAAACAATTAAACTGTCTGACTTGCTAGACCTTAGTTTCAGTTTATATTCCTGGGAAGCAGTTTTCTCGACCAGGGGGAGTTTTGAGTCAGTCTGTGGAGGAGGGCAGGGCTGAGAGTTCAAATCAGAAGGCAGTCCGTGAAATTTCTTGATATGGCTCGAGTGCAGCCAACCCTTGCGACCCTCAATCTTCACTGCTGTCCTCGTGGTCAGAAGTACTAATTTCGGCGTTTGCCAGCGGGGCTCCAGCGGGCTCCTCCTGTCGAAATTTCTTATAAACACATAATCGCCGGGAACCACTTCATGGGGCTTCACCTCGGTGTTGTCGGGAAAGGCTGCAGCTACCTGTGAACGACAAGATTGTAGTGCAGACATCAAGGAGGCAAGGTAATCTGTCAGCATATTACAATCAACATCAGTGATTTTACGAGGTATAGGCGTCCCCCACATATTTGGTGGCCTACCGAAGACCACCTCGTACGGGGATAGACCTGTTCGAGAATGTGCTATCATTCTCATGTAAAAGAGCGCAACTGGTAAAGCTACTATCCAGTCGACGCCTTTCTCTCTGCAGATTTTAGAAAGTCGATTTTTCAGAGTCTGATTATGACGCTCCACGAGACCTGCTGCCTCGGGATGCCGGACACAGTGGAATTTCCACTGATAGCCTAACAGGAGTGTAATGTGTTTCACTAGCTCGGATGAGAACGGCTGACCGTTATCTGAGTACACGATACGGGGCAAACCATACCGTGGGAAGAATTCACGAACCAGCTGCTTGGCAGTGGTCGGAGCAGTGTAATCTGGGACTGGATATGCTTCTGTCCATCGGGAAAGTGCGCATACAACTACGAGGACATATTTGAATCCTCGACAACGTTCCATCTGGATATAATCCATCTGGAGGACTTCAAAAGGGTGATCGGGAGGTTGAAATCCACCTTGCTCTACAGGAATGCTTTTACCTGGGTTGAACTGAAAACAAATCATGCAAGTACGCACTTTCTGTTTGGCTGCTGCTCGTAAGTGTTTATTGAACCAAATGTTTTGAATACTGTCTAGCATAGCTTTCTCTCCTAGATGCGCTGGACTATGTATTGTGTTAATGATAACTTGAACCATGGAGTCGGGGAGAAACCATGTAGATTTTCCCTTCGTCATCCATCCCTGATCTGTTTGGATCCCTCCTAGTTCAGTCCATTTCTTGATTTCCTCTGGTGTAGCATGTGTCTGTATGTCAATTACATCAAGGGCGGGATCCCTAACTGTCATGCAGTGTGTCGATGTCGGAACTATTGTCTTTGTCAAGTCAGTTGCATGAGTCCGATTCTGAGCTGTTTGCTTAGCTGTTCGGTCTGCCAGGTCGTTACCCTGGGAAATGATATCGGTGACTTTTGTATGGGCATTGCACTTCATGATAGATATCGCAGTAGGCAGATGTATTGCATCTAACAGAGCTTGAATGAGGGGACCGTGTTGAATGTTGGCACCGTGAGAAGTTAAATAACCTCTCTCTCGCCAGAGGACTCCGAAGTCGTGTACAACTCCGAATGCATAACGTGAATCTGTGTATATGTTAACTCTCTTATTTTTGGCTTGAATACAGGCTTGTGTCAGAGCGATGAGCTCTGCTGCTTGAGCTGACAAGGTGTCAATACAATTCGTTTCAATAACTTCGGTGTCTGTCGTGACTGCGTAAGCGGCCACTAACTCTCCTGTACTTGTTCTCATGCATGAACCATCCACATAAAGTGTCAGGTCTGGATCTGGTAATGGAATGTCTGTCAAGTCTTGTCTGGGTTTCGTCGTAATAGTAATGACTTCAATACAATCATGTGCCAATGGGTCTGTTCCACTTAATGGCAAAAGTGTGGCAGGATTTAATGTACTACAGCGTCTGATTTCTATGTGTGGCTGAAACAATGTCAATTCATAACCTGTCAGTCGTGCTATAGTCAAGTGCTGGGTCTGTGTTCGGTTTAAAAGAACTTCCACGGAATGTGGAACTTGCACTGTCAATTGATGTCCTAATACTATGGAATCGCTTTGTCTGATCGCTAAAGCTGTCGCTGCGACTGATTTCAAGCACGCAGGCAGAGCCTGGGCTACTGGATCTAATGTGCTAGAAAAGTAAGCACACGGTTTGTGTGAGCCTGCTTGTTCCTGAGTGAGTACTGACAAGGCAGTACCTTCGCGTTCTGTGACAAAAAGTGTAAAAGGCTTACTGTAACATGGTGTCGCTAAAACAGGTGCTTGACATAAGGCTTTCTTTAAGTCTTCAAAAGCTTGTGTATGTTCCTGAGTCCAAGGGAGGACAGTCGATGTCGCTGCCTCCTGGGTTGTCAACTGAATGAGTGGCTTTGCTAGAAATGCATATTGGGGAATCCATTGTCTACAGTACGAAGTGAGGCCTATGAAGGCCCGCACCTCCTTTTGTGTCTTGGGTGGTGACATGTTTACAATTAACTGGATGCGGTCAGGTGTGAGCTGTCTCCCCCCTTTGGACAGCAAGTGCCCAAGGTACACAACTTGCTGAACACAGAATTGCAGCTTCGAAGGGGACACCTTGTGCCCCTTGTCGGCCAGAAAATGTAAAACCGTCAGTGATGCTTTTTCACATTCGGGCTCGCTTCGGGCGGTGATCAGCAGATCATCGACATACTGAAGCAGGGCAGTGTTAACAGGCATGTGGATACTGTCAAGTTGTCTTTTCAGTGCTTGGCTATAGATGCTGGGGCTTTCTGTGAATCCTTGAGGTGCGCGTGCAAATTTGAAGCTTCGTCCATTTAAACAGAATCCGAACAAATATTGGCTTTCCGGATCGATTGGGACGCTAAAGAAGGCGTTCTTGAGGTCAATTACAGTAAAGAACGTTGCTTCTGAATCAATAGCTGTCAATAATGAAGAGATATCTGGAACCACGGGATACTGTGGCACAATGCATTTATTCAATTCGCGCAGATCAATAATTAATCGATAAACTGGGGGTGCATTTGGATCAGTACGTTTAAGAATTGGAATGATAGGAGAATTACATACATTGGAGTCGGTTTCCACACCACTCCTTGTGCAATGAGCTCGTCAATGATTTGCAGCAAAGCCACTACAGCATCTGGAGGTAACTTGTATTGTCGAATTCGTGATAATACCACTCCTGCTTTGAGTGTGACTCGATATGGTGTAATGTGCATACAACCTACATCAGTGGGGCCTTGTGCCCATAAATGTGCAGGGACATTCTGTAACCGGTGATCCATGTCTCTCAATACGTAGTGACCTTTAAAGTCACGCAAAAATAGTCGTACCCCTTCCGGAGAACAACATATTACAGCTCCTAGAGCTTTCAGTGTCTTTATACCTAACAAGTTTTCTGGGCATGATTTTGTAAGCAATAAATCTGTAGTCCGTGTCAATGGACCAACTGCAAGAGGAAGAGGTTGCGATACTTCGTTAACAATAGGCTTTCCTGAAAATCCAAGGGAAACATTCTGTGAGCCTGAGAGGGGTGCCCCTGGAACCTCGTCGTGACTTATAGTTGTTCTGCTTGCCCCTGTATCAATTAAAAACTTTCTGTCTTTCCCTAATACTTGACTATGTACATAAGGACCCTCTTGATCTACAGGAACCTCAATAAGAGGCAAGCCAACCTCCCTCTCTAGGCTGTTTCATGTGTATCGCTGATAATCGGGATAGTCATTTTATGCATACTGGTACATCTGTTGTGTCGTGTTTTGTGTTGCGGCAATAGGCTGTGGCTGTGGTACTGCTACGGTCTGTTGTGAAGCTTGCATAGGCTGTACATTCTGAGGTACTTGTTGTTGGATCTGATCCTGTCTAGGTGGACGCGGTCTCTCCTTGGTTTTACCCGTAGAGATATTGTGTTTCAGAACTGCACAATCGTTTATATAATGACCTGGCTGTTTACAATAGTTGCATGTCCCTTTAACAGGAGCCGCTGAATTACTGGACTGTGTCGCACCCTTTTTATGACCGTCAGCTGGAACTGACTGAGCAACGAGCATTTTCATTTTCGTGTCTTTCATACATCTTTGTTCGTGTTCTTGTTCTTCTCTAATTCTATTCTGGTGGTACTGTAACATTTGTAACATTTGTGAAGGGGTATTAGCTTGCCAAGTGCTCTCGACTTTCAATACTCTGTTCTTAACCTGGGGCAGGGAATTCTCGACTAATTTTGTTACAAAAAGATGTGGATATGAATCGCTACTTGCTTTCAGGCCGCTATTAATACCAAAACATTTTTCAAATCGGGAATAAAAATCACTAGTGTCTTCATCGGGTTTCTGTTTGCAGGCTGAGATTGCACCCCAGTCTTCCTTTTTCGTAGTTAATAAACGTGGCAATACTTGTACTAACAATCCTGGTAACGCTTTAGTTTTGTCCCCAAGCCCTAGGCCTGGAGTTCGGGTATTTTCTTCGTTTTCTAATGCAGCCCAATCAATCTTTTGCTCTCCCACCTCCCATTCTTTTTCTTTGAGTTTCTCGTAAATACCGGCAGGCAATAATACTTTTAATATTTTCATAATGTCAGGATAGGTATAATCACCCATGAGTAACATGTCTTTTATTTCACGGTGAAAACCTGCTGGATCTTTGTCATGGCTGGGCACTAATTTTTTCATTTCCAATAGTTCTATTTTAGTTATGGGCGTGTACACAAACACGCGTCTAAAAGTATTATCATCATTTTTAACTGGGTGCACTTCGCGTAAGGGATTCTGTCTGTCTATGTAATACATTTTTCTTTCCATGGAGGGAGCTGGATCAAGCTGTGGACACAGGAAGGCACTGTATCTGTGCCGATGTTCTAGAATTACTTTAATTAGATCGGTACCTAGACCTCCCCATTTCTTCATGAGTAGTTCTATCAGTATATCAGGTAGGGGACCAGGATCGGAGTGTTGGCTTTTATACAATATAAGGAGGTGTTGTATCATGTACATACCAGCTAAACGCTGTTCGTCTGGTGAAAGATTCAAAAACGTGTGTGCTAGCGCGTCATCACTATATTTATCAGAACTGTCAGCCCATTGTACTGCTGACCTGGCTAATTCTTGTTCATCCATAGAATCGAGTACATGGTACCCCATTCGTTCTTGAAGTATTTTATCAGTAGCCTGAAATAAGTGTTCAGGGGTCTTTGGATTTGACATGGCTGCTTGAAAAATTCTCTTACTTTCTGGACGTATCGGACGCATTGAATTATTAAAAGATCTTCCCTTACCTACATAAGCTATCATTTCTCTAGCTGGTAATTGTAATTGTCCTGTTGTCGTTTCTGGTTGTTCCTCCTCCTCCGAGGATTCAGTCTTATCTGCATCTATTTCTCTTTCAGGCTGTTCTCTTTCATGTATTTGTTCTACTGTTTTTCGGATCCTTCGGTACATATTTTCTATACTATTCTGTTTATCATGTTTTCCGTCTGCTATATTCTGACCCCATTTGTTAAGTGCTTTCATTTCTTCCGGGTCTACACCAGGCCTATCTCTGTTTCTTATCAAGCAGTTTATGAAGAAGCGTAACAACAGTTTTTGCGTGTCCACTTTCTGGTATGCCATGGCCTCGCCAATACTTTCAGGACCTTGCCCTGTTTGGACAAAGTGATATATTTTGTCTAGATGATCAATCATTCCTGGTAGTATCATTAAATAGTTCGCAACTCGTCGTAGACGTACTGATGATAGCATCATTCTGTCGTCTTTACCGGGTACTGGATCATATCTACAGTCTGTAAGAGGCTCATTAAGTATGTCGTAATTCGCTGTTTGAGGTGTACGTTGGTGTGCTAAATCCCTATAAGTCAATCGATGTGTTGGTGGTGGCGTATGAAAACCTCCTGTCGCACCTCCTGAGGTGCCAGGTCCAAAAGGATTTGTTGGGTGTAAGGTAGGGAGAATAGGTGCAGGAAGGAGTGGAGGAACAGGCGGAAGGTTTGGAACGGGAGGAGGAGTATGTTGCTGCAGAGGTGGGGGCAGATTATCTCGGGGTCGAGCACCGTTAGCAGGTGGTGTGCGTGGCGGCGGAACATTAACATATTCGGGGGCTGCATCGTCTAAATAGGAAGAAAGGAAAATGTCCTTTGCGGTCTTGTGGTGCAATTTAGTCGGAAGCAATGGAGGTGGCAGATCTTTTGGTACTTCCAGGGTGGCCTTAGGTAAACCCTCGGCCAGAAGAGGATACATACCATTCATAAGAGTGTTTCGTTGTCTGTCTACTTGTTCTGCTTTTACTCGGATACCTTCCTCAACTAATACGTTTTCTCGGGCTTTGTCTGAATCCTCCCTACTTTTCTCTTCTTTTCTGAGCGCTTTCTCTGTGCGTCTATGCGATTCTTTACGCCATAATTCAATGGCATCTTTCTGTGACTGTCTGGCTTTCTTTTTCCATAATGCTTCTTCTACTCTCATGATGCAATCTGCATCCCATGTCCCAGCAGCGGGCCATCTCTGATTCTCTGCTAAATCCTTGGTGTAGTCCACCCACAAATCGAGATATAATACGGCATCTAGGCCATGTTTATGGTACATAAAGTACCCTGGAGTGTCCCTTGGTGGAATGGGAACGGCTTCCTCGAGTATCCCTTTTCTAGTTTTTATCTGTCTTAATTTTGAGAATAACGGCATCTTAAACCTTGCTACTTGATTCTTACTCGGACTTGAACACAATTAATACAATAAACACAGTAATGAAGATCGAACAATCACTCATACCACGACATTTAAAACACATTAAAACATTTTAAAACGAACAACGATAATTAGAATAAAACTAGCTAACTGCATAATACTGGATGTACTGCTAAACAATACAGATACACCGCTAAAACAGTGCAGACCGGGTCTGTGTACCCAAACCCGTCTTGACCGGCACAAATTAATGCGCACGTCTAGATGCGTCCCCAGCAATGGTACTCACCGGGAAGCACGGAACGGAAGGCCTCGGAAACTCTGGACTGGACTGGACCGGACTGGACTCGACTCGACTCGTGACGTAGGTACTTCGGAACTTCGGAACCTGGTGGGCCTCTGTATACCTCGGATCTTGCTCTCTCAGCTAGGCTCTGGTCGGGATCCTCCTCACTCCTCACCCCCTCGTCTGGGTGTTGATCGCAGCCTCAGTCACCTCCGTTGGCCTGAGGGAGGTACAGGAAATCCTGTGGGTACGCGTAGTTGTCCGTCCGGCTGTGGCAGGGGACCGGGCCTGCAACGCACCTCCGGCGCGTGGGGTGGGGGAGGGGTCCCTGTTCGGGCACCAATTTTGTGGTAAATTTAAATTACCTATACTTAATTTATGCGGTAAAGTTCAATAAGAATAACTCAGAATAAATAAGAGGCAGAATCCGTGATATTTGAGGTTTTAAAAGGGGTTTTATTCCTTAAAAAGGAATTGGTTCGAACCAGGCAATCGGATTCCGTCACCACGAAGGTTCGGGAAGGGATAGACCATACTTTATTGACAGGTTATCATATATATAGTCAATGCATTACAGTAAAGGCAGATGCAGAAGGCGTAACAGCTGAGAGGAGAGATAAGAATACACATACGTAATGAAAAAGGCGTTACAATAGGCGTGCATAAGGGCGTGTACTAGAAACGTCATTATGAGGATGTCACAGGTGGGTGGATCCATAAGAGAATCCTGCAATGTCAGCAGAAATACATGGCAGAGATGCGCGCGCAGCAGCATGACGTGTGATTGACGTGTAACTGGAGGGTGAAGGGGACTTGACATTTAGCCCTACATGAGGAGACAGAAGTCTGGGATGTCAGAACAACCTAATCCCAAATCGTATCTAATATCTTTTGTTTAAGGAACTGTATTATCTGGAAGGAAAGGTCTCTCGGGCAGAGGCTATTCTATACTGACTGCTAGTGCGTGTATAAGCGTCTACGTGTCTACATGGGATGCGAGGGGGCATGGGCCTACCATGGTAACAGGAGCTATGAATTACTTGCACGGAGACAGTGAGGCCGGGCCCTTTGCTCTGCAGCTGGAAGGATGTTTACCTAAACTACTAGACAGGAATGTATTTTTCGAGGAGCGGAGCAGATAACTTGAAGGCAAAATACAGTCTTGGCAGGCAACAGGCCGAGCCAGGCACCGTTAGCCGCGCAGGGAGTAAGACAAAGGTCATGGATACAGATGCAGGTCCAGGCTGGAGCATTCAGAGGCAGAAGGCAGGAAAAGGCTCGATGGCAGAATTCAGGGCCTAACTCGCCAGAGCTGAAAAACGTGAAAGGTGCACCATATAAAGACGGTGGCAAGGCATACTTAGGAACGGAATATTCGACCCATTCATGGTGGATCTGAAAGAGGACATGTTAAGGTTGGACGCAAATGTATTTGCGTCTTCATAGCTGGAAGTGGAGGGAACATACATGTACTTGTAGCACGTACATGGAGCCGTTGGGGTCTAAGATAGGGGACACAATTGGTCATAAAAATTCATATTTCCTCAGGACAACGGACAGACGGCCGAAATTACGGACTGTCTGTGAAATTTACGGACGGTTGGTCACCCTAAGATCAGTGCTTGAGGAGAGATGTCTCCTTGCAGAAACCTGCAGCACTCTTCCAGCCCCAAGAACTGGAGCTTGTGTGTAGATGTGAAGCCGATATCCCACTATCACTGCTTGAGAAGTAATTAAACTATTTGACTATGTTGTATGCTCAAGGTGCTGTTTATGCCATGGTCACCAGAATTATGTGGCTCTGAGTTCCCTGTGTTTTCCGTATAATTATGGATTGCCCATACTAGACACATATACAAGCATTTACTGCCCAATTTGCACATTTTAACTAAAACAATTTTTTTTAAAGTTCAAATGGATAACAAGTTACTGCAAAAAGTTACTAAACATGTGCAGTATGTAGTGCCATTCAGTACATTATACAGGTGTTAAACTGGTGCCAATAAGCTTCGATGTTCGACTAGACAGTATTCCTTCCTTCCTGTTAAAGTGACTAAATATTGAAATAATGCTGCAACCAGCAACTCAAAACAGGCAAGACAAAAGCCCTGGCCTCCTGCCTCGAAGCCAGCTCCAACCACAGCAAGGAACTATTCTGCATTATCAAGGATTTATCCATCCCTACAGCCACCGAGAACACCATCACCTCCTCTCAGGAGCTCTGTGATACCCTTGCAGACTTCTTCTGCAGCAAAACTGCCACCATCTTCAAAACCTTAAACTCCCAGCTTCCTATAACAGAACTCAACAGACTCCTCAACATCATTGATTCGACAAAATCTCACTAAGTGCATGGGAACCACTCTCAGTGCACACAACCGTCACCATCATGGGCTCCATCCACTCAGGAACTCCAAAGGATTCCTGCCCCCACCACATGTTCAACCTGGGGTACAGCAACATCAGCAAGGTACTCACCACCATCATTAACGCATCCATCACCTCGGCCTCCATCCCAGAGGGATGGAAACAGGCGGAAGACCAACCGCTCCTCAAAAAATCCACTGTGGACCGCCCAATTTCCCTACTCCCATTTCCAGCTAAAGTGCTGGAAAAAGCAATAAACCTCCAACTCATCACCCACCTGGAAATAACAACCTACTGGACCTCCCCCCCCCCCAATCCGGTTTTTGCTCAAATCACAGCACTAAAACCGCCCTGATTGCGGCCACAGATGAGATGTCTCTACTTGACAGGGAAGAAACCACCGCCCTGATTTTCCTCGATCTCTCTGCAGCATTCTACACTGTGACCCGATACACCCTCCTGCATGGACTCCACCAAATGGGGATCCAAGGGAAAGCCCTCAAATGGACTGACTGCATCCTTCCTTTCCGGACGAATCCAAAGCACCGCCTCCCACTTTACACCTCAGATCCAAAAAAACATAATCTGCAGCATCCCACAAGGATCCTCACTAAAGCATACATGGCCCCTCTGGACACCCTGGTCTGATCCTACGGCATGAACATTATCTCCGCTGTGGATGACACCCAGCTCATTTTCTCCCTATCCTCAGACCCCACTAACACAAAATCCAACTTCCTCAGGTGCAGGATCTGCATCGCAAGCTGGATACAGAACAGTTGCCTCAAACTCAATACAGATAAAACAGAAATACTGATCTTTGGAAGCATGAACACCCCATGGGATGACTACTGGTGGCCAGCGGAGCTCGGCCCCTCACCCACACTCACAGAGCATGCAAGAAACCTCCGAGTCATACTCAACAGCAAGCTCTTAATGAGGAAACAGATAAATGTTGTTTCTTCCTCCTGCTTCCTCCCCCTGTCCATGCTCAAGGAAATCTTCAAGTGGCTCCCCATCTGCATCAGACGCACCGTCACCCAGGCCCTCATAACTAGCCACCTGGACTACGTGGGAATCACCGCACAACTACTAGATAGACTCCAGACCATTCAGAACACTACAGCCAGGCTCATCCTCAACCTCCAGAGACAGACTCACATTAAACCCACCTCAATTCTCTGCACTGGCTCCCCATCAGCAAACATTGCCCACGGCTCACCGACTCTTTCAAAGCCCTACACAACATGGGAGCAGCACACCTGGATGAACTTCCACCAAGCCACCTGTAAACTGTGCTCTGAATCCCTCTTCATGGCCCACATGCCCCGCATTCATAGGAGCATGAGCTGCGACTGCACCTTTTTGCACATGGCCGCCAAGTCCTGGAAAGCCCTCCCCCTTCGAACAGCCCTTGCCCTACAGGATTTCAGGAAAGGCCAATAAACCTGGTTCTTTGACCAAATCATCTGAGCAGTAGCACCCCTCTCTCCACCCCCCACACAGCACCCTCAGAGGCATTTTCCTCTTTCTATGTGTGCTGCAAAATGTAGAAAGGGGACACAATGAGGAGAAATAAAGATATGTCTCCTTGTTGCCCCTACCTTGGGGAGGTGTAGCATTTTGACACATTCACAGGTGTACTACTAATGGTAAATGTGGGAATATGCCAAAATTCATGGGTGGATGCATGGGAACACCCACACTCCACCCATGGAACGGGTCCCTACAGTAGAGTAACACAAGCTGCTCCAGATTTAGCAAGCCATGCAGGGCCACGAATGGTGACCCTGCGTGGCTTGATAAATCTGACTTTAGTGCTTTGTTGCCCTTGTGCTCCCTTGCGTGGCGATGCAACACTATGAAAATGTGGGCCGAGTCTGTAAACATTCACCCTTAGCATTTTGCATCCATGAAGGGGCAGCAAATTGGGGGTGGTGTTGGAGGGAGCGTGTTTTCATTCTATAGAAACAGGGTCTTCTCAGTAGCAATATTTACTGCAGTGTGTTGACCTTCCTTCTGTGATCACTTTAATTAACTTAGGGCAGTTTGTGGCTTGCTGTGTATTTTCTTATGATTTTCGCATGTCTTTTTCGAAAGTAAAACTGTGCTGTTACTGGATTGTTTAAGAATTAATTGTCATGATGATAAATAGTGTCAGCCTTTTTTTTAGTACTTCGGTATTTTTCTGGAGTTGCCACCTTAAAAACAATACTGTCAACTCTGCTACTACAAAGATTCTAGAAGGGCGCCAGAATCACATTAAAGCTACTTGCATAAGTCAAGATAACTTTGGGCCTCATTATGATGGCAGTTGGACCTTCGCCAGACCGTCATCATTTCGAGAATGGGACCACCGACTTGCTGTTGGTGGTTCTGCCACGGGAATTACAATGCGACCACCTTCAAGGAGGTCGCAAAGTATATTGTTTGTATTGCGGTGTGTGCTGCGGTCTGCAGCACACGCCGTAGTACAAACAAAATACACATTGTGCATATCCCTGCCCCATGTGGCATGCACCATGTGGTGCCTGCCACATGGTGCAGGGATATGGGCCAATGTCAGAGGGCCAGTGGGGATGAGGGGCACCCAATGGGCCTCAAATGTCCCTTTCAGCCTGCCTTTTCATGTGGGGTAACCCCCATGAAATGGCTGGTGGGAAGGGTCATTGTAATCCCTATGGCGGTGACTGGCAGGCACCGCCACCACTGTAGTGATTGCGGTTCCCTCCCATGGTCCGACAGGCTTCTTGAGCCTGTCAGATCCATGACCGACCACCAAACATCTGCAAGCCATCAAAATGCGGAGGATGGTGAGACAGGGTCTGATGGCGGTAGGACCGTCACCAACAGAGTTGACGGTGGCGGTCCCACCGCCATCGTAATGAGGCCCTTTGTTCATGTCCATTGCTGGTAAGACTGAAAACAATGTTAGGGGAGGAATTCGACTTGCCCTTATCCATTGACCTGAAAATAGTGCACCTAACTGCCCTTCATTGGCTCAGCACCTTCTTCAGGAGCACCTACCCATTCTATCTTCACTGCACACCAACATCAAAGCCTCTAAATGTCTCCAACCAGCACCATGATAGATTCCAAACTTTATTAACCCCTTCGCTGCCAGGCCTTTTCCCCCTTCTGTGCCACGCCCTTTATTGGCTATTTGGGGTAGTGTGCAAAGAGGCCCCTGTAACTTTTTGACCACGTAAGGTATCCACACCAAATTTGCGTCATTTTCTTCCAACATCATGGGGATTCTGAAGGTACTCAGGGTTTGTGGATTCCCCTGGAGGGGTCACAGAAATGAGCCAAAATACAGCAAAATTTAGTTTTTGTGGGAAAAATGGGAAAAACGGGCTGTAAATGAAAGCATCTGGGTTTTTCCCTGCAAATGTTATCAAAAAAGGGTTTGTGAGGCTGAAATCACCATTTTCCCAGCTTTTAGGGAATACCAGACTTTTGTCAGAAACCTAACATTTTTTACACAGTTTAGGCATTTTTCTGGGACATAGCCTATTTTAGCTATTTTTTGTGCTTTCGACCTCCTTCCAGTTAATGGTAGAAATGGGTACAAAAGCAATAATGGATCCTGGAAAGCTATACATTTCGGAGAAGTAGACAAAATTCTGAATTCAGCAAGGGGTCATTTGTGTAGATCCATCAAGGTTTCTTTATAGAAACTAACAGTTAAATCTAGGATAAATTGAAAATTTGTTGAACAAAAAAGCCTTTTGTGTCAACGTTTTCACCTGTAACTTCTTCTAATTATGACAGCTCTTTGAAAGCAATATACCGTTACATCCTCTGGACATTACTGGTTGTGGGGATATATAGGACTTGTAGGTTCACCAAGAACCCGACGAACCCAGAGCCAAAAACTGAGCAGCAATTTGCAATGGTTTTTTATTATGTACCGGGTATATAGTAATTATTCTGTAAAAATGTGTACATGGAAAAATCGGTATGAAAGACACCTATGTATTTCTGAAATGGGAACAAAATATAGAGTTTAGAAACAGCAGATATTTGCACATTTCCAAAATTGGGAATACTCATCCTAGCATGAGAATTTCTATTTTACACAATGTCTTTCATTTGGAAGGCAGAAATGCATCGAAAGTCAATAGGTAATAACAGTTCCTTTACAAATCTGAATTACCCTAAGTCTCCTGATAAAAATGGTACCTCACTTGTATGGGTAGGCATAGTGCCCACGACAGGAAATGGCTCAAAACCCAACGTGAACACACCACATTTTCACAATGCAAAATTACTCTTTTTTAGCAAAGTGCCTAGCTGTAGTTTTTTAACCTTAGCTTTGCCGGCACCTAGGGAAACCTAGCAAAACTATACATTTTTGAAAACTAGACACCCAGGGGAATCCGGGGTTGGGGTGACTTGACTGCCTCCCACCAGGTTCTGTTACCCAGAATCCCTTGCAAACCTAAAAAATTGCCAAAAAAACCCAATTTTCCCCACATTTCTCTGGTGGAAAGTTCTGGAATCTGCGTGGATCCACAAATTTCCACCCACCCCGCATTCCCCAAAGTCTTCCGAGAAAAATGGTACCTCACTTGTGTGGGTCAGCCTAGTGCCCGCGACAGGAAAAGGCGCAAAATGTAATGTGGACACACCTCAATTTCGTAGCGAAAAATGACCCTTTTTTGGCAAAGAGCCTAGCTGTAGTATTTGAACCATAGCTCTGCCGGGACATAGGGAAACCAAGCACACCTATACATTTTTGAAAACTAGACACCCAGTTGAATCCAGGATGGAGTGACTTGACTGCCTCCCACCAGGTTCTGTTACCCAGAATCCCTTGCAAACCTAAAAAATTGCCAAAAAAAACACATTTTCCCCACATTTCTGTGGTGGAAAATTCTGGAGTCTGCGTGAATCCACAAATTTCCACCCACCCCGCGTTCCCCAAAGTCTTCCGAGAAAAATGGTACCTCACATGTGTGGGTCGGCCTAGTGCCAGCGACAGGAAACGGCGCAAAACGTATTGTGGAACACCTCAATTTCACAGCGAAAAATTGCCCTTTTTTGGCAAAGTGCCTACCTGTAGTTTTTGAACCATAGCTCTGCCGGCACCTAGGGAAACGTAGCAAACCTATACATTTTGCAAAACTAGACACCCAGGGCAATCCAGGATGGGGTGACTTGACTGCCTCCCACCATGTTCTGTTACCCTGAATCCCTTGCAAACCTAAAAAATTGCCCAAAAAAACAAATTTTCCCCACATTTCCCTGGTGGAAAGTTCTGGAATCTGTGTGGATCCACAAATTTCCACCCACCCCGCATTCCCCAAAGTCTTCCGAGAAAACTGGTACGTCACTTGTGTGGGTCGGCCTAGTGCCTGCGACAGGAAACGGCGCAAAACGCAACGTGGACACACCTCAATTTCACTGTGAAAAATGACCCTTTTTTGGCAAAGTGCCTAGCTGTAGTTTTTGAACCATAGCTCTGCCGGCACCTAGGGAAACCTAGCAAACCTATACATTTTTTAAAACTAGACATCCAGGGGAATCCAGGGTGGGGTAACTTGACTGCCTCCCACCAGGTTCTGTTACCCAGAATCCCTTGCAAACCTAAAAAATTGCCAAAAAAAAAACATTTTCCCCACATTTCTCTGGTGGAAAGTTCTGGAATCTGCGTGGATCCACAAATTTCCACCCACCCCGCATTCCCCAAAGTCTTCCGAGAAAAATGGTACCTCACTTGTGTGGGTCAGCCTAGTGCCCGCGACAGTAAACGGCGCAAAATGTAACGTGGACACACCTCAATTTCGTAGCGAAAAATGACCCTTTTTTGGCAAAGAGCCTAGCTGTAGTATTTGATCCATAGCTCTGCCGGGACATAGGGAAACCAAGCACACCTATACATTTTTGAAAACTAGACACCCAGGGGAATCCAGGATTGGGTGACTTGACTGCATCCCACCAGGTTGTGTCACCCACAATCCCTTGCAAACCTACAAAATGTCCAAAAAAACACAATTTCCCCACATTTCCCTGGTGGAAAGTTCTGGAATCTGTGTGGATCCACAAATTTCCACCCACCCCGCATCCCCCAAAGTCTTCCGAGAAAAATGGTACGTCACTTGTGTGGGTCGGCCTAGTGCCCGCGACAGGAAACGGCGCAAAACGCAACGTGGACACACCGCAATTTCACTGTGAAAAATGACCCTTTTTTGGCAAAGTGCCTAGCTGTAGTTTTTGAACCATAGCTCTGCCGGCACCTAGGGAAACCTAGCAAACCTATACATTTTTGAAAACTAGACACCCAGGGGAATCCAGGATGGGGTGACTTGACTGCCTCCCACCAGGTTCTGTTACCCAGAATCCCTTGCAAACCTAAAAAATTGCCAAAAAAAACACATTTTCCCCACATTTCTCTGGTGGAAAGTTCTGGAGTCTGCGTGAATCCACAAATTTCCACCCACCCCGCGTTCCCCAAAGTCTTCCGAGAAAAATGGTACCTCACATGTGTGGGTCGGCCTAGTGCCCGCGACAGGAAACGGCGCAAAACGTATTGTGGAAACACCTCAATTTCACAGCGAAAAATGGCCCTTTTTTGGCAAAGTGCCTACCTGTAGTTTTTGAACCATAGCTCTGCCGGCACCTAGGGAAACGTAGCAAACCTATACATTTTGGAAAACTAGACACCCAGGGCAATCCAGGATGGGGTAACTTGACTGCCTCCCACCAGGTTCTGTTACCCAGAATCCCTTGCAAACCTAAACAATTGCCAAAAAAACCACATTTTCTGCACATTTCTCTTGTGGAAAGTTCTGGAATCTGCGTGGATCCACAAATTTCCACCCACCCCGCGTTCCCCAACGTCTTCCGAGAAATATGGTACCTCACTTGTGTGGGTCGGCCTAGTGCCCGTGACAGGAGACGGTGCAAAACGCAACGTGACCCACCTCAATTTCGCTGTGAAAAATGACCCTTTTTTGGCAAAGTGCCTAGCTGTAGTTTTTTAACAATAGCTCTGCCGGCACCTAGGGAAACCTAGCAAACCTATACATTTTTGAAAACTAGAAACCTAGGGGAATCCAGGATGGGGTGACTTGACTGCCTACCACCAGGTTCTGTTTCCCAGAATCCCTTGCAAACCTAAAAAATTGCCCAAAAAAACCACATTTTCCCCACATTTTTGTGTTGGAAAGTTCTGGAATCTGCGTGGATCCACTAATTTCCACCCACCCCGTGTTCCCCAAAGTCTTCCGAGAAAAAAGGTACCTCACATGTGTGGGTCGGCCTAGTGCCCGCGACAGGAAACGGCGCAAAACGTATTGTGGAAACACCTCAATTTTACAGCGAAAAATGGCCCTTTTTTGGCAAAGTGCCTACCTGTAGTTTTTGAACCATAGCTCTGCCGGCACCTAGGGAAACCTAGAAAACCTATACATTTTTGAAAACTAGACACCCAGGGGAATCCAGGATGGGGTGACTTGACTGCCTCCCACCAGGTTCTGTTACCCAGAATCCCTTGTAAACCTAAAAAATTGCCAAAAAAACACATTTTCCCCACATTTCTCTGGTGGAAAGTTCTGGAGTCTGCGTGAATCCACAAATTTCCACCCACCCCGCGTTCCCCAAAGTCTTCCGAGAAAAATGGTACCTCACATGTGTGGGTCGGCCTAGTGCCCGCGACAGGAAACGGCGCAAAACGTATTGTGGAAACACCTCAATTTCACAGCGAAAAATGGCCCTTTTTTGGCAAAGTGCCTACCTGTAGTTTTTGAACCATAGCTCTGCCGGCACCTAGGGAAACGTAGCAAACCTATACATTTTGGAAAACTAGACACCCAGGGCAATCCAGGATGGGGTGACTTGACTGCCTCCCACCATGTTCTGTTACCCAGAATCCCTTGCAAACCTAAAAAATTGCCCAAAAAAACACATTTTCCCCACATTTCTGTGGTGGAAAGTTCTGGAATCTGCGTGGATCCACAAATTTCCACCCACCCCGCGTTCCCCAAAGTCTTCCGAGAAAAATGGTACCTCACTTGTGTGGGTCGGCCTAGTGCTCGCGACAGGAAACGGCGCAAAACGTAACGTGACACACCTCAATTTCGCTGTGAAAAATGACCCTTTTTTGGCAAAGTGCCTAGCTGTAGTTTTTTAACCATAGCTCTGCCGGCACCTAGGGAAACCTAGCAAACCTATACATTTTTGAAAACTAGAAACCTAGAGGAATCCAGGATGGGGTGACTTGACTGCCTCCCACCAGGTTCTGTTACCCAGAATCCCTTGCAAACCTAAATAATTGCCAAAAAAAACCATTTTCCCCACATTTCTCTGGTGGAAAGTTCTGGAATCTGCGTGGATCCACAAATTTCCACCCACCCCGCATTCCCCAAAGTCTTCCGAGAAAAATGGTACCTCACTTGTGTGGGTCAGCCTAGTGCCCGCGACAGGAAACGGCGCAAAATGTAACGTGGACACACCTCAATTTCGTAGCGAAAAATGACCCTTTTTTGGCAAAGAGCCTAGCTGTAGTATTTGATCCATAGCTCTGCCGGGACATAGGGAAACCAAGCACACCTATACATTTTTGAAAACTAGACACCCAGGGGAATCCAGGATTGGGTGACTTGACTGCATCCCACCAGGTTGTGTCACCCACAATCCCTTGCAAACCTACAAAATGTCCAAAAAAAACACATTTTCCCCACATTTCTGTGGTGGAAAGTTCTGGAATCTGCGTGGATCCACAAATTTCCACCCACTCCGCGTTCCCCAAAGTCTCCCAAGAAAAATGGTACCTCACTTGTGTGGGTCGGCCTAGTGCCCGTGACAGGAATTGGCGCAAAACGTAACGTGGACACACCTCAATTTCGCAGTGAAAAATGACCCTTTTTAGGCAAAGTGCCTAGCTGTAGTTTTTGAACCATAGCTCTGCCGGCACCTAGGGAAACCTAGCAAACCTATACATTTTTGAAAACTAGACACCCAGGGAAATCCAGGATGGGGTGACTTGACTGCCTCCCACCAGGTTCTGTTACCCAGAATCCCTTGCAAACCTAAACAATTGCCAAAAAAAACACATTTTCCCCACATTTCTCTGGTGGAAAGTTCTGGAATCTGCGTGGATCCACAAATTTCCACCCACCCCGCATTCCCCAAAGTCTTCCGAGAAAAATGGTACCTCACTTGTGTGGGTCAGCCTAGTGCCCGCGACAGGAAAAGGCGCAAAATGTAATGTGGACACACCTCAATTTCGTAGCGAAAAATGACCCTTTTTTGGCAAAGAGCCTAGCTGTAGTATTTGAACCATAGCTCTGCCGGGACATAGGGAAACCAAGCACACCTATACATTTTTGAAAACTAGACACCCAGTTGAATCCAGGATGGAGTGACTTGACTGCCTCCCACCAGGTTCTGTTACCCAGAATCCCTTGCAAACCTAAAAAATTGCCAAAAAAAACACATTTTCCCCACATTTCTGTGGTGGAAAATTCTGGAGTCTGCGTGAATCCACAAATTTCCACCCACCCCGCGTTCCCCAAAGTCTTCCGAGAAAAATGGTACCTCACATGTGTGGGTCGGCCTAGTGCCAGCGACAGGAAACGGCGCAAAACGTATTGTGGAACACCTCAATTTCACAGCGAAAAATTGCCCTTTTTTGGCAAAGTGCCTACCTGTAGTTTTTGAACCATAGCTCTGCCGGCACCTAGGGAAACGTAGCAAACCTATACATTTTGCAAAACTAGACACCCAGGGCAATCCAGGATGGGGTGACTTGACTGCCTCCCACCATGTTCTGTTACCCAGAATCCCTTGCAAACCTAAAAAATTGCCCAAAAAAACAAATTTTCCCCACATTTCCCTGGTGGAAAGTTCTGGAATCTGTGTGGATCCACAAATTTCCACCCACCCCGCATTCCCCAAAGTCTTCCGAGAAAACTGGTACGTCACTTGTGTGGGTCGGCCTAGTGCCTGCGACAGGAAACGGCGCAAAACGCAACGTGGACACACCTCAATTTCACTGTGAAAAATGACCCTTTTTTGGCAAAGTGCCTAGCTGTAGTTTTTGAACCATAGCTCTGCCGGCACCTAGGGAAACCTAGCAAACCTATACATTTTTTAAAACTAGACACCCAGGGGAATCCAGGGTGGGGTAACTTGACTGCCTCCCACCAGGTTCTGTTACCCAGAATCCCTTGCAAACCTAAAAAATTGCCAAAAAAAAAACATTTTCCCCACATTTCTCTGGTGGAAAGTTCTGGAATCTGCGTGGATCCACAAATTTCCACCCACCCCGCATTCCCCAAAGTCTTCCGAGAAAAATGGTACCTCACTTGTGTGGGTCAGCCTAGTGCCCGCGACAGTAAACGGCGCAAAATATAACGTGGACACACCTCAATTTCGTAGCGAAAAATGACCCTTTTTTGGCAAAGAGCCTAGCTGTAGTATTTGATCCATAGCTCTGCCGGGACATAGGGAAACCAAGCACACCTATACATTTTTGAAAACTAGACACCCAGGGGAATCCAGGATTGGGTGACTTGACTGCATCCCACCAGGTTGTGTCACCCACAATCCCTTGCAAACCTACAAAATGTCCAAAAAAACACAATTTCCCCACATTTCCCTGGTGGAAAGTTCTGGAATCTGTGTGGATCCACAAATTTCCACCCACCCCGCATCCCCCAAAGTCTTCCGAGAAAAATGGTACGTCACTTGTGTGGGTCGGCCTAGTGCCCGCGACAGGAAACGGCGCAAAACGCAACGTGGACACACCGCAATTTCACTGTGAAAAATGACCCTTTTTTGGCAAAGTGCCTAGCTGTAGTTTTTGAACCATAGCTCTGCCGGCACCTAGGGAAACCTAGCAAACCTATACATTTTTGAAAACTAGACACCCAGGGGAATCCAGGATGGGGTGACTTGACTGCCTCCCACCAGGTTCTGTTACCCAGAATCCCTTGCAAACCTAAAAAATTGCCAAAAAAAACACATTTTCCCCACATTTCTCTGGTGGAAAGTTCTGGAGTCTGCGTGAATCCACAAATTTCCACCCACCCCGCGTTCCCCAAAGTCTTCCGAGAAAAATGGTACCTCACATGTGTGGGTCGGCCTAGTGCCCGCGACAGGAAACGGCGCAAAACGTATTGTGGAAACACCTCAATTTCACAGCGAAAAATGGCCCTTTTTTGGCAAAGTGCCTACCTGTAGTTTTTGAACCATAGCTCTGCCGGCACCTAGGGAAACGTAGCAAACCTATACATTTTGGAAAACTAGACACCCAGGGCAATCCAGGATGGGGTAACTTGACTGCCTCCCACCAGGTTCTGTTACCCAGAATCCCTTGCAAACCTAAACAATTGCCAAAAAAACCACATTTTCTGCACATTTCTCTTGTGGAAAGTTCTGGAATCTGCGTGGATCCACAAATTTCCACCCACCCCGCGTTCCCCAACGTCTTCCGAGAAATATGGTACCTCACTTGTGTGGGTCGGCCTAGTGCCCGTGACAGGAGACGGTGCAAAACGCAACGTGACCCACCTCAATTTCGCTGTGAAAAATGACCCTTTTTTGGCAAAGTGCCTAGCTGTAGTTTTTTAACAATAGCTCTGCCGGCACCTAGGGAAACCTAGCAAACCTATACATTTTTGAAAACTAGAAACCTAGGGGAATCCAGGATGGGGTGACTTGACTGCCTACCACCAGGTTCTGTTTCCCAGAATCCCTTGCAAACCTAAAAAATTGCCCAAAAAAACCACATTTTCCCCACATTTTTGTGTTGGAAAGTTCTGGAATCTGCGTGGATCCACTAATTTCCACCCACCCCGTGTTCCCCAAAGTCTTCCGAGAAAAAAGGTACCTCACATGTGTGGGTCGGCCTAGTGCCCGCGACAGGAAACGGCGCAAAACGTATTGTGGAAACACCTCAATTTTACAGCGAAAAATGGCCCTTTTTTGGCAAAGTGCCTACCTGTAGTTTTTGAACCATAGCTCTGCCGGCACCTAGGGAAACCTAGAAAACCTATACATTTTTGAAAACTAGACACCCAGGGGAATCCAGGATGGGGTGACTTGACTGCCTCCCACCAGGTTCTGTTACCCAGAATCCCTTGTAAACCTAAAAAATTGCCAAAAAAACACATTTTCCCCACATTTCTCTGGTGGAAAGTTCTGGAGTCTGCGTGAATCCACAAATTTCCACCCACCCCGCGTTCCCCAAAGTCTTCCGAGAAAAATGGTACCTCACATGTGTGGGTCGGCCTAGTGCCCGCAACAGGAAACGGCGCAAAACGTATTGTGGAAACACCTCAATTTCACAGCGAAAAATGGCCCTTTTTTGGCAAAGTGCCTACCTGTAGTTTTTGAACCATAGCTCTGCCGGCACCTAGGGAAACGTAGCAAACCTATACATTTTGGAAAACTAGACACCCAGGGCAATCCAGGATGGGGTGACTTGACTGCCTCCCACCATGTTCTGTTACCCAGAATCCCTTGCAAACCTAAAAAATTGCCCAAAAAAACACATTTTCCCCACATTTCTGTGGTGGAAAGTTCTGGAATCTGCGTGGATCCACAAATTTCCACCCACCCCGCGTTCCCCAAAGTCTTCCGAGAAAAATGGTACCTCACTTGTGTGGGTCGGCCTAGTGCTCGCGACAGGAAACGGCGCAAAACGTAACGTGACACACCTCAATTTCGCTGTGAAAAATGACCCTTTTTTGGCAAAGTGCCTAGCTGTAGTTTTTTAACCATAGCTCTGCCGGCACCTAGGGAAACCTAGCAAACCTATACATTTTTGAAAACTAGAAACCTAGAGGAATCCAGGATGGGGTGACTTGACTGCCTCCCACCAGGTTCTGTTACCCAGAATCCCTTGCAAACCTAAATAATTGCCAAAAAAAACCATTTTCCCCACATTTCTCTGGTGGAAAGTTCTGGAATCTGCGTGGATCCACAAATTTCCACCCACCCCGCATTCCCCAAAGTCTTCCGAGAAAAATGGTACCTCACTTGTGTGGGTCAGCCTAGTGCCCGCGACAGGAAACGGCGCAAAATGTAACGTGGACACACCTCAATTTCGTAGCGAAAAATGACCCTTTTTTGGCAAAGAGCCTAGCTGTAGTATTTGATCCATAGCTCTGCCGGGACATAGGGAAACCAAGCACACCTATACATTTTTGAAAACTAGACACCCAGGGGAATCCAGGATTGGGTGACTTGACTGCATCCCACCAGGTTGTGTCACCCACAATCCCTTGCAAACCTACAAAATGTCCAAAAAAAACACATTTTCCCCACATTTCTGTGGTGGAAAGTTCTGGAATCTGCGTGGATCCACAAATTTCCACCCACTCCGCGTTCCCCAAAGTCTCCCAAGAAAAATGGTACCTCACTTGTGTGGGTCGGCCTAGTGCCCGTGACAGGAATTGGCGCAAAACGTAACGTGGACACACCTCAATTTCGCAGTGAAAAATGACCCTTTTTAGGCAAAGTGCCTAGCTGTAGTTTTTGAACCATAGCTCTGCCGGCACCTAGGGAAACCTAGCAAACCTATACATTTTTGAAAACTAGACACCCAGGGAAATCCAGGATGGGGTGACTTGACTGCCTCCCACCAGGTTCTGTTACCCAGAATCCCTTGCAAACCTAAACAATTGCCAAAAAAAACACATTTTCCCCACATTTCTCTGGTGGAAAGTTCTGGAGTCTGCGTGAATCCACAAATTTCCACCCACCCCGCGTTCCCCAAAGTCTTCTGAGAAAAATGGTACCTCACATGTGTGGGTCGGCCTAGTGCCCGCGACAGGAAACAGAGCAAAACGTATTGTGGAAACACCTCAATTTCACAGCGAAAAATGGCCCTTTTTTGGCAAAGTGCCTACCTGTAGTTTTTGAACCATAGATCTGCCGGCACCTAGGGAAACGTAGCAAACCTATACATTTTGGAAAACTAGACACCCAGGGCAATCCAGGATGGGGTAACTTGACTGCCTCCCACCATGTTCTGTTACCCAGAATCCCTTGCAAACCTAAAAAATTGCCCAAAAAAACACATTTTCCCCACATTTCCCTGGTGGAAAGTTCTGGAATCTGTGTGGATCCACAAATTTCCACCCACCCCGCATCCCCCAAAGTCTTCCGAGAAAAATGGTACGTCACTTGTGTGGGTCGGCCTAGTGCCCGCGACAGGAAACGGCGCAAAACGCAACGTGGACACACCGCAATTTCACTGTGAAAAATGACCCTTTTTTGGCAAAGTGCCTAGCTGTAGTTTTTGAACCATAGCTCTGCCGGCACCTAGGGAAACCTAGCAAACCTATACATTTTTGAAAACTAGACACCCAGGGGAATCCAGGATGGGGTGACTTGACTGCCTCCCACCAGGTTCTGTTACCCAGAATCCCTTGCAAACCTAAAAAATTGCCAAAAAAAACACATTTTCCCCACATTTCTCTGGTGGAAAGTTCTGGAGTCTGCGTGAATCCACAAATTTCCACCCACCCCGCGTTCCCCAAAGTCTTCCGAGAAAAATGGTACCTCACATGTGTGGGTCGGCCTAGTGCCCGCGACAGGAAACGGCGCAAAACGTATTGTGGAAACACCTCAATTTCACAGCGAAAAATGGCCCTTTTTTGGCAAAGTGCCTACCTGTAGTTTTTGAACCATAGCTCTGCCGGCACCTAGGGAAACGTATCAAACCTATACATTTTGGAAAACTAGACACCCAGGGCAATCCAGGATGGGGTGACTTGACTGCCTCCCACCAGGTTCTGTTACCCAGAATCCCTTGCAAACCTAAACAATTGCCAAAAAAAACACATTTTCTCCACATTTCTCTTGTGGAAAGTTCTGGAATCTGCGTGGATCCACAAATTTCCACCCACCCCGCGTTCCCCAACGTCTTCCGAGAAAAATGGTACCTCACTTGTGTGGGTCGGCCTAGTGCCCGTGACAGGAGACGGTGCAAAACGCAACGTGACCCACCTCAATTTCGCTGTGAAAAATGACCCTTTTTTGGCAAAGTGCCTAGCTGTAGTTTTTTAACAATAGCTCTGCCGGCACCTAGGGAAACCTAGCAAACATATACATTTTTGAAAACTAGAAACCTAGGGGAATCCAGGATGGGGTGACTTGACGGCCTCCCACCAGGTTCTGTTTCCCAGAATCCCTTGCAAACCTAAAAAATTGCCCAAAAAAAACACATTTTCCCCACATTTTTGTGTTGGAAAGTTCTGGAATCTGCGTGGATCCACTAATTTCCACCCACCCCGTGTTCCCCAAAGTCTTCCGAGAAAAAAGGTACCTCACATGTGTGGGTCGGCCTAGTGCCCGCGACAGGAAACGGCGCAAAACGTATTGTGGAAACACCTCAATTTTACAGCGAAAAATGGCCCTTTTTTGGCAAAGTGCCTACCTGTAGTTTTTGAACCATAGCTCTGCTGGCACCTAGGGAAACCTAGAAAACCTATTCATTTTTGAAAACTAGACACCCAGGGGAATCTAGGATGGGGTGACTTGACTGCCTCCCACCAGGTTCTGCTACCCAGAATCCCTTGTAAACCTAAAAAATTGCCAAAAAAACACATTTTCCCCACATTTCTCTGGTGGAAAGTTCTGGAGTCTGCGTGAATCCACAAATTTCCACCCACCCCGCGTTCCCCAAAGTCTTCCGAGAAAAATGGTACCTCACATGTGTGGGTCGGCCTAGTGCCCGCGACAGGAAACGGCGCAAAACGTATTGTGGAAACACCTCAATTTCACAGCGAAAAATGGCCCTTTTTTGGCAAAGTGCCTACCTGTAGTTTTTGAACCATAGCTCTGCCGGCACCTAGGGAAACGTAGCAAACCTATACATTTTGGAAAACTAGACACCCAGGGCAATCCAGGATGGGGTGACTTGACTGCCTCCCACCATGTTCTGTTACCCAGAATCCCTTGCAAACCTAAAAAATTGCCCAAAAAAACACATTTTCCCCACATTTCTGTGGTGGAAAGTTCTGGAATCTGCGTGGATCCACAAATTTCCACCCACCCCGCGTTCCCCAAAGTCTTCCGAGAAAAATGGTACCTCACTTGTGTGGGTCGGCCTAGTGCCTGCGACAGGAAACGGCGCAAAACGTAACGTGACCCACCTCAATTTCGCTGTGAAAAATGACCCTTTTTTGGCAAAGTGCCTAGCTGTAGTTTTTTAACAATAGCTCTGCCGGCACCTAGGGAAACCTAGCAAACCTATACATTTTTGAAAACTAGAAACCTAGGGGAATCCAGGATGGGGTGACTTGACTGCCTCCCACCAGGTTCTGTTTCCCAGAATCCCTTGCAAACCTAAACAATTGCCCAAAAAACCACATTTTCCCCACATTTCTGTGTTGGAAAGTTCTGGAATCTGCGTGGATCCACTAATTTCCACCCACCTCGTGCTCCCCAAAGTCTTCCGAGAAAAAAGGTACCTCACTTGTGTGGGTCGGCCTAGTGCCCGTGACAAGTAACGGCGCAAAACGCATCGTGGACACACCTCAATTTCGCAGTGAAAAATGAACTTTCTTTGGCAAAGTGCCTAGCTGTAGTTTTTGAACCCTAGCTCTGCCGGCACCTAGGGAAACCTACCAAACCCACACATTTCTGAAAACTAGACACCCGGGGGATTCCAGGGAGGTATGGCTTGCATGGATCCCCAAACGTTTCCTTGCCCAGAATGCCCTGCAAACCTCAAATTTAGCTGAAAAAAATCACCTTTTTCACACATTTTTGTGTGGGAAAGTTGTGGCATCACCGGGCTGACACAAACTTCCTACCACCCAGCGTTCCCCCGGGTCTCCCGATAAAAACGGTGCCTCACTCGTGTGGGAGGCCCAAGTACCCGCGATAGGCAAGGGCCCACAACGTAGTGAGGGGTCATGAAAATTGCCTATTTCAAAACGACCTGGTTTTGCAAGGTGGTCACTTGGGTTTTTGGCCCGGTGCTCGGAGGCCAACTAGGGAAACCTACCAAACCCACACATTTCTGAAAACTAGACACCTGGGGGATTCCAGGGAGGTATGGCTTGCGTGGATCCCCCAACGTTTCCTTACCCAGAATGCCCTGCAAACCTCAAATTTAGCGGAAAAAATCACCTTTTTCACACATTTTTGTGTGGGAAAGTTGTGGCATCAACGAGCTGACACAAATTTCCTACCACCCAGCGTTCCCCCGGGTCTCCCGATAAAAACGGTGCCTCACTCGTGTGGGAGGCCCAAGTACACGCGACAGGCAAGGGTCCAAAACGTAGTGCGCCTCAACAGGCAAGGGTCCTAAACGTAGTGCGCCTCACTACGTTTTGGACCCTTGCCCGTGGCGGGTCCTTAGGCCTCCCACACCAGTGAGGGATAATCACAACAGATGCACCACGTTTGCTCACTTCTGCCTGCATGCGACTGATTCAGTTGGGACAGACATTTTGACGCACAAAGCAGAATTCAGTTTGCAAACTGGCAAATAAAGGCCTGTTCGTATCTCATAAGTGAATAATGGAACTGGTTGGGGTGTTGAGGTGCATGGTTGTCTTAGAGTAGATTCCTCTTAACTCTGGATACTGTGGGGGAGATGGGCGGTGGTAAACTCACTCTAAGAACACTTTTTTGTCACTTTCCACTTGCTGTACTGACTGCAGAAGATGCTGCAGCTTAATGCTGCATTGCAGGTCCCTTTTGCTCCCTTAATGAGCTATCAATCAATAGGTCTTTTAGAGAGTGACTTATCACACCAGGGGATCTCTAGGTGCAGCGGTTCTGTGAGCTTCGGTCGAATGGCCGTGACGATCGAAGAGCCAGGTCTGGAGCTTCTTCCTGAAGTCCTCCAGTGAAGGGGAGGTGTGTAGGTGGAGGTCGTGCCAGAACTTGTTGGAGATGGTAGTAGAAGGTGCGACTTCCGCTTTGGTGGATGCGGGAAATGTGGGCCAGGGTAGAGGTGGAGGAAAAGAGCTCCCTGGTTGGTTGGTGGAACGTCATGTGGTTGTTGATGTAGGCGGGTCTGGATTTGTGAAGGGCTTTGTAAGCATGGGTGAGGAGCTTGAAGAAGCTCCTTTTCCAGACGTGGAGCCAGTGGAGAGCCCTGAGCAGAGGGGAGATGCTCTTTCTTCTGGGAGGTTCAGGATGAGTCTTGCTGCTGAGTTCTGGATGGTCCGGAGGAGGGGAATACTAAGATGCGCGGTGAGTGCCTGTCTTCAACCACCTTCCACTTCGCACCCTCCCCTGTCAGAGCGCCGTGAAACAGCTAACCGTGGCCAGAAGCGCTTTACAAAAAGTGAAAAAGATTCAAATGTACTTTTTACTTTGGCAGATTTCCCAAAATTTAAAACTGACAATGCATTGCAACTGTATACCCTTCAGTAAAAAACAAGTACACGTTTGCCACATGTTGAGAAAAATCTTTCCTGCATACGTTTACTTTTTAATTAAAATAAGCCTATTGTTTATGTCCTTTTTGCTCAAGTCAACAATAATTCAAGGTAAATGCATTATTTAAGCATGAAGACTGATTTTCTGTCAGTCTGCATGCTTAAATAACGCTTTTATCCTGTTTTGAGTCGGTTATATATCGTCTCCGAAGTCGCTGGTCATGTTTGTTCATTAAATTAATTTCCTGTTTCCATCCATACGCATGATTTGCACTCTCACTCTCCGCAGCTTCACCAGGAACTTTGGCATTTTCTGCGGCATGAATCCGTATTTCCTTTAATTGGCCGCTGTCTGGTTTACATTATGTCCTTCCAGTATCCTGCCGCCTGCTAGATCCAAGTGTTAGCCATGTATTAATTGATAGCAAATACTGGTGTGTACGCAAAACAACTTGTGACTTTTTTATGGGACACAAACTGTTATTTATTGTATTTATTCCATGGAGGTAATGCTCAAGTGTCACTGTGGCCTGTTAACTAACAAAGATGCAGCTTTTGTATTACTTTTTAGAGATTCGCAAAAAGGTATTTGCCCCTAAATCTGTGAGTATGGTAGATTTTTCAGCTTATGTCAACCTTTAAAATGACAGATGTTCACACCAGCAAGCATTCACCAATTTACAATTAGGGTGAAGGTAAAAATGTGCCTTATAGATTTTTTTAAAACCGCTCTCCATCTGGAACATGTAGAAAAATAACAAAATAGCTTCTCCCTCATCCCCATACAATGCCAAGATTTAGGGGTGTATGGTGTTTTTACATCTAATTTCTTTACTTTTAAAGCACTCGCAGCACCCCCGCTTCAGCTTAAGATGTTTACAGCTAAAGCGCAGGTGGCGCCATTGTACCCAAAGTAAATAAAGAGAAAAAAACGGCATGCGGCCGCTTTGTCAATCGATTCATTTGCAATTCAATAGCTCTTGCATTACTGGAAATTTGAGCTGTTGGCATTGCATTAATATTAGCAATGCCAATAGCTTAAACTTTCAGTTAGCCATGCAACAGTTGATGTTGTTGCACCAAGGATATTGTGCTGCATAACTAAATACCTACAAGGTCCCAAAAGCGAGACCTATTGGCTATGACAATGCTCGTTTTTATGTGTCTTTGTTATGCTGTGGTCGAGTTACTCATGTTACTGTGTAACACTGTTTTTGTTTTCCTATCTTATACTAGACTCCAGTAACTGATGTAATTTTGTAACTTGTAACTCGCTGATTCTCATGTAAAGCACTCTGATACCTGAGGGTCTAGCCAGCGCTATATAAAACTCTGTAAATAAATAAATAAATAAATAAAATAAATAAATGCCCTTGTTTATGTTGAGGGTAATCCTAACAGACCAATTGGAGCACTCCATGACGTGTAATCTCTGCACACTGTTTGCCTTTTTGCATTGTGTGCACCCCGATGTAGCAACTGTTGCTGTTTTCCTAGACATAGAAAAGGCATTTGATTCCATTATGTTGAATGTTGTACTTACAAGATTGCGTAGAACAGAAACGTGGGAGTGAGTGATGGGTTGCAATTATCTGTTTTAATTGGGTTAAATTGGATGTGTCAAGTCAAACTCTGCCTGCCTTGAAATCTTTCATAATTAAAAAGTGCATGAGATGGGTGCATTATAAACATAGGGGACGTCAGACTTTGGATGGGTGCCTTCTACCATCCTTAAATGTGGATGATAGCCTTGAACTTGTCAAGGTCCCATGTGGCTGATTCATTCCACCTGATTCAAGAGATCATAAAATGTTTTGGGTATTCTGGATTTCAAATAATTGGCACAGTTCAGAGATTTGCCCACTCACTGTTGGTATGTGAAAATGCAATTTAAATGTTTTATTGCAATGGAAGCATGATTGCATCCGCTGTGGGGGAGAGGATGTGGCACAACAGCCAGAGCGCTGACTTTGGACTTGAGGAGCCAAGTTCGAGTCTCGGCGTCGGCTCATCATTCTGTGATTCTGGAAAAATCGAGTAATTTCACTGTGCCGGAAAAAAAAATGTATCCTTGTGTAACATAACTGGTGCTCATGTAAAGTGCTTCAATACCTTTGGGTCGAGTTCACGCTATATAAAAACTGCAACAACAAAAAAGAGGTTGTCGTATTAGATAACTATGGTACGCAAGTTTCTTCCACACGAAAATTGTTGACATCGCCTTGCAATTGGAAATGCAGAAGAAACTTTTGGAAACACATATAGCTACGGATCTATCGATTTTAGAAACATGGTCAAAGGATCCCGACAAGACCCTTACTAAATTTCCTCCCATCACTCTGGAAAATCTCAACCTCCTGCTGAATCGGACGAAATCTTCCTCTCCTTTGGATCCATGCCCGCTTAAAACTCCTAAGGAATGCAGGGACACCTTCCTTCCCTGCATCTTGGAGGTTATGAATAGTGCCTTACAACACGGTATATTCCCCTCGGCTTGGAAGAGGACCATTGTCAGGCCTTTATTGAAGAAACCCTCTCTGGATCCGGCTGTGCTAAAAAAATTTAGACCGATTTCTCTTCTACCTGCCCCAGCTAAAATGCTTGAGATGCACCTGAACCATCATTTGTCTGTATTCTTGGACTCTTCTGGATTCCTCGATCAGACTCAACATGGTTTCAGAAAATCACATAGCACAGAGTCTGCACTCACTGTTGTGACCAACAACATCAGGATAAATGTAGACGATACTGGTCTTATTGGATCTGACCGCTGCATTCGACACCCTCTCTCCCTCAGTCTTAACATCCCGACTGAGGGAGATGGGGGTGGAGGGGTCAGCCCTTAACCTTCTATCCTCTTTTCTAGACCTTAGAGAGCAGAGGGTCAAAATGGACAAATACCTCTCCCCTGTAAAGTCTTTGCAATGGGGGGTGCCACAAGGGTCGGCGTTAAGTCCGACCCTATTTAACATCTATGTGGCCCCACTTGCTAGACTAGTAAGATCTCAGGGGATGGAGGTAGTGTTGTATGCAGACGACACTCAGATCATGGTGTCCCTGTCTCGATCCATCAGCACCTCGGAATCCGGTTTCAGGAGCTGCATGCAGTCGATTGCCGACTGGATGACCCTCAATTCTTTGAGGTTGAATGGCGACAAGACTGAGGTGTTGATTTTCGGAAAGGATAGGGATGCATGGTCGAGTGAATGGTGGCCGCCATCATTGGGGACTTGTCCGACCCCTTCACAGTCGGCAAGGAACCTGGGGGTCATCTTTGACACTGAGCTGGCCACGAACCTACAGATTAATAGAACTGTAGCTACCTGCTGGGGAGTTCTAAAATTCCTTTGCAGAATATCTCACTATTTATCTCCTCAGGCAAGAAAACAAACAGTTGTAGCATTGGTTGGATCTCGCCTAGACTATTGCAATGCACTATACACTGGGATTAAGAAGGGATTGTTACTTCGCCTACAAGTAACACAGAATGCAGCAGCAAGATTTGTTCTTGACCTTCCATGCTCTGCCTCCGCCACACTGGCCAGGAAGAACCTTCACTGGCTGCCCATTGAACATCGCATTTCTTTTAAAATTGTTTGCCTAGTCCATAAGGCTCTCACAGTAGGACCGACTGATGGACTAGGTTCTCTGCACTGTAAATATGTACCCAGCAGATGTCTTAGATCGTCACAGCAGAACCTCCTCGTCATCCCCCTCACCAAAAAGACAAGATGGGGAGGTAGAGCCTTTGCTTCGGTTGCCCCTCGACTGTGGAATGCTCTTCCCTTCGAGCTCAAGGCCCAATCATCTTTGCCCCTCTTTAAGGGTGCCCTTAAGACCTGTTTTTTTAGGAAAGCCTATTACTAAGCATTGCAGGGCTACTCAATATAATATGTTAGGCGCCTTGATGCCCATTGGGCTGAGTTCTGCGCGTTATAAATTTATTTTCATTCATTCATTCATTCATTCAAAATAGTGCTCTGCAATGTAAATTGATCACTGGATATTACTTTCCCTGTCAATAGCAGGCCTAGTTCCAATCTGACATTTAGGAAGGCACTGAAAACATGGATATATAACATCTCCGATGTCTGCTGCCTTGCGCTAGTCTAAGCAGATGACAGGTGGATTTCTCATAGGACTCTCCCTTATCGTCTATTCCTCAGCGCCAGGATGCTCCTTGCGGAGTGACAGCTTGTGCTTAATAAATGCCAATTTACATTACATTACATTACATTACATTACATTACATGATCGTGCTTCCGAAACATCTCTGTGTGTTCATGAATATCCCGACTATGTTTATCCAAAGATTTTTCAAAACAAAGTCCCTGATACTGAAATCAATCTGGGCTAAAAACCAGGCCCACATCATCCAGGGGATGCTTATGCTTCCCAATGAGAGAGCCGGAGACTCAGTGCCGGAGTTTGAATGAGATGTTTATGTAGCCTTGGCTAGTTTTGCTCAATACTGGATTCAGCTGGATTGAGCCAGTGCCTCACCTACCTAATCTTGTGGTGGAGAGGATCAACACAGCCCTTTGTCTTCCAGACATAGTGCAGCTCTCTAAGGCAGTGGATCTTAACCTTTTGTCTTCTGTAGACCCCCACTGAATCATTATTGGAACGCGGGACCCCCACTGAATCATTATTAGATTCCAATGTCCCCCACTGAGGTATTATTGGGAGGCGGAGACCCTGGCATAAGCATTTTCAATTATTTGAAATGCAAAACAGTATACAAAAAATACAGAAGCAGGCATTCATCAAACAATAAATGATTAAATATTTTAATTAATTTCAAAACAAATCTGAAAATCTAAATTTTTATTTTAATGGCAGGGTTAGAGATTTTCCAAATTCAATTCAGCCCACTCATCGACCGTACTATATTCAGTTCGATGCTCTTGCACTGCTCCCATGACTCAATCTGAGGACACCAACTTCATTTTTAGCCTCCAATTTCAAATTCCTTCACAGTTACAGAACGTTTTAAAATTGTTACCTTTTCGTTTTTTATTCATATACACTTTATTAAATCTGTAAATATCATTTAATTTTCTAAGCAGTCACGGATCCCTGAGTAGGCTTTTCGGACCCCCAAGGGTTCCTGGACCACAAGTTAAGAACCACTGCTTTAAGGTAACCAACCCAACAGGGTGACTAGACTCGGCAGCATGTACGATCTGGGCATGGAGGAGGTTGGCAGTCTTGACTAGCGTCAGATAGCTAAACTGGATTGAATTTCCATTCATTGATAATCCACAGAATCCTCTCACTTCAGAGCCAAATGCCAGACACGCTTGAGTTATATGGGGTTGTCATGTACACACAATGTATTCAAGAATGGTAAATGTATGTCTTTACAACAATCCCAGGATGGAAGATTGCTACCTCCGCTCCATGCTTTCTTATACTTCAGAAATCGACATGCAATGCACTGCAAGCCACCTATCCATTCTTCTTGCTAGATCCCGACTCACAACTGAGGCTGCACCATGTGATCCTGAATTCAAAACCGGGACATCTGATCTCCTGAATATCGGGCACAATCAATGCACATCCCAGTACATACCAGTGATTAGACGGTGTTTAGACAAATATCGAAAAACATATCATGTGGACAAAATATCGTGTCCAGAATATCGAGGACAAAAGTATTGTGATGCTAAGTTTATATGGGTAAGCAAAGTGTTTTACTATACATAACTCTACCTATATGTACCCTGACAATATATCTTCAAGATACATAGATGTGGAGTTGAGCGTAGTAAATCTATACTTACCAATTTGCACTTGCCTTTTTGATAGTTTGGGCCTTGATATTTTTCACACAATATTTTGGCCACAAAATATTTTTGTCAACGATATTCTGTCAGTGAACCGATCTAGACAGCCCTTGGACAGAGATCTGGGATTCTGCTTTTAGAGGAGCAGAGGGCATTTTTTTTCACAGACAATGTTGGTGTCCTTCATTAGCAAACACAAACTCATCTGTTTCACAGGGTATAGTAAATCACATTGGCGATAAATGTCATGGGTTTACAGGGGAACCAGCGTGCAAACGGCGTCATCATCACAATGTGTACTTTCTGCACCGACCTGGGTTGATTTTAGATTGTGGTCTGTAGCGAATCGTTGTTGATTGCGGGTGAGAGGATTGAGCCATCTCTGGTGTTGGCCCTCTTTGGAAACATTTGTGATATTGCACCCTCAGTTCGTAGGTGTCTAGCCTGGCGCTCCTTCTTGTGAAAAGAAAGATTGGGAAATGTTGGGGTAGGAGACCGACACCACACAGTGGTTAGGTGGATCTAAGATCTAGCTTGCAACAATGTCATGTCAATCTAACACAACACTACTTCCCGCTATCTCATCTCCAAGAGACAAACGGATTTTCAATACTTTTTCTACAGCCGTGCACTGGGCTAATAGTTGGATATAGATGGCTAGGGTATGACTTCCTGTCTGCAATATGGGATTGGCCCGGATCTGTGGAAGGCCCCTGAGGCTGGCAAGGGAGGTTTTCTTTAATGCTCCCCTGTATAAGTCAGTGGAATTTACCTAGGGCCTTCTTACGATGTAGGGCGGACTTGCGCCTGCCTGGCACCATATCGGTATGGGAACAGCCCAACCATGGGTCGGCGGTTCTCCATACCTTATTAAGATGCGATTCCCATTTCCCTATGGGAGCATGTGCTGCGGATTTAAACCGGCCATAGTACAAGCTCCTATAGAAAAATAGGCGTTTTTGCAAATCCCTGCACTGTGTGGCAGGCACCATGAGATGCGGGTATTTAAAGGGGGCACAATAGGTGCCCCCATGGCCCCCAACTGGAGGCTGCAGGGAGAAGGGGGCTAGGGGCCCCTAAAGTTGCTTTCCGACAGGCTTTCCATGTCGGAAAGCCCGGCATGGAAAGCTTGTCGGAAACCAACATCGTAATCCTGACAACGGAAACATCCTTCCTATAGGGATTACGTGCCGTTTCCATTGGCGGCACTTCGAGGGAGTGCCGCGGGGTATTGGGGTGGGGCGGGGGAGGGGCAGGGTGGGGAGTAGTAAACTTTGGCATACAGCCGAACGGAGGTAAGTAAGTAAATAAATAAAACAAATTACATCACATGCTGAATTGCATCGCTGCAATGCAGCGCGCGCAATGTAATTCGTTTTATTTATTTATTTACTTACTTACCTTCGTTCAGGCGTATGCTGGAGTTTACTACCCCCCCCCCCACCCTGCCCCTGCCCCTCCGCTACCCCGCCCCACCGCCCCCCAGCACTCCCTCGAGGAGCAGACATTGGCCAATTCTGACTAGCCAACGTGCTCCTTGAGTCTGCCGGAATTCAGTCCGAATGACCGCCGGTTTAACTTTCGACCGCCGGCATTGTAATGCGACGGTCGAAAGTGAAACTGACCATGTGAGTCGGAAAACCTCCGACCTCATGAGGCCTCTAATGGGGGTCAAAGCATATGAATATTAGTGTCTGTTAAGGTTCTTGTTACTTTGTTTAAAAGTATAAATGAAGGTTTAAAATGAAAAAGAGTGTGGGCACTAACTGGTATTAAGTTCCCAAACGACTTGAGGATACTTAACATCAATGTCTACAGTTGCAACAGGCCTGTTACACAGGAAGATCTTACTTCAGCAGTCATTCACTAGCAGAATCCACTGGAGGAGGGAGGGAGACTACAGCAGAGGCCACAGTGATGGCCTTCATGGCTGTAGCTGTTGCCAAACCCGCATTCCCCTCTCCGCACCAGTGGCTGCTGTCACTGACAGACAGCAGTAGCAACAATAGCAGGCATGCTGGTCTCCCGGCTGCAGCTGTCAGTCACTACCACTGCTGGTGGCGGGAGGAAGGGATGTACCAAGGTCCCTACCGCGGCTGTGGCCGGACGGAGGGATTTACCAAGGTCACTACCGCTGCTGGAGGTGGGAGGAAGGGATGTACCAAGGTCCCTACCGCGGCTGGGGCTGGAGGAGGGATGTACCAAGGTCACTAACACTGCTGGGGGTGGGAGGAAGGGATGTACCCAGGTCATGGATGATTAGGACCCCCAAGTGACTCCCGTACATGGTAGCCTATGCCTCCTAAGGCCCCTGATGTCACATAATGATCCAGCAATTGCGGCATGAGTGACTACTTATACCCTGATCCTGTGGCCGCAGGAGGTGCGGGAAGGGGAGGGGCGCTAGACCTGGCTTGTTGGGGGGGGCAAGGGGGGATTGTGCCACCCTCAGAGACTCAATGAGCTTGCTCTAATAGTGTTAGTGGCCTGTGGAAACTACAATTGTCGTGATAACAATTGACCTTCAGTAACGCTACATTGTCATAATAATACAAAGATTAAAAAATGCTTTTAGTAAAGAAAAATCCTTTTGTGAATCAATCTATGCCACATATCAAAATATAAACATTGTTTATTTAGATGTTATGTTATGTTAAAAAGTTTTGTAGAGGATGACAGCTGCCTCAGCTAAGAGGCGTCCCGGCGCTAAGCAACAGAAGAGCAGTGCGCAAAAAACGATCAAGGCCTACAAAGATGGGAACAAGAATGTCTTGATTGCTTTCCTAAAATGGAGATAATTAGTAAGCCCCCGAATATGGACCGGCAGAGAGTTCCACAGCAGGGCAGCTCTACTCCGGAAGGAGCGCCCACCAGCGCGGGCTTTCCTCACTCGGGGGATCATTACTAAGCATTGTCCCATTAATCAAAGTGATCGTGTGAGAATATAAGGTAGAAGATCAGACAAAATATGGGGGATGCCAGCTTCAAAATTTTAAAGGCAATGCAAAGTGCCTTAAACTCAATTCGCCTGGCTACAGGTAGCCAGTGAAGGCGACGGATAGCACTGGTCACTGGACAAGTTCTACGCAAAACCAGGAAAGATCTAGCGGCCGCATTCTGGACTCTCTGGAGCCTCTGGATTTCGGATTTATTTGCCCCTAAATATAGTGAGCGGGAATAATCAAGCCTTGATAAGATCAGGGCCTGAATAATGGTCTGCCTAGTTGTAGCATCAAAGAAGGCCAGAATAGATTTGAGCCCGCACAACAGACTAAAACAAGTGCCTGACACCTTTTTCGTCTGGATCTGAAATTTAAGGGAGCTGTCCATCCAAACCCCCAGGTTCTTTACTAACGGTTTGGGAGTAGGTGCCGTACCTAGGCTAGCAGGCCACCACAGGTCACTCCAGTGGCCATGGTTCCCTCCCACCAACAACACCTCAGACTTGTTAGTATTCAGTTGTAGACAGTTGGCGGTCATCCACTCGGCGACTGCCTAGAGGTCGCCCTGATATTTCCTGGCGTACTGCTCGGGGTCACTCGAGAGAGCCACCACCAACTGAGTGTCGTCGGCATAAGAAACCATGGTCAACCCTCTGCTCCTGGCAACCTCCGCCAAAGGTTGAACATAAAGATTAAAGAGCAGGGTGCCCAAGGACGAGCCCTGTGGGACCCCCTGATCAATAGGAAAGGTGCCAGAAGCAAAAGGGGGGACAGCTACCTGAAACGTCCTGTCGGCCAGGAAGGAGGACAGCCATCTAAGAGCTAACCCAAAGACTCCAGCCTCAGATAAGCGATTCAGCAAGATGACATGAGACACAGTTTTAAACGCGGCACTGAGATCCAAAAGGATAAGCGCCGACGTCTGTTGCGTCTAAGGCCGTCCACAGATGTTCAGTTACGGCCAAAAGTGCTGACTCGGTACTATGACCGGGTCGGAAGCCATTTTGAGAAGGGTCAAATCTCCGATGTACAGTAAAAAAATCCGGAAGGAGGGAGGTAATATAGACCTCAGTGATTTTCACAACCCAAGGTAGCAGGGAGATAGGACGAAAGCTTTTTGGTTTATGGGGGTCTAAGGAAGGTTTCTTAAGCAACGGAAGGACCCTGGCCTGTTTCCAGGCCCTGGGCACAACTGCCTCACTCAGACACCCATTGATCACCGCTTCCAAAGGATGAATAATGGTAGATAATATTTTTTTTAATTTGTCAGGCTTCAAAGGGTCAACAGGAGAGCCTGATTTGACCTTGGAGCAGAGTGTCAGTAGCAGCTCTTGTGTTATGGGAGGAAAAGCTTCAAGGACCCCGTCAATAGGTTTGCAAGAGGTCTCAGAAGGGCCTATGGGGACCATAGGAAAACTTTTATAAATGTCCTCAACCTTCTTAATGAAGAAGTTGGCCAGTTCTTCGCACTGCGAGTCAGAAGTAATCCCTGAACCTACGGCGTCCTTCTGAGTTTTAAGGCCCGTCACTATAGAGAAGATAGTCTTGGCCGGGTTAGAGCTACCCCTGATCTGCTCGGCATAGAATGCGACACGCTCAACATGAAGTGCCCTATGAAAGCGCTTAATAGCGGCGCGATAGAGAGCCTTGGAAGATGGGTCAAAGTCCCATCGCCATGCTCTCTCCAACTTCTTACAAAGCTTACGTAAGTCAGCTAATTTTGCATTATACCAGGGGTTGGGTTTGTTAAGCCAATTCCTAGACAACCTAGCAGGAATAAAAACATCCAGCGGCCGCAAAATCCAATCAGAAAAGATAGAATACGCCTCGTTAGGGTCAGCCGAAATGACCGGAGAGGTAGCTGCAAGATGGCTTTGGAAATGTTCCCAGCTTAGTTTGTGCCAAGGGCGCTTGACAGACGAGGTGCTGACTGATTTGCGTGCTGGCAAAATATCATGGATCACCATGGTGACTAAATAGTGGTCAGACCAATCCACAGGATCCGGAACAAGGACCTCAAGAGACGATATGTTAGTAAAAACAGGAATCAAGTAGGTGCCCAGCCACATGAGTGGGGCCGGGGACCCGTTGCACGAGCTGACATGCCATGAGATCAGCCAAAAAAGATATCACAGTAGGGTCTGAATCATTTTCTAAGTGCAAATTGAGATCGCCTATGACAGAGAAATTGGAGGCATTGACCGCTAAAGTGCTAACTATCTCGGGCAGGGCAGTTCGGAACTCCGTAGACGGACCCGGAGGACGGTAAATCAATAGTCCTGACTTCGTGTAATTACAATTAAACGTTATTTTAAAAGAAGCACATTCACAATCAGCAACAGTCTGTTTGATAAAGGTGCAAGGAAAATTAGTTTCAAGGATAATTGCAATGCCGCCTCCTCTCGTAGGTCTATTAAGAGTGTGAATCATATAGCCTTCTGGAAGAGCGAGTACTTGCTCCATCACTATATCCTCTGAGAGCCAAGTCTCAGTAAGAAATGTAGGAAAGAAACCGTGAAATCCTAAAAGTACAGGTGAAAATTCTACATCCTGGGCCTGGTCAGGTTATTTTTTCTACACACGAGCTAGGTTTTTGCCTTTTTTGAATATGAATATATGGCAGTTTGTAGCAGCTGTAAACAGCTGGCTTAGACTTTGGAACTTTTAAAGCACTCCACTTACCACCTCTTTTCAGGTCTTATCTGCAGCCGGAGCTCGGAGATCCTTGGGCAGATAACAGAGTATAACTGCATTTTTCCCAGCCTGTCCGCTTCCTTGTCTGTATACTGAAGGCTTTGCAAGAGAGCCAGGGCCATCACTTAAATTTAAAACAGATTGTCATCTAACTTCTTTTCATAACATAATTTTAACTCTCCTTCCAAAAGATTAAAATATCTTCTTTCGACCATTTATGATCTCAGTACACTTTTGGTCAATTAACGCATTTTAAAGATATTTAATATGCCATGGACAAAGTCCCAAAGAGTGGGAGGGCACTTTACTGGGAATATTTTCATTATGGAAGCAGGACAATGGGCATCACGTAAAGGCATGGGGGTTACATCTGCCCCCTTACCTTGCCCCTAGGTACCCATGCCACTGTCACTGCTGTCCCTGGTTTCAGGAGTCATGAAGGCAGTGCTTACTTCCAGGACTTCCAACATCAAACCCTATCTCCTGCTATCCTGCTGCACCAGCAACCGTGAACAGCTGAGGGAATCAGAGTGGGACAGGTGGTCAACCCTGTGATGTCACTGTCAACAGAGACGTTTTAAGGCATGGGCAAAGTGGGCAATTGCCCAGGGCTCCAACCTCCAAGGGTTCGCTGGTAAATGTTCAGAGGAGTGCAATGGTTTTTACCATCAAGAATTACTGCTATAATGTGGGATTTATTTGTGAATGCCAATGTCCAGCAACTAAAGCTTCAATATCAAGCGTTATGCGTATGTTTTATTTTAATATTGTGTAGTAACCCGCTGCACAGTTACCAAGCTCACTTACTGTGTCTTTTCTACATACAACGGGAGCAACAGGCTGTTTGAGGACGCTGATTTCCACATAAAATATTGTTGCAAGAAAAAAATATAGACCCAAAACAAAGCCTGCGCAAAGCACTACGCTACGCTCGCGTAGTTTGCGAAGTTCGCGCTACTTCGCACTACGCGAATTGCACGTAGCACAGTGCGAACACGCGTAGCGTAGTGTTGCGTAGTGCTGTGGTCATTTTTTGCTTGCTCACGGTCCTCAACGTCAAGTTGCCGACCGCGAGCAAGCAAAATTACATCCCGGCGAGACTTTTTCCTTGTTCGCGATCAGCAACATCAAGTTGCCGATCGCGAGCATGGAAAATAAACCTCCCGGCGAGATTCCCAACCCGAGGAGGTTAGGTTTCTCATTGCGCGTGGTCGCGTATGCTCGCGACCGCTCGCGATGAGAAACTACCAGTTCGCGTTGAGAAAGCTGCCGCTCGAGTAAAAATCTACTCGAGCAGCAGAAAACTACAGCTCGCAATGTGCAAGATGCCATTTTCAATGATTGCACAGTGACGGTTGCTTGTCCGCACTGTGCAATTATTGAAAACGACATCTGGCACAGTGCGAACAAGGTACTACGCAGTTTGCGAAGTGCTACGCGTAGCTCGCGTAGTGCGAAGTGCACTTTGCCTAGCTTCGTGAAGTGCTACTTCGCGAACTACGCCCAGGGTTACCCAAAACCAGAAAGAAACGGCTTCATCAACTCCTGCTCAAGTTTTTATTTGGTGCTATTTGGCTGGCAGACACTAGGCACCTTGAGGCTGTTTTGCGTGTCCCCGGTTCTGAAAGTTGAACTTAGAATTTAAAATGATTTGGCATCAAGATGGCTTCCATCTGCTGACATTAGAACATTTTCAAAGTTGTTCCAAACAAGTGTCCCCAAAATATATCTTGCCCAGGGCCTGAGGTGGCATGCAACCTTTACCACAAGTAGCATGTCAGACATGAGATGCTGTACACACAAGAGTAAGGTGCATGGAAAAGTAAGAGGTGTAGGGACGAGATCATAGAAACGAGGAGGTGATGGTGAGTCGGGCAAGAAAATGTGATTGTGGCAGTACTACAGAGAACACGGTACATATGTTCTATTGCCTTCATGTTACACGTATTTATAATGCAAGAAATAGAAAGATAATGCTATTTCCCAGAAATACATGTTTTCTATAGCCAGATGTTGCTGCTGTTAATAGTATTCACAACACCAGGTCAGCAGCGTAGCTACTATATCTTACATCTTCTAAGGTTGATCCAAAAACAGAAGCTACCAGAGATGCGGAGTGACTACCTTTCAGAGCACGTGAGATGCAAAGATGTTTTTCTGCAGCCTTCCGAATTTGCATGGAAAGATTTGTTAATTTATGAAATTGCAATTTAACATCTGCCACATTTGAGTGAACATCGAGATACTTACAATGATGTGAGCTGCAAGAGGTGAACTTGAAAACGGAAATTCTGCATACGATTGTCATTGAATATGAAAAAATTGAGTTGCGCAGAAAACGTGCGCACACGTAGTGCATGTTGGGTGGCTTTGGTTATGGTAAAAGTTATCATGCAGTACAGCGAAAATGATCTCACACAAATAACTTACGTTCATGGTCTAAATTTGATCTATGCGGGGTGAACCCTATCAAATTAATTTACATACAATCACTCTACATCGGAATAATTGACATGGTCAGCTTGGCTCAGCGTCTGATGGTGAACTCTGAGACTCCTAGAATGCCAGTACAGTGTGCCAGTTTCTAACAGCATTGAAACTGAGTGGTTTAAGATTCACTTTAATTTCTTCGGGCAGTCTCAGTTCAATATTTCTCGCCTGCTAATGAATTAAGGGGCATATCAACAACAACCGGCGATAATTATCGCTAAGCGCACTTAGCACTAGGATAATTATCGCCGGCTAGTGTGGATTTTTATCGCTGAGATAGCGTTCTATTAGCAATGCTTATCTCAAAACCGATAAAAATCCTAGCGCTAACTGCCTAACGTGAGATTATCGCTGGAAACCCAGCGATAATCTCACGAAATGTGGTGTTAGCTTGTTGAGAGGGCCTCACAAACTTAGCCATGATATCCACCCTCCATAGGATATCATGGCTAAGTCAGTCCTGAAGCAGGCGTAAGGAAAGTAGCGATAACAGGGGTTATCGCTACTTTTCTTGCCAATATGCTTCGTAAACGTGGGGCTCGATGATAGGAGAAATGTCGCTTAGCGACATTTCTCCTGTCATGTTGGGTCAGAAACGCCCACTTTGCATCTCATTAGACATGCAAAGCTGGGCGTTAGGATTTCGCGCTAATTAGGCAATAAAATTATCGCCTCGTTGCTGATATGCCCCATTGTCATTGGGGAATCGTGGGTGGCTGTGCCCTCCACCCTCAAAATAATTAAACAAGCAGCTGTAAGGTCTCGCGACTCAGCTGCACAACTGCACAAGTAAATGAACCCTACGGATGGTAGCCTGCGCCTGGCTGGGTGTCAAATAGGTTTTCAGTGACTTTCATTTAATACACGATTTTCAAACTTTCCGATTGCCTGAGAGTGAACTTCGTGGGGCACACACATGACATTGTGATGCTATAAAAGTGCCTTATTTTTAACACAGTTTTATATAGCGCTTTACACAGCACCAGTTGCGTTACAGAAGGACACATTCATTTGTGTTAAGCACCGGAAGATTAAGTGGTTTGCCCAGCATCACAGGATGTTGTCATTGCCGAGACTCGAGCCCAGTCCCCAGATTCGAGGTCGACCTCACCTCGACCGCCTTAGCCATTAGGCCAACTCCTCTCCCTAAAATAACAAGATAATTTTTTTTTTACAGCAGTACAGATGGGAGGAGGGCAGTGGCGGCCTACACAATGACGAGGTGGCGGGCGAGTAGGGGGAGCGAGTGGAAGGGGCGCAGGAGGGGGAGCACAAGAAGGGGGGTTAATATCGCTACTCGCGCCTCAGTGTTCTGCTGCTTCCTGGTCTCAGCAGGACACTGGGGCAGCAGCAGAGACTCCCTGTGCAATCCTCGTGCTGCTCTCATGACAGCAGCGCTGGGATTGGCCTGAGGGGGCTGGTGTGACGCTCCGCTCAGGCACAGGCACTCTATACTGTTTCTTCTACCCGGCTGTTCAATACAGCCCGGTTTGAGAAACCTAAGTGCGCATGTGTGTTTGGCCGGCCTGAGACAGCCAGCCTAACACACATGTGCACAAACCAGTCCTCCTCTTCCCTTCTCCCATGGCCCTGCCCCTCCCTGCATACGCTGGCTCAATGTCTACGAACGAAAATAAAATGATTATAGTACATCGTTTTATTTTTCTCCTGCTGGCCCTAAGCCAGTGGGGCGATGCTCCTCCGCCATTGCCGAGGAGCCGCCCCTGGAGGAGCGCAGTCATTAACCTACATGGATTTTTAAGTCTGGCTTGACAGGTCAAGTATCACCTGACATGTTAACCTATACCAATACTATTCAACAATTATTTGCTTCCACACAAATGCATATTTGTTCCTATATTACTTTCTTATATTGCTTTATCTTGCTATTGCATACAGCATTCTTGTAAAGTCAAACCCATTGGCATTGTGAGCTATTATAGCTTAGTAACGGGTCCACCAACCTAGAGGTTACTCTTTGTAAATAAAAATGTTCAAATATTTCACACAGGCGGCATCCAAGTGCCGCAACCACACAGAAGTGTGTGTAGTGTGGAGGCTGGTTGTCACCTTTGACCGACTTCAGAGTGTCTGAATTTTCAAAGTATTGCAGTGCTGAGGATTGTGTGACAAGCACTGGTAGTGCCCGTAGTGCTGGAGGGCACACAAGCTGCTTCTGTGCGTGCCAGCACCTGACATGCTGGGGATGTCCTACCTGGTGGCACCTGGAATGCTGCAGGGTGCTCTGCCTGCTTACACCTGGCACACCGGGCTAAGCCCCTTTGGGTGGTCCTGGCCTCTAGCCGGCTGGAGTGTGCGTGACAAGTTCAGTGTCACAAGCTGCAGGTGCTGCTCCAGTCTGCCCAAGTGCTTGGTGTGGTGGGGGGAGTGCGAGCTGCTTGTGCGTGGGGTGGTGGATGGTGTCCAAGGCCAGCTCAGGGTGGTGGATGGAGTCCAAGACCAGCTCAGGGTGGTGGATTGAGTCCAAGGCCAGCTCAGGGTGGTGGATGGAGAGCAAGGCCAACTCAGGGCACTTTCAGGATTCAATTACACTGCATCCTTCCATTTCACAAATTTTCTTCCACATCCTTGTGGACACAGAAGCGCCCGCTACATAACATATCTGGTCAAAAGAGCATGAACCTCAGAACACAGTCCTGGTGTTCTATTCAATAAAGCTATGGTACATTTTCCATACATCATGATTCATAACGTTTAAATCACAGTACCAAGGTTTTAAGATCCCAGACCCGAAGTTAGAAAAGTACTGAAAACAGGAAATCTAACGATTCATAAGCATCTGCGCATCCTTTATATTAACAGCGCTTGGTCTATTCTAAACATAATGCACAGTATTGTTTCACACAATAAGTGGAAGTCATAAAAAGTCAAACAGCAACACAAATATTCATTTGTAGGATACTTTATTCAAAAGGCAAACAAAACTTCAAGAAACATCTTCTTAAAAATAAATGAAAGGAAACAGCAGTCCCGCTGACCTCTAATAAGCATTTTGGCCGATCGTCCAAAACACACATACATTCAACATAGTTTATTTTACAAGCCAGAGTAAACTGGAGACTCAGAAAAAAAACAGAAAAGAAAATCAAACATCCTCAAAATAGAAAACCAAATGAAAACATTGACTTCTGTTTTTTATTGGGATGAGACAATGACATGAAATTCAATGAGAAATCACTCAGTGCCAGATAGTCTGTGCGTGCTTGAAGCAACGTGTTAACAACAAACACACAGAAGGTGATGGGAGGAAAGCTTGCACTTTGTCTAAACCTTGCCAATTGCTCGGGGTAGCGTCCCAACCCATCGTTCTTATGCTCACCACGCCACCCCAGTTTGGACCCAGCCATATGCAAATCAGTCTTGACCCTGTGCCTCATGGGAACAGTCCAGCCCGAACTGACAATCCAGGTCTTCCTCGAAGCGGAAACCAGGACCCATTTCTCCTTAGCAAACTCCTGACATGAGAGTGCGGCATCAGCTAGGATGTAGAGCATCCACCTGTGTATGCTAAGGTACGGGGTCCGCCACCAAACCCAGACATCAACAATAAATAATCAATTTCATTCAGTAGTACGGGAGGTGTTAGGCAGACCTGTCAGATAATATGACAAGGCTTCTTATGGTGTACGGTTAATTAACCATGCTGATGGCATTATTGATAATTGTTTGTTTTCTAATTGTGGAACAAATATTGCATCTTAGAGCATGATAGTTTAAATAAACATTGTAAACTTCCTTTGTGTATCTTTCATATTTTATTGTGGATAAGTACGAGTGAGAGAGCGAAAGGGTGTGTCCTGTTACCGTGAACCCTGAGAGAGTCGAGAGGGTTGTGTTCTGGGGTGCCAAACCGCTTGTTTCTCTGGTAAGGTTAGGAGGGCAAGTGAGGCACTATAGCTAGTTGGACCAGGGCTCATCGATACTGAGGTGGTGTGGTGACTAAGTCCCTACATGGCAATGTTCTATGCTCCCAAGCATAGTTCTGTTCCCGAGCAGAATCCTTGCAACACCTACACTGATCTGATAGTTTCTAAGTGTGATGCCGCTCTGTGGAAACTAAAAGGTAGAACTGCACTGAGTGGGATTTTAAGTGGGATGTCCAAAGAGGTTCTCTGAGCAGAGTTTAAAATAATAAGACTGGACAGAACACTCAATGTAAGCAGAAATACAAATAAAACAATCTTTGAAGTTACAATGCCCTGCTATATGTGAACATCATCTGTGGCAAACAATTTTCCGAGGAGGATGATGCAAGCGAAGTGTGTGTATCTATGTGTCTGAGTGTGCGTGTTCTCACCAGGAACTGCTACTGCCATGCTGTATCTCTTTTGTGAGTGTGCGAGGAAGCTTGCACTGCTGCTGTCTGTGCTCTACATTTACTTTGGGGCATGCGTGTTGGCTCTGCTGCTGGCAGCTTTCAGTGTGAGGGATGCTTGCACTGCGGCCTCTGTACTGTACCCAGTCTGGGTGTAAAGATGACATATTGATGCTGCCTGTACCATGTCTGTTTTGTGTGCATGAGGAACGCTTGTATTCCAGCTGCACTTCTAAACTCTGTGTATTTGTGATGAAGTGTGAGCTGCCGATGCACGTATTGTTCTTGCTCAGTGTAAGGAAGGAAAGCTGCACTGCTGTTTTCTCTACACAATCATTGCATGGCTGATAGCTATGCTATTTTCTACAAGAAAAAGGTATACTGATAATTCCTGTAGTCTGTAGATGCTTAAGGAGGTTGGTGGTGATGCTGCTGCTCTGACTTTTACTGTCATCTGCATATTCTTGTATGTGACTTTCTAAGGAAGCTTGCCCTATTGTTGCCTATTTTCTGCTGGAAATCCTGAAGACCACATACAAGGAAAGGTCCTTAGTCAGTATGATGAGGAGAACTCCCAAGGCTTCTTATTCCATAACCTAATGGAGCTCTGCTTTTAGTTGGGCCTATGATAGGGACGCCCACTTCGGCATGAAGCATAGCATGGTCTGAGGTAGGAAGCAGAGATGGTCTTTCAAGACCAGGGCCTATATCGTATATAGGGTGCACTGTCCTGGTGTGTGCTGTGACACACATTTTACAGGGTGCCCAGGTGAAGACTGGGTCAGACTGCCATATCACCATGAATTCACTGCCCCCTGCACAGCTGCTGACCAGTGGTGGCTGGTGACATTTGTAAGTGGTAGGTATAAAGTTATCGTGGTACTGCACTGGGGCGAGCGAGCATAGCGAGCGCGCCCGATCAACCTACGGAGGGTTCGGGGGGGGTTCTCTCCCTGAGAAATTTTTGAAAAAAGAGTGGCTAAATGGAAATTTTCAAGCAAATTTGAGGAAGCAGGAAGGTGTCAACCACTCTGAGGTCTGATGACCCCATCCAGTCCCCGGCCCCTCCACACCCGCACCCCGTGGGTCCTACTAAGGTCACCCCAGGCCTTAAGTGTATCGCTACTGAGGCCACTTCGTGGGCACAAAAAGTGCTCTGAGACTGCCTCGCGGGCCCATACTCACAGCGCGTCATGAACACACTTTTCGAGGAGAAAATCAAACAAGGACATTCAGAGAACCTGAACAAACACGAGATTGGCGGTTTCATTTCAGCCAGCTCATAAAACCTATAATCTAAGCTTTTTGAAAAAAAGAGTACATAATTTGACAAAAAATGCAATATTCTCTTTCTTTGTGGCTCAATTACTAATTCTGTCAAGGAAACACTCCAAAATCAGTAGTGAACTAAAATGAAAGTCAGTTAAGTGACTTTGGGCTGGGTTCCCATTATACACGAACAACAAGATATTAAACAGGAGAAAGTTTTACACTGCCCATCCTCATGAAGATAAAGGAGGGAAAGTGAAAATAAACAATTGAGTACGATCACACAATTTGGTAAATTGAGGGAAGCTGGGATTCAATCAACGTTTTCTGATTTACTTTCACATTGTGCAAATCAGCAGATGTATATGCTTCACTTCTAGCATACCCACCTTACTAGCACTGCCCTGCCCCCTGCCCAAAAGACCCTCCTCCCGACCCTCACCCTACTGGCATCAATACGGCCCTCGATAACATCAGAAAGCATTTCGGCCCCGGGTAAAATATTTGAGTACCCATGATTTTTTTTAGGAAGTAGGAGCCCGTCACTTACCAGTGCTGGCTGTGACACTGCAGCCTTTGTTAGGTGTTACAAAAGCCAAGCCTCGTTTCCCAAGCTGCTTCCTCACCGCCTGGAGCAGTGCGCCTCCCGCAGTCTCAGCTCCGTGGACTCCATCGCGGGTAACTCTCCTGCAGCCGGTCACGCCAGCATGGTCCTCCTGTCCTGGTCCCCAGGGAACAATCCCACATTGGCGGACTGCTGCAAGAGGCCGCTGGTGCCGCTAATACAGCTCCCCGATCAATCAATAGAGGGAAAACAAGAAGTCACCTCTTAATTCATAACTCTACCCTGCCGTATTCCCACGTGCTACTTGCATCCTTCGACCAGCACAACTAGGACAATGTCAGTGACCTGTTGCCACTTCTCTTAAATACGGGTGCTCTCTGCTATTCCCGAGAGCGTGAACCCTTACCCCGTGGCTGCGCGCACTGACATGCAGCATTCCTGAATGCACCCAGGCCGTGCCCAACACTGCCCTCGTGTAATCCCAGGTCATGTGGCCACCATGTTATCTCCGACCCGCCTTGTGTTCTCAGGACGTCACCGCTCAAATGAATGCACGGCCTGGCAGCATAGCTTGACGTTAGGAGATTCTATATTTCGCCTCTTGACATGGCTGCTTTATTTTCATTCGCAGATTGATTCTGCTTCAAAGTGTAAGGGGCATTCGCAAAACGGGCGTCCAGATTCTTATCATTCAGTAATGGCGGGTAAACTGTGGCAACCCCTCTCAGCCAATACTGAGGCTGCTCCAGCAGTGCCAGGATTGGCTTAGCAGGGATACTCTCTGCCCATTAGGCGACCGAGGGCTGCGGCGTTGATCAACCCTCGCTCTCCTAATGCGCAGCCGCCAGCCAGAGCAAACACTAGTGCACATGACGGGGCTGGTCGAAAAAATTCTCCGACCCAAACCCAACATGCGCATTAGTGCTGCTGCGTGCTGTGCGCTCCGCGCCACCCCCTGGCCTGTGCTGAGTCTGACAATGACATGATGTCAGTCACCATGGCGCGGAGTCAACCTGCTGGCTGCCCCGCCCACCCCCTTCAGACAGAGCCGCTGAGGGAGCTGTGGGCACGGCTTGTCGGTCAACGCCCCAGCGCCCTAATGGACGCACTGCCTCTGCTGCTGACTGGCACATGCCCTCGGGCAATGCACTACTCAAAGGGAGACCAGCTATTTAAAGCCACCAGTCTGATTTTCACTTTGCAGGCAGCAACCCAGGTTGCAGTTCTAAGGTGAGGAGGGATCCCATCTGAAAGCGGGTGCAGTGAGTGACTGCACCCACCTTCAGGGGGATGTCTGGTGGTACCCTTTTCCTTCTATCCTCAGGGCACCCTTGGGTTGAGGGGGGCATACTGATTGTACACTATCTCTTTGTGATGCACAATCAGTGCATCTCCTGACAGCTCCTTTGCCTCTGCACCGAGAATGCATCACAGGTGCAGAGACAAAGCATTTCCTCTTTTGTACACCCCCATGCAAATGAGGTAAAACCCCCTTCAGATCATGCCATTGCTTCATGTGTGCAAACATGATCTCAATTACAGAAGGGGCTGTGCAAGACTGGGAGCCACTTCAGTAATACCAAAGTGCCCCCTGGGAGAAAAACACAGGCTTGCATGCCCGTTGTGCCCCTGGGCACGTTTGATACTACCATCCCTGATGTCCACAAGCTAGCCTTCTTTGTCTCTGCTCTTTCCTTCACATCCACCCAATGCACCCATGTCCTACCCACTTGTTCCCAGTCATTCAGTAGGACTGTAAGTTTTAAAGACAGATATGTGGTAAACCAAACATGATGGGCAAGCTTTGGGCAGCTGCAGCCCATTTAAAATTGGTCTGAAATAACTTGGGTGTGGATTTCAGGCTGCCTTACGACGAAGGGTGACCTGATGAGCTTTACCGTTTAGTTCTATTCACAAATATTCCATGTGACTCTTCTATCATGTTGGTTGCACTTAAGAAATTGCATAGAAGTTAAAGTTGACATCTGTTCATGCACAGGATTATCTTAAAACAACACAAACCACTGACTATTGCTCTGGGTTTCCTTGCCGCCCATTCTGTTTCACCCACTGTGCCACTCTAGATAGAATCCCCTCTTATGCAACTCAGTACTGACCCCGCTTCTTAAAGAACAGACCACCACATACTGCCCTTCTGAAGGGAGCACAAGCAATCAATCCCACACCAGTTTAGGAACAAGGCTGATTTGCATATGGAATAACCGAAGCCTCCAACATTCAGAAAGACATGTTCAGTATTGCAAATGAACTTTCTTCTGCAGAAAGAGTAACTCCAAAATGTACTCCTTCCCAAGAGTTCTGCAAAAAGTTAGACTTTTTTTTAGTGTTAAAATCACAGTAATTAGAGAAAACATAACCAAAGGATCAAATCAAGTTGAATTGGTACATAACGAATTTAACAATATTATTCTGTCAAACTTTCAATTAACAGACATGCAAATGTTAAAAAGTCTAATGATAAAAGTAACGTCTGGGTCCTCTTTAAACCCGGACCACCCTGCAATTATCAAAAAGATTGAATGAATAACCAGGGGACTTCTCCTGGCTGTCTTTGACACCTCACAGACGCAGGGTAGTGTCCCAAACATGTTTAAAGATGCTATTGTGATTCCACTTCTAAAGGTGAGGACCCTTAATTCCAAAAAACGATCGACCCCATCTCTCTGTTACCTACTGCGCTGTGGAAGCTCATGTAGCAAATCTCATATGTCGTCACCTCCAAGCCTCTAACTACCTTGATCCTTGAGAAGCTGGTTTCACCCGGCATACAATTTTTAAATTTTATTATTTTATTTTTTAATTTATTATTTGTTATTTTTATTTAAGAGATTTGTAGTGCGTACTCTACCCCAAGAGGTTTCCTGGAGCAGGTAGAGGCAGATAGGCTGTCTCTTGGTCAGTCATTAAAATAACCACGTTTTCAGGTTTTTACGAAAAGCAAGTAGAGCATTACAATTCCGGAGGTCCGCAGGCGAGGCGTTCCACAGTTTGGGGCCTAAGTAGGAAAGGGAGCGACCCTTCATACGGGTGAGACGGAACCTAGGTATGGAGAACAGCGCCTGGCTTGAAGATCTCAGTGGCCGAGTGGGCGAGTAAGGAATATGGGGCCGATGTTGCTTTACATCTTTGATGATAAAAGGGAAGACATTGGTAAGGAAGTGGTATCACCGCTTGTGGTTCTGTGTGCCGCTTTCAACATGGTCGACCATGGTGTTTTGTTGAACTGTGTTGACGCGATGGGCATTCGTGTATCCCTGCTGAACTGGGTGAAATCTTACAGGATTGCGCACAGGCTGTACAATTGTCACCATTCTTGGTAGAAACTGTGCCAGTAAAGAATGGAGCCCCCTGAGGCTTCTCTCTGTCCCCTCATGGTTTATCACAAATGCCAGTCCATTAGTAATGGATGTAGACTATATATCTAAGCAGATGGTTTGCAGGTCCTGTTGTGTTTGGATGGTAAAACATCAACACCTCAGGACTTCCAAGAGCTAATGCTCTTCATCTGGGCGTGGATGGGAAATAACCTCTTACAATAAAATGCAGAAAAAAATGATGTTGTTATTATAAGCAATTGAATTGATCTCCTGACTTGTCACTTTGGCCATCGAAAATGATCCTCACCCCATACCGAAAAACTCAACCGGGGCCAAAGAGGAGTGGCCTGTGAGGTGGGGGATGGCTCTACCAGGCCAACTACCAAGTCCTGCTCTGTCCCACACTAGAAAGGGAAAGCCAGCACTATTGCTGTGTCTTGCCCTGGCAAGTGGGAGACAAAGAAAGTGAGGTTGAGTCCTATGCCACCATCCCCCACCTCACAGGCCACTCCTCTTTGGCCCCGGGTCTCCCGGCGCCTGGAGGTCCAATGTATTCCCAGGGTGTTGGCCTTCGCACTGGAGTCTTTAGAGCTAAGAGTGCATCTTGTGGTTGCTCCTCACTCCTCATGGAGATGGGCACTCCAGGAATGATAGAAATTAAGAGCACGGCGATGAGCATTTCATTTTGGTTTTGGTTTCTTTGTTGCATCATTCCCATGGAAGACAGGGCCCCCCGGGACAATTTACATTGTATGGGAAAGGGCTATGCTACATGGCCCGTTGATCTTAATTCTTATGGGTATGTTGCATTTTGGTCCTGATGGCTAGCTCTAGCCACTGAGAGCATGAATTTCTGGTCTCTAAACTTTTTCCTTTTTTGTGGAACTTGATTCTTACTGTTCTACCTTCTTGTCAAGGACCTATCTCCTTCTGGGCACGTGGCTCTTATCTCTGGCCTGCGGTCTTCCACATCAGCACCCTAGGGACGCCAAGGTAGAGTACCTTCCTGCTGTCATCCTTCAAGTTTCACGACCTCCTATGGCCATGTGCAAGGCACCTGTGTGACAGGAAGTCAGGGGCCTCCTCCTGTTAGAGGTCACAATCCTGCAGAACCGGTCCACATATGATCTAGGGGAACCCCCGAGGGTTCCTACTTGCTGTCTCTCTCTTTGCTGTCCCCCAGTGTAGGGGGCAGCACCATTGATGCTGGAGAACCAAAGTCCTAGTGCATGGGTGGAGGTGGAAAGTTCCACAAGGTAGGTACCTTTGCCTATCCTAGATTGACACATCATCACTCCAACTCTGCCTCAACCCTCGTACATAGCAGTTTGGGAATTTCCAAGATGGCACCTTGTAGTGGTCTGTTGAAAGACCTTCTCTGAGACCCTAAGCCCTAAATCTAACTGCCGCAACTGACTTCTCCATTAACTCTCTGAGAAATTGGGTTGTCGGTTGAGGGAGGGTGAAACCCTACTCAAGTAACAGCCACAATTCCTATCAGAGTGAACCACAAAAAGGTCACAATTAACCCTTTGGTTGCTTGGCGCAAAAGCAGTCAGAATTAACCTAGAGACACTGTGTAAAGTATTTATGCAGCACTTAAACAGCAACAAACTGAAACCACAACACAAGAAAAATCCCACAGCAATTTTGAGTATATTTTAATAAATTATTCAACACCAACATGAAAAATATCCAATCAGTAGTCCCGGAAAAATACATTTTTAAAGAACGACATAGTACCTAAAAGATAAAAGCATCAATCGCGGACATCTAATCGCGTGAGACTGGAGCAAAGTCAAACGTTATGGGCAACTGCGATGAAGCGCGTTTGAGTTACACAAAGTGGATATGGCCCGGTCCCCGCTGACCTTTAGACTTAAGTCAATCAATCAGGGGTTTATAAAGCGTGCTACTCACCCTTGTGGGTCTCAAGGTACTCGGGGGTGTGCAGCTCCAGATCAGTCGAAGAACCAGTTCTTGAGGGCCTTCCTGAGGTGTGCAGGGTCGGGGAGTGTCTGATGTTCACTGGGAGCTTGTTCCAGGTCTTGGCTGCGATGTAGGAGAAGGCTGTCCCGCCTGCTCTTTTTCAGATGCGGGGGATCTCTGACAGGGCAAGGTCGGCGGAGCGAAGGTTCCTCCTGGGCACGTGGAAGGAGACTCTCTCGTTGAGGTGTTCGGGTCCTATGTGGTGGAGGGATTTGTAGGTGTGGGTGAGGAGCTTGAAGGTAACCCTCTACTCGACGGGGAGCCAGTGAAGGTCGCGTAGGGGTTGGGACATGTGTTCATACCGCGGAGTCCCGAGGACGAGACTTAGAAGAATTTTTGTTGAAAAATGTCTGAGTTCAGTAGGGCAAGGCAGCCAGCAGTGTCTGAAGAGGAGGCGTTGTTGTCGGGGAGCAGCTGGAAGAAGCAGCGTTGAAAACTTCTATGTTCAGACTTAGAGCCTGATTTAGATCTTGGAGGAGGGGTTACTCTGTCACAACAGTGACGGATATCCTGTCCACCGAAATATAAATCCCATATCCATGTTGTGTTTTGGTCCATTTCCTGTTTGGGGCACTAGGCCTACCCACACAAGATACCATTTTTATTAAGAGACATTTTTGCCTTCCAAATGTAAGCCAGTGTGTAAGAAAGAAGACATTTTGAAAAATATCATCTAAATCTTCATCTAGTACGTGCACCCACAAATACGGAGATGTACAAATAACTACAGCTCCTGAACTCCACATCCTATGCCCATTTCTGAAATACATAGGTTTCCTTGATATCCATGTTTTACTCTACACATTTCATCATATGATTTGGTCTATACTTGGTACACAATGAAAAACCATTGTATGGTGCATTTCAGTTGTTGGTTCTGTGTACCTTGGGTTCTTAGAGAACCTACAAACCCTAAATATCTCACAACCAGTAGGTTCCAGTGGACGTAATGGTATATTGCTTTTGTAAATCGCACATTGTGACAAAAGGTTACAGATGGAAATGTTGTCACAAATGTCAATTTTTAGCAACTCATTTTCAATATTTCTTTCTATTAACAGGTAGGGCCTGATTACAATCTTGGCGGATTGGATACTCCATCCCAAACGTGACAGATATCCCGTCCGCCGTATTGCGTGTTCCATATGAAATAATGGAACTGTAATTTGGCGGATGGAATATCCGTCATGTTTGTGACGGAGTAATCCTGTCCCCCAAGACCGTAATCAGGCCCTTATTTTCTTTGGAAAAACCTTGAGGAATTCACAAATATGATACCTTGCTAAATGTGGAATTATATCTACTTTTTTAGAAATCTATAGCTTTCCTATATCACTGTTAGAACCGGGATTCCCTAGTTGGCTGAGGTAGGTACTTTAGGCCAAGTAGGGACCCTCGCTTCCACGTCAGGGAAAGGAAGGACACCTTCTCAGATAACCCCTGCTCACTCCCTTGGTAGCTTGGCACGAGCAGCCAGGCTTATCTTCAAGGCGAATGTGTAAAGTATTTGCAACCACGCTCCCAGTTACCCAATGGTGACACCACAAAAGGACTCCACACGAGTTTCATATAAAAACAAGTATACGTTTATATAAAAAGATATACAATGAGACCTCACAATAAGAATCCAACATATGCGTATTTGTAATATACCTCCTGGCCAGTTATTAGGTCAGCCAGCTCTCGTAAGTTCTGGCGGTATTAATGAGCACTTCTAGGTGATCCTAGGCAGTCCTAATGCAAGGCTATGAAGTTCGTAATGCTAGAATCAGGCACTTTACAATGTAAGAATAATGCAGATCGTGATGCAAACTAATGCAATGCGTGATACAACCATCCAGCAGTTCGTTATGCAGAAATAATGCAATGCGTAATGCAACAATCAGGTAGTTCGTTCTGCAAACTAATTCAATGCATAATACAACAATCAGGCAGTTCGTTAGGCAGAAATAATGCAATGCGTAATGCAACAATCAGGTAGTTCGTTTTGCAAACTAATGCAATGCACAATACAACAATCAGGTAGTTCGTTCTGCAAACAAATGCAATGCGTAATACAACAATCAGGCAGTTTGTTATGCATAAATAATACAATGCGTAATGCAACAGTCAGGTAGTTCATAATGCAGAATTAATGCAATGCGTAATACACTCCAGCACCGATCACAGTGCTTCAGAAGGTCTCTCATCCCCTCTTACTGACTCGCGGTCAATTTCCGTCACCATATGCCCCCAACACAGATACGGTGTAAACCTCAGTGCAGCTCCCCGCTCTGCCCCGGTACTGCCACTCCTTGGTACGTACGGGCCGCGACACGAGCGGGAACAGAGACTCGGGCTACCCGAAGGGGAGAGGCCGAGAGCATCTCTCTCTGAGCCCGCACTCCGCCCCAGGCGTCGACACACATTACCTGGGGGGTGCAACCTCGCTCTCCTCTCTGCCTCTCATGACGTGGGTCTCCAATGCGACTTGGTTGATTCCGGGTCGATGGCGATAACGAAGATCTCAGGCTGCAACAGGGCACACGCACACAGCGTCGCTGAGACTCCCTTGAGCCTCGGGTGCGCACGGTCACAGGGTAATCCTCACGAAGGTCTCAGGCTGCACGAAGCACACGCATACAGCGTCGCTGAGACTCCCTTGAGCCTCGGGTGCGCACGGTCACAGGGCAATCCTCACGATGGTCTCAGGCTGCATGAAGCACATGCACACAGCGTCGCTGAGACTCACTTGGACTCCTGGCACCCCCGATCACAGGGCAATTCTTCCGAGGGTCTCAGGCTGCACAAAGCACACACACACAGCGTCGCTGAGACACACTTGAACTTCTGGTGCCCACAATCACAGGGCAATTCTTCCGAGGGTCTCAGGCTGCACGAAGCACATGCACACAGCATCACTGAGACTCACTTGGACGCTAGATGCACACGATCAAAGGACAATCCTCACCAAGGGCTCAGGCTGCAAAAAGCACATGCACACAGCGTCGCTGAGACTTGCTTGGACTCCAGGTGCCCAAGATCACAGGGCAATTCTTCCGAGGGTCTCAGGCTGCAAAAAGCACACGCACACAGGGAGACACTTCTGGAAACTTTTGTGTTCCTGCGTTTCAACAACAGGGAGCCAGCTCACCTCGAGCCCTTGGGGTTGTTACTTTAGGACACAGCACAGCAAAGTCTTTTCAAGCAGGGGGACACAGCACACAGCAAAGCCTCTTTAGCCTCTTGCTTGGTTAAAGCAGCAAACTGCAGGCCAGTCCCAGAACACACAGCAAGGGTCAGTCATTTCCTTCAGTCTATTCATCTGTTTCTTCCTTGGCAGAGATTCCTCTAGACCACAAAGTAGTTTTCAATCCTTTTTAGTCTTGATCAATCCAATTCCAACGTTCAGGGATTTTGGCTCCCATAGTAATACCCCTAAATGTCTTTGAAGTCTTTGTGTTCAGGGGGGCACTGACCCCTGTCCAAACCAGTTCTGGGTGTCTCCCTGTCAGTGACACCTTCGTCTTTTGATAGTGGGGGTCTGGATCCTTAATCACTCAGCAGGGGATGGAGCCATTGTTTTATGGATGCAGCCCAGACCTCTTCACTTCCAGGGGCTACTGCTCCCCCCTACACTCCAGATACAGGTCAGCCTGTTGCTGTCTCACCTCCTCCCCTGGGTCAAGACATTCCCCAGATCCTATCATTTTCATATCCAGACAGTCAATCCACAACCAGGCAGAGACACACAGTAATGTTAGAGCACAAAAACCCAGCCACTTCTTAAGCCTTTGGGAGGATAGGCTGAAAAACATATTACACAGCCTCCTCATTCTGTCCTATGGGCAAGATGGCCTTTCAACAGTGAAAAACGAAATGGAGATTATTTCACAACTCAGTACATGCCCTACCTTTCACATGCACTGCACCCTGCCCAGGGGGTACCTTGGACTTACCATAGGGGTGTCTGAAGTGATAGAAAGGGAAGGGTAAGGTCTGGCAAGTGGCAGTTTACCAAACTGCGCGCAGGCACTGCAGTGGCAGGCCTGAGTTTCTCTCTTTAAGGCTACTTGTGTGGGTGGCACAATTAGTGATGCAGAACCACTAGTAGCATTTGCATTACTAGCCCTGGCACACATAGTGCACTTTACAAGTAAGGCATACATACCAATCATGGGCAACCAATTACCATTATACTTTACACAGGGAGCACTTGCACTTTGACACTGATCAGCAGTGGCAAAGTGCCCAAAGCATCTAAGTTGATGACACCATGTCAGAAAAAAGGTCTAGGGGGAAAGCAAAAAGTTTAGGGAACTTTAGCCAAAAAGGGCCAAGTTCAACAATCACCCATTGGTTTCACACTAGTTTCCACTACAAACTGGAATTATGTTGAGAACACAAAGGAAATATGGGCTATCTCTTTTTTTATTCTGCTCTGCGTGTTCCTGAAAGTTGGGAAGATGGTGATTTTAGCACAGAAAATCGTTCGTTGTTGCCACTTTTTGGGGGAAAACACAGACACTTTTATCCAGAGTCGTTTTTTCCTATTGTTTCCCAAAAACTCAAACTTTAGCTATATTTTGCCTATTTTCTACATTCTCTCCAGGGAAATTCACACACCCTGGGTACCTTTAGAATTCCCAGGATGTTAGAATAATTTATTTCATTTATTTATTTCTTTACTTAACTCTGTTCGGCCGTATGCCGGAGTTTACTACCCCTCACCCTGCCCCTCCCCTGCCCCGCTGCCCCGCAACACTCCCTCGAGCAGCCGCTACTGGTTTAAAGTACACCTTAGAACCACCCGCATGCAAGAAAATTCAAGAGGTCATACCCCACCCTCTTCCAACTCTTCCAACCATGTATGTAAGTTTTTACTCGCAAGTAATTCCAACTAAGGCAGACATTCCCTGCATACAACTAATCAGAACAGCAAGCAGCTAATTGTTTACAGGGTATGCTCCGCGCATAGGCATGGTTCTTCTCTGTCATTTTAAAGCACTCTACTCGCTTGTCATGTAGGTGTGGTTAATAAATCTATGCACTATTTGCAATTTAATTATCTACTTTTTAAAACCTTACTAGGCAACACCATTTGGATATTGAATGAAAACTTTAGCTGAAAGTCAATTTGCGTCTTCATGTTCAGCAAGAGAATTTCTTCACATAAAGGTTTATTGTCAGAAATGAGACTCTTCTCCTGAAATTTAATGAGGTTGAGAAACTTGGGGGCATATTATCAAGGACGGCGTTAAATATTATCGCTGGATTCATTGGCAGAAAACTGCCCATAAGCGGCGATAATGGGCTTGATAATATGCCACAGAGAATTCCCATAGAAGCCCATGTTCTGGTGTCAACATGGGCTTTTATTGGAATTCTCCAGGGTATATTATCAAGCCCATTATCGCAGCTTTAGCGGCAGTTTTCTGCCGCTAAACCGGAGATAATTTTAACGCCGCCCTTGATAATATGCTCCTTGGTAAACTTCCCAAACTTTGCAAAGTGCAAAGCTTTGTTGGAAAATGCAGTTACCCAAAGAGCACAACATTTTGTTTACATCAACGTTCTGCTTCATCCAATCAAACTGCTGCCACTGATGGAAATGTAATGGTTTACATATGTGAGCTGAGGTATTGCTAAAGGATTAGCTTCACATCTCCTATCCACACACACACACGTACACTCAGATAAACAGGAATCTGAGGTTGTCCCTGAGATGTTGCATACAACAGCACCCTGTAACACCCTGCTCGTATTCTCACAGTTCTTGTATTACTTACTCCACAGAAACTTCTCATGATATAGATATTAAAATAGATGCTACATTTACAGTTTCCAGGATTGAACATATGGAGCAGGCCACTTGTTTGAAGTGTGCTGTGCGTGTTAGCACCCGCATTGTTCACAATGTTCAAGCTGTGTGGAGTACACGCGTGCTCAGTGCATCTTGGCTTAAGTCGTGTGAGTGCCTTGTGCTGCTTACGTCTCTGCTGTTCATGGTGCCCTGGTCGTAATATTGTGGTTCAGCACCACCATACAGGATGCCTGTTTGTGACGCGGGACGACCCATGACTTAGGCACCATGATACTTCAGGACTCACGCTACTCTCCTGACAACATAATATGCCCTTTACTGTGCATTATGAGGACATTGCAAGTCACAGAGGAGATCCGGGAACAGCTACAGGAATGGGAGTGGACAGCACCGCTCGACAAGAAAGAGCTGTGGTTGCCTCTCCCTGTTTTTGAGCTGTGCTGTCCATAGCTCATGCCTTACCTCATAGCATTTACAAACCAGTGGAATATACTAAACACTCACGAAAAGCTATGCCCGGTGCCAGTGCACCCGATCACGATACAACCCCAGGAACACACTTGTGTTACCACACATTTGAATTCACAATCCACACTTTGGAAGTGATTAATATAAAATTGATTAAAACATTTGTTTGCAGCAAATTACAAGCTGAAAAATTGGTGTATTCATTTCTCAGTTAAATTCCTCATAACCTCTCAGGGCCTTATTTATGAGGCCTTGCGACAGTTTTGCGTTTCCGTTGCGTCACTTTTTGTGACACATCGGCGGCGTAAAACATGCCTCCTGATGCGCCCTATTTACAAAGTGACGCATCTAAGCAGATGCGTCACTTTGTAAACCCCTGTGCTACATTATACCTACGTCAGGTATAATGTATGCAGGGTGGGCGTTCCGACGTAAGTAAGCCTCGTAGAAGTGACGCAGTGAAATCTACTAGATTTCACTGCACCACTTCTAGGGTGCAAATGCGTCAATATGTTAGTCCTGCCTCACAGCATGCGTAAGACTGACTCAGGCCCTTTAACATGGGGCTTGCCCCGTATGAAAGGACACATTGCTGGAGTTGCGTCACTTTTGTGACACACTCCAGCAATGCGTCACTTTTGCGCCGACAGATGCGTCGGGAATACGGACGTTTCTGTAACTCCTTGCGACATGATGCATCATGCAGTAAATATGACGCATCCATCACGTCGCAAGGAGGGCGCACTGAGAAGTGACGCATCGCTGCTTTCACGCAGTGATGCGTCACTTCTCATAAATGAGGCCCTATGTATATGCAACTGGTAGTAACTAATATATAAGGGGGAGCAAGAGGCTATTAAATGAAGAAGGAAGAGAAAGTTTGAGTGTGACCATGTTTTATAAGGAATAAATTATATCCTCATAAGGGTAAACAGGGTACAATATTTCTTTTCGAGGCAAACAACTTTATAAAGGAGCTCTGTTGTAGATCAGTTATCAGCTGGGACATCAGGGGAACTTGCAGAGTCCTTACAACATTGTGCATGAGTGCTGTATTTTAAATCACTTCAATCTTCAATATTCAAGACTGGGCTGCCTTTAGGGCTAAACTGAACTGAACTCTGCAGAATTACTGCCTGAAGATGTGATGAAAACAAGTAAGCAGTACTTTCTTGAACTCCGTGTCTCCACTGGGGTCTTAAAAATAACAGATGAAATTACACTGACATTTTGAGAAATTTCCCCAGAGAATATGTGGGATTTGAGAGTCTCCGATTTGTTCTCTTTGCTGAAGAATTACACAAGTTTGTTTTTCCTTTCTTAACGGATGTATATTTTAGTTTCACTAAACTAGCTCGGACTGTAAAATATAATATCTTGCAAATTCTACATTATCATTTTTAGGAGAAAGGAGGATGTGGGATGTTTAGGAAAATTTCCCACACTCTCTGCTCATTTAGAGCGTTGTGCAAATGTCGAAATTGTGTAATTATCAAAGTAATTAAATATATTTCCACATTTCCGCACATTTTTAATTTTCTAGTAGAGGCATAATTTTATGCAGTAAAACAGCATAGCAGCACAGAGTCCATGTACCGCGCGTGCACTAGCCACGGCTTGTTCTAATGCAGTGCAAGTGAAAGCATGTTATTCCTCATTTGTAGGCGTGAAACATCAAATCAGGATGTAATGTCACGTGGTGACCTTATTGCGGTTTTGCAAGGGATCAAAAATTACTTGAACACAAAGTTACTGATTAATAAAATGTATTTTCTGAGCAATATCTTTTAGTTCTTAACTAGATTATATTTAGGGGGGCGTTTTCCCTTTCTACTAATTTTTACAGAAAACATTGCTTTTCTGTTTGCATTTATTTTTAAAAGGATTAAAAAACAGATACAGCTTCTTTGGAGTGACGCGCCTTGTTAAGGTTAAGGAGGCCAGTAGCTGTACATATTGGCAGCATGGGGAGTCACAAAGCTCAATGAGATGAGTGTAAATGACTGCATATCTCAACATGTATATGTGTATTATACTATTTCTTAAATGTGGATTTAATTATTTTATTGTGTTTGACTGTGTAATGTACTAACACCTGACTAGCATCAAAGTACGAGCACACATTTATCTGTTGAATAAATGCAGAAACATAGGAGTTATCATCTCAGCTGTTCACAAAACACAAAACAAATATGGATGAATAACAATAAGATTGACAAAAAATAAATATGGATAAATGCAGACAGAAATGTTCAAAAAACATAAAAACCATAAAACTGGGAACCCTAATTATATATTAAAAAACACATTTATATAGAAGCTTAACTTGAGCATCACACTTAACATATGCACTTTTCACCCATAAATAAGCATGAAATATTGAACAACGACTGGGCGGCACACCTTCACTCTGTGAAAATATAATACAGGATTCTGTTTCATGCTTATCTCACATCCCTTGACGCATATTTCAGGGTACCTACCCGACAGTTGTGACTGGCAAGTTAATCCACCAAAAGTGACCAATGTACAGGTTTTAGGTGAAGACTCAACCTAGTTCTGAGATTATTTCCATTTCGCGAACTGGATAGGAGGGTCTTGACTCAAGTTTTATTTTGCCAACAGGCTGGTCTGAGATGGAGGTCCTGAGGGCGAGAGATCTAGAACTTCAAAATTCGAACATGGCGGAACTCACAATCTAGTGTTGCTCTTGCACACTGCGATTTGCAAGAGCATTTTCAGTCTTAAATATATGAATAAGGCTGAAAATGGCTTGATTGATGGTCTTCAGTATTTCGCTGAAGGACACCTGAATTATTTTACTAATGCTTAATTCTTCACCACAAACATGTAGAATTCTTTTTTTTTATTAAGTTTTTTATTGAAGTCCAAAAATTGCGATACATAAAATCCATTAAAACCAATACATCCATAAAAAGAGATTACCTTTAGGCAGGCATGAAAATTCCCACAAGTTCATAGATAATACATAAAGCACTACAAAAGTAAGGGACAGATACAAAAAAAACCAGACAAAATAGTTTTTTAACCACATACATGAGGCAATGAGCCCTCCTAATCTTACTCAAAATACGTAGTCCATATTTTTTCGAACTTCCTAAGACCCCCCCACACGTAGTGCATAAGTGCGTTCACTTCTTCTAACTGCTTTCATCCTTTGAGCCCACTCCAGGACAGAAGGAATCGAATCAGTGCGTCACCTTTGCAATAACAGTGATCTAGCTACTGCCATTGCAATGTATACAAATGTAACCAATTGGTCAGGAAGAAGAAGGTCTGGATCAAAACCAATAACAATTAAGAAATCATTCACTACTTATTGAATACAACATTAGAATTCTTCAATAGTAAACTCCACGCAAGAGGTGGAGAGAGAGTGTGTGAATCATGGCTTGCATGTTTGTGAATATCAACAATTTTGAGAATTTTGGCCATTGAAAACCTCTGATCCAACTCTCGACAGCCCTTATATGGTTTGAGTTTTACTTCAGTATAGGGCTGGAGTAAATCCCCTTTCTGGGGGAGATGGGGAACAGGTCACTAACAAACTTGGATGTAATGTCGGGAAAAGGCTTTCTCCACGGAACAATTTGTAATGAGAAGAAACAACTATGGATGTGTACATCAGACTGCGTTTCCCCTATGCATAATTTTATGATACGCACAACTACGCACATCGGCCAAAGATATGTACGACAAAGCAATGACTCCACATCTCACATTACTACATATAACTTACCTCGGGTTGTGAGACATTGGACATTCTCTACTTCCACTGGGATTAGTGTTTTTTCAAAAACATTTCTATGACATCTGACTTCTGCTTCCATAAGAAGGGGCTAGCCTTTTATTGACTACTGCTTGCTCTTAAAGTATGTATTTACACTAATCGGTGTGCCTGGATTCGTGCCATTCCTTACCCTCTTTTCGATCTCCATCGCTGCAGCTTATAAGGTTTGCCAATTAGACAAAACATGTACCACACTCGGGAAATTCTAAATTGTTTTATTGTCAAAATGATTAATGTTGTTTTATTGTAAAAAGAAAAGTACCAAAATATAATTTCCGCCTAGAAACCCAAGACACCCTTGCCATGCCAAAAACCGAACACAAAAAGTCCACAGCTTCCGTGTGAAAATTCAGCAATGGATTCATATTACCTATTTTTTTTTATTAATATTGCTAAGTGTAGCAAAACTTGGCCGAACATAAAACAGTTTCTGACAGATTCTCCAAACTCTCGAAACCTAACCCTAAACGTATAGATGTTCAGGGCTTTAAGAAACAAACTCTGCACATTTTGCACGTTAAGCTTTTCTTGAATTTCTAAAATGTTTATTGTAAAGCACGTTTGAGGCGAACAATGCATAAGGTTTTCAGTGCTCAAAACCAGTCTTGAAACGTCATAGTTTTTGGCAGACCAACTTGTTGATACTGAAGTGGTGTTAAAAGGGGCAGTACAGAAGTGTGGAACAAGTTAACAGCAAAGATAATTTAGAAAACTCTGTGTATATGGCACATTCAATGCAATTACAATCCCGAAAAAGATGTAGGGTGAATAATGTTAAAGAACAGCAACTTTAGAGATGTGGGGCCCAATCACAAAACTTGTCAAACTGGCACTATTTCACGTCCTCGGTGGTAAATTAAAGGCAGTGCTTGCTCTAAGCAACTTTTCCCATCGTATTATGAAAATAGGATTCAGAATGTGATAGTGTGTGTGTCAGGAATATTTGTGCATATTTGATACGTGGCATTTTGTTGTGGTGGTCATGAGTTCTGTTGTTTTTTGTGCAGTTGGGTCTTTGTGAGATATCATTTCAATATGATTTTGCTTTGTTGTATTGCATTCGGTTTTGACCGGTTTGCTGCGAAGTGCCCTGTTCTTTTGCATTTTTGTTGTTAATAGGCCTGGGCGGAATTTTTAATTATGCCAGCGACATCAGGGGAGTTTTGTGTGTTACTCCTGTAGGGTGGATTTACTGGTAAATTAAAAATAAGGCTCCCTGTTTTCCATTTTTACTGATTTTTACAGGTTAATACAGACAGAAAACATTCAGTTTCTTGCCTGTATTTATTTTTAAATGTGGATAAAAACAGAAATTGGACTGCTTTTTGAGTAATTCTCAACACCGTCTGCCATGAATGCCAGGCCAATAGATGTGTGGATTGATAGATAAGGGGGTTAAAAAAGAAAGGAATTTTAGTAAAGAGGCTTTAACAGCAGTAGATATGAACAAGGTTGATACTGAAATGTGCATATTTTCATATAAGTGCAATGATTTATGTTCTGCGGGTGTTCACAGCATTCAAACCTGGCAGACATTCAAGTATGAGTGCATATTTGTCTGTTAAATAAATGTGGAAATATACTAATTTTGGGTTTATTTTCCCACAAAACCCAAAATAAATATGGAATACAGATAACATGAGCAAAAAATAAATATGGATACAGACGGAAATGGCAAAAAAATAAATACCATAAAATCGGGAGCCCTAATTAAAAATGCCATCACTCCGGTGGTGGTATTAAAAATTTGAAAATGGGTTCTAAACTTTAGAACCCACCGAATATCAATCGGCAACCATAGTATGCAGCGATTAAAAAGTTTTAATCAATACAGAGTACCTAAAGGGCAGGCACTGAGTGATTTGCGGTGGTCTCTAAAGTTTAAAACCTACTGCATACATCTAAACAGCAGCAACCTTAGATAGTCTGTACTCATTGCCGAGTATGCAGGGTGCTAGGTGGTATTTGGCTGTGCTATTTTCTTAGCACAAAATGCCTCGTCGCATCCTTTTTTGGACACTAGGTGCATTTTGAGGAAACAAAATAGCACCAAACACCGAGGCGACCCATCACAAAATATTGTGAAATCTTGCAGAATTTTAAAGTAATTCCACTGAATTCCGCAGAGTCAAACTCCGCCAACTCTGTCCACCTCGATTTATTCTGTTGTCTTGTGTATGTTATTGCGTTATGTTCAGTTACACACTTCAGATGCATCAACAAATTGTGCTATATTGCCATCCAAAAGCAGCCTTGAAAGTTACTGTGACAAGCAACCATGTACCACAGTGTAAGGTGATAAGCTCCAGCTCTTTAAATATTTAAGACACATGCCAGCCCAAAACTGTGGCAAATGCTGTGTGTTAATTTGAAGTGATAAGGACCATGAAATCTTCAGGGTGTGTTACTATTGCGAGGAATGTAGCACCTGCAATATATAAAACTGACTATCAATATGCTCATAGCATCACGTGCCTTGTGCCCAACGTACACCTCACACACCCAGAAAACAACACAGATAGCTCATACAGTTGGACACCACTGTGTCCACAACAGCACACATCTTTCATCACATATCACATGCACAAAACACAACTATAAACCAGACTTTAAAGATTATGCACACAGATTCAAAGTTAACTTTGCTTGAAATAGTGGCGCTCAGCCATTGAACTGTTGTGCTGGGTCAGTAAAAGCCTCCCATGAAAGGAGGTGGGACTCTCAGTAAAAGGTAAGTATACTGGGCCCGATTCACAGAACTAACTTAAGACAAAATCCTAAACTTACTAGCATTTTAGTATTCACAGACGGCACTTACTCATTTTGGTGCTCACAGAAGGCACGTACTCATTAACATTGCTAAGTGTAGCAAAGCCTGACCAAACATAAAACAGTTTCTGACAGATTCTCCAGACTCTCGAAACCTAACCCTAAACGTATAGATGTTCAGGGCTTTAAGAAACAAACTCTGCACATTTTGTGCGTTAAGCTTTTCTTGAATTTCTAAAATGTTTATTGTAAAGCACGTTTGAGGCCAACAATGCAGAAGGTTTTCAGTGCTCAAAACCTGTCTTGAAATGTCATTGTTTTTGGCAGACCAACTTGTTGCTACTGAAGTGGTGCTAAAAGGGGAAGTACTTACTCATTGATGAGTAAGTGCCTTCTGTGAATACCAAAATGAGTAAGTGCCTTCTGTGAATACCAAAACGAGTAAGTGCCTTCTGTGAATACCAAAATGGTAGTAAGTTTAGGATTTTGTCTTACGTTAGTTCTGTGAATCGGGCCCACTGTCCCTAAGATTCCGGAAACACCTGGAGCACGTTATACAGGTATGTGCTGGCAGCAGCAGCTTAGTGGCGCATTTTTACAGACCATATTTGGTGGAAAATATTTCACCAGCTGACTGACACAAGTCATTGCAGAATTTCCCCCGAAATGTCCCCCTCCCTGCTGTGTTAGGATGTCCCAAGGTGGGGACAAGCAATTTAATGAAAAAACATGAACTCTATTCTCAACACCATCCTTTCTCTGACTGCGCCCCTAAAATCCAGAATAACCCCAAAGCCCCCCCAGCTAACCCACTACCCCACTAACTAAACCATTTACTGCCTCATCATTTTCAAATATAAACTAAAACTCCTCCTGCAGAGCAGATCTCCCTTCATGCTCTGTCAAGACGAAAACTGCTTTTGTAGCTCAACCTCTTTGTTCAGTTTTACATATTTTTCATATACCCTGCTTAACCCTCCTCATGATAATATCATTTTTTTATCTTTAGCTCTTTCCATATTTCTCTCCTTAGCATCTCCTCTTGGCTTACTGATCCATTTTTCGTTGCCTCTAAATTGTCTATGACCACTTTTTTATTTACGTTACCCCCAAAGTTTTTACTCATTATAAATCCTTTCAATATGTTACTCGTTTCCCATTGTATCCTCCAAGGACGTGTCAATGTTTTTGCTGTGCAATCTATTCCAGTTGATCAATGAGTTATATCTATACCACTATGTCACCCTTGTAAATTGTTCGTACAGTGTAAAACGTCATAACTCAGTCAGTACATGAACGGAAGGGACCTGCAAATAATTCTGTGTGGTGGAGAACATACAGTGGTGGACAGAAACTTTGCCAGCCAAGATCAGGCCTTCCTTATTTTACAGTATAACTACTTCATCTGTTTGCACCTGAAAGGCATTATTGATTTATGCGTTTTTATATAGCGCAAACTTTACCCGAAGGTGTCCGAACGCTTTACTATAGAATAAGTTACATTTCATAAGTACTTCAGAGTACATGAATAACATAAATATACAGATACATTTTAAACTCACATAAGAATGGTAGTAAGTTCACATCTCTACTACAGATACTAGTGGTTAGAGTTAAATATATTCAAGTTGCAAATTCACTTGAAATTTAATTTTAAGAAGCGATTGGGGTTGTACAATTATATATGACATATTTACAGATGGGCATGACCCAGATTGTGTTAATTATGTACCAGAGGGCGCCAATCTTTGGTGTCATAGCCTGACAGAAACATGAAATAAAGCATGGCTTAGAACTACGCACCCTTGAGAGGGATATGTACTGTGAGATGTCTTGAATGGACCTTCTGTTCAAAATGGCGGCCTCAACCAGAGGACGAAGGGGGCTTGAAGTCTTAAAGAAAAAGCAAACCTTTCAAAAACCGCAAAAACAAACAGGCTGGTTACTTAGGAAACTGAAAGATGACAGCGGTGCGCGCGGGTGACGGCCTTTGATTTTTAACACCATCCTGTTTCATGAAAAGGGGATTAGCAAACTTGCTTTGATTTGGTTTTGGACAATTTCCAGAATATTTGATCACCATTTTGCGCCGGCCTCCGGGTAGAAAATTGGACTTGTTAATGAGGCCCTCCCCCCAGCCCCACTTTCTTACGAAGGTCTGTGAATATCAGTGCCTTGCTAAGTAGCTAAATGGAGATATTTGCATAACAATCAGCCGCCGGGCCATTAATCCCTTCACTTCACCCTAAAATTAAAATGGAGATTCGTACCCTACTGGGCCCAACTCTGTTCCAGGGTCTGGTTTCCATGTATTACTATTCCATTGTGGCTTTCATTCTTTAGAAACCACTTTTTTATTGCTGAGCAATGGGCTACAATCAGCTAATCCGCTGCTGCTGGAGGGGCGCTTTCACACTGCGACATATGTGAGAGCGAAAGGACATTTTTATGCAAAATGGCCCCCATTATGTGGCTAATGCGCCATGTTCCCTCGCGCCATTATGAAGGGTGTTTGTGTTCGGAAGGGAGCCTTTTCCCCTCGCTGCCCCGTCTCTTGTTCCCGCTTCAGACCTCTAATGAGGGACGTGGCCTCTCTTCCTGGAAGCGTGCTCTCCCCTCGTTGCGCTTTGACTGCCGCGCGCCCTCGCGGCCTCTCCTGGGCGGCTTCATAACGCGATACACCACTTTACCGCGGCCGCCATTGTCCTCGCCGGGAACCCAAGCCCCCTTCACCCTGGGAATTCGCAGTGCATCGTTTACCGGGGGAAACGGCGCCCTCCTCGACCTAAAACTAGCGCAATTCTGTTAAATTGAGATGATAATATGTGGCTGGACTCTTCAGCCCCGCGAGCCGCTGGCGCGTAATCACGGTGCGCTTAAGGAAACCTTGGAATTTGTTTTGGCTGAAAAAAGGTTTCTGCCAGTACGAGTAAAAAGCACACAACATCGCAGCCTAACTGAGATGAAGGTGCAACAGAAATGTGTTTAAATGGATTACCAAGAAGAAAACTATTCACAGCACATGCTGCACATATTTTAAATACCTGTACTCACCAAATAAGTGATGCACTGTGTATGATTCACTTTCATGTCTTCATTGCTAGACGGCTTCATCACTTATATTTCGATACAAATATCCATTGTTCTTGTTAATTAAACCAACAGCTACATATGCAATAATAATAGTTTATTTTTCGATATAGCGCGTGGTTCTGCAGTTTTCATAGCACTATAAATACATCGATGTTGCTATGTACCAAATTAGTTGTACTGAATGTATTACCCAAGGAAGAGTGAAATATATGGGGGTATAGATAGATTGAAAGGGAATTGTGAAGTATTAATGACGTTTTAAAAAAAAAAAAAGAAACTGTTAAATCATGTAGCTAGCTAAGTTTTTGAAGTTTAAAAAATCAAACAGTGTCAAACAAATCTAGTAAGTGTTGGTTTGTGGGATACAATTCCTGTGAAGTTGGGGAATGCTATTTTAAATAGATATGAACTTCACTTTTGAGCAGATAACTTTTCTGCAAGTGAATGGAAGGCTGAGTAAACTTTGTCAAGGACACAGATCCCAAACTTTGCACTAAAATGAGGGCCCTGTTAAAACTTTACTCGTTTATAGTGACAGACTAATGTGCCCCTTCTTTAATTCGAATCCAGGATTTTGTATACTTGCTGACAAATTGGACCAGCTCATCTAATTTCAAGATATGAGCAGGGTAACTGGAATTAAGCAATTTTGAGGCTGCTGCGCTTTCCACATAATTATAGATTTGCCACATAATCCATAATCTGCAGAGTTTTAACAAAAATATTTTTGTTCTTCCCTAAACCGTCAAAAGTTACTAAATAGATAGCAACCCGTGTTGCTGCATAGTGGAAGGACCTTTGCTAAGATTGACCGGGTTACCTTTGTGTTGCTTATTGCTGTATTTAGGAGATAAACTCATCCTAATGAGATAAAGCAGTTGCCCAGACAGTGTTAACCTGTGTAGCATTAGCAAAGCCAATAGGTTTCGCCTAAGAAAGAGCTACTGGCTTTGCCAATATATTTTAGCCATATTGTACACCAGCCTGGCTGCTTTTCAGCATGAGTCAACGTTAGTGACATGGAGGAGAGTGGTGCGGAGTGGCCTGCGATGGAGTGTCATAGAGTGGAGTGTCATACAACCGAGTGGAGCGGAGTAGAAATGAGTGGCACAGAGTGGAGTAGAGAGTTGGAGAGTGGAGTGGTGTAGAGTGCCGTAGAGTGGAGTGAAATAGAATGTCATAGAGTAGTGTGGCATAGAGAAGCATAGTGTAGACTGGCGTAGAGTGGTCTAGTAGAGTGGAGTAGTGTGGAGTGGAGTAGAGTGTTATGGAGTGGAGAGGAGTAGAGTGTCAGAAAGTACAGTAGAGTGGAATGGCACAGAGCGGAGTATCATAGAGTGGAGTGGCATAGAGTGGAGTAAAGTGTTATAGAGTGGAGAGGAGTGCAGTAGAGTGAAGTGGAGTGGTGTGGCGTAGAATACAGTGGAGTAAAGTGTCATTGCATGCAGTGGCACAGCATGCCGTAGAATGGAGAGTCATAGAGTGGAGTGTTGTAGACTGGAGTGTCGTACAGAGGTGTGGCATAGAGTGGAGGGGCACAGAGTGGAAGGGCATAGAGTGGAGTGGCGTAGAGTAGAGGAGTGCAGGGTGGAGAGGCGCATTGTGGAGTAGAGTGGTGTGTCGTAGAACAGCATAGAGTTGAGAGGCACAGATTGGAGTGGCATAGAGTGGAGTGGCATGTTGTACAGTAAATTGGAGTGGCGTAGAGTGGAGTGGAATGTTGTAGAGTGGTGTGTCATGAGTGCCTTAGAGTGGAGTGGCGTAGAGTAAAATGGCATGTCATATCGTTGAGTGGCATAGCGTTGAATGGCATAGAGTGAAGTGGTATATAGTAGAGTGGCATAGAGTGGAGTGGCATAGAGTCGAGTGCAGTAGAGTCAAGTGGTGTGCCATAGAATTGAGTGGAGGGGTGTAGAGTGGAGTGGCGTGTCATAGAGTAGAGTTGAATGGCGTGTCGTAGAGTGGCATGGAATAGAGCAGGGGCCTTCAAACTGGGGGTGGGCCTCCCTAGGGGGGGCCTCGATTGATCCCAGAGGGCACAATGTTCGGGCCAAAAGAAGGATTATGCTGATAACAGTGCTTTGTTTTCAGCGGGGCAGGGCAGAAAGTGGTAGCAAGCAGCTCTGTGACCATCACTAACATCTTTTGTCATTTATATCCTGGCTGGGAGAAGGAGTGAAAAGGGAAGGAGCTCCCAATATTCTTCAAACTCACACCCCCATTTCCAACAATCACACTGTGGATACTTTTACGCGCTAGCAGCTTCAAACTCACCCCCCCATTTCCAGCAATCACAGTGTGGATACTTTTACTCGCTAGTAAGGCCTGCCTGACCAGAATCTTATGATCGCCAATCATTTTTAAAACGGTGCAGAACTTCACTGTAATGTTTAAATAAGTCTAGACATATTCACACATTGCCCGTTTAATGGAATTACTGTGAAAGATTTTGAGGGGTGGGGGGGCAATGATTATGTTTTTATGGGGGTCACGGCATTAAAATGTTTGGAGTCCACTGTAATAGAGTGTCTTATAGTGAAGGAGTGAAGAGTGGAGTGGCATGTTATAGAGTAGGGTGGAGTGGTGTGTAGTAGAGTGGAGTGGCATGTTATAGAGTAGGGTGGAGTGGTGTGTAGTAGAGTGGAGTGGCATGTTATAGAGTAGGGTGGAGTGGTGTGTAGTAGAGTGGAGTGGCATGTTATAGAGTAGGGTGGAGTGGTGTGTAGTAGAGTGGAGTGGCATGTTATAGAGTAGGGTGGAGTGGTGTGTAGTAGAGCAGAGTGGCATGTTATAGAGTAGGGTGGAGTGGTGTGTAGTACAGTGGAGTGGCATGTTATAGAGTAGGGTGGAGTGGTGTGTAGTAGAGTGGAGTGGCATGTTATAGAGTAGGGTGGAGTGGTGTGTAGTAGAGTGGAGTGGCATGTTATAGAGTAGGGTGGAGTGGTGTGCAGTAGAGTGGAGTGGTATGTTATAGAGTAGGGTGGAGTGGTGTGTAGTAGAGCGGAGTGGCATGTTATAGAGTAGGGTGGAGTGGTGTGTAGTAGAGCGGAGTGGCATGTTATAGAGTAGAGTGGAGTGGTGTGTAGTAGAGCGGAGTGGCATGTTATAGAGTAGGGTGGAGTGGTGTGTAGTAGAGTGGCGTGGCATGTTATAGAGTAGGGTGGAGTGGTGTGTAGTAGAGCGGAGTGGCATGTTATAGAGTAGGGTGGAGTGGTGTGTAGTAGAGCGGAGTGGCATGTTATAGAGTAGGGTGGAGTGGTGTGTAGTAGAGTGGAGTGGCATGTTATAGAGTAGGGTGGAGTGGTGTGTAGTAGAGCGGAGTGGCATGTTATAGAGTAGGGTGGAGTGGTGTGTAGTAGAGCGGAGTGGCATGTTATAGAGTAGGGTGGAGTGGTATGTAGTAGAGCGGAGTGGCATGTTATAGAGTAGGGTGGAGTGGTGTGTAGTAGAGTGGCGTGGCATGTTATAGAGTAGGGTGGAGTGGTGTGTAGTAGAGTGGCGTGGCATGTTATAGAGTAGGGTGGAGTGGTGTGTAGTAGAGCGGAGTGGCATGTTATAGAGTAGGGTGGAGTGGTGTGTAGTAGAGCGGAGTGGCATGTTATAGAGTAGGGTGGAGTGGTGTGTAGTAGAGCGGAGTGGCATGTTATAGAGTAGGGTGGAGTGGTGTGTAGTAGAGTGGAGTGGCATGTTATAGAGTAGGGTGGAGTGGTGTGCAGTAGAGTGGAGTGGTATGTCATAGAATGGAGTGCTGTGGTGTGTTGTAGAGTGGCATGGAATGGCGTAGAGTGGTGTGAAGTGACATGGAGTGCAGTGTTGTAGAGTGGAGTGTTGTGAAATAGAGTAGCGTGTCGTAGAGTAGAGGGGCTGAGTAGAGTAGAGAGTCGTAGAGATTGAGTGGTGTAGAGTGGAGTGACGTAATGTGGAGAATGCATGGTGTGGTAGTGCACTTTCATTACAGACAACATATTTTCAATTGAAATGACCATTACATTTGCACAGACATACAGTTATAGAGTTAGTTTTACTGATAAAAGTATACAGCACACAAATGATATTGTGTGGAAATGCCATCACCTAGTGTATTGATTTGTTTTGATCTTATTAAAATATTAGTTTCCACCACACTTCCGAATTACAAAAAATGGCCATCATTTGTGCTTTCCTAATTCTGATATATTTTAAATACCCGTACAGTTTATGTACAGACATTTAAATTTTGCTGTGTGCTAGAAAAAAACCTTTCCTTTCACAGTAAGATTGTCAAATAGATCCCCTCACCTTGAAGTCGGAGAAAGAAAAGCAAACACCTAGCTCCTCCAGAGAATAGAGCCAGTCATTTGACCTCTGTCTTTCAGCAAATGTGACAAGATAAGAGCAAGAGTTAAAGGCTGGTTTACAGAATACCAGCACTTGTGTAAGAATACAGTAAACAGGCTATGCTCCACTGGAGAGGGATGAATTCGAGCTGGACAGCCTGAAACAAATAAATCCAGCAAATAGAAAGCAAGAACATATGAGTTAGAAACCACAAAGCCAAAAATAAGCAATGGGTGGAAAGCATTCCCAGGGAGGCTTTCAGAATGTTCCCAAGAAGTCGCTAGCAAACCAAAGAGCTGCGCGGTCTGATAGACTTCGACCTAAAAATGATAAACTAATGAAATAATACTAACACAAGATGTTATGCTACATAATTTGCCTTTTTTTGCTGCAAAATGTAATCAACTCTGTTGCTTAATTCGGTCCTCACCTGCTGCATAATCCCACTGGCCCATCCTATAAAATGTTGAGTATGAGAACAGCTATATGTTTTTCATTTGCATTCCCGGAAGAGGGCTTGCTGGCTTCCACTGTGACACCACTCAATGATACCTTTATGTGTTAATGATTAAAACATTTATCAAGCAGCCAGTACCTATTGTGTACAATGAAGTAGAGAAAAAAAATGATAGTTCAAGTGTTCAGCCTCTCGCTGGCGTCCATCTCAATACAGTGTCCATCTGGTGTGGACTGATGCAATTTACGCTTTTGATTACATATTTATATTATTAGTTTTGGCATTTGAACAAGGTCTTTGCAAAAGTGCCTGCATCAGTTTGCAAATAGCACATAGATCGTGATGATAAATGTGACTATGAAGAGAAACACTTTAGTTTTCAGAATTGGTGGTTTGAAATGTACATTATGGGTGATATTTGAATGCTTGTGCTACTTCTTACTCTATAGATATTTTTAAGGTTCAGATGAAGAGTTATTGCTTCTTGAAAGATAAAGCTTTGCTTGATGATTCCTTATTTATTTCAGTTATTATGGATTTAGGTTCAGTCTCATCACATCCCGCGAGCTAGCCCTAGATTTCGTTCTTATGATTCTAATCTCTCTGTCTCGAAGCAAATCCCGAGCATCCTGGGCACGTTGAGTGACCACGGATGCACAGTGGGTGTGCGCGCCTGCTCTCTGAGCCCCAGGGTACTTTGGTATTGCGAAAGGGGCTTCAGGTGCTTGTGTGGTCCCTTCTGTAATACAGATTGTGCCAGTGCATGTATTGCTCTGGTATGATTTTAAGGTGACATTCCCTTAACATGGGGGCGTGGTCCCATGCCAATGAGGGAAAAGCTTTGCCTCTTCGTCAGTGCCGTATTAAAGACGCGGGCAGAGCAGCAAAGAGACTGCAAGGAGGAAAACTACCAAAATAACAATCCTTTCAGTCAAATAACTGAGAACTTAGTCTATGGAAGCCCTGATCTCTTGGGCTGTAACTTTCCCTCCAAAATCTGTTAAGTGCTCCTCTTACCTGGGATGTTGCTAATTCATATGATTATTTAAACCCTCATGTTAAGGGTCATCTATTTAAAATATAAAATTTCTTTCTAATATTTTATACAACACGTTTTTGCATTGTTTATTTAAAGTGTTATATAGTGTAAAGTATTACTTTCTGAAGGCTTGAGGCATGTACCCCTCACGAGTGGATCTGAAGTGATGCCTCCCTATGGGACCACTGCTCGCCAGTATATCAGACTTTTGCTGGCCTTGTGACTCTGTGCTTTTACAACTGCTAACCTGTGCTAACGTGTGTGTGCTCTCTCCCCTAAACATAGTAAAATTGTCTTATCTCGAATTGGCACTTTCAATTTACTTGTAGGTCCCTATTAAAGTTGCACTACATGTACCCAGGGCCTGTAGATTAAATGCTACTAGTGGGCCTGCATCACTGGTTGTGCCACCCACTTAAGTAGCATTTTATATACTGCAATTACAGCATGTGTGTGCAGTTTAAACTGCCATTTTTACCTTGCAAAATAAACTTTTTTTCAGGCCTAAACCTTTCTTTTTAATCCATATGTCACCCATAGGGTATGCCATAAACCGGCCATAGGGCAGGCGATTTAAAAAGCTTGGCATGTACTTTTGACTTTATTTTGGTCGTTTTATATAGCATGGACTAGACCCAAAGCTATCAGAGAGCTTTACATGAGCACTGTTAGAAGGCGACCTCAGAGGGGCCCGGAGGGGCACTGACTAGCCTGAGGTCAACCCTCAAGGTATCGTAGCCGGGCACTGGCGGGAGACTCCTCAGGGGAGGAATCTCGTATCTAGGATCGTACACTCGGCACCACACGACAAAGAGACACCACACCGGGAGTTCTTAAGAACAAATCTTTATCAGATCGGAGTTGTAGGATCTTTATGATCAGCAAGGCAAATATATACAAGTGGAGCGCGGGCTCACAGAGTCTCGGGAGGGGTAGGAGGTAGCGGGACAGTCTTTGGGGATCTGGATCAAATGCAGGGGCGTACCCGGAGCACAGCTCACAATCCTCGAGCTGGGGGATACGCTTGTCGTCGTCGGGGTCCAGCGGGACCAAGAGAGTCTGTGGGAGCCACGAGTCACTCAGCAGGGCTCAAGCACAAGTCGGAGGTCTTACGATCTTCAGGGAGCCGCGAGTCACTCAGCAGGGCTCAAGCACAAGTTCGGAGGTCTTACGATCTTCAGGGAGCCGCGAGTCACTCAGCAGGGCTCAAGCACAAGTTCGGAGGTCTTACGATCTTCAGGGAGCCGCGAGTCACTCAGCAGGGCTCAGGTGTTTCCAAAGGCGAATCTGCCGGATAGTCCCAGAGCACCCCTTGTTATAGGACAACTCCTCTTTGATGTCCGGAGTCTGTGCAGGCAGGGGTCTTGTCACCTGGGGGTCGCTTGTCGGGGTTTCCTGCCATTGTCTTTTGATCCTTTCAGGGCCGGGTCGGGAGGAGTCCCAGACACCCAGCAGGCGTGGAGCCAGCCCTCGGGGAAGCCGGCGGGCCGATCGAAACCCACCTTCCCAGGGGAGCTCAGAGGTGCGATGGAAACTGCTCCTCCCTCTCTCATCTCAATGGGAGCGCGATGTCCCCCAGTCGGAGTGGCGCCTCTAGGCCAGGGTCGCGCTGGGGCCGGGCGGCCATCATGGTGCATGAAGTGGGCACGCGGGCCCGGTGTGGCCGAAAGGAGGAAGGCCACGGACGGGGAAGTCCGGGTCGGGTGTGTGTGGGTTCTGGTGGGAAGGATCGGCTAGGCCGTGGGCTCGGGGGCTGCGTGAGGTGCATGGGTCAGGTTATGTGGTGCGGGGACAGGGATGGCTATGCTACGAGGCCGGGTCTAACACGCGTCCCCCCCAGCTGAAAGCCGGAGAGAACTACCCATCCTCTTGGGGGTTCTCTTCGCTGAGGCGGAAGAACCGGGAGAGGCCATCGGCGTTGGCGTGGTCAGTACCAGGGCGATGTTCCACGGTGAAATCCATCCCCTGGAGGGAGATTGACCACCGCAGTAGTTTGGGGTTTTCTCCTCGCATCTGCATGAGCCATCGCAAGGGGCGATGGTCGGTTTGGACTTTGAAATGGGTGCCGAACAGATAGGGGCGTAACTTCTTGAGGGCCCAGACTACGGCGAACGCCTCGCGCTCGATGGTGCTCCATCTCTGTTCTCTGGGCAACAGCCTTCGGCTGAGGAAGGCTACGGGCTGGTCTAGGCCTTGGTCATTCACCTGGGACAGGACGGCCCCAATTCCATGCTGGGAGGCGTCCGTTTGTACCACAAACTCCTTGGAGTAGTCGGGAGCCTGAAGGACGGGGGCTGTGCACATGGCCGTTTTTAGGGCATCGAACGCCTCTTGGCAGGCAGGGGTCCACTGCACTTTCTTGGGCTGTTTCTTGGACGTGATTCCCATGAGGGGACCGACTAGGCTGCGGTACCCCCGGATGAATCTCCGGTAGTAGCCCGTGAGGCCCAGAAAGGCTCGGACCCCCGTTTGGGTAGTGGGGGGTTTCCAGGCTAGGATGGCATCGATTTTGGGCTGTAGAGGGGCGACCTGGCCGCTTCCGACCTGGTGCCCCAGGTAGGCTACCGAACCTTGCCCAATCTGGCACTTGCTGGCATTCACGGTGAGGCCTGCCTGGCGCAGGGCGGTTAGCACCCTCCGGAGGTGCTGGAGGTGCTCACTCCATTCAGAACTGAAAACTGCGATATCGTCTAGATAGGCAGCGCTGAACTGTTCCAGCCCGGCCAGGCCTCTATTTACCAGTCGCTGGAAGGTGGCCGGGGCATTTTTCATCCCGAAGGGCATCACGCGAAAGCGATAGTGCCCATCCGGGGTGGAGAAGGCGTACCGCTCCTTGGCTCCTTCCGTGAGCGCAATTTGACAGTAGCCGCAGGTGAGATCGAAGGTGCTGAGGAACCGAGCAGCCCCGAGTCGGTCAATGAGCTCGTCGGCTCGGGGAATGGGGTGGGCATCGGCTCGGGTGACTTCATTGAGTTCCCGGTAGTCCACGCAGAAGCGGAGTTCTGGGGCGACACCGGGGGCAGCTGCTTTCGGGACCAGGACCACGGGGCTGGCCCAGGGACTGTCTGAGGGTTCGATCACTCCTAAGGTCAACATCTTCGAGACCTCGGCTTGAATGCAGGACCGAACCCGATCAGGGACTTGGTAGGCTCGGTGTTTCACCGGCGGGCTGTCTCCGGTGTCCACGTCATGGACACACCAGTCGGTGACTTGGGGGACCAGGGAGAAGAGGTCGGAAAACTGCCCTAGGAGCTGGCGGCAGTCCTCACGTTGCTGGGAAGTGAGGGATGGGGAGAGGTTCACTCCCTCTACGGAGCCGTCCTTCTCTTTGGTGCACAGGAGATCAGGGAGGGGATCCGACTCCTCCTCGGCCCCGTCATCGGTGGCCAGCAGGAGGCTCAGCTCCGTCCGCACAAAGTGGGGCTTGAGGCGGGTCACGTGGAGGACCCGGAGGGGGTCCCGTGGTGACTGGACGTCCACCAAGTACGTGACCTGGCTCTTCCGCTCAATCACTTTGAAGGGCCCGGTCCATTTATCCTGGAGGGCGCAGGGTTTCACGGGGGCCATGACCCATACCTGCTGGCCCGGCTGGAACTCGACCAGAGTGGCATTCTGGTCGTACCAGCACTTCATCTCTTCCTGGCTCGCCTCCAGGTTGGCCTCGGCCATCTCTCAGAACTTCCTAGTCTGGTTTCGGAGGGTCAGGACGTATCGGAACACATCTCGGGGGTGGCCTCGGTGCGCCGCCTCCCACCCTTCCTTGACCAGGCTGAGGGGCCCACGGACGGGGTGCCCGTAGAGTAACTCAAAGGGGCTGAACCCCAAGGATTTCTGGGGAACTTCCCGGTAGGCGAACAGGAGGCAGGGGAGCAGGACGTCCCACTTACGCCGGAGGGGCTCTTCCAGGCCCGCGATCATCCCTTTCAGAGTCCGGTTAAACCGCTCTACCAGGCCGTTTCCTTGGGGGTGGTACGGGGTGGTGAACTTATAGGACACTCCGCATTGTTGCCACAAGGACGTCATGTATCTGGAGATGAAGTTCGTACCGCGATCGCTCACGACCTCGCGGGGAAAACCCATACGGGAAAAGATTCCCATCAACGCCCGGCCCACCACGAGGGCTGTGACGGTGCGCAGGGGTATGGCTTCAGGGTATCGGGTGGCATGATCCACCAGGACGAGGATAAAGCGGTGCCCTTGGGAGGTTGGGGGGTCCAGAGGCCCCACGATGTCGATCCCGACACGTTCAAAAGGGGAACTGATGACAGGGAAGGGTTGGAGGGGAGCCTTGCGCTTTCCTCCGCTCTTCCCACTAGCCTGGCACGTGGGACAGGACTTGCAGTGGGCTTCTACATCTGCTTTCATTCTGGGCCAGTAGAAGTGAGTCACGAGGCGACTGTAGGTTTTGTCCTGGCCCAAGTGGCCTGCGAGGGGAACGTCGTGGGCCAAGCCCAGGAGGTGGTCTCGGAAGCGTAGGGGTACCACCAGCACCCGGGCGGATCCTAGCTCCACCGACTTCTGCTCGCTGTACAAAAGGTCATTCTCCCAATAAACCCGGTGCGTTCCAGTTTGGTCGCCCGCGGCCTGGGCCTCTGCCTGTTGCCGGGGCCCGACCAGGGAAGGACAGGTAGCCTGCTCTCGGCAGAACTCCTCTCGGGAGGGGCCCCCCTTGTGGCGCCACTGGGCCAACTCGGGCAGATCGCCTAACTCGGTGACCTGTGCGGAGTCGGAAGGTGGGGTTTCGTCACTGGCGACCGACCCTCCTTGCGGGGGGATGTGGGGACCCTCGGCGGGGACCATCCTGTCTTCAGTGGTCGGGGCGTCGTTGACTTCCCCAAGGGGGGTCAGTCGGGCTGCCATGGATCGGGTGGTGGCGCACACCCACTCAGGGAGACCCATCATCCCTAGGTGGGTCTTGCGCTCGACTTGTTTCCAGGGGGAACTTTCCAGGTCGTTCCCCAGGAGACAGTCGACTGGCTGGGAGGTTCTCCTGCGACTTTCAGTTTACCGACCACCCCTCCCCATTCAAAAGGCACCAGGGCTACCTTACAGAGACTTTCCGTATTGTCAGCGGAAATGACCGGGCAAAAGACGTTGGGGAGGACCTGGTCTTCGTTGACCAAATGACTGAGGACACCGGTGATGCTGACCCCGGTGTCACGAAGGGCTTCTACTTGGTGGCCATTGATCGTTACGAGCTGCCCATATTTCTTCGTGTTGGAGCGCAGGAGGCTTCCAGGGACCATTTCTCTGTCTCCTAAGGATACTAGGGCCATGGCTGCGGGTTCCCACTCTACGGTCTCCTCAACCTCCTCCCCCAGTGCTACATTGGCTATCTGTCTAGCGAGGGGTGCTGCCTGGGTGATGTGTGGGGCCATGGGGCATTCAGGGTCGTTGGCGTAATGCCCGGGCTTCTGACAACGGAAACAAGTGATGGTCACCCGGTGCCCCCGTCTCATGGCGGGGCCGGATACAGCTGGTGGGGGTGCCGGGAAAGGCGGAGGTTGGGTTTTCGGGGGACTGGACTGGGACTCTCTCTGCCCTCCCTGGTTCCCCCCCCTCTCTGGCGGGGTGGCCCCTGACTGGCTCGGGGGTACTCTCCTACAGGGCCCCGGGAGACCCGGGTGTTGGTCCAGCGATCCGCCTCGACAGCCAGCTTTCTCGGATCCGTGAGCTTGCTATCGAGCAGATGCTGGCGCAGTTCCACAAAGCAGTTCGCAGCCAGGTGTTCCCACAACATAAGGTCGGTTAGTTCTTCTAGGGTGGTTACCTTGCTGCCCTTGATCCACCCATCGAATGCGCGGCTGAAGAAGTTTACATACTCCACCCAGGTGGTGCCTGGGATCTTCCTGCAGTCCCAGAACCGCTGGCGGTACATCTCCGGGGTGAGGCCGTACCTTGTGAGGAGGGCCTCTTTCATGTGGTTGTAGGAGGTCTGCATGGAGGTTGGTAGGTCGAGCAGGGTGTCTCTCCCCTCGCTCAGGAATCGTCCCCACAACCCGGCCCCCCAATCCTTCTGCGGGACTTGATGGGAGGTCATGGCGACCTCGTATGCCCTGAACCACTGTTGAATGTCATCGTTTTTGTAATATTCTTTGACCACATCCTTAGGGATGTGGACCTTCTGCTCCGCCGGGGAGGCCGCCTCTCGGTTCCCCGGGGGCCGCGCTTCTTCGCTTTTTGCTTTTAGCTCCATTTCCTTCAAGCTGTGTTCATGCTCCAGTTGAAGTCTCCTTCCTTCGTGTTCCCGTTGGAGTTTCTTCTCTTCTAGTTCTCCTTGCACTCGCATCTGTTCCACTGCTAGCTTTTTCTCGGCTAATTTCAACTCGCCCTCGATTTTGAGTTTGGCTAATTCGAGTTTGTGATGGCGACTTCTTTCTCTGTCTGCGAGTTCCTCCGGGGATAGGCCCCCGTCTGGTACGAAGCTTCGCACTTGGTTGCTGCTGCGTTCTCCTTGGGAGGGTCCAGCTTTGTTGTGGGGCTCCACCGCTCCTTCTGGGCGGGGGGCTCCAGAATCCACCCAAGCTTTCAGTGCCTTCTGCATATCTTCTTTGGTGTTGAGACCAGTGGTAGCGATTTTGAGTTCTTTGCAGAATTGCTTCAGTTCTCTGTGTGTGTACTCCTCCAGTTGTTCCGCCTGGAACACGGTACTGGTGTCGTTTTCTGTGAGAACCACGGCGTTTCCTTCTGCCATCTTTGTCGGTAGTGCGTCAGCCGTTCACGGTACGATCTCTAGATTATGGGCCCGAATCCCGTCGCTTGCCACCAATGTTAGAAGGCGACCTCAGAGGGGCCCGGAGGGGCACTGCCTAGCCTGAGGTCAACCCTCAAGGTATCGTAGCCGGGCACTGGCGGGAGACTCCTCAGGGGAGGAATCTCGTATCTAGGATCGTACACTCTGCACCACACGACAAAGAGACACCACACCGGGAGTTCTTAAGAACAAATCTTTATCAGATCGGAGTTGTAGGATCTTTATGATCAGCAAGGCAAATATATACAAGTGGAGCGCGGGCTCACAGAGTCTCGGGAGGGGTAGGAGGTAGCGGGACAGTCTTTGGGGATCTGGATCAAATGCAGGGGCGTACCCGGAGCACAGCTCACAATCCTCGAGCTGGGGGATACGCTTGTCGTCGTCGGGGTCCGGCGGGACCAAGAGAGTCTGTGGGAGCCGCGAGTCACTCAGCAGGGCTCAAGCACAAGTCGGAGGTCTTACGATCTTCAGGGAGCCGCGAGTCACTCAGCAGGGCTCAAGCACAAGTTCAGAGGTCTTACGATCTTCAGGGAGCCGCGAGTCACTCAGCAGGGCTCAAGCACAAGTTCGGAGGTCTTACGATCTTCAGGCAGCCGCGAGTCACTCAGCAGGGCTCAGGTGTTTCCAAAGGCGAATCTGCCGGATAGTCCCAGAGCACCCCTTGTTATAGGACAACTCCTCTTTGATGTCCGGAGTCTGTGCAGGCAGGGGTCTCGTCACCTGGGGGTCGCTTGTCGGGGTTTCCTGCCATTGTCTTTTGATCCTTTCAGGGCCGGGTCGGGAGGAGTCCCAGACACCCAGCAGGCGTGGAGCCAGCCCTCGGGGAGGCCGGCGGGCCGATCGAAACCCACCTTCCCAGGGGAGCTCAGAGGTGCGATGGAAACTGCTCCTCCCTCTCTCATCCCAATGGGAGCGCGATGTCCCACAGCCGGAGTGGCGCCTCTAGGCCAGGGTCGCGCTGGGGCCGGGCGGCCATCATGGTGCATGAAGTGGGCACGCGGGCCCGGTGTGGCTGAAAGGAGGAAGGCCACGGACGGGGAAGTCCGGGTCGGGTGTGTGTGGGTTCTGGTGGGAAGGATCGGCTATGCCGTGGGCTTGGGGGCTGCGTGAGGTGCATGGGTCAGGTTATGTGGTGCGGGGACAGGGATGGCTATGCTACGAGGCCGGGTCTAACAAGCACCAAACAGACAGACGCATTTATTATTATTATTTTTTTGTTAGTGTTAGGCACGGGGAGATTAAGTGATTTGCCTAGACTCACAGGATTTTGCGCGTCCCTGCTGAGACTCGAACGCAGTTCCCCAGCTCTGAGGTCAACCGCTCTAGCCGTTAGGCCATATGTCCTGCTAGGGAAAAACTCCAGAATCCATTTTACATTACTGTAATAACTTCCTTCGTCCAATAGGATAACATAGTTTAAATTATTACATTTTATAAGTTATAATTATAATTGGGAGCAGGTAGTCATGTCAAGTTTGCTGTTTAGAGAATTGTAATTTAAAGCCCTATATGATGGTAAAGTCAGATGTTAAGTCACAATTCTAGAAATGCCACTTTTATAAAGTTGGTATTTTCTTGTCCTAATCATTTGGTGCCAGCAACCTGTTTCCTGGGTCACATGAATAGGTGTAGCTGCCAGTAGGTCTTGGTATATTTCTCACAGACAGTGAGATGGAGGAGCATAGGTGTTGGCAGGGTGGGCCAGCTCTAACGCAATGGGGGGAAGAGCTGTCCCCTACCCCACTTTCCCATCACAAAGGGTATGCTTGAGGATACTCATAAAGGGTTTGACACTAGTCTATTGTGACCCCCAGAGAACATGGAGCCAGGGCAGAGTGGCAGGAAATTACAAACGCGTCTAGGGGTGGAAACCTCCAGAACCTTCTAATTCAAAGTGGGCAACAGGTAGAAATATTAGACCCTCAGACCCAACATTTCAGTACAGCTCTGGACCTGTGGGGGACTCAGAAGGACTGCTGTGCTGCTCTCCAAGAAGGACTGCTATTCTGTTGCCCTGCTGCTCTGCTGCCATCCTGCCTGAGTGAAAGAACTGGACCTACACCTTGATCTTAGGACCACCAGAGTGACTCCAAGGGCGTGTTGGTTGGCCTCCTGATTGGAGCCTAGGGAAAGAAAAGGCTCCAACCACCTTTAACTCAGAACCTGGACTGAGTCTGCTGTGAGTTTTGCCCCCCTCCCCAGTGGTGCCACCCCAGTTCTAGACCTTTGGATGTGGACCTGAAGATGATCTTCCAAACCAGCTGTGGTCCTGTGGGCAGAACCAACACAGCGCAACACATCTTCTGGCAGCTCGGCTTTGGAACCGCCGTTGTGCGATGCATGTCTGATGCAGGTATTGCATCACAGTCCGAAGTGTCCTTGAAGCCGTAGCTGTGAAACGCATCCTTGATACAGTTCTTCGCAATTCTCAAGTCCCTCGTCGATGCAATACTCGGCGACAACATAGGACTCCACATCACAGCTTCTTTGGAATCGGCGGTGCACAATGTGTCTTCGACAACGGACTTGACATCGAAGCCTCCTGTCGAGGGCATCCTCACCAACGACGCAGGACCTCTCATCACAGCCTTGCAGCTCCTTGGAACTGCTGCTGTGCAATGCATCCTCAACGCAGGATCTTGCAACGCTCCACAATCAGGACTTAAAGTATTTTGTTTTCAGCTGACCTAACTTAGACCCTGTCTCTGGCCTGCACTCCATTGTGGTCGGCCTGAACTTGTGACTCTGTCCTAGTCCGACACAACCAGATACCCATACTTGGCGCTTTGCACTCTAGGAAGTATTTTTACTTAAAATGTTGAACTTGCATAGCTCTGATCCTACTAATTGGATTTTTATTGTTTTTGTCTCAAATAATTTATTCGTTTTTACTCTATCTTTCTAATTTGGTGTGAGATTTTTCTTCTTTTTTTGTTTTCACTTTATAACTGTTTGAAATGCTGCATAAATACTTTAAACATTGTCTCTAAGATAAGTGTGCCTGCTCTGTGCCAAGCTACCAGAGGTTTAAGCACAGGTAATTTGGTTGCTGCCTGAGTAGGGTTTCACCCCACCAACTACCCCCTTGACGTTTTCCAGTCTGGCTTCATCCAAAATTGCAGCACTATAACAGCCCTGCTGCAAGTGATTGATGATGCGCTGCATATACTCGACTCTGGGGAATCGTGTCTTCTGATTCTTCTTAGACCTCTCAGCAGCCTTTGACACTGTTAATCATAGCACCCTCCTCAACACTCTTCATCAGAGAATGGGATTGGATGTCACAGTGCTTAAATGGTTTGCCTCTTTCCTCTCAGGCAGATCCCAAATGATCAAGATAGCGAACAGTCTTTCATCTCCATTGGCTGTAGGTCAAGGCGTCCCTCAAGGTTCTATCCTGGCACCCACTTTGTTTAATCTCTACCTGGAACTATTAGGGAACCTCCTAAGCAAATCTGGGATCCATTACCACCTTTATGCGAATGACACTCAAATCTACCTCAAGGTGTCTTCCGCACACGATCTCTCACTACTCAACTCTACTCTCAACTCTATTCACAACTGGATTTTAGCTCACCCAACTCATTCTAAATCCCACCAAAACTGAATTCCTCCTCCTTTCTACCTCTTTCACATCTCCTCCTGTTCAATCTTGGATGGATCCGCTAAACCTACTCAACAACAAACCCATCATTGTCGACAGCGCTAAATCCCTAGGTGTCATTCTTGACAAAAGACTCAACCTAATCTCCCACATCAACTCTATTGCTAAGAACGCACATTACCGGGGGCGTGGCTTGGCGCCGACTGTAATGGCTGCCTAGCTCCGGAGCTCCGCCAGAGCTGAGACTCCGAAACCCGAAAAATCCGCTTACAATCCGGCCAAATGGGAGCAGAGTGCCCGAACCGACGTTGGAGAACACCAGGACGCCCGGTAACCCCCGAAAAAGTTATTGGCTCCGGTACCGAAGCATGCAGGAAATGGTGAAATTCGCGGCCGGCGGCACCCGGGATCGGACGAGGCTCGCTCTCGGCGGCGTGAGCGCGAAGACGGCGTGCTGCTCAGCCAGAGGTAGTGGAAAGTTCAAGAGAGGAGAGCCGGGATCTGTGGGCGCTGCCGAGACCACCGCCATGCGCAGCGGCTGAGAAGACCTTGATTGGGGTGAAGCGGACCTCGTGATCGCGCTGCCTAGAGGTGACGGTGGCAGGGTCGGTGGTGCCCCGCAGACCCCCCCAGCCCCCACAAGACAGATCGGACAGCGAATTGAGGCGCTCCAGATGTGCGGACTGGCGATAGTGACTGCGGAGCGGGGAGAAATAACACGGTGGAAGCGGAGGAGCCTTGGTGACATCGGCGGTAGGAGGCCGGGACCGGACTGAGGTCTGCGACGCGAGCGTCTGCTCCTCCATCAACCTAGCAGTGAGTAGCAGCATAACGGGGTGGAAGACCCGGGGCCCCTCCCCCTGCCCTTCGGGACCCGTGCCTAGGACCACGCGATACGTGGCTGGAGGACTCAAATGCGACTCAGACCAGGGCGCATCAAGGAGGCACTGGACCGGTTGGGGAACGCTGGAACCCGGTAATAACGAGCTCACCCTGACCGGGAATAGGCACACAGATGAAGACCTGATCAGGACTCCTTTGTAGCTGTTTGGCAGACTGCACGGAGGTGGGAGCAAGGCGCGGGAGCGTGATAGCCGCCGGGGGCCCTTCTCGTGGCCCGAACGGACAGTGGCGTGACGGTGATCAGAGGGCACTGAGGCGCAGCGGGTAGCCCATTTCGTGGGCGGCAGAGGCGCAGGTGGTGGGCCGCTCGGCGCGGTGCTGGGGCAGACGGGCCTGACCCCCCCGCCCCCCAGAAAGAGATCCTCATCAGGCGGCCGGACCGGGTGGCGGACGCGTGGTAGAGAACTATGCTTGGAGCCCATTCGGAGCGGCGACGGCGTGACCGGACGAGGCAAGGCGACCGCCATTCAAGGGCCAACAGTAAGGCAAACCGAGACGGGATAGCGACCCCACCAACTACACCGCAACAGGATAAGCAGGGCCAGAGCGCAGCCTAAGCGACCGATCGACCGCGAGACCGCCCTTCAGGGGCCCTGAAGTGACCTGGTGTGGTAGGGGCGCGGGAGGCAGCCGGCCGGCGGCCGTCGCACCATCATGAGGCCTAAAAACAGAGCCGCTGTCCAATCCAACAAACTGGACAACTATGCGATTCCTAAAGCGTCCCAAACATCTGAAGAAGGGCTGGATAGCCGACAGGAGGAGACGGAACCGTCGCTCCAGTCCATCATGGCGGCCATCACGGGGCTGGTAACCACCCTCGAAACAAAAATGGACAAGATGTCCATAGAAATGAACCTTATGAGGGCTGATATGCAGAAAACAACAGAACGGGTCAAGGAAACGGAATCGAACGTCACTGACCTCCAGACGACCACGAACCGACTGGAAGAAAGAATAAACGTCTTAACGCACCAACATCGCCAAATGGCGGCGAAGCTCGAGGACCAAGAAGGGAGGGCCCGACGCAGCAACATCAGAGTGGTGGGGGTCCCGGAGGGACTGGAAGGGCCGAGTGTAGACCTCTTTCTGGAGGACCTCATACTAAACCACCTCAAGCCCAAAAGACTCTCCTCTCTTTTAACGGTGGAGCGGGCGCACAGAGCATTACTCCCGAAACCGAAACTGGGGGCGGCTCCCAGAACGATCATTACCAAAATCCTGAACTATAGAGACCGGGACGCAATCCTACAGGCCGCAAGGATCAAAGGAGATATGCAATACGAAAATGCAACTATCCGGTTTTTCCCGGACTTCACTCTAAAGGTCCAACAGGAGCGGCGATCCTTCGAAGGGGTGAAGGCCACCCTGCGGCAACGCGGGATCAGATACATGATGTTTTTCCCGGCGAAGCTTAAGATCCTTGTGGACGACACTTCACTCTTTTTCACCAGCCCTCAGGAGGTGCAGGACTGGCTAGAGAGGAAGGCAGACCGGAGGAAGCGCCCCAGGTACGCCGCAAGACAGACGGAGCCTGAGACTCGCAGGGAAGTACCTTCGGGAGGCAGTGTGACTCGCGGACTACCCACGGATCGAGAATGGAAATCGAGGTCCGGCAGCCCGGTCCGGGCGCCGCTAAACCAAGACTCAGAAACATAGGACTGCTGCTTTCCGCTCTGGTGAAGACTGCAAAACCGTAATGTACAATGGGGGGGGGGGTGATACCCTACCGGGCAAACAGGGGGTGGGTCTGTGTTTACAGGCACTCGCAATCCAACCTTTCCTTGTTTCTTTTAAATGCGGGGAGCTACAAGTATATTGCCCGGTGCCAGAGGCAAGCAATACTGCGGGGAGGCCCCACTTACTGGGGGAACAGACACTGTAAGAGTGCATGGTAGCAGCTCTTGATCCCGTATATGGCAACCATACAGTTTAATACGGGGGAGGGGCTCCTGCGGCAGGAGTCGGCTACTGTCCACTTCCCCGAGGCACAGTTGTTCAACATTGGGCGATAGGCACTCTGCTGGTTGGGGATGTGGGTAGTTTTGAACCTACGTGGCAGGGTAGCAGGGAGGGGGGCGGGTACATCAGAGATTGTATGTTTGGGTTTTTTTTTTTTACGTTGTTGAGGACGGTGGGGGGAGGGAGGCAGCGGGGGTTATTGTTGGTCAAACAAACGCACAGCATCAGTCACACGTTCAGTCTACTTGATGGGTGAATGGGCCCGTAATAACTGTTCCCAAGCTAACTATGCAGTGGGATAAAAGTCTTAAAATAATTAACTGGAACGTCAACGGGTTGGGGGACAAAATTAAAAGAAGTATAGTGCTGCAATACCTTAAACGACACTCCCCGAACGTCACATTGTTACAAGAAACACACTTAATGGGAAACACATGTAGAGCGCTCAACAGGTGGGGCTATAAAATGGTGACGCATGCGGGGTTAACGACAGGGTCCAGAGGAGTTGGGATCCTGGTGCGCCACAATCTCCCCTATGCGGTTCAGCGCACATGGGCGGATCCGTTGGGGAGGTATGCCGCAGTAGAGGGACAGTGGGAGGGCCGAACACTCATTCTGATGACAGCGTACATCCCGCCCGGGTTGCAAGCGCAATCATTTAAGGACCTGGGCGCCTTTTTATTAGGCTTACCTACGGGACACCTCGTGATTGGAGGAGATTTTAACTCCGTGGTATCAGGGGAATGGGATAGGCACCCTCCACGGGATATAGGAATGGGGCAGCAATGGCTCCCTCAATTCCTTGATGCCTTTGGCCTTGTCCATCTCTGGAGGAAACACCATCCCACTAGTAGAGGGTATACCTTCTTGTCAGGGGCACATGGTACCCTATCTAGACTCGACTATGTTCTCTCCCCGGTACAGATGGACATGAACACGACGGAAATTCGGCACCTACCTAGAGGTATCTCGGACCACTCATCAATATGGGTCCATCTGATGATAGGGGACAAGAGAGTCGCGGGCTTGGCACCAATAAATCCTTGGCACCTTAAGGGCCCAGAGACCAGAACAATACTGGTGAAAGTAATTGACCAATATTTTGTAGACAACGAGGGCACGGTGGATTCGCCATCCACACTATGGGAGGCATTCAAGACAGTCCTTAGGGGACAGGCTGTCTCGGTCATAGCGGGTAGGCGTAAGGAAAAAGACAAACAGATGACGGATATTGAGCGCTAAAGCATGAAGTTAGAGGATAAAATTGGACACGACCCTGACGATGATATATCCCATCAATTGCAACTCAGAGCAGCAGAATATAACGCCATTGCCACGGACGCGGCGAAAACCCTTGCTCGCGACAGGGATGGGCGTATCTACGACCAAGGTGATAAGGCGGGCAAACTTATAGCGTGGCTGGATAAGAAAGAAAGAGAGCAGAGAGTGGTACCAGAAATTAGGAATGCGCCGGGTATAATCTTCACCGAGCCGCACAACAGTGCGAGAACTTGCCTTACATTTTGAGAAGGTGTACCAGAGTCAGTCTGATCTCACGGAGGACGACTCTACCAAATTCCTAGCGGACATTAAACTGCCCACCCTTACAGACCGCGAACATGACCAGATGGAGGAAGATTTCACGTCGGAGGAACTAACTAAAGCAATAGGTGACCTTAAGGTGGGTAAGGCGCTAGGACCCAATGGCCTCCCTATTGAATTGTACAAGCTTAAGCCAGATAGGATAGTGCCATATCTGAAAGCCATGTACAACGATAGTAAGAAGAGAGGTACGTTACCACGAGATCAGCGCATTGCCACACTCGTGGCAATTCCCAAACCGGGAAAACCGAGGGCTGAATGTACGTCGTATAGGCCAATATCACTTCTTAATGCGGAACCGAAAATTCTGGCCAAAATGTTAGCCAACAGGCTCCGGACTATTATAACCAAACTAGTACACCCTGACCAATCGGGCTTCATTTAGGGCAACACAGCCCTACCCTCGAATGGGCTTACCTATTTGCAGTGCTCAAAAAGCTAGGTTTCGGGCCCAAGTTTATAGGCTGGGTGCGCCTCTTATACGCTGAACCGCTAGCAAAGGTATCGGTTAACAACAAAATGTCAGAAGTATTCGCGCTTGGTAGAGGAACAAGACAGGGTTGCCCTCTGTCGCCGTTGTTATTCGCTCTCTCCCTTGAACCACTCGCGGCCTGGATACGCAGGGATGTAGCCATCCACGGACTCCGTTGGACGGAGGGATGTGAAGACAGGATCTCATTGTACGCAGATGATATCCTCATTTATCTTTCCTCCCCTGCGCGTTCCTTACGAGTGGTACTAGATATTTTTGCTAGTTTCGGAAGAAACTCAGGTTTACGTATTAATTGGAGCAAATCACAAATCTACATGCTCCATGGATCGCCCCTCCCCCCTCCCAAGAGACTGCACGATTCAGGTGGCGGAGGACGGCTTCCGTTATCTCGGTATATACATAACAGCTGATGTCAAGAAACGATATGACCGAAACCTGGTACCTCCATTGCAGAGGCTCCGAAGGGATGTAGATGTCTGGAAGAAGTTGCCCCTGTCCCGGCTTGGGAGAGCGGCGTTGTTCAAAATGATGGCACTGCCTAGATTCTTGTATGCCCTCCAGAACTATCCGGACATGGTGCCGCAGGCCTTCTTTAAAGAGGTTGAATCCTTGCAGAGAGACCTACTATGGGATGGTAGACCTCGAATAGCTCTGGGAAAGCTCACGTTGGGGTGGTATGATGGGGGTATTGCCCTACCAGACATTCGGAAGTACTACTGGGCAGCGCAACTGGCTGCGATTAACCAATGCCAGTACGGGAGTGGTGATGACCCTGCCTACGGGATGGACAGGTGGTTGCTGCCGGGTGGTGACTTCAGGAGGTCGCTTAATTCCAGACCCACTAGGTACACGCTCACAGGCCACACTAAGCACGCAGTCCAGATATGGCACGTGGCCAATAAAGCCCTGGGATGGGCCAATAAACTCACATTGGCCACCCCCCTTTGGGATAAGGAACAGTTGGGGACTCTGGGGCGCACCAAAGGGTTCAACAAATGGGACCTCATCGGTATTTCGTACATTAGGGAACTGTGGGGGCGGGATGGGGTGGTGACGTTTGCTGCACTACAGCAAACATACGACATGGCAGCATCAGAACACTTCCGATATGCACAGATTCGCCATGCTCTTCAGGCCAACATCCAGCCTGACATGAATTTACCTAAGACGTCCCCGCTTGAGGACAGACTGCTGGATGGGCACCTACCAGATAAATGCATATCCCTCACGTACAAAAAGCTTATCCACCACACCCCCGATCCCCTCACAACACTCAGGGAGAAATGGGTGAGGGATGGCCTAGAAGTAGACGATGAGGAGTGGCAGGAGGCACTTTCCTCACCCAAAGAAGTTGCTATCTCTGCGAAGTTAAAACTGGTACAGTTAAAAATTCTACATAGGGTCTATCTCTCGGGGACACAAATGATTCGCATGGGGAGGAGTGTGGACGGGCTATGCCGGAGAGGATGCGGAATGCCGGGCGAATTCCTACACATGCACTGGGAGTGCCCCTTGGTCCAAATCTATTGGAGTAATATCCTGAGAGTAATGAGTTCGGTGTGGGGGGTGACATTGATGCCGGAGGCCAAGAGATGCCTTCTGAACATTTGGGAGCCCACAGATTTAAATGTGAAGGGGAGGATATAGGTCACACTTGGACAGACGGTTGCCAAGCGCAACATAGCGCAGTTACGGGGGGCCGCTGCCTCGCCTACGTTAAAGAAATGGAAAGAAGACATGGACTGGTGTATGATTCGCGAGAAAAATGTATATGTTGCACGGGGCTGTCCCAAAAAATGGTTAGCTATCTGGACTAAATGGAATGTATACCGAGGGGGGTTGTGTGAACCACTGATCGTCTCGGACCCAGAAGATCACTGTACAGTTTAAGAATTGCATTGCATGTATTGTAACATTACCCGCTAAGTTCGAAATTATGTACTGACATGTGTTAAAACTGGTGCAGATAGAAAATGTAAGGTGCAGAACTGTATCACATGACCAAGGTTTCTCTAAGTTAAATAAACAGAGTTTAAAAAAAAGAGAAACTTAAAAAACAAAAAAAGAACGCACATTACCAGTTGCTCCTTCTATGGGGGATCCATCTGTTCTTCCCGGAGAAAGACTTAAAAACCTTGGTACAATCTCTGGTTCTCTCAAGGTTGGATTATTGCAATTCTCTTCTGACGGGCCTACCCAAATCCAACATCTCCTCTCTCAAATCCATCCTCCATTCAGCAGCTCGCTTCATTTCAGGATTAAAACAAAACGACCACGTCACTCCTATCCTGTCCTCTCTTCGATGGCTTCCGATCAAGGCAAGATCTATTTACAAAACTGCCTGCATCACACACAAAGCCTTACACACGTCCGCCCCTCGGTACCCGGCGAATAAATTGAAATTGTACGGTGGCTCTCGACCTTCTCGCAATGCGGAAAAGCTTCTGCTTGAGCCCCCCATCTTCAAAAGGGAAAGATCGATGGTGCAATCCTTCTCAGGCAATGCGGTGAGAATCTGGAACTCGCTTACCCTATTGCTCCGTGCCACCTCCTCTACCCGGATCTTCAAAGCTGACCGACCTCAAATCTCTTCTCTTCCATAGCCACTTTCAGAACTAATACTATCATTCTCAGGCCCCTCTAGGAAGTTCGCTCTTCATTGTAAATTTATACTTTTTCTTGAACATTACTCACCCATGCGTGCTGTGTTGGATTTTGTGTTTGTGTACCCTTCATTTTAAGTCTCCTGTTTATCTTTGTAATGTTCTATTATGTAACACTTTTCTCTTGTAACGTAACTGGTTCTATTATACAGCACTCTGACACCTTCGGGTAATGATCGCTCTTTATAAAAATGCACTAAATAAATAAAATAAATAAATAAACCGATTTCCAACAGACCCCTTCATATTGCGCTACACCAATGAGCTGGAACAAGGTCAGTGCAAAGCCTAAATTTAACAGCAACAGCAAAGAAGCAGGTCTAGTCAATAAAGCAGTCTTAGCTGTCCATCTCCCGTACTGAGAAAGTAGTGTATACAAAGCATTGCAGAGTACACAAATGAGAATTTACATTACAGCTTTCACTATATGTCAATGGATAGTGAAAACACATTATGTGACTTCACTTCCTTAGGGCATATAATCAGGAGCAGCCCGTGCTTTTAATTTTTTTAATTTCATTTTACGTTGTTAGCCCCCCATCCCGCAGCTCTTACCTGCACAGGCCGATCCTTTATATAATGGTACATTGAACTGTCAAACCTGAGAAGTGTGGCTCACTGGTTAGAGGAGGCATACCCTGAAGCAGAGGTCAGACCCAGGACCAGGGTTCAATTCCTGTCACGGCAGGGTCTGAGCCCAAGTGTCCACGGACTCGATAATTCTCACTTCGGTGCCTACTCGAATCATGGGTTCACACTCTGCAACTCTGGGCAATAGCTTGCTTAATCTCCACTACGGCCCCCCCCCCCGCGGCGGGATGCCTGGCTTTCACCTTGGGGATGCCCAGTATGGGTTATCTCACAGGGAAAAGCCAGGACGGGTTCCCAATGCAAGCGCCGAGATGCCCAAGGGTAAGTCGAGTGCTATATAAGAACATACATACTGTTCTTAATGGAAATGGACTAGAACTTATTTTCATATGACTGATTGTTTTTGTTATTGCAATGGCAACTTTGTGTGCACAGGTATGCCCTGAGGTGGATTCTATGTTCACTTTGCCACAGGACTCACGCTATGCCTCACTGATGATGCCTCAGTAGTCTGGAACTGGTCTGGGGTTGCTTGTGTTCCCTTCTGGAAGTGACCTGGCATGGCAGTTCAGACTGGACTGTTGATAATGGAGCAAGGCCAGGAGTGATTTTCATATAGGAGGTCTTTGTCTAGAGTGGCACAATGTGTGTCAAAAAATGGCCTAAAATGTATTCCAAGAGATCACCACTGAGAATAATGCACAAATCCCAAAAAAGAGAGCATCCCCTCTAGATCAAGGGGAGAGGGTCCTAATTGACCCTACAGCAAAGGGAATCCCCTCAGCTACTTATTAAAAGAAGTATAGGGCAGTGTGCGTACTGTGCATTATAACATCAGAACAAAGTTACAAAAATATACATTTCATTTATTGCACACAATAAAATAAAAATATGGATCATTCAAATGAAAACAAAATCTTATGTTAAAATCATAAATGGAAGACAAATCCTAAAATACAATTTAGACCAAATTCACTGGTCAAATATCACTAATCATTAGAAGAAAGAGTCGATAATCAATCTTAATCACACCAAGTCCTTGAAGTGTAAGATCACATTAATCGTCACCATGTTTCGGTGGTATTTCTATGTATCGAGCCACCTTCTTCAGGATAATGCAGTTTTTTTTCAAAACAGATCTTTCCCACTACACAGATATACTTGTGGCACGTATAATCAAAATTGACTATAAAAAAAAGATTTAATAAAATACATAAAAAACAAACACACAAATGCATAATTATTATATTTCACAGAGCGCGCTGCACCATATATCTTCTGTTATATCAATATGACAAGCATGGAATAATTAATGCTGCTTTTACAATTAGGACAAACAATAAAATAACTATGACATATCCCGATAGAAAGAAATCAGATGTATTAGATAAGAGATAAGATATATAACGGCACACCAAAATGATGTATTGCCCTACATATAGTACCTGTTAGTTTTTAGGTACCTAGGCACACTCCTATGTCTGTAATTAAAACCTGTTTACCTTCATCGCATACAAAAATAGTCTATACAAACCATTTTCGATCAGTCATATAATGCCACCATAACCTTACTAATGGTACCCCTTATAGGCATTTTTAAAGAATACCCAGGGGGTATAGGTGCGACTGCAGTAGGGAAACCTTGCCCTAGCCTTGTTATTTTGCCAGTACTAAAATGATGCCAACGCGTGAGAAATAATTTACCTTCCGTTTAAGGGATTGCACAGATGTTATGGTATCGTTGTCACCGTGATGATGAGTTTAAGCAAGAACTTTGTCCTGCAATACTTAGACAATCATGCCAGATTAATGTAAACACCCTTTTGTTGCATATTATAATACTTTGAATTGTGACAGGGCATCAAGAGAGTTAACGTCCAGCATCTCAACACAACACAGATTTGTAGTTATCTATTTTGATGATATAACAATTTATTTACATTATTTCTTCCAGTGCTAGTAAATCCTTGGACACCTCAATTTTTGTCGTGCTGCCAATGTTATACAACTGTTTTAAAATATTTGTGTATTGAGGAAAGTTTCAAAACCAGCTGACTTTCTTTGAATATTTTTGTAAAAACTGGAAAAGTGTAAACTTGCAAAGTAAATATAGAAAAATACTAACTGGTAGAAAAAAACTAAATAAGGATTAATTTCAAGAAGATAAGCAAACAATAAATCTGGATAAAACCAAACTGAAATCGAAAATAAATAAATATCATTTTATTAGCTCAGTATCAGCAGTGGATTTTTTTTCCCCTCTGTTGTGCAATAGTGTTGTTTGCAGAACACAATATTTTTCCCATTGTTGAACCTACACTGTAAAGTGGGCAGTGAGTAGGGTGCACAAAGTAGCATAGGAGAATTCACCTCGATAATACTTTTGTAAAAGCAGAGGTGGGACTATCCGAAGATGGGACAACAACTCAAAACTTCTGAGTAGATAAACAATATAGAAATAAACATAGATCCCGATTCACCAAGGTACTTACGTGTAGTAAAGTTACGAATGCGGAGGCTGAGCACTCGTGATGGAATCTCCACACTCAGAATGGAATCTCTGCATGACGCACTACAGAGAGGGCGCGGGGCGTAGATTCCGCCCGCGTGCGTAGATACCACCGCGAGTGCAGAGACTGTACCTTCATAATCGGGCCCTATGAAAGCATGCACATTCATCTGTAGAACCAACCCATTCCCTCAACTTAAGTGAAACACCATAGGATATTTTTCTGGTATTTTTAATAGAGCACCAACCTGCCTCTCAGGAGTAGACTCCCGGGGGGGGGGGGTATAATCAGGGCCACTAGAATTATGCTACAGGGGAGTGCCAAATTATGTGACAGAGTTGGGGAAATTATGTGGCAAGAAAAGGCAAATTATGTGCCATTAAATGGCACATTTTGGGATAGTAATACGTCATTTATTTGCAAATTTGTAACTTTATCACACTGTCTGGGCAGTGGTTCTAACTCACTAGTACCAGTTTAACCCCCAAACACAGCAATAAATTACAGAAAGGTGACCAGTCAACCTTTGCAAAAAGCCTTCCACTGCACGGCAACGTGTGTCACTACGTTTTTAGTAACTTTTAAAGCGGTTGAACTAGGAACATTTGTTTTGGTTAAAATCTGCAGATTATGCAGCAGATGATGGATTATGTGACAAATCTATAATTGTGTCAAAATTGCTGCGTCCGCACAGTCACGTCATTCCAGTGGCCCTGGGTATAGTGTGCGTGTGGAGAAGGGCACATGAAGTCTTGTGTAGAATGTCGGGTCATAGTGCGCATGTGTAGAAGTTGACAGAATTCGGCAATAGAATATTCTCAGTTAGGGTTAGTCGGAGAGGGTGCTGGTTACTCTTGCTTGCTATTTGGTATCCCTGCCAGTGCCCTTTCTGCCTTTGGTCTTAGGGTTTATGGAGGCAGCAGCAAGAGCAAAATATAAACATGGCTCCGGAGCCCTGTTTCTTTTCTGTGGTCCCCATCTCTTGTCCTTCTTTTAGCCCCAGAGCAGAATAAAGGAGGTAGCTGATTGGCTAAGGAATAAACATGGTGTCAACCAACCCTGTTATATGAACAGAGGGTCCAAGGAGTGCAAGCCGCCTCTTCCGGCGTTACCAATGTTCCCACATTGAGTGAGGACAGGTAATGCTGTGAACGGCGAGGTGTGGTGGGGGCGGGGCTGGTTGGGGTGTAGCGGAGTGTGACACACAACGGAAAAAGGAGAGTAAATAAATAAAAGCACTTACTTTGCGCTCACAGCATCGCTGGCCCGAGTTTGGAAATTGTGAGATGGGAGATAATGATCCACATTTTTAAAGCGCAAACAATCACCCGTAAGGGTCTCAAGGCGCTGGGGGCCGTCGGGAAGGTTAAGCAAGCTATTGCCCAGAGTCACATGGTGCTGGGCTAATCTGCCACCGGGGATCGAACCGTGATCTCCAGATTCCAGAGTCAGTCACCCTGGCCGCGGCGCCACACCTCTTCCTAGGCGCAAGATGGTGTAAATCTCGCGCCGGGCCGTACCCATATCTGCAGCAGGTCTCCAAGGTGAACAGCCTCTGGCATGTTGGAACAATGTAGGTAAAAGAAGTAAAGATACAGCTCTTAACTTACCTCTGTGAATACTGTAAACCAATAAAGTTAGACTTTTGGTCTAAATTTAGACCAAAAGTCTAACTTTATGTTTGTGAATCAGGCCCTTGGTGTTTAATAAGCAAACATGGTAAAAAAGAAAAAAACTCAATATTCGTACTTGTAGCAGAAGAATTTTCTCATAAGTAAGCTGCGTCGCAAAAACCTTTGCAGATGATTTGTTTGCTGGCAAATTTGTGTGACGTGCACAAACTCTGCAACTTCACGGTGTACAAAGCTGTCAGTGTGGCCCGCCTCCAGTATTGAAATTCTAGTTTTGCACACACTACTCTGTTTGATCCTTTTGATTGCTGGTGTGGAAAGAGTCTGAGGTGTGGGGAGTGGTTGTTCTAGGGTCCTGGGACACATGAGGAGAATGCCTACCTCTTCATTCTCTCCTGGTCTGCTAATTGAATTTCAAGTCTTATAAAGGATACCCTTGTTTGCTATGCAGCTTCTGGCTTTTGAAGTGAAAAAGGTGCCTGTATGTGGGTGGGGGAAGCTGTCTCTGGCGGCATCAGTCACCTTTTACTCTCCTCCACCTTGCGTTCAGTTGACACATTTTCATGGGGGATCTTTCAGACTTTGAAAAGGATGTTGGAGGCAACCCCACATAAGAAGCACCGCCTGCCAGCGCTCTCAGCATCAAAACAGGAAAAACAAAGAGGGACCCTCATTAAAAGGGAGCTATGGCAAAGGGTCCTGAAAATGATCACCTAATTAAATTTAACAAGCCTCATCTCTGCCAAGGCCAAGTCTGCCTTTCAGATGTATTAGAGTTGTTTTTCTGTTTCTGAAAAAATAAACAGTTTAGTTAATTTTGAAAAGAGAGTTGATAAGTTTTTTTAATTGCACATTGCTCACAGACCTTTTGCTAGATTCCTCTAATTAAGCTACTTAAAACTTTTCAGGATAAAATAGTGGTGGTGGCTAAGGCCTGTGCAGTGAGCGTCCAAGGGGCGGTGCTATGGGGCAGGTTTCCGCCAAGTATACACAGAGCCCAACTGTCAGCTATATCCTGTAACAGGCTGTAGGCACTACATGGATAAGGCAGAAAAATGGCAAATTTCTAAAAGTGGTATTTCTAAAAATGTATTTTAAAATTCGATTTTACTGTGAGAGAGAATTTTTCATTACAATTACAAAGACACAAAACATGAACTGGGTATCTGATCCCATTTGGAAATGATCATGAATTGTAATAAGGTAGCTCCAGTGTTATCCTATGGGAGAGGTAGACCTTGCAGCAGTGAAAAGTGAATGTAAAAGATTTTCACTACTAGGACATGTAAAACTTGGAATAAATAATTAAGTTTCCTCGTTGTCGTCTGTCGAAATCCCCCTCCCCCACCCGGCCTCAGCGCCCTACCGCTCTTACCTGCACGGGCCGTGGCTTGGTAACTTACATTTATTGTATAGGAAGGTTTGGGCCTTGCAAAAGGTTCATTTTGCCAGGTCAAAACAGCAGCTTAAAACTGCACACCCCGGCTGCAATGGCAGACCTGAGACATGTTTAAAGTACTACTTAAGTGGGTGGCATAATCAGTGCTGCAGACCCACTAGTAACATTTAATTTACAGGATCTTGACACAGGTAGTGCCACTTTCCTAGGGACTTACAAGTAAATTACATACGCAAATCCGTTATAAGCCAGTTCTACCTTATTTTATGGAGATAGCACAAGCACTTTAGCACTGGTTGGCAGTGGAAAGGTGTGCAGAGTCCTAAGGCCAGAAAAAAGGATGTCAGCAAAACTGGAGTGTTGAAGACAAAAAGTAAGGGGGAAAGCCACACCAAGCATTATTATTATTAACATTATTATAGAGTTTTATAAAGCAGGGGTTCCCAGTGCTATGGCATCAGAAAGGGGATAGCGGCACAGGTAGGATTAAAATAACCAGGTCTTCAAGTTGCTTCAGAAGAGGGTCAGAGAGGAGCAGTTTCTCAGGTGCTCGGGTAAGGTGTACCAGAGCTTGTGGCCCAGAGATGCGAAAGAACAAACTCCCATATGGGCTCGTTTGACTCCTGGAACTGTGCACAGGAATTGGTCACTCTAATGCAGAGAAGAAGTAGGCTGGTGGGGGGCCACTAATTCTTGATGGTATCTCTGCCCAGTGCCTGTCCTAACCTTGTGAATGTAGCATAATGCCTTGAACTGTGTCCTTTTTTTGACACCCTGAGCCAAAAAAGCTCACGGAGGAGGCATGACACAGAGGCACACCTTCGGAGTCGGTATGGTGACCTAGTAGCAGAATTCTGTGCTACTTCTAGACGTCTGATGCAAGCCTTGTCTGCCTCAGGTAGAGGATATTCTTGTAGTCTAATCTTGAAAGGATCAGGGCTTGGATGACCATACTTTAGGATGAGAAAGGGAGCATCCAAACCATCTTTCTCAGCCTCCAGGAGCCCAAAATCCTGTCTAGGTAGGCCTTGTATAACAGGTTGGGTATCGTATTTCGAAGGTGTGCATTTAGGGAAGAGACATCAAATATGGACCAGTTTCTCGACATGACTTGTGGCCCAACTGCGACTGTGTGGAGAGTCGAGTGAATTACAATAGAGAAAGGCACTGCGTAGTGGTCCGACAGAGTTGCGGCATGGGAGGGTCTGTAGTAAGGCCCTTTATGTTTGAAAAGATGCAGTCTAGGAGATGTCCTACCTTTTGTGTAGGTGTGGAGGCACTAAGGTCTTTTATGAAAACATGGCCAGACTTCACATGGGTCCTCCAAATGAATATTTAAGAACCCGAGTGTAGTAAGCAGGCAGATGCAAGTAGAAGTAAGTTGGTAGTTTATTAGCTACATGGACAGCAGAGCAGGAGGACTAGCTCTGCCAACAGTTCCAGCGAGAATGTCCACAACATGTCATTACTAGGCAACCATAAACATTCTAGATCATTACAACAGAGGATTCAGATAGGCTGCATTAAGACACAGTAAGCAAGCTGAAGTACAACACATCTTCTCTTCTCACAATAAATAAAGAAAATAAACTAAAAAAATAAATAAAAATAAATAAATGAACAAACAAAACGAAACACACTAAACATTGTGAACAACAATAAATAATTTTATGACCTGTACCTGGCAGGTGTAACAATATTTCTAGAGCTTTTCCTCGAAGGAAGATGATTAAGATAAGGAAGCGAACTCCTTCTTGAAAGAGGAACAGTAGTACAATCACAAACTTTAACTATTCTGTTGAGGTTCCACCAATGCCCACCATCAACCATAACAGCATTACCCAAAATTTTGATAACTTTAACAGGCGGACTAAATTTGCTGTCACCTTTCTTAGAGTGTACACCACTTTTAATCTTAACGGTGTCTCCCACTTCCAATTGAGTCATTTTTAACACCTTTACGGGAATCAAACCACATTTTTTGCTTAGATTGAGACTCAGACACATTCCCACTAACCAGGGATAACAAATGGGCAACATCAGACTCAGATCTTACCCATCTGCTCATCCAAGCAGGTCTGAAACTAGTGTTTGGTTTACGTCCTCTCAATAACTCAAAGTGTGAAATCTTGGTAACAGAATGTGGTGTAGTTCTGTAGAACCATATCATGTCATTAAGTGCTTTGCAATCATCATGACCACCAGCTCTGGCCCACTTAATACATTCACCCACCACCCGAGTCACCCTCTCAACCTAGCCATTACTTTGTGGGTGATAGAGTGAGCTTTTATGGTGTTTAACACCAGAATCTTTTAGAAAAAACTCAAACTCTGCACTGACGAACTGTTTGCCATTGTCTGAAATCAAAGTTTCCGGAAAACCCTCTCTCAACCACACACTCTTGAGAAAATCTACAAGAGCATGAGTGCTGGCATCTTTCACCAACTTGATCTCTGGCCATTTTTATGTGTAATCCATTAAAACTAGTATGAAACGGGCCCCCCCTGGGAGAACCACATAGGGACCCATCACATCAATTCCCAGTTTTGACCATGAATGTTTGGGGCATTCAATGGGCATCAAAGGGGGAACAGTCACCTTCAGACTTTTGTCAGAAGCACCACAAACACAACAACCAGAAACCATGAAATCAATCTCAGAATCCATCCCTGGCCACCAATAGACATCTCTGATGCGGCGTTTAGTGAGCGTTGTACCCAGGTGACCCTCATGAGCTCTTTCAATAATAGTTTTCCGAAATAAACCCAGTGGGACAAACTTATCTCCCCTAAGTAGCAGTCCATCTTCAATGGAAAGTTCATCCTCGACTTTCCAGAAAGGTTGCAGAGGAGCAGGAAGTACCTTTTCCCTTGGCCACCCACGTTTAACAAAACGAGCCACCTCACACAGCACACAGTCAGATTCCAGAGCTTGTTTCCAATCATTCTCAGAACCCAAACTTAGAACGGGTAGGTCAAGCACTGCCACTAAACAATCATCACAATCCTCACTAGAAAATTCCTCAAGATTAACATCATCAATTTGCGTCAAAGTTGCACCAATTCCTACTTGACTTGCATCAACAGTCACACAACAAGGCAAACTTGGGTCAAACGGTTTGAGTATAGGCTCATCACATAAAGCGGACTTCACGGATTTAATGGCAACCACACAATCATGGCACCATTCAAATTTGACCCCCTTTTTCAGTAAATTGCTGATGGGACGGACAAGTGTCGCAAAATTAGGAATGAACTGAGAATAGTACTCACATAATCCCAATAATGACTTAATTCCCGCTTCATCTACAGGGTCTGGTGATTCTGCTATAGCTTGAATTAGACCTGGATGTGGACTTAACCCTTCTTGGGATATAACATGTCCCAAGTACTCAACCTTAGTGGACAAGAATTTCCATTTTCCCTCCATTAAAACCACACCACGTTTTTTGAAGACAGTCCACACCTTTTCTAATGTGAGATCGTGGGAAGCAACATCCTTTCCAAAGATAAGCACGTCATCCTGGAATACAAGGACCCCATCGACATCTTTTAATATACTGCCCATTATCCTCTGGAAAACAGACGCCGCAGACGCAAGTCCAAAAGGCATGCAACAGTAGCGAAAGGTTCCCAGAGGTGACTCAGGATCAAGTTCTACCTGATGATACGCACTGGCCAGATCCAATTTGGAGAAATAGCACGCTCCTTTTGTGGATGAAAATAAGTCACTAATTTTGGATAACGGGTGGGAGTCGACCCAAATTTCCTTATTAAAGGACCTCAAATCCACACAAACGCGAAGATCTCCTCCCCTTTTCCTCGCCACGACCAATGGAGGGAGCCAAAAGGAAGAGTCTGTGGGTTCAATGATCTCTTTGCTACACAACTCTTTCAACTCTTTTTCCAAATCTTCCCTCACACTGAAAGGAACTCCTCTGAGTTTGTGCTTGATGGGAAGAGCACCTTCCTTAACAATTATTTTGTGTCGGAACCCTTTAATTTTTCCTAACTTGTTGCCGAAAACTTCAGGGTACTTTTCTTTCCATCCTAAACTAACATCTTCACAACCAACCACTAATACTTGCTCTTTTTGGCCAGGTTTGAGTATCATCCCAAAAAGGCCTTGTTGAAACCAACCTAATATATTAAGTCCTTTCACTGCAACATAAATTATTCCTTCAATTCTCCTCCCTTTGAATTCCAGCTCATCTTCAAAATATCCCAATAAATCTATTCTAGGCCCCTCATATGAGACCGGAGAATGATCAGGAGGAAGTAAAGATTGACAACCATTCCAAGTTTCATCAAATAACTTTTTGAATGATCATGGTGATCTTTGCTCCAGAGTCAACCAAGAGTTTGACAGTGTGGTTTCCAATCTTGATATTTACAATGGGATCAATACATGAGGAAGGATCCCCAGTAACAACCTTAGAAGAGAAACTAGTCTTGACAGAGTCCAATTCGTTTTCACATCTTATGATAGAAACCACTTCTAAATCTGACTCACCATCCGATTCCATGCTGCAAAAAAACGGTTTACGCTCTTCGTTAGAATGTATGAGAACATTTTGATTGAAGAATCTTTTTCTTAGTGAAAGATGGCTGCGTGGGTTCTTCCATGTAGCTAAATTGTCGCCATAATTTTGTAGTAAGCAGGCAGATGCAAGTAGAAGTAAGTTGGTAGTTTATTAGCTACATGAACAGCAGAGCAGAAGGACTAGCTCTGCCAACAGCTCCAGCGAGAATGTCCACAACATGTCATTACTAGGCAACCATAAACATTCTAGATCATTACAACAGAGGATTCAGATAGGCTGCATTAAGACACAGTAAGCAAGCTAGAGTACAACACCGAGCAAGGTGATTTAGTGCACTTGAGAATGTACGGGGGATCAAATCAGGGACCAGTGAGCACCAGTTTCAGCATTTCCAGGGGGAAGAGGGTGTGATAGATCAAGGCACCAGATACAGCGACAATTAATGCTAAAAAAACTGAATTTATTTCCTAACGTACAAGGTGGTGTCTTCATTGCTCAATGATACTGGGGCACTAGGAGCATTTGCGGGGATGGATTTGAGGGTGATGCCAGGAGGGCTGAGCATGAAGTTTTAATGAGCGCAGTTTTATGGCCTCTGTTGAGGGTCGAGAGAGGACTGGCATCCTTCTGAGCAGGCGGGATAGAGTGCCAGAAGTTGGTCAGTAGAGAACATCGTACTTTCTGGCTGCAGAGAGGCAGAGTTCCTGGCTCCTGGTCCCGTTCGGGCATGGAAAGGCACAGACGGGCTTGCCTTAGCTGCGCCTTCGGCCATGCTAATGGTGCGCTCACACTACTCTCGCTCTAAACAGGGGTAGGGCAAGAGACTAGACCACTGACCAAGAGGTAGGCGAAATGGCTGCTAAGTCGATTACAGCGGGGCACTTAAACATGTGCACCATGCTGTCGTAGGCTTTTCCCAACAAGTGAAATGATAAAAAGGCCCCGGGTCCCCCAGCAAAGATTTTTAAAACACAGTGTGGAACATAGAGTAAAAATATGCGTGGTGTAGCGGTGACGCAAGACACCCTACCTGCCAGGACTAACACACGGCATCCCACTGGCAATAAGATGCTGCAACCAACATGTTTACTAACCATTGTTTCCAGAATCTACATATACATCAACACTAGCACAAGGGCAAACTTAAAGAAAAATGCATAATTGGAGAAATGCCCCCACACTCAAGTAACACAATGGGTGTACACAGTACACAACATGCAAACACAAACAATACAATAGGGAGGGAAAACCTCAAGAACTTCCTGCCCATCTCCCTGCTCCCGTTCCTGACGAAGGTCATCGAGAAGACCGTCAACAAACAGCTGACCTGCTACCTCGAGGAGAACAACATCCTGGACCCGTCCCAGTCAGGATTCCGAAGCATTCACAGCACCAAAATCGCCGCCAGATGACATCAGGACCCTGCTAGACAACGGAGAAACCGCAGCCCTCATCCTCCTGGACCTGTCAGCCGCCTTCGACATGGTCTGCCACCGCACACTACAAACACGCCTCCACAATGCCGGGATCCAAGAGAAAGCCCTGGACTGGACCACCTCCTTCCTCTCCGGCCGAACACAGAGAGTCTGCCTCCCCCCCTTCCGCTCCGAAGCCACCTAAATCATCTGCGGCGTACCCCAGGGATAATCCCTCAGCCCAATGATGTTTAACATCTACATGGCACCGCTTATTCACGTCGCCCGACTACACTACCTCAACATCATCTCCTATGCCGATGACACCCAGCTGATCCTCTCCCTCATCAAGGACCCCCACACAGCCAAAACCAACCTCAACGAAGGAATGAAGGCCATAGCCGAATGGATGCGGAGCAGCCGACTGAATCTGAACTCGGACAAAATGGAGGTCCTCATCCTCGGACCCACCCCCTCGGCCTAGGACGACTCCTGATGGCCAACAGCTCTAGGAACAGCTCCAACACCCACCGAGCACGTACGCAACCTAGGGATCATCCTCGACTCCACCCTCTCCATGATAAAGCAGGTCAACGCCTTCACATCCTCCTGCTTCAACACCCTCTGCATGCTACGCAAAATCTACAAGTGGATCCCCACCGAAACAAGAAGAACAGTCACCCAGGCCCTCGTCAGCAGCAGGTTGGACTACGGAAACGCCCTCTACGCAGGATTCTCGGCCAAACTCCTGAGACGGCTTCAACGCATCCAGAACGCCTCTGCATGCCTGATCCTCGACATCCCTCATCGCAGCCACATCACACCCCACCTGAGAGACCTGCACTGGCTCCCCGTCAACAAGAGGATAACCTTCAAGCTCCTCACCCACGCACACAAAGCACTTCACAACACCGGACCAGCATACCTTAACAGCCGACTGAGCTTCTACTCTCCCACCCGCCAGCTCCGCTCCGCCGACCTCGCCACGGTCCCCCACATCCGAAGAGTGACCTACGGCGGCAGATCGTTCTCCCACCTCGCCGCCAAGACCTGGAACACCCGCCCCATCCACTCACGGCAGACCCAAGACCTGCTGACCTTCAGAAGACTCCTTAAGACCTGGCTTTTCGAGCAGTAGCAGCATTCACCACCCCCCAGCGCCTTGAGACCCTCACGGGTAAGTAGTGCCCTTTACAAATGCTATGATTGATTAATTGATTGATTGTCAGGATGTAAAGGTAGAAGGGTGGACACAAGCTGTGCACATCACCATACAGGAGAAAAGGCTTGCACCTCATCCTGCGACCTGTAAGCATTGGTCTCCTCCTCCAATAGGAGGCCATATTATGGGCTTTATTCTAAAATTGATTAAGGTGTTGGAAGTTTGCATATCATGTTTATTTTGTAATTGGCTACGATGGATATCTCTATTGATGCCTTTTATTAACAGTGGCATGTTTTGGCCGTTTTGGAAATAGATTTACATTGTCAGTTTTGCATAATCCTCATGACATAGTCTTACGAACATATTGGGAAACAAGCACTGTCTGTTCTTCGTGTGAAAAAGTGCACATTCCCCTGTCTCAGCTGACAGCTGAAGAGAATGGCTATGCAGGGTTTGAATTGGAGCAAAGGCAAGGACTGCGCTCCCGAAAGGCCTCATCGAGTGGGGGGCGGGGCCCGGCATATTTCCCCGACAATGGTACAAAATGGGAATTGATTCTATTATACTGTTTTATATGATGTGTATTTTCTTCACATTGTTATCTTATTTTCCTATGCCACTGCTCTCTTTTATATTACTATATTCATTTGCCATTTTTTGCTACATTAGACTTTATAAAAATGTGCAGCCATTATATTGTTGTATTCTGTGACTTCTCAGAATGAAAGTGGGGTGCGTGGAGGGCATGTGATTGTAAAATAACCCTGATAGGGTCTTCGGCAGGACTGCGCAGTCTCCATACTGACCAGGACTTTCAGTGGGATGAAAAAAGTGTGGGCTCGCTGAAAGGGGCATGGCCTATATAATAAAGGGCATGGCTTAAACATATAAACTAAAATCAAGGGCCACTCTACCCACATATTTGCACAGAACCACAACTGCAACTGTCACATATGACCATTGCTCTGTGCGGTTTGCAGAGAGGCCAAGGATTGGATGGCCACGTATGCTGAACACCTTTTTGCCCCTGACAGGCACCACCTTCCACAACTCAATTGCGCCCCATCATAAACGCCTGGATACGACTTCATTCAAATTATGCACTGGACCATAGTAATATGATGCCTGAAAAATGGAATGCAACCTCCTGGAAAAAGCAAACGCTCACAGGGTCTGCCAGATTGAGTACTGCTTGTAAAATCTAAGCAGCTACAACATGAAATACCTAAACGTTTTTTACACCCAGTGTTCTGAAATCGATCAGTGTTTTTGCATGAAGAGTTAAGGACATGAATACAGGACCCCTCCATGTCTGTTTTAAATTACTGCCGGGTCTGAGACCAGGAGGGACCCGGCCCACTTAAAGCCCTGATAGTGACTTACCCTTTGAGATAGTCCCTGGGTGGCTGGGTGCAATTCTTGTCTGATCCACGTAGACTTACATGTTACCTTCATGTGTCTGGAGCCAAAAGTGATCTATAGGGAAACTTACAAACACTTCATCACAATCCATATAGCACACTCAGATTCAACATAACTCGTCTCCAGCTCTACTAACAGGCCTGTGAAAGACAAACATGGATCAGAGGCGCTGGACCATGGTTCTAGTATTAACACTTCACTCTTATTTTTCCCGCCAGAGTTTTATATAGCGCAAACTTGATGCGAAGGTATGAGGTATCGGAGCGCTTTACATGACCACCAGATGCGTTACACAAGGACACATTTTAATTTTTTCGGTTAGGCACAGGGAGAATATGGGTTTTGTCCAGAATCACAGGATGTTGTGCGTCGTTGCCAAGACTCGTTTGAGGTCGACCGCCCTAGCCGTGAGGGCCACATCCTCTTACAGTGTTTACAAAATATTTCTTTACAAACATAATTTTACTATAAGTTCCCTCTTTGACTTTAGGAGGCAACTTTATTTGCAGCCAACTGCATATTCCCCCAGGGAACCCATTCTCACGTGAGCAGTTATCCTAACAACGCTTACCTTTGGCTCAAACTTGAGCCAGCTTTGTTTTCATTGCCACAACATCCACCTCAGTTTTCTTGGCTTGCCATAATGATCATAAGCTGAATCATGAGTCTGGGGCCTCATTACAATGAATTGGCATAGGGCAGTGCCGCATATCTTTTTGCTGCATGCTGCCCAACGCCAATTTTCAGCCAGCACCAGCGCAAAACTGCAGCCCTGAGCCAATGCAAGCACCCTTGCACCATGGTGCAAGGATGTCCCAGGATGTCTGTGTTGTTGGCAGGAGTGTTTTGTGTAGGATGGGGCAACTTCCCGCACAAAAACAATCACAAGAGTCATTTTCCTTGTTCTATGTGTGCTGCTGCAGTGAGGAAAGAGGAAAAAACACGAGGAGAAAGTAAACATTTCTCCTCTTTACGCGTGCTCTGGGGAGGCATACATTTTTAGCGCTTTCCCAGATTTACGCTATGTTGTATCTGGGGCAGTGTCAAAATCCATGAGTGTTTCGTGGGAACACCCACAGCAACACGTGCCACGTGGCCTTATGCCTTATCTACAAGGCCATGAAAAGCTCCGAAGGGTGGCTTTGCGTTGCCTTGCAGATATGGGCCTGCACTGTGTGCCACTGGTATATCAAAAAAGTGACTCTACAGTGGCGCAAGGGGCTTGTAAATATGCATCCATAGGTACTTTACCTGGTGTGTTATGAGGAGTCAACCTGTAGAAGTTCACCACACACTTGAAAGAGTCCATTCAATTATTCACACACCAACTGCAAACCTCACACTCATTACGATCTTTTAATTCATATTGTAAATAAGCAAAGGTGACACTCTGATTGCTTCAATAACTACATCTAGCCACGCCCACATCTCATGTGAAATCATCTGAGCCCCTTTATTGGTCAGAAACTGCTGATGGAAACATACGAATCCTGGCGCTCTCCCTCGTTTAACTGTGTGCTGAAACACTTTCACCAGACTTGCAGCTTATTCTATTACTGCGCTCCACAATATCCCAACACTTGCTCACAACACTGTTGTCTGTTCTTAATGCCCCCATGGGTACAAATGGGGGGGGGGCCTTCATAAACAAGCCGAGCCAAGGGATCTCTGACCCCAACTGGTGCACTACCCTGTCACCTCTAAAACAATGACCATCACTAGTCGTGAATTCATTCTGCATCAAACACATCTCCAAATCGTCTTCACTCATTTGGGGTGAGTTTCATTCACTGTTTCCAAGTGTCACTCTTCGGAATACAGCCTCACTCACCCATTGTAAACTGATGCATACTCTCACTCCTCTGGCGTGAGGACAGTCTCTCACACAGCATATGAGGCCCTCCCATTGGTGCACAGATTTCTCTCACTGGGAATGTCTCATCCTTGGAGTTCATTGATTGTGGTTGTCACTTCTTGAGGTGCAATTCCTCTAAGTGCCAGTGTACTGTCTTGGAGCTCAGTCTCAATGACTGTGTGTGTCAAGCACCGGCTTCCCACAAGTGGTAAGAGTCCAGCCGCAGCCTGTGCAGGTAACTGTGGTGGGGCGGGTGCGGGTTGGGGGGGACTCAACAGACGACCAAGAGGCAAAATTAAATGAATAATTAATTTTACCTCATTGTCTGTAGAAGTCCCCCCCACCCTGTCCCACAGCCCCATCACTGTTACCTGCACAGGAAGCGGCTGTGTGAGTCTCACACCTTGGTGTTCAGTCTCATTCACCTGGTGTGAATACCGTACCTTATAAAACAGTGTCCCTCAATGTGTGTGGGTTTCCCTGCTTGGAGACCATTCTCATTGGCCCATGGACATTAGCAGTGTTATGAAATAGCAGTTTTAGTCCAAAATCCCTGAAACCTCTCGCACTCTTCACTGGGGACCTGGGTGAACGTCATTTTACCTGGGAAGTCAAGCAGCTGAATGGCCAGGAGCAAGGTTTCAAAATACACGTCAGATTGAAAAATGTGGGGTTTCTGCTGAAAAATGTGCCCAGTAGAAAGGAATTGGTCCCAGAACATACGTAAATTGAAAACCTGAACAGAGTCAGCAAAATAACTATTGCAACAAATAAGGCGTACCGAAGTGTTATTTAATCACACTTGGAGTAGGCACATGAATGCGTATGAAAAATCACATTATTCACAAAAGTGCAGGGTGCCACAGGGAAGGGGAGGGAGTGACGAGTTAGGTAGGGTAGTAGGATAAGTGACATATAAACATTCATAACAGTAGTACAAATCAATTGCTGGGCACGTTACTATCGTGCCAAATAATCAGGATGAAAGTCATTCATTAACAGAATTGAATGTTTTGCCAAATGAACCATATACAAGTAAAAGTACACAGTGCTCAATGCACTATTGAAGGTACTGGCATAGTGGAATGTCGACGTTTCGACCCCTCATCCAAGGTAGGTTGATTTGATCCTTACGGGTGGGGTCTTCCTCAGGACAAAGAGGATGGTGAAACAGGAAGGGTAGGCACCTATAAAAACATTGGGTGGGTATTAAAAAAAGGGTAGCAAGGCCAAGCGGAATTGAACAGCGAGGCTGGATATGGAAAGGCATTGCCATAATTACCAATTTAGAGAACGGACATCTAATCAGTGTCAGCTTGGCGTCCGAAGGCGCAAGGGCAAGAAGGCTCCAAAGACAGGTGGGAGTGACAAGCACCTATAACAAATTAAAGGTGACATTGGAATCATCCAAACAGCAGTTAAATGGATTAATAGGGTATGACTCCATATAAATGGGAACTTACGGGTATTAGTCGAAACACAAAGGAGGGATTGATTACTCCATCATACCACGCCGCAACGTAGATCGGTGTGTTGAGTGAAATAAATCACTAGAAAGTCAGCCTCTATAAATCAAATGGAAAAGGTGCTCTTTAATGAGAAACCTAGTAGGTGATCCAGACCTAGAGAAATACACTGCCACGGGGACCTGGTCCCCCAGCCTATCATCCGTATACTACGTTGTTATAAAATGGGGCGAGAGACTTGGCGGGACGGGCAATACATCACATAATTCAGAATACATAACGGACATAAAAAGGGATCCTAACAAAGAAAATGTGAACAGTCATTGAAGACAGGTATCGCTTTCACAATATGAATAAAAGGGGAGCAAAATAATCTGTTTACACAGGGGCAAACTAATCGTGTAAGAAATAGAACCCACGAATATAATCACAGGTCGATTTAGCCAGATTAAACGAAGGAAAGTGGAGCGGTTCCCCTACCTTTAGACGGCGTCCGTGACTGCGGTGCTCGAATCTGACAAAGCACTGAAACCGCGGAGCGGCTGCCTCATATGGAGAACGCTAAACGCCGCGTGACGTTAAACCGGGCGCAGCCGCTAGATGCTGCCCGTAACGGGATAATAGAAGAAAGACCACCCGAGTAGTTCGTAGGTAGAAAGAAACTAATGATTAAAAAAAGTTATAATAGTAAATTACAATGGTAATCTAGAATTAAATAGACACAACTCACAAGTGTATCTCAGACAACACGAGTATTATTAATGAGTTATTTGGGTGAAGTGCAAATCTTAGAGTTTATCGCTCAGAGGGAGTGATCGAGAACCGATAAATGGACATAATCGACCAGTTGATGGTATGGAGAAGAAAATCTATACATTGTGAAAACACGCACAACTATGGAAAATACAGAACATAAAAGAAACATTTTTGTTTGAAGGTGCGTAGTTTGTAAACAAGCATGTGAGCTCATGTAGATCGACATTATCTTAATGACTAATGAGAATGCGGCAAAGACAGATGGAGGGTTCTTTGGGAAAGAAACAGTCAAATTGTCATATATACATTGTGTACATTAATCATATGCGTCTGATGGTCAAAATGACAGGATGTTCAAGAATAACATTGACAACAGGTTAGGCTACGAGCTGGAAAAACAGAAGAAAAAGAACATTGTTCACTAGTTGCTGAGGATAGCTAATTGGGCATTACTGGGGTCTTGTTCGTTCAAACCCGTTAGAATAGTATCAAATCGAATCATCATTTTGGACTCTCTAATGAGCAAGATAGAGGATATATTGCCTCCCCTGGGTCCCAGTTCGTTTTTTTCCAAGACAATCCATTGCATTTCATCAGGGCGGTGTCCCAGTTGGTGATAGTGTTCAACTAGAGGTGCACCTGTCACGTTGCATCTTATCCTGCTTTGGTGTTGAAGAATTCTTGCTTTGACTTTTTGCTGTGTCTGGCCAATATATAGTTGGCCACATGGACACAGAATCCCGTAGATGACGTTACTGGAATTACAGTTTGTATGTGATTGCAATGTAATGGTCTGATGTTTGTATTCAAAGTTCTTTGATTGCATAGTTGTGGGGCATGCTTTACATGACCCACATTTGAAATGACCTATGATTGGTGGTAAATTCCAGAGCGACCGGATGGTCGGTTCAACTGGGTCCTCAAGGAAGGAATGCACCACATGGTCCTTGATGCTCATTGCTTTCTTGAAAGAATGCATCGGTAAGTTTGGTTGGTCAATCTCGGTAGATACAATGCTCCAATGTTTGTTGATGATCTTTTTCACCGCATTACTTCGAGTAGAGAATGTTGTGACACATATCATCTTGTTATTTTGTAGTGATGTAACGGGATTTTTGGATGAGAGCAGAGTGTCCCGTGGGTTGTACCAGGCCCTCTTCTGGGCCCTCTTCACCAATCGTTTTGGGTAACCTCTTGAGATTAACCTGGCCGTTAGGTTCTCAGACTCTGATGTGTAGTCTGTTCGCTTAGTGCAGTTCCTGCGGATCCGCAGGAACTGTCCGACTGGGAGATTGTCGCGTAATCCGCGCGGGTGGTGGCTGCTGTACCTCAATAGGGAATTTCTTTCAGTTGGCTTCCTATATAAGGTAGTAAGAAGTTTCTCATCTTCATTAAAGATTTTCAAATCAAGGAAGGGTATCTCCTGTGTACTGAACTGTATAGTGAACTGGATATCTTGATCGCACTGGTTTAGCCATTGGTGAAACAGATTGAGTTGAGTAGTTTCACCATTCCACCATTAGAGGACCCGCCGCTGGTTTTCAGGCCCAAGATTAACAGATTTGGAAATACCATCCCCATTAATCTCAAACCTGGAAAAAACCGGAGCCTTGTATATTGCTGCGGCTGCTGCTGGCATCTGCTACGCCTGCCTCCTAACTGCAACATGGTTTAACAGCATCAAGGGCTGCTCCTAGCTGTAACTGAACTCACTCTGCCTTCCCCGGGTACCGGCCCCTAAATAATAACACAGCATGCATTTGCAATATGCTCCAAGCAGGGGGATAAATGTATGCAGATTTGAGTCCTTTGTTTCCCATGGTAGGGGAAAAATTGTCTGCCATTCCCAGGTCTGCAAGTTACTTCCTTTCCAAGGGAAATATCTTGTAATCCTTGAATTTGGGTGTGGGAATACAGGTCAGAATGGGATACTCTAGCCCCCAGTGTTCCCGCATCTCAATCCAGAGAACTCGCAATGTTGCCGTCTGTTCAATTCTCATCACTGGTTTCACTTAAAGATGCATGCCTTCTTCAGGGCAAAGTATGGAGGACATTTTAAACACTCCTTTAAAATACCCCTAAAATATGCAACATCTTGGTTGTTGCCAAACCCGCCCCTTTCAAATCCCTAATGAAGAATCATTTTCTCACAAATCTCCTGACTCCTAACTCAGTCAATTCTCATTCCTTATGATAATATTCTCTCTCTTTCCCTAGCCTCAATTTATTCTCCATTCAAGCCGAACTTTTATCTCCTCACTACTGTCTTATTTTAATTTTCAGCTCAGCTCTCCAACTTCTTCCGTAGACCATGCATGCACCAATGCACTCTTCACCAGGCTCTCCCACATAAATGTGAATTGCTCTTATAATATACATTACTTAATGTGGACATTCAGCAGTACCATGGCTCTGAGGGGTCACTGAGCTCAAACTGTAACAATCATAGCCTTTTACCACTGGTTTGCTAGGGCTTTAACTTATTATTGAAGCTAACACTGAGTGCCAACTAAACCCCTTTAGCACTTGACTCTCTGTAGCAATACTGTGCAGTCCAGGGCTTACTCAGAGAGGTGGTGTAGGCACTCAGAACTCAGTAAAGCAAATAACCTCAGTCAATATATACTATATCTAGCAGTGCTGTTGATTAAGCATTAAAACTACTTTAATTCCACACACACACACACCACAATATTGCACACAAAAGTTCAGAAAGCCTTCAGCACTTTTATCTTGGGAATAACAACTATGTTGGGAAAGCAGCTGGCATGGCCTAGTTGGTCTATGTAGGCACTAGACAGTTTGTGTAAGGTACGTTGCCCCTAGGGGACTAGGACAGTGAAGAATGCTCCCCTTGCTCTTAGCCACAACCCCCCTTTTGGGTAGCTGCCACGCCCCAGATACAGGAGTTTCCGATAGTCCATTTGTTGTCATTGTACTTGTTCACTGTTAGACTTGTCAGCCTTGGGGTGGTCTTCCTCCAAACATTTTGCCTTCACTCCTCTTATATTTGCTGATTTCGATTTTGCTCGCCTTAGGACTCTGCACACTGCACAACTGCTAACCAGTGCTAAAGTGCTTGTGCTCACTCCTTAAAACATGGCAACATTGGTTTATCCCCAGATGGCATATTTAATTTACTTGTAAGCCCCTAGTAACGTGGTGCTACATGTGCCTTGGGCCTGTAAAATAATTGCTACTAGTGGTCTTGCAGCCCTGATAGTGCCACCCACTCAAGTAGCCCTTTTTAACATGTCTCAAGTCTGCCATTGCAAACTGTGTGTGAAGTTTTAAACTACCATTTTTACCTGGGCAAAATAAACCTTTCACCAGGCCCAAACCTTCCTTTTTAATACATATATGTCACCCATTGGGTAGGCGCTAGACAGCCCAGAGGGCGGGGTGCAATGTATTTCAAGGTTGGACTTTTAAGTTGGATAACATTGTAGTTACCTTATTACATTTAATACGCTGTAAATCAGAACAGGAAACCAGTTCATGTTTCTTGTCTTTGGAATTTTAATGAAAAATCCTCTCTTATGGTAAAGTCGGATTTAACTTACAGTTTTGAAAATGGCCCTTTTAGAAAGTTGGCCTTTTCATGCCTTAGCCATTTAGTGCCTGCAGCCTGTATCTGGGTCACATGACTGGGTGTAGCTGACAGTTGGGCTTTGTGTATTCCTCCTGAACAGTAACCCACAATAGAGAGCTTAGGTGTGCCTGGATGAGCCATCACTTGCAGGATGGGAGGGTGGAGCTGGGTGCAACTCTACCCTACACTTAAATAGGCTGTGTCCTACTACCACACAATTGGTGTACACCCCCCTATAGTTACTCTGGAGCTAGGGCAGGAGAGGCAGGATGCCTGCAGACTTCAAAGGTAAACCTCTAGAAGCTTCTCTCACTTCAAAGGAAGGCCCAGGTATAACTCTTAGACCTCAGCCATCAACCCTTCAGTACACTTCTGGACCTGTGGATACTCTGCCAGGAAGAAGGACTGCAACTCTGCGGGACCCAGTGGTCGAAGTGGGCGAGATCGGCAGGGCACGGCGTACCCCTACTCCTTTAATTTTAAGTGTTCCGTTCCCCTACTTTCTTATTCTGAAAATGCGTCCCGGGACTCAAGAATTCGCCACCGCCTATAAATAAAGCTCGGCGTTCCTGGCGTTCGTGACGGGCAGGACGGCAGAGAAGTAACAGGACTCTGTCTTTTCCTTCTTGCCCTGAGAAGAAAAAGACAGTGTCCACTTCTGCTCTGCCGCTTCAGCTGCCCCCCACTCTTTCCTTCTTCCCTCTCTTTCTGTCTAGCAGTTCTTCTCTTACTGAAAACCGTGACTTCAAGATGGAATTCTCACTCTGTTTCCTTTCCTTTGTTTTATTTGCTCCCCTGTGAAATGGATCCAAAAAAGAAAAAAACTTTTGCTGGAAATGTCGTATTTGTCCGACATTTTAATTCCAAAGTGCAGCATCAGGAATAAAAGGTTAAAATATGAAAAATAACTAAATAAAGTAAGATAGAGTGGGAGCAAACTGGCCAGATTGATTTTATTCACACCCAAACACATTAGCACCACTTTTCCAGAGTTTTCCAGTGAAGCGCTATTTTTGTTTTCTTGTCTTTGTTTTCCCTGGGCTTGCAACTAGTGCACCAATCCTGGAGGTACTACAATGTGTGGATTGGAAACAAAATGTGTACTGCGGATCTGCGTCCAGGGATGTGGTCTTTTTACTGTACTACTTACTTTTTGTGAGGATATAAGCAATGGACATTGAAATATGTCCATTCAGGGCCCTGTAGTCATGTCTTTAACTTTTCAGGCAAAAGCACTCACTGATTTCTGAATAGTGAGTGTAAAAGCGTTAAGGTAACCATGTTGTTCCTGCTTACATTTCACATGGTTTGCTAAATTTTGCATTCCCTATGAGTGTTTGCTTTTTCCATTATGTTGTTACTTTTTTTTGTAGGCCGCATATTGCTCTTGTCAAGTACGTAATTTAAATTGAGCCACATCCAGGTGTTTATAGGTGGCAACAATTGGGTTGTAGTTCAAGGCAGTGTGAGTTTTCCTCAGTGGGGCAGTATGGTGTTCAGTGGGGGAGAGGAGGTGGCACTATGGCCTGAGCTGTTGAATTTGGAACTGGGGAACCAGGTTCAACCTTAATAACCAGTTCACCAGACCACTCTCCTGAGAGAGCACAATCCCATTCTAGACCTTAGAAGTCTTTGCAAGACCTTAGAAGCCCTGGTGTCTTAGCACCAGCAGGTGGACCCTAGCATGACAAGTGTATGTTAACCTTCAAGGCTTGTCCACCACAATCCATACTGAAGTTCACCTCCAGTCTTGCGGGCAGGCCTATGCAGCAGCTCACTCTAGAGCAACAGTGACTCTGTCACTGAGGTCACGGGACCCTTGAGAAGGGCCAGCTCTAGGGCGGTGCAACCGGTGTGACTTTGGGTGGAGGCATTATGTTTGCTAGTATATTATGGTTTTTAAAGCATTTTCTGCCTCCTTCTTGGCCTACAGCAATTTTTGGAAACAATAAACATGTCATGATGACTCTGGTGATAAATGTTCTGCCTAGAATTTTGTTTAGTGGAAGTTTTGACTCATGAAAAGGTAGCTCAGAGGGGTAATGTGCCTGCTGCAAAGAACATGTACCATGCAGATCACAAAGTGCACATAATGTAAATAGGTCAGTGGGCTACTGCTTTTGTCTTTGTCAGAGAGATCCTTTTGTTACTTTGCAGTTTATATGTTAAAATCCTAACATAGAACAGTGAGCAATTAACTGTCAGCTAAAAGCTGCATACAAACTGCAAGGTATAAATTAGAGCATTATGTTCCCGCCCCCCATTCTTTGATTATCCTAATGTTGCAAAAAGTGTTCTTATGGACAGAAATCAATTCTGATTATTAAAGACAACCCCCCCCCAACCATGGTATTACGTTTTAAATTCTGAGTTTGTGTTTCTCCAGACCAATCACTATTTAACTATACGGCCTACTAGTATGGTTGTCATGTGACTCCTACACCTTGTAGTCCTTAGAATTATGTAACATTTTCTATACAGTGATTTGCACACATATTGATTGTCTCTGTGTAATGTGAGTGATGCAAAGTGCTCTGACACCCTAAAATGGTATGAGTGGTGCTGTAAATCAAATTAAATGCATCTGAGAGAGAATGTGGTTAAGGAGACTTGAGGGACACTGTTAAAGGGTGGTAGTGAGGGAATCCATGCAGAGGTGGTCATTGGGGGCACTAACGAACATTAATGCACAGGGCACCGCCAGTGCAAAGGCCGGCCCTGCCCTTGAGGCCAGTCTGCCTAACCCATAGGTACCTCCATTGGCCTTGCTTCAGCAGTAGTAGCTGCAACTCACCAGGGATTGGCAATGCAGTATTTGCAGGCACACCAAACTAAGTTTGCAAACTTCATAGTCTCTCTGCTTCATTCACAAGCACCTTTAACATGTGTTGCCTGCTGTGGGGCCACAGGAATCAATTATGCAGCAAAGGAGGACAAAATTATGCTGCAGTGTTGACTAAATTATGCATTTAAAAAAAGGCTGCAGCGTAATGCAGTATATTTTCTTATATTTTATTATTTTGACGTTTGTACACATGCTAACTGTCCCTGGAAAGATTTTGCCCTTTTGTACCAGTGTAACATACACATGCAGCAGTGAGAAAGGTGATCAGTCAACCTTTGCAAGGTGCCCTTCACTTCGCGGGTACACAAGTTCCTTTTTGTATTAACTTTTGATACGTTTGAGCTACAAACAATTTATTAGTTCAAATGGTCAGATCATGCAGCAGAACATGCATTATGAGGAAAATATGGCAGAGCCATAATTATATAAAGAACATTTGCAAACTATGATACTTTGCCATTACATGTTTGAACTGCTGTTGTGGAAAAAGGGAGAAGTGCTGAAGGCAGAAACTCCAGGCTCGGAGACAAATGGCTTGTGCTTCCACATTTTACCTTATTTGGGACATTCGGTGATTAGAAACATATCCCATTTTGTGACTGTATTTTAATGTCAATAACTCATTATAACCTTAAATAATCATGTGTATCCATTGGTTGCTTTAACTGGTCAGTGAAATGCCAAACAAATACTAAAAATTGGGGTGTTTGTGCATTCAGGCCACGCCTCAGACGTGGCCCAGTGATCTAATCCTTGGGTTTTTCCCGCCCTCTGATTCTCCGCCCACAGTTCCCCAACTTGTTTTCCCCCTCTTCCACCCCTGGCGGGACTACTGCTCTGAAGGACTGCTGCCCTGCTGTGCTGACCTACTGCCAGCTGCCCTCTTCCTGAGTGAGAAGGACAGGACATACATCAGTTCAACCTAGGTCACCAGAGTGACTCCATGAACTAGTTGGCTGGCCTCTTGACCAGAGCCTCAGGGAGAGAAGCTCCAACAACCTTGAAACCATAACCTGGACTCTGGTATCTTTGTGTCCTACCCTGCCAAGTGCTGCCACCCCAGTCCTGGACCCTTGGAAGTGGGCCTCAATGTGCTCTGCCAATCCATCTGTGGGAACAGCAGAACCAACGCATCTCCTTTGCGGCACGGCACAAACCCAATCAGAACCGAAGCATTGCCTCTGCTACGAGGGTTCCTTAAGTTCCGGGACTCCACACCAGCCCACATCAGAACCATCACTGTGCAAAGTTTCCTCGATACTGACTCTCACATTCCAAATCTCTTGTCGACTGCAGCCTAGATGACGATGAAGGTTCTTGCATCGCAGCCTCACAGCTCCTAGGCACCGATGCATCGCTTTAACTGCACAACTCATCTTTAACGGCAGACTGCACATCGCAAGCCCTGATGACGATGTAAGACCTCGCATCACAGCTTTGCAGCTCCTTGGAACTGATGCATCGCCTCAGCTTCGTGACACATCGTCGGAGCAGGAACTCACAATGTTCTGCAACCAGGATTTAAGGTACATCCTGAACTTGTGACTTTTTCCCAGCCCGGCACAATCTGATACCCACAGTTGACGCTTTGTACTTTTTTATGCTATTTTCATATATATCTTTAAACCTGCATATCTCTGGTTCTACTGATTGGATTTAGGTAGTATTTATCTTGTTGTATTTATTAAAGATTAATCTATTTTTCTAAATCTGGTCTGGGGTCCCTTTGTGGTGTGTTCTTGCTGTGTTACTGTTTGAAGTGCTGCACAAATACTTTACACATTGCCTCTAAGTTGAGCCTGACTGCTCTGTGCCAAGACCAGAGGGTTGTGCACTGGTTAATTAGGGTAGCTTGTGACTTCATCCTGACGAGGATTGTGGTTCCTGTTTGAGTAGTGTTTTGCCCCACTCAACCAGTAACCCAATTTCTTACATTCACAATCTGCGAACAATAGCTGATTCAAAGTACCTACAGCCTCTCTTGCTGACGAAAAGGTTATGCTGCTCCTTCTTGACTGTATCAAGCTGCAGATGGAGGTTTTGTTGATTTTATCCCGTCCCAGCCAATATCGCTGCTGGACAGGAGTGGTGGGTTGCATGGTATAAATGAGGAGCTATCGTGCTCTGCTCCTGGTGATTGTTGAAAGTGATCCCTCCTTCAGCAGTGCTTCCCCAGACCTAATGTCCAACCTTCCACCCACAAAAGGCAGAGAGCACACCAAGAAGCAGTCGCAATTCTGGCAAAGATCGTAGGCTTTTTGCCGATGTGATCCTCACACCTCACTAAGCCTGTCAAAGATGCTAGTTGGCTTTTATGGTGGTCGGTGACCCTGGTCACAAGACTTTTTTGGAATCCAGATGTCTTGATGCACCGTTAATTGCTGTAGCTGAACTTCTCTGTGTCAAGTCGCTTATGTACTTTGGGAATGACGAGATGAAATTGCTGCAGACTTCGTCATAGGATCTCTAATTTCCTGAAGAGTGAAACACTCCTCTCTGCACATGCTGTAGAGGGACCAGGGCACAAGGCCTTCCCATATGAAATACTATCAAGACAATATTCTGCTGTTCTTGTCCAGCTTCTGACACCCCTTGTCTAGGTAGCCTTCCTTTTGTGCAGGGCCACATCTTTCCAGCAGTCAGTGGGCCCTTTCTCTCAAGATGTTTGCAGGAAGCTGTTTAGGGCTAGAAGAAATCATTCCCAGGTGCCAAACCTGGCAAGGGTGTCAATCTTTGGCAGACCTTGGAGTGCAAACCCTGGCCCTCCAAGTTCTTTCCCAGTATCCATTGGTGTGAGGTTACCTTTAATTGGTTGATGAGAAATACTCGTATAATGGCTGGGGGGTTCAGTTCCATATTTATGCCTAGTTCGCAGGTAGATACTGTGGACTACTGTGGTTCAGTTATGGGACCATGTTAGACCTGTCATATTTAGAATGGTCTTCCCCCAACCTTTTGCCTGCTTCCCTCCACTTTTTGCTGTCTCTTTTTGTTGGCCTTAGGACTCTGAGCACTTTACCATTGCTAACCAGTGCTAAAGTGCACGTGCTTCTCCCCTAAACATGGTGACATTGGTATATACCTGATTGGCATATTTAGTTTACTTAGAAGTCCCTTCTAAAGTGGTATGCAATATACCCAGGGCCTATAATCTAAATGTTACTAGCAGGCCTGCAGCACTGATTGTGCTACACACACAAGTAGCCTTTCAAATCTGTCTCAGGTCTGCCATTGCAAGGCCTGTTTGTGCAGTTTACTGCCACTTCAACTTGGCATTTAAAACCACTTGTCAAGCCTTACACTCCCCTTTTATTACACATGTCACACTTAAGGTAGGTCCTAATGATGGAGCAAGGACTCGTATAAAAGAGACTTGCTCAGAAGCAATCCTCTAAAATAACTCGTAACACTGCATTAATCATGTTTGTAAAGACTAATATGCACCACATTCCATATAATTAGCTTAGAGGAAGCTTGCGTATGCGTCTTACTAACAAGTAACCCGAGTGAAACTTAAAATGGCTGCTAACGCAGGAATTTGTACTGCGCATGCGTCAACTGCATCTACGCAGGATGACGGACTAAAGCTTGGAGAGAATTTTCTGCTTCTGCGCACTTGCTTCTAAAATGGCCGCTTGAAAGCTCACACGCTAAGCATCTGCCTCGTTGAAACTAAAACATGCTATTTACTAAATGCTAATGCAGGGAGATCTATTATAAGTAAATGGGATTAGAGTAGAGATAGGTTGTATACAGTAAAAATCATTTTATTTTGATTTTAACATGTTTCTTTTTGACCTCTCTATTAGTTTGTATTTGGGCCTCTGAGCGATGCTGAAGTCTTTACTTCACGTAACTCCTCACGCAGGCGCAGTGACAACCAGCCAGAAGCCGTGAGGGTGTGCTTGGATCCCATCCAAGGCCGCGTTCGCAACATGTCCTGGGAAAGTGATGGACATCCTGCAGGATGAACAAGACAACTGTCATATGTATTCTTTTTATTGATAAAGATGTGAAATGCGGGTGGGAAATAAAGCTTGGGAAAATAAATTAAGGGGCGGTACCACTGAACAACAAACTAGAAAATTGTTAAAACTTAGCATGGTGTGATGATCATTCCACCCTTGCCTGTCCAATCAGAATTAGGAGTTTCATAAATTTGAAACATTCAGGGGTGGTACATGCCATTAGAAAGGTATAATTGAGGTAGTTTAGTTAGTTAGATAGCTGCTGCTGCTCGAGTTGCTGAGATGCTGAAAGACCGGGATGCTGTCGGAGAACTGATCCAATGCTGAAGAAGAATCGAATTGCAGAACTTAGAGCAAAAATCGAATTAATTATAAGAAGATCGCGGAAGAATCGAGGAGGGAAATAAGGCAAAGAATTAGAAGAAGATCGCGGAAGAATCGAGGAGGAAGATAGGGTCAGAGAGGGGTGCGACGCAGGCATCGGATCTAGAAGCGGTCAACTATCTTGTCCCTGAAACTTGTCCTGAAACCTTTGTCACCTGAGCTGTCCCAGGGGACCCTTCCAGCTCCTTGGCCAAGGTGTTGGTTTCCACACCATTCTAGGTAATTATAATTCTGTGTAGTATGTCATTGTACTGCTCCCTCTATTTTTTTCCCCACTCCAGGTACTATCATTGTAATAATATAGTTTAGATGATTTTACTGACATATTTGATAGATCGATTTTCCTTCCTTGGAGAAAACGGTGTACGAATTGTATTTTGCTTTGGCTCACATGAATTTAACTAGATAAACATTTAAACTCTTCCCGAGTTTGGGGTTATTTAAAATATTCAATTTACGTCATTTCACCTTATACTAGCTTAACTAAAAGGTCCATTGACCAGAGGAAAGTACTTTTTGATTCAGAAAAGAGATTATTAGAAAATGTCAAAGTAAATTAAAGTTGAGGGATATCACAACAAATTGACCCCAGCAGTACTTTACCAGCTTATGTGTATGTGTGTTTATGGGCCCAGGTGAGTATGTGGTTTGTGAGTATCTCTAGCTGGTAACCCGCTGGATCAGTTTTTCTGGTAGAAAAGATAAGTTTTTTTATTAACTAGTTAGGTGATAAAGATCGACATTTGAGCTATTGATTATATATTAAGAAACCCGTTTGTATTTTGTTTTATGTTGTCTGGAAATTCCCAAGAATATTGAATAGCGGGTGGTGAATGGAAGCCACACTGCAGTGAGGTTACTCGACTGTTGGAATAGCAGTGAAAAGCTATGCAGGGCTGGCAGTGCTGAATTAGGGATTATTTTTCGTATAAAAGTGAGAGTGATTGATAGCTAAAGAAGTTCACTGGTGAAACTTTGGTCTTATATCACCTAGAAAGGGTAATAAGAAAGGAGTAGCAGGTTCGTCGGAGCTTGAGTGAAGAGTAAGCGGAAGAGTTTTACTCGTAGTGTGTGAAGAGTAAGCGGAAAGGTTTACTGGCAGTAAAATAAATCGACTGTTTTTTGGTTTTAGCATAGCAGACAGAGTAGCGAATGTTTCTATGTCGTCATTAATTAAATTTGTATGAAAATTGTAAGAAAATAACTTTTTCGTGTTACCTTGTAAAGGAGGGGTCAGTTGCTGGAGTTGCACTGATGTCCCAGGGGGCTGCGCTGGGATTGGTTGAAGCAGCGGGCGTGTGACTGACTCAAAATTGTAAAGGAGGGGTCAGTAGTAACGAGTGATACTGACATCACAGAAAGGCAGCGCTAGTATTTGCTAGACGAATAGTGTGAGTCCGAGTTTGATTGGTCGAAAGAATAGTAGCCGCGCTGGAATTGGTCAAAACCCAAGTGTAAGAGAGAATCTAATTGTTTGCAAGAATAGAAGTTGTAATAGTATTGGACAGTGGAGTTGGTATGTGGAAATACGATCCAACACTAATAGGGAATCGCCCAGACAGGAGATATTTAGGATTTGCCAGAGACGAATATATAAAAAGATCTTCACCTAAAATGTACGGTAAAAAGAGAAAGATGTCATTAATGCAGAAAATTAAAAATTATTTTAAGAAGGATAAACCCATTAAGACTAGAGAGGGAATTCTTATCCCTCCGCCGAAAACGCCCGCATGGTTCATGATGATGAAAAAAGTTTATCATACCTGTATATGGTTAAAAAATTGGATAGAATATACTAAAAGTGATGGAGTGTTAGCTTTCCCAGAAAATGGCAGATTCAATGGGAGGATACTACATAATTTGAGAATGCGAATGAAAGAATTCGAGCCCAGACCTAGATTAACACAGTATGAGGTTTTAGAAGAATGGGAAACTGAGGCATTTGAACGTGACAGACCTAGAAGTAGAGGAAATTACAGAGGATTTTTCCCTAGACAGATGCGCGAACCAAGAGATAGCCAGATGAAAAAATGGAGACAAGCAATGGTTACAGAAGGACTGTATCCTGTATTAATGGTGAAGGAACAGTCAGGAGGCAAGTGTACAGAGAAAACCAGACATTAGACAATGACAGGTTGTGGGGAATCAGAAGATGAGTTCATGGAGGACATTTTAATGAAAAACCCTCCACCATACAAGGAAGGACCCAGTAGAACTACTCCTAGTACCCCTGTTTTGGAAACATCTTTGGTTCCGCAACTCATACATGAGCCAATGAATGGAAGGGTACTTCAGGAGAAGAAAAGAGAAGCAATAAATAAAAATAGAGAAGAACTAATACAGAAAATAACCCAATTGAATACACACCCTGAAGCACTGACTATACCAGTGCCCATAGGTCCGGTTGTTCCATTGTATGGGGATAAAACGATCTGTCCCAGACCACCAGTCATGACGACACCTAAAATTGAGTCTAGAAAAGAAAATATAATAATTGATGATCAAGGCAGTAAATACAATTGGGTAATATCATTGATGAATTTACCGAGAAGAGGACAGGAAAATGAATGCCACAATAGTATCTCCAGAAGAATTAGAAAGATGGGCGCAGGGAATAGATAAGCCGAAACAGTCGCTAAAGATTTTAGATATTTATAAATTAAGAGTGAAATTGGAAGAGATGATAGCTGGAAATGTGGGACTGGATCGATTGAATGCCTACAGCGAAGAAGAATTGCTGTTTATTTGTAGAAGTATTACTAGAAACACGAAGATATTACATGAGAAACTGATAGATCTAGCCTCTGAAATGGGGATTGAGATAGGGAAATCAATGGTATTACAGAAACCATATAGAGCAGAATTTAGTGATAAGGATTTGGAAAACATGAATGTGTTAGGGAGAAAATTACAGATTAAGGAATTAATGAACATTTAGCAAAAATGGGGAGATTTAGATAAATGGAGAGCCAGGTGGATGAAGAAAAAGGAGGAAGCACAGGCAAATCAAACAACTTCAGAATTTTTATTGACAGAAACAGGAAAGGTAGAAAGATTGTGCCCAATGAGAGAAGTTCCTGGAGGAGGATATGTACATGTTCCATGGACCAGACAAGATATTTTGTCATTTACTAATGATTTCCCGAGGTTAAGAGAAAAACCAGTTGAATGGTACCGGCAAGTTAAAAGGTTTGTGAAGGTTTCTAAGGTTTTGTTGAAGGATTTGGATGGTCTGTTTGACATAGTGGTACCTGCAAATTTATGGACAGAATGCAAATTTACAGTTGATTGGCTTAGTGATGAGTACCCGAGAGACGAGAAAACAGGAGCCCCTTCAAAGGAGGTATTGAAGAAATATCACTAGGTGATTACTTTTTTGAAAAGGAAAATCCCTCCAAAGGAAACAGATTTGGTAAAGATGGATAGGACCACACAGGACATAAATGAGACTACATGCCTATTATGAGCGTCTACTGCAAGTATTCAAGCAGTATAGTGGATTTGAGAACATCGGAGATAAGGATTTGGGACATGTGTATCATTTTTTGTCAGGGTTAAGACCAGAAATCTGTCAGATGATTCAGAAGCACATGTTGTGCTGGCAGACAAAGCCGATCGATGAGATTCTCAAGTACGTCAAGTACTGTGGAGATGACATTTATAATAGATGTAAAAAGTTAGAAGAAAAGGTAATGTGGGCCCAAGTGAAATTAGCAGAACACCAAGAACTTAAATTAAACAGTCACACAGGAGATCAAGGTAAAGGGCAAGGCCAGAATGAAAATAATGAGGGAAAACAAAGAGGACGAATGAGTAGAGAGGAGGCAAAGAAGAAGTTTCCCTGTCATGGGTGCGGTAAATTGGGGCATTGGAAAAACGAGTCTAAAAATATTCAGAATAATAATGGCCCAAATCAAAATTTAAATCCACAGACGCAGAATGAGGTGACAATGAGTCAACTGCAGCAGGTTGTAAATCAGCAGAGTCAGTTGCCACCTGCCCTATGCCAAATTTTGTGAACAGAGCCAAGTAGAGTGCGGACACCAGATTTCAAGGAGGAAGTAGTGAGAAAAATTCTGTAACTTCACAATTTCTTTTACAGAATAGTTATCTTGATGACAATGACCAATGACGGTACCTGAGGGGGGAGGAAAAGGAGGGCGTACTTGGCACATCCTTACCGGTAGACCAGTCAGGTCCATATATTGATAGTAAAGTAGAAGGAAAGATATTGCCTTTTTGTTGGACACTGGTGCTACCCGTTCTACTGTAAGAACAGTAGACATTCCAAACGTACCCCTCTAGGGAGAAGCGATGCAAGTAGTAGGCATTTCAAATAAACAGATTAGAACACCTATTACAAAACCAATGGAGGTGCGTATTGGCAATTTTAAGGAAATGCACAAGTTTGTGCTATGTGACTCCAGTTCAGTAAATTTACTAGGGAGAGACCTATTGTGCAAAATGAATTGCACCATATTTTGCATACCGGACGGTGTTGCAATTCAGACCCCAGATGTAGACGGGTCTATAAAATCATGTCAGCTAAACAAGGCACAGAGGTAGACGAGATGTATTTCTTAATGACAAAAGACGATTTACCAGATGAATTAAAAACAACCGTAAATCCTGATGTGTGGGATTTTACCGGAAAGGAGGTAGGATTAATGGCAAATGTAGACCCAGTGAAGGTGACTGTGAAGGAAGGTGCAGTTTATCCAAACACTCGGCAGTACAAAATGAATCCTGAAGTCAAAGCTGGTGTTGCAGCAGAAATTGATCGAATGATTAAACAAGGCATTCTGAAAGAAATAATGAGCAGTCCCTGTAATTCACCTATAATTGGCATTAAGAAACCTAGTGGGAAATACAGGATAGTTCAAGATTTAAGAAAGATTAATAAGATTGTTGTGCCTTGTTGCCCTGTAGTGCCCAATCCAGCAGTAATTTTGTATCCGATACCATGGAAGGCAGGATGGTTTACTAAACTTTACTGTAATTGATTTATGCCAAGCCTTTTTCTCCATTCCATTACACCCAGACAGTCAGTATCTCTTTTCATTCAAGTCTGAGGATCGTATTTTAGTTTGGAATCGAGTTCCTCAAGGATATACAGAAAGTCCTTCCATTTTCAATCAAATTTTTAAAAAAGCGCTTAGAAACCTCAGTACTGCCCAGAAAGTCAGTTCTAGTCCAATACATTGATGACTTGTTGGTCGCATCAAAGACAAGAGATGACTGCGTTACTGATTTGATTGCTCTGTTAAATCATTTGGCTGATGGTGGGCATAAAGTGTCCCCAGAGAAATTGCAATTTTGCAGGACAGGAGTCAAGATATCTAGGACATCAAATAGAACGAGCAGTGAGGAAAGTGACCCCTGAAAGAATAAAGATAATAAAACAAATGCAGTTACCACAAACCCAGAGAGAGGTTAGAATGTTCCTTGGAGTGGTATGATACTGTAGACAGTGGATTGTAGGGTTTTCTCTACTAGCCAAACCCTAAATACAAATGACAAAGAAACGAGCAAAGGATCCAATAGAATGGGATGAAGAAAGCATGGAAGCCTTTGTGAGGTTACGAAATTGTTTGTGTGAAGCCCCTGCCTTAGGTATGCCAAATTACACAAAAGAATTTGCACTATTCTGTTGTGAGAGAGAAAGCTGTGCACTCTCAGTTTTAACACAAAGACATGGTTTGATGAGATGTCCAGTGGCATACTTCTCTGCTACTTTGGATCCTGTAGCAACAGCGTTACCTGGTTGCTTGAAAGCAGTAGCTGCAACTTGTATGAGTCTGGAACTAAGTGAATAAATTATGATGGGACATCCTGTAAAAGTGTATGTCCTACATTCAATCGAGATTCTTTTAACAAGAACCCGAACACAGTACCTTACTGCCAGTCGGATGACTAAGTTTGAAAGAATCATATTGGGAGCTGAAATGTGACAATAGTCAGGTGCACTGTATTAAACCCTGCTACCTTATTGCCAGATGTACGAGGAGAAGAGGTGAAAGATGAATTTGAGCATGACTGTTTGGATGTGACTCAACTGTATACTAAACCCCTTCAAGACATTCAGGAAGAGCCCCTGAAAAATGCTGAACATGAGCTATTTGTAGATGGCTCGTGTTTAAGACATGAGGAGGGAGGATTAAGTGCTGCTTACGCAGTGTGCACATTGGCAGGAATAGTTGAAGCATCCTATTTACCCGGAGTCAAATCTGCACAAGTAGCCGAATTGATAGCTTTGATTAAAGCCTGCAAAATTGGGAAAAATTGGAAAGTACCCCTTTTTACTGATAGCCAGTATGGTTACGGGGTTGTGCATGATTTTGCCCAGCTTTGGATGCAGAGGGATTGCATGACTTTATCAGGATCCCCAATTAAAAATGGAAAATGTGTGAAAGAACTGCCTGAAGCGATACAATTGCCAAAAGAAATGGCAGTGGTCAAGTATGCTGCACATCAGTCAAGAGATGACTATGTGACAGCTGGTAATAGGTATGCTGACCAGGTTCCCCAGTATTGTGCCAGAAATAAATTGGCGGTGAACAAGAAAATTGAAACAAGTGGAATTAGCTGCCAACTTATGCTACTCAGGAATAGAAACATGGGAAGAAGTTAGACAACTACAGGATGAAGTGTAAGTGAGTGAAAGAGAAGAATGGATAAAGATAGGATGCTAGCAAAGGACAGAGGATGATGTGTGGATTTATCTAGATGGCAGGCCAGTAGTGCCAGATTGTCTGCTTTCACAGATGGCCAGAATGTATCATGGAGACACACACATAGGTAGGGATGCCATGATCAGACTCTTTAGACAGGATTGGTTTAATCCAAGGTTCAGGAATGTGGCAGAAAGTCTATGCCAGAAATGTCTTACCTATCAACAAATGAATCTAGGCAGGAAAACAGTGGTCAGTTGGGGAAGAATTGGAAAGGCAGAAGGACCATTTGTGAGGTTGCAGGTAGACTTCATACAATTACCACATTGCAGGGGATTGAAGTACATCCTTGTCATAGTTTGCTTATTCTCACGGTGGGTGGAGGCATAACTTACTAGAAGAAATGACAGAATAACAGTCGCCAAACTACTGTTCAGGGAATTGATTCCATGATTTGGTTTTCCAGTAACTTTAGAATCAGATAGAGGGTCTCATTTTAATAATGAAATAATTCGATTAATCTGTGAAGCGTTTAAAATTGAAAAAAAACTGCACTGTGCATTTCGCCCAGAGGCTTCTGGAGTGGTACAACAAATGAATGGCAAGATTGGCAAAGGTGTGTGCATCCACACCACTGGAGTGGCCTGATGCTTTACCTCTTGTTCTGATTGGACTCAGAATTATTCCTGACAGAAATACAGGATTGAGTCCCCATGAAATTCTCATGGGAAGAGCAATGAGACAAGCCTGCATACCAGGACACAAACTGTTGAATATATCTGATGATCTGGTATTGAACTATTGCAAAGGATTGGCTGACCTAGTGCGTTCTGTCTCTCACCAGGTTGGAGAGGACTAGGGGTGGGCGGAATTTGCGGAATTAACCTCCGCAAATTATCGCGAGATTGCAGAAAATCTCCGCAAACACGCCGGAAATATCGCGAAGATGCGGAAGTTTTTTGCCGCCTGTTCGCGGTATTTTTTGCGTGTTCGCGGGTCGCCAACTTACCCATGCGGTCGCTCATGGGCGCGGCCATCTTGTTTTCACTTGTCCCGCCCTCTGGCGTTGTTTACTTCCTGTTCCGGGTCGCGCAATGCATGTTCGCGGTCGATATTTCCTGTTCGCGATCGCTTTTACTTGATCGCGTTGCTTTTTGCTTGCTCAGGGAGAAAATATCGCGCGAACTTGCGCACGTGGTCGCAACGGGCGCGGCCATCTTGTTTTCCACTCTATTGCATGGTTCTGGGGCCTGATTTTCAATCCTCCCTAAATCTTTTCAATCCTTTGTTTATAGCCACTTTTTTCGGATCTTTATTACTTATTATTTCTCTAACTATTTTCCTGCCTCTATATTTTTGGTTTTTGTGTACCTTTTTTTTTGTTTTTTAGCTACTTTTTCTCTTTGTATTGCCTGCTATTTATTTCCTTTACTCCTTTATTTATTTTACCTTTTCTTTCCCGCCCCGTCCCCAGAACCATGTCCAAGGGCAGGGCTGTTCGCCGGCGCAGCCAGAGCCGCGACCGCCTTCCTTGCGGAAGGCGGCGCCCACAAGGGGTGCATGCACGGGCCTTATTTGGGGAGGCGGAGTTGGCTGCACTAATTTTCTTTGTGCAGCGCCACCTCCCCTCAACCCTGGCAGCAGGTGGCAGGCCTGGGTCCGGGTACGGCCTCCGGGAGCGTCGGCAGCGGTGGGGGAAGGTGCGCCGGGCAGTGTCTCGCATCTCTGGGGTCCGGCGCACCCAGGCACAGCTGACGCACCGGTGGTCCGACATCCTGGACCGTGAGCAGGACCTGCTGGACCTGCTAGGAGTGGAGGTCCCGGGGCTTGGTGAGTACCTATTTAATTATTACAACTTTGTGTCTGTTCTTCTGCTCTATGTTATATATTGCGAATATCTTTTTTTCCTTCCAACCAGATAGAATGTTGCTGCTTGCAATACATTCCAGGTTAATAATGTTTAAAAGTCTTCTGTGATTATGACACAGGTGCTCTTCTGCGCTACTACTAATCTTACTTGTTTGCAGCTTTGCGTTTGCGCTTGCTTAGCGTGATTCTTTACGAGTTTATTTTAGAGAAATTAAGTTACGTAATGCTACAGTGACTCATGTCCACTCCTTACTTTGTCCTGTCACTAATAGATAGGGGCGGATTGATACATAGGTTTAGGTACTTTGTATGAGCTTCTAATTGGTTAGTGGTATGCGTGATGCCCCCTCACTCAGTTACGTGACGTGCTGCTAGTACGCCAGTCTTTAGAACCTTTCTAGTTTGTTCAATGAGTGGAGGTAGGCTTTGCAGTTACTTAGCAGTAGCAGATGAGCATCAATCAAACCAAAATTGTGTATATACAAAAAATGTAGTCATGTTAATGTGTCCTCCATGATTGGATCATACACATTGTTGAGGAATACAGTCGAAATGCATACTTAATGTACAATTGGCATGCCTGGAATAGGTGGGCTAGGTTGGGTGGTAGGTTGTACTAATACTTAGGCTTACTTGTAACTTAGTTTTCTGGAATCAGAATGGAAGAATGGATTACTGTTGATAAATAGTAACTTAAGTAGTCGAACTGCGAATCCCCCGATATTACATGTTGACCAGATGAGATCGGTCAATGTAGTTATTGCAATTGTTTACATTAGTGTTTTTTGACCGTTGTTGAAAAAAATTGTATTTGCTTAAGTTGACACCATCCATCAATGTTTGTCTTTCTTATATCTTTCCTGTTCATCAGCACCCAGGGGCAGACGGGCAGGGACTGGGCAGTCGGCGGGACAGGAACACCACGAGGAGGACACCGCTGAGGGCTCCTCTGCTGGCCCCAGTAAGTCTTCTTGTTTTTAATAATATTTCTTATTCCATAACTTTTACTGCCCCATTTCTCCCGAACTATAGTGTGTTTCCAAATGCTATTTTTTACCACCAATTATCCTTCGATCTGTACGGTTTCAAAAAGCTTATCCCTGCCTCCGCTATGATGACTGAGTACTACTACATACTATCAGTCTGTCTGTCTGTACTGTAGTAGCTAGTCTTGCCCAGTGCCACTCTTTGTGAAAGGTTGTAATATAAAACTCATATTCACCAGTAGCTCGTACAATCCGTTGGGTCGTTGTCTTGTACTACTTTTTACTCTTGTTGATGTTTAGGCTTTGAAAATTCACAGCAACAGCCCTACCAGATTTCTTAATATTTTGATATGATACCCTATAGGACATACAACTGTTGTAGGGATCTTGCACATACATTTGCACCAGAAAATAGGATGTTGGTGATGGTAGGTTGGACCTTCCTTGCACACCTCAATCAGAAATTCCGCACCCACCACAATTCCACTGCTTGACTATAGTACTGTCTTGTCATACCTATTAGGTCTCGGAACCCTCCCCCCAAGACAACCAACAAGTAGACAACCCAGAACATTAACACACCCAACCTCTGTCGTGGAAGCAATTCACATGCACACCCTTACTTTAATTTGCTCAATCGTGTAAGTTAGTCCACTCCACACCAAATACCACAAAGTCTATGTAAGTTTAAAATTTTTATTTCAATTTGAGAAGGTCTGTACACTGTTATCTTAGCAGCACCAACCGGCAAATCAATAACATTAAAACAAAATACATTGTTACACTAATACAGTTGGGAATTAAATCATGATAACTGAAGTGGTGGAAGGCAGCACCACCATCCCATAGCAATTTAGTTTATATACATTTATAAATGAAGATGTGAGTGAAGGGACCCCTCACCTCAGAAGAACCTAGTACTGGTAGTTGGTGCATCGTTCAGAAGCTCTGGTTCGTAGAAGCGAATCTTGCGTCTGTAATGCGAAAAAAGGAAATGGTGTGCGTTAGTATATTGCAACTTGCAAGCATTTCTCAGCCGTGCCAAAAAGTGTAGCATCTATGGATAAGCAATATGGACTAACAGTAACAGTAGTACACCAGTTCTTCCTAAAAAAGTGGCTTGTTAATGTTTGTTGACCGCCTGTATGCAGCGCGTAGACTAGACAGTAGCAGTGTGAGGCAGGTCATGTGGGCTCAAAGGTGTCTTAAGAAGCTGCAAGGTAAAGGTAACGTCACATGTGCATGGCTAGGGCTAATCAAGCAAATGCTACAATGATCATATAACTTAGTGTCTACTCTACTACTACCTGATTTGTACTAGTGATTTATGTTAGTATTAACTCATTTTTCAACCTTGCTACTGATCAATAGGGGGGAGGTGTATATGTTGCCTAATAAATGTGTAATGTTTTCTAGGCGCACTACCGACCACCATTGCTGGGGCCAGCGAAGGCGACGCAGAGGGCGAGGATGCGGCAGTTGCAGATAGCAACGGAGGGGGAGTGGCAGCACCAGTGGCAGGCGGTGGTAAGTTAGATTCATAATCTTTAACTATTGTTGAACTTGACAGCACACTCACTGCAAAGGTGTACTGTATGTATATGTATACTGTAAAGTTGTGAATTAGGGCCCCATTAGGATGGTGGGCGTATTGCCCCCGCCGGGCTGGCTGGAATTCACTGCCGTCACAGCAGGGGCAAACCTCCCGCCATCCCTGTAGAAAATATTCAGACATGTCTAGGCGGAAAAGGGTTCAATATGGCGGTGGTGTCTCTCTCACCACACCGGCAGCCATATAATCTGCATTTTGGAATGCCTTTGCGTGGCGGCATTACCGTCCGCCACGGAAAGGCATGCACACATTGCAGAGTATGCTTGGGGGCCCCCATGGAGGGTACCTACCGATGCTATGGTACCCCCCGACTTTCAAAGCAAAACGTGACAGGCTCCGTGCGAGGCCCGTCATGTTGTGCTTGGAAAAGCAGCACAACATTTTAGCATTGCTTTCAGCGTCACTGTGCCGGGCGCATCATCCTAATTAATTGTCCCCACGGGACCCCCACCCTTTTTAGCAGTCGGATGGCGGGCGGACAAAGTCCGCCCGCTATCCGATGTCGTAAGTAAGTATGAGTTCTTGGGGACGTTTGAAGAGTGAACTAGAAGACTAGAATTCCCTTTAATTGGTATAGGACTAGGAGCCAGAGTATTGAGTAACCAATGGCCTCATCTATCTGATTTCAACTCCGCTTTGAAAGTTTTATGGAGAAGAGCACCTGGTGCACTGTTCAACTAAAAAGTGTAAGACAGGTGGAAGGAAGAAGGACGGGCGACATTTAAAATGTTATGTACTACTGTGCTTTATTTTATAGTGCTACTCTACCATGCCACTATGTGTATAAATAATTACCTTGTCCTACTGTTTTATTAAGACTATATTTTACAATTGTCTTGTTTTTTTCTTTTTGATACACAGCTACTCCGAAAATCAACCGGAAGGAGTTGGCCGCCAAGGCACGGCGCCGGAAGCTGGAGGCAATCCAGCAGGAATACCGGCGGCTGGTGGTCCTAGCCGAGGAGGAGGAGGAGAGTGCAGCAGCAATTGAAGCCTCCTCCAGTGCCCCGGGCCCCAGCCACCGCCCTCCAGCGGTACGGCGCCATCGTCTGGCGGCTGCCCGCCGCCACCGTGCCATCTCCGGTGCCCCCCCCCACTGTGGTTGCAACTGCCGCGGCCTTAGACGCCGCGTCGCCCATTTAGAGGACCAGATTCGTGTCCTCCTCCAGTCCCGCCCCACCAGTTAGTCCCTGTCACTGCCCCTTTTTTAATTCCTGTTTGTTTCCTCACTCGTTTGGGCGTTCTCTATTTCTATGGACAGTCGTTGGGGTTAGGGAGGGGGGTGGGTCAGCTTTTGTGGGTTTAGTTTATTTGTTAGGGTCAATTAAATATATTTTTCTATGTTACATGCAATGTTGTTAATGTTTTGTAGGTGGGGTAACTGTTTTACATCACACTGTTTCTTTGCTGGTGCATGGCCGCCCATAGCGTGTGTTTGATTTCAATAATTTGCTGACTGTATAAGACACAAACAGATAGATGCGACACACCTCACTCATTGACTGGTCCTACTATGCATTCTTTGGAGTGGTGTTTGAAACTGACATCATTGACAACATGTCCATTATTGATTCTGCCTCCCCCAAACTTCTCTCTTACCGGTGCTTGATGTTTATGTCCAACTGTGGCACAGCACTGGCTGCATGGTGAAGATGGTTTCCTTTTTCATACATGCCATGATTGGGGTGGTGGTGGTAGTATAGTAGTAGTATACACTGGCAGGGTAGCAGCATTTCCAAAAAAAGAAAAGGAGATAGTCAATCGCCTTTGAGAGACTGTTAGAGGAGTAGTTGAATGAAGTACATCACAGAATTTACCGAGCAACAATTATATGCTCAAATATTTGACAAAAAAAATGAATGCTGGATATTATGAGGATAGCCTACTAGACAGAGTTACAAACTATAGTTTTGTCGACTTGGCTATGCCTACAGTCTAACAGTTAGTGCTGTATATGAGGAATGACAACAAACAAATCAAATCAATGCCGGCAATTCATGCTGAGGTATATGTTCCTTTGTTAAATAAAATAACCTGTGAAATATCCTACTCATGGGTGGGCAAGCAGAAGAAGATCATCGCTCTGCATTGAAATTGAAGTAGTGTTGCTTTCACCACATCCGCCCCAGCAAGTGTGTGATTAAGTATTGGTGTACATTTAATTTAGTTACACCTCGACAATAAGTCACACAGCCCGGGGGAAGAGGGTTAGGGTCCGTTGATTGGATGGGAAGGGGGATTTTGGGAAAGGTTTGACATAGAAAAACAGTATGCATACATAGACAAACAAACGACAATCATTGAAGACTACCATACCATATCCATTCCATATGTTAAGGTATAAAAAAGGAAATGCATGCATGATGAGACCCGGATTACATACACTTCTATTTCTTGTTCTGTTCCGGCCTTAAAACTTTAACAGATAGCAAATAGAAATTTTAAATATTGGTAGTGAAGAATCGTAAACACAGAGCAAACGTAATGATGATTGATAATAACAACTCCAAGAACACACTGTTGTAAAGAATGTATACAAGATATTAATCAAATTATTTAAAAGAAGTGAAAAGTGGATACTGTTACTGTGTTATCCTGGTCAAAAATGTGGACTGGTTTTTTGCATCTCGGCATTCCTCTTGCTCCTCTCGTCCATCAATCTTGGGTGTGTCGCCTCACCACTCGCCACTGCCCGGCTGGAATAAAAAGGTGATTGATTGGTAAGGTAATTAATATGCATTGTAATGTTTTACAAAGTTTTGGACAAGGCCCGGCCTGTAATTTTAGATTGAAAACCAAAGGGGATATTCAGAAAGAAAGTGAAAACAAATGCACAAGTGATGGTGTAGTGCAACAAGAACACTTTCCGAGGTGGCATGTATGCATATGCATCATCTCTACTGTAGTCTGTTTCCAGCATAGACCTTCAACAGTAACAGGAGAGATCAGGCCCACAGTGCTTACCATTAGCACATCCTACGTTAACACTTTAGAGTCCTTTTTTTTTTTCTCTCAAAGAGTTGGACAAACGCAAAGCACATTATCCATTCCAGACATAGCATTTTACAGTTAAAGTTAGTAAAATCAATGCACTGCAGTCATCCCACCGCTACACTCTATTCAACTTCTACACAGACATTTGGGTGTGCTGTGGTTGTGGTTCACGTGTTTACCTTTAGGCTTTTCCGTTTTATGCCACTCATGAAACATCCTCCTGACTTCATCATCAGCTCTGATACTTCTACTGACTGAAGATCGGCCTGCAGTACAAGTGTAATTTTTAGAACACAACAAGAGTAGAAATATAAATATTACTGACTTGAGTCATTCTTTATTGTGTACAGAAAGATAGATTAACACTAGTACACTTTGACATCATTCACTTTGTGCACAACAAACAACGCAAACACAAAGATCAATAGCTCAGAGTCAGGTGTCCAATGCATGCCATTAATTATCATCATTTATTACCTGTTACTTCTCATCTTAAGTTAACGGGCCGTCTCTTTCGCCATCATCATGACGGACGGTGCTGTTTAAGTCACAGTCATTTGCATTGCGCAGCAGATTGAGTGAGTCCCCTTCCTGTATTGAATTAAAAGCAATGTATCACCAAGATGCAGGAGAAGTACACATTTCTTGTTTGCCAGAAGAGGAAAATTAGTAATTACTAGTGTGTTCTGTAGAAAGTTGATTAGTGGCAGTGCACAATTACATCAATTCATGCGAAACACACCACAAAATCTACATCATTCAGTCTGCTATTCTGCGGCCAATGCATGGCATCAATCATTACCTGTTGCATCTCATCTCGTTAACGCTGCAGGCCGTCTCTTTCGCCATCATCATGATGGACGGTGCTGTTAAGTCACAGTCATTTGCATTGCGCAGATTGAGTGAGTGCCCTTCCTGTATTGAATTAAAAGCAATGTATCACCAAGATGCAGGAGAGAAGTACACATTTCTTGTTTGCCAGAAGAGGAAAATTAGTAATTACTAGTGTGTTCTGTAGAAAGTTGATTAGTGGCAGTGCACAATTACATCAATTCATTCATGCGCAACACACACAACAAAATCTACATCACTCAGTCTGCTTTTCTGCGGACAATGCATGGCATCAATCATTACCTGTTGCATCTTATTTTCAGTTAATGGCCAGTCTCTCTCGGCTCTGAAGGAGGATAGCTATAGAAGTCATCAGATTCATGGTCCACTTGTTTTGGAAGGACGAGGAAAGTTTGAATTTGTTGTTACCATCATCCAATCATCATTCATGAGGGAAATGGAATTGACCAGGAGATGCAGTATGATCGAGCGGAGGAGCTGGATTCTGAGGACTGTAGTGTCAAATGGCAGACACCTGAAACTTGTATCTTAAATTAGAAGATTAGAAGACGGTGATAATGCATTGGTTGCGATTCACAAGTTTATAACCGGAACAACAGACACAAACAAAGGGGGAAAAAAGGGAGGAAGACAGTAAGTGCGAGCCTAATTGTCAGGGAAGTATAGCTCGTCCTCAAACTCTGGGGGATCGTCCAGTAGTAGGTAATCATCTGACACAATACTTCCGTCACCTGAGCCGCTGTCCTCATCTTCCTCTGTTGATTCATGCATTGTGTAATTTGGTGGTATGAAGTGCTGATTCATTTTGATCATTGTTAACCTCTCCACGTTTTTGGGAGATAGACTGGTCCTTCTCAAGGTTACAATGGAACCAGCAGCACTGAAAACACGTTCGGAAGAGACACTTGCGACAGGGCAAGCCAGATAGCTTATTGCCAGCCTGCTGAGCTGTGGCCATTCAGACCTTTTCCTATACCAATACTGCACTGGGTTTTGATCAACGTACACCTCTGTTGGGTCGTCCAGATAGGCCTGGACCATCCGCTCAATGTTCAGGGTTGCTGCTGGTAAGCTTTTGTGCTGTTTTTTCTGTGCATCAGCACTGTGCTTACGGCCCATCTTTACATACCAATCTGATAATGATTGTACTCGGCTGAATGATCCAGTTATTGTTTTTGTAGTCGATGGTGATGGTGAGTGTTGCGATTGTGAGCCAACCGCACTGCCCTCAGCCGACGAAGTTGCACTTGATTCTGCATGGCCTGCTTCAGTATCAGTACTTGTTGTGGGTTGATGTGGCGGGCTTTTAATTAGCAGCCCTTCGTTTTCAAACTTGATGGCTGCTTCAGCTATACAACTTTTGTAGCGGGCAACATCAGTGTCGGAAAAAGAAAGGAATAGTCCTAATTTTGCACGTGGATCCAGAATTGTGGCACAAATGTAATGGTCTTGTGACAAAATTTTATTTTGTATCCTTACATTTTCTGATAAGCGCCTGGATAAGCTCTCCACCAAGTCATGGGCTTGCCTTCTGTCCTCTACACCTTTGTAGGATTCAGACACATTATTCAGCTCATGCTCTAGCATTTGCAACAATGGGATCGCTTGGCCCATTGTACAGTCCTCCTTGCTGACTTCACGTGTGAAGACCTCAAAAGGAGACAGCATCTCAGTCAGGCATTGAATTAGGGTCCATTGCTCCCTCTGAAGGGTCATGCCTTTAACACTAGCATCACTGCTTCTGTACCAGACATAATCATTGAGTGACCTGTGCTGTTCGTACAGACGATCAAGCATGTAATACGTTGAGTTCCAACGTGTTGCCACCTCCTGGATGAGTGCCTTGACTGGCACCCTACGCTCACGTTGGAGGATCCTCAGCTGCTTCCGAGCTTTAAAAGAATGGCTGAAATGAGTGCATATTCTTCGGCAGATGGACAGTAAATTGCTTACTATGGGTTCTTTTTTCAGAAAGTCTTGCACTATAATGTTTATGCAGTGTGCCAAACACGGAACCCTGAAATAGGAACCAAGTTCCATGGCCTTAAGTACATTACTGCCATTGTCTGTGGCAACAAAACCAATACCAAGCCCTCTGGGCTGCAGCCATTCCAAAACCTTGGTGCGAAACTCTTCTAAAATGTTTTCAGCCGTATGAGATTTCTCCATGGCGAACATGGCTACAGTTGCATGTTTCCGAGTACCTTCAAAAATCGCAGCTGTGTCAACAACACCTCGTGCAGATAGTTGATCTTTAACCCCCACAAAAGAGATCCAGTGTGCAGTGATACACATGTAATCTGTGGCTTGGCAACTGGTCCACATGTCTGTTGTCAGGTGGATATTGTGCACAGCACTCTTCTGCAAAGCTTGTCCAACCAATTCCAGCACATCATGATGTAGTGCCGGAACAGCAATTCTTGCGAAATAGGACCGGCTTGGAACTTTCCATTTCGGGCAGATGGCAGACACAAATTCAAGGAAACCCACCCCTTCCACAAATGAAAAAGGAAGAAGGTCCAGCGCTAACATTTTAGCCAGCTTCGCATTGTACAATCGTGCCGTTGGGTGGTTGCGTTGGAACTGCCCCTCCAACCTAAACATGCTGTCAATGGTAGGCTGGCTTACTTTCCTTAGTGGTGCCATTAACCCACTAAGGCTCAACGACACAGATTGTCTCATTGAGGTACTCGCCGCCGGTCGCCTTGGTGTCTCACCCACACTCTGAGTATGGCTCTTACTGCGGTGCCACTCTGATGTTACTGAGGAGGATGTGGGCGTTACCACTGCAGTGACTGCACTACTGGAGACAGGGCTAGAAATGCCTCCCTGTTCTTCACCTGCCACCACAATAATATCGCTCCCTGATTCCTGACCAACTTCAAAGGGTTTAGTTTTCCTACTTTCTTTTAACTTAAGTAGGTGATCCTCCCACACAATAGTGTGGTGTATTCTGAGATGACTTGCTTGTCCTCCGGTACCATAGTTTGTACCAAGCTTACCACGCCGAACACCTTGCCGACAAATTGCGCATATAGCAATGTTCTCCTCCTTGGCGCTAACAGAAAAGAAGTCCCAAACTGGGGAGGAGAACTTTCTGGCACTGCTGGATGTGCCACTTTCAACACCAGATGAACTTGAGGGGGTCCTTGAAAATATGTGACCCTGTCCACCTACACTGTGACTTTTACTACCACTTCCTACTGAGGTGGTTGAGCTGGATGTAGGTCCCTGCCGGGCCTTGGAAAATATGGCAGCTGGAGGTAGTGGTGGTGTAACCTGTGTTGGTGAGATCCGTGCTGCATCCCACTCAGTAGCAGCCTTTCTGGATAGGGTTAGAATGTCGGTCTCCAATCCCTTTGGGGCGGGAGTAATGTGCGTGATGACTGGCTCGTCTTCATCAACATCATCACCCCCCTCTTCTACATCTACCTCCATAACTCTAAGTTTTTCTGGGACCTTCCTTTTCAGAAGCAATGTCTTGTGGCGTACTTCACTCTCAGACCGAGCTGGTGGGACCCAAGTGTCATCACGATCATCAGAAGCGGGGCTTGAAGAAGAAGATGATGGACTAAGCCTCCTTTTCCTTGCTGGTGGTCTGGAAGACAATAGATGTTCTGAAACAGTGGTTTGACTTCGCTCCGCTTTGTCTGCAGGAAGCTCGATTTCCTGAAATGCCCCTACGTCAGGAGCAACAACTACTATGGTGGGCTGTTGTGGCGGCTGCTGCTGTTCTGGTTGCGGCGGCTGCTGCTGCTGTTCTGGTTGCGGCGGCTGCTGCTGCTGGTCTGGTTGCGGCGGCTGCTGCTGTTCTGGTTGCGCCGGCTGCTGCTGCTGTTCTGGTTGCGCCGGCTGATGCTGCTGTTCTGGTTGCGCCGGCTGCTGCTGCTGTTCTGGTTGCGCCGGCTGCTGCTGCTGTTCTGGTTGCGCCGGCTGCTGCTGCTGTTCTGGTTGCGCCGGCTGCTGCTGCTGTTCTGGTTGCGCCGGCTGCTGCTGCTGTTCTTGTTGCGGCGGCTGCACACTGATCTGCTGAGTTTGCGCCTGCGTTGAACTTGATTGTGTACTACTTTGCGGTAATGACATTTCTTCAACATCGCTGCCCGTTAGTAGACTGGCTACCTCTGCGACAGTAAAGCCCTTGGGCCTAGGTTGGTGGGGTTGGTGGGGTTGCTGGACCGCTGTGCTGCTCCCAGCTTGGTTCCCGGACAACGCTTTGGTGCCAAAAAAAACCTTGGCCGGCACACCACCAGTCGTGGTTAATGGCACTTCCTTTTTCTGTTCCTTCTTCTCACCAGCAACTTTCTTGGTACTGGACCTGGTACCTTTCTTTGGGGCCATCTTATTCCGACGTCAGGCAGGAGGCAGATGCACAACAAGTTCTGGTCACACGTGGGCGTGATGCGCAGCAGGACTTCTGTCTGGCTGGCAGTACAACGGGTAGCCAGGTGATGCCGATGACACCTCCTACTCTGTCTTTTGTGCACCTAAAAGCAAAGAAGACAGGAGAAGAACATCAGTGAAATGTTGCATTTGTTTTTGTGGTTCAGTTACTTAGTACTGTACTAGTGCAAACAAAAGATAGTCTAGCCATTTATGAATTTTTTTTAACTAGAGCTATGTTATACTACTAGTACTGTGTACAGCCACACTACACTCTCAGGAAGGTGATGTCTAAAAATTCAACAGATCACATAGAAAACACTTGATCAATAAAGCTGTGGCTACCTGCTCTGGTAGCAGTGGATGAAAGCAGGCCTGCTGGCAGACAAGGCCAGGCAAGCTTGCAGGCCTAGGCCTCAAAATGGCCACCAGCCACATGGAGAGCCCCAACAACAACAGCAAGGCCACCCCAAAATACACACTTCCCCAACTCAATCCAATGCCATCCATGCCCAAAATGATGTCTAAAATCAACAGAACACACAGAAAACAGTAGATTACTAAAGCTGTGGCTACCTGCTCTGGTAGCAGTGGATGAAAGCAGGCCTGCTGGCAGACAAGGCCAGGCAAGCTTGCAGGCCTAGGCCTCAAAATGGCCACCAGCCACATGGCGCGCCCCAACAACATCAGCAAGGCCACCCCAAAATACACACTTCCCCAACTCAATCCAATGCCATCCATGCCCAAAATGATGTCTAAAATCAACAGAACACACAGAAAACAGTAGATTACTAAAGCTGTGGCTACCTGCTCTGGTAGCAGTGGATGAAAGCAGGCCTGCTGGCAGACAAGGCCAGGCAAGCTTGCAGGCCTAGGCCTCAAAATGGCCACCAGCCACATGGCGAGCCCCAACAACATCAGCAAGGCCACCCCAAAATACACACTTCCCCAACTCAATCCAATGCCATCCATGCCCAAAATGATGTCTAAAATCAACAGAACACACAGAAAACAGTAGATTACTAAAGCTGTGGCTACCTGCTCTGGTAGCAGTGGATGAAAGCAGGCCTGCTGGCAGACAAGGGCAGGCAAGCTTGCAGGCCTAGGCCTCAAAATGGCCACCAGCCACATGGAGAGCCCCAACAACATCAGCAAGGCCACCCCAAAATACACACTTCCCCAACTCAATCCAATGGCATCCATGCCCAAAATGATGTCTAAAATCAACAGAACACACAGAAAACAGTAGATTACTAAAGCTGTGGCTACCTGCTCTGGTAGCAGTGGATGAAAGCAGGCCTGCTGGCAGACAAGGCCAGGCAAGCTTGCAGGCCTAGGCCTCAAAATGGCCACCAGCCACATGGCGAGCCCCAACAACATCAGCAAGGCCACCCCAAAATACACACTTCCCCAACTCAATCCAATGCCATCCATGCCCAAAATGATGTCTAAAATCAACAGAACACACAGAAAACAGTAGATTACTAAAGCTGTGGCTACCTGCTCTGGTAGCAGTGGATGAAAGCAGGCCTGCTGGCAGACAAGGCCAGGCAAGCTTGCAGGCCTAGGCCTCAAAATGGCCACCAGCCACATGGAGAGCCCCAACAACATCAGCAAGGCCACCCCAAAATACACACTTCCCCAACTCAATCCAATGCCATCCATGCCCAAAATGATGTCTAAAATCAACAGAACACACAGAAAACAGTAGATTACTAAAGCTATGGCTACCTGCTCTGGTAGCAGTGGATGAAAGCAGGCCTGCTGGCAGACAAGGCCAGGCAAGCTTGCAGGCCTAGGCCTCAAAATGGCCACCAGCCACATGGCGAGCCCCAACAACATCAGCAAGGCCACCCCAAAATACACACTTCCCCAACTCAATCCAATGCCATCCATGCCCAAAATGATGTCTAAAATCAACAGAACACACAGAAAACAGTAGATTACTAAAGCTGTGGCTACCTGCTCTGGTAGCAGTGGATGAAAGCAGGCCTGCTGGCAGACAAGGCCAGGCAAGCTTGCAGGCCTAGGCCTCAAAATGGCCACCAGCCACATGGAGAGCCCCAACAACATCAGCAAGGCCACCCCAAAATACACACTTCCCCAACTCAATCCAATGCCATCCATGCCCAAAATGATGTCTAAAATCAACAGAACACACAGAAAACAGTAGATTACTAAAGCTGTGGCTACCTGCTCTGGTAGCAGTGGATGAAAGCAGGCCTGCTGGCAGACAAGGCCAGGCAAGCTTGCAGGCCTAGGCCTCAAAATGGCCACCAGCCACATGGCGAGCCCCAACAACATCAGCAAGGCCACCCCAAAATACACACTTCCCCAACTCAATCCAATGCCATCCATGCCCAAAATGATGTCTAAAATCAACAGAACACACAGAAAACAGTAGATTACTAAAGCTGTGGCTACCTGCTCTGGTAGCAGTGGATGAAAGCAGGCCTGCTGGCAGACAAGGCCAGGCAAGCTTGCAGGCCTAGGCCTCAAAATGGCCACCAGCCACATGGAGAGCCCCAACAACATCAGCAAGGCCACCCCAAAATACACACTTCCCCAACTCAATCCAATGCCATCCATGCCCTAAATGTGATTGAAAATGAAATATATTCAAAAAACAAAAGGAACAGTTGCTTCATCATGCACACACACACCCATGAGGCCATGCCCATGGCTAGCTCGGGCCTACTACTACAACCCACAAAATTAAAATAAATTAAAAAAAAAAAAAAGGAATGATGATAATTAATTATCAAAAATAAATTGTAGTTACACAACAACTGCAATGCCCACAATCAAACACAACAACCACTTACTTGTAAAATATCCTATTCCAAAAATCCTGAAATCCAATTGCAATGATGCAGCAGACAAAAAGAGAGATCTTTCCAGCTCCAAATCCAAAGGCAGAATGAGCAGGAGATGGACAAAGCACTGGGAGGAGCCTGCTGGACAGGAACAGGAAGTTGGAGAATCTGTGTCACTTCCTCCCTCTCTCCACTTTGTAAAAAAAAAATGACTCCTGGAGTCCTTGCACAAAAAAGGAAAGCCAAATGTGAATGTAAGGAGTTCTTTTCATCCAAAATCAGTATTTGCAGATGGTTTCATGCTGCTAGAGCCGATATTCCTCTCCAAATTGTAAATTTTACATTGTTGAGTTCTCCAGCTTCACATTACTTCCGCCGGCGTGTCGAAAACGATATGATCGCGTTCTCTTCTTTGTCCCTGTCGCGTTGGATATGACGTGTTCGCGGTCTCTTTCTCCTGTTCGCGTTCGATTTCATGTGCCCGCGTCCTCATTCTCTGGCTCGCGATGTAGAATGACATGTTCGAGATCTCAATCTTCTCATACTCGCGCGGTGCATGATCGCGAGAAGAAATACCTGATCGCGCGACAAATGACGTGATCGCGTGAAAAATGACTTGAATGCGGCCGCGAACTCTCGCGAGACAGCGCAAAATGGCTACCAAAATCCAACATCTCGTGGAGAACGCGACCGGGTCAAGAAAACTTGTCGGAGAACGCAGGCGATCGCGCGCGCGCGAGAATGTATTGTTTTACAGCGCGAGCAAGAAAAAAATTATCGCTAAGCTGCGGAATGCGGAAATTTTGACATTTTCGCGCTTTCCGCGGAACGCGAGAATGCCAAAATATCGCAACTTCCGCGAACGGAACGGAATTTTGGCCCAGGCCTAGAGAGGACCCAGTTGCCAGGCAGCCGATTCAAGCACATGATCTGAATCCCGGTGACTGGGTGGTGGTGAAGAATCACACTTGAGAGTCGTGCCTATCACCCAGGTGGGAAAAACCTCATCTGGTTATATTGGTTACAATAACAGCAGTAAAATGTGCAGGTTTGCCTAACTGGATTCACGCAAGCCCTACTAAAATAGTAGCAGTGCCTGATGAAAAGGCACCACAACTGACTCATGCAGTTGAGGCGGCTGAAGTTTGTGCAGCTGAAGGATCTAGGATATCAGATCCTGAAGTAGCTGACCAAGAACAACCGAGCACAAGTCAGGACGACTGGATACCAGTGGTTGACATAGCTGAAGGGAATGTAAAGACAAGAAGCAGAACCAGGTTAGAGAGACAGGAAAATAGAGAGGAACAGATAGGTGTAGAAGAACAAGCTTGGGGAAGGGAAAATCAAACTGTTGGAGATCCTGAGCAGGATCAGGCAAGGAAAGAACAATATACTCAGACAGAGGTGAACGAAAACGTTCACGGATCTGAGGAGGGACAGATAGGTTCAGAAGAACATGTTCAGGCTGCAGAAAACCAAAGTACAGTAGGACCTGAGCAGAGCCAGTTATGAGAAGAAGAACAAGTTCAGGTGGAAGAAAAAGAGAAAATCGAAATAAAACCTGAACAGGGTCAGAAAAGTGAAGAAGAACATGTCCAGGCAGATGAGGACGCAGTTATAAGCCCTGGACAAGGACAGACAGCGAAGGATTCTGAAGACGAAGATAATCAAATTGTGCCCCAACGAAAATAAAAGAACACTTGAACAAAGTGACAGTGCAGTACAAGCAAAAAGGCTCAGAAGAGGTGATAACTGGCCAGGTGGCGTTAAAATATCACTTCAGAACAATAAGTGAAGAACCTGAGCAAGTAAACAAAGTCACTAGCCATTCTGGGCAATCAACTAGTAGGCCCAAACGAGGAAGTCAAAGACTGAGGATATTAAATAATATGTTCAAAGGTTCTGAATGGACTTATGTGATTCTTGAAGAATTTGAGAATTTAGATTTAAATGAAGAAAGCGATGAAGAAATAATTGCAGAACAGATTGACGAAGAAGAAGTGAGACCCACTTGAAAAATCTCAGAATTAAAAATCCCATAGGCAAATCAGAAATAAAGATTCAGAAGAGACATCTTCTTAGTCCAAAATGGCTGATGATAGGGTTGCTGGAAGACCAAAACAAAATTGTATAAAGAAATGTTGTAGAATATGTATATGTAGTACATTTTTAGTACTCATAATTTGGTTAATATTTACAGTAGCCATCCCTTATTTGATGGTGACAGAAAAGAAAAATAACACAAACACTAATGAAAAGGTAGCTAACTTTAAAGGAAATAGAGTAGCATTAGAAGCATCAGATGAGGTAAATATTAAAGGAGATAGAGTAGCATTATGAACACCAGATGAATTAGACTTACACACACTGTGACAAACAATGGCACTGCTTTAAATGTATTTACAAATTTATTAGTGCAATATGTAGACACTAGGGAAGTTAGTGATTGTTATGTGTGTATGAAATTACCAGCATCAGTAGCAGAAGGTGTAACATATCACCATTTACCATTAACATATGGTATTTCATGTAGTATTTTGTCAAGTTTATTTTATAGAACAGGAAAATTACAGTATTATTATTCTACGTAGAAGTGATTTTTTCAGAGGTTCCTATTCGAAAGAGTATGAACTCAGTACTAAGGATGCACAGTTTATGGGTGAATATGTCCTAACAATCAAAACAATAGATATAGATAAAGCACACAAGCACAACTTAACATGTACATTACACGAAGAAGAAAATGTATTTTTGAATTTAGTGGAGCAAAGGAGACAGGATTTCAAAAGAAAGTCTTCTGAAAAGAAACCTCAGATTCCTCAATGGGCTGAGAAAAAAGAGATTTATAAGCTGGCAAGACTCATGCTGCGATATCCCTTGATTTTGAAAAGAAAGGGAAGATCTGCCGCCATAGGTTAAAGACTGACTATAACAATGCATTTATTGGTTCCAGTGAATGTGAACATAATTTCTTAGTGTAAAACTGGTGACCTTACTCGGCGGGAATGGTGGAGTCCGACCTCTTCTGATCTGTCATTTCCGGCTTCTCCACAGGATCACGAGTGGGTACACGGAAACGAGACTGCTAGCGAATACGAAGACAGCGGGCCCTTTAAGTGGGCGTCGGCATACGAGGGTGAAGCCCTGACCCTCCGTGACGTCCCTGGCTCTGGACTGGTTAAAACAGGGGAAGTCCTGTACACAGGGGGTGGAGACACCGCGAGGAGGAAGGCGGAACCCGAGGAGACGGAGAAGCGGAGCACGTTGGAAGCAGAAACCGGAAGGACCGAAGAGGGAGCCTCCAGAGGAGCTGGAGGAGAAGCTGAACCACAAGGCGAGCCAGGAGGCCAACGACCCTGCGGACCGCCGTGCCACACTCCCGAGGGAGGAGTGTGGCTGACACAGGTACGGCGGCGTTTGGCGGCTTGGCTAGGAAAGCGTAACGATAGCGTGTAGTGCGCAGCTGTATATAAATCTTTCCTCCACGACCTTCCACTCCATCCCCCCCTTACCCTCACCCTACCTTTTCTTACCGTACCCCTCTTGCACTGAGCACTGTAGATACGAATAGTCACACCGGGTGTAAACCACACACTCCCTGGGCCCCCTTGGTGCAAACCCTGTAGAGGACTGTGACCTAACGGCTTTCCGTCCTGTTGGTCTTCTTTCTTACATGTGGAGAGATTCCCGACGCCCGAAGAAAGAACGCCACTTCCTGGGGAAAACGCCTATAGACGAACAGCGCCACGGACTCCAGTACCTTTGCCCGGGAGAGACTAACTTTCAGGACTCGAAAGACGTTGGTTAATAAGCCTGTCAGAACTATAAAAATAAAACCTTCCTTAAACCCTACGGTTGGTGTCACGGTCGTCCCTTCACCCACGTCCACACTGGTGTCAGAAGTGGGATCCTCTCCTTCCCAAACGACCATGGCAATGGAACAACTGATCCAAACGCTTATTGATGGACAACAAAAATTAGAATGAGCAATAGGCCAACAGATAAATACAGCTGACGCTGACCGGGACTTATTCAAAATGTCTATGACCCAACAGTTGGACGCCATCCAAAAAGTTGTACAAACTCCCCTCTCGACAACCGCCACAGACCGGCGACCAATAGGGCCACACCCGTCAGGGGTAGCCTTACAGAAATATGTGAATGGGGAAGACCCGGACGCGTTTCTGTTAAATTTTGAACGGGCCGCCAGGGCATGTGGGTGGCCGGAAGAAAAATGGCCTTTCTTTTTGGCGCCTTTACTCTCGGGAGAGGCACAAACTGCCTATCAAGTGGCAAATCAATCAGGAACATCATCGTATGCCGAGATAAAAGCGGTGATTTTAGATCACCTAGGCATGGATGCGGAAACATACCGTTTGCGGTTTAGAAAAGAGAAGGGAATACCGGGTGAGAACCCAAAGACCATGTATCTACGAGTAAAAATGGCGGCTGAAAAATGGCTCCGGCCAGATATCCGGAGTAAGGAAGAGGTCATGACCAGTATTATACTGGAGCAGTTCATGGAGGTCTTACCATATGGGACACAGAGATGGCTAAGACAACACCCCGGACTGACGGCAGCCCAGGCCATAGAAATGGCAGCCAACTATAATCGAGCAGCACCCCGGTCTTTTCCCTGGGAGAATGAGAAAAGTACCAAAGCTATAACATCGTCAACCAAACCAGAGAAAAAAAAGACTATGCCAGAACCTGTTAAAACACGGCAGTTCAAGTATGACGGCCCCCCTACGAGAGGACCGCAGTGTTTTGAATGTGGGGAGTGGGGTCACATAGCCCGGATGTGCCCCCAAAGGAAACCCTCAGAAGAACCCATGGAGGTCGGATACATCCCAAGGGCGGTCATGTACTCTTCAGAAATGGGCCCCTCCTTTTACGTAAGGGTACGAGTCAATCAGAAGTTAGTGAAAGCCTTACTAGACTCGGGTTGTCGACAATCAGTAATTCAGGAGCGACTCTTACATCCCGATCAGATAGGCCAGGAAGGGACTGTACTAATTTGGTGCGTCCATGGGGATGTCAAACCCTACCCCATGGCCAGAATAACCCTACACCCTATAGGTAGAGATCCCTGTTCAGTAAAGGTGGGGGTCGTGAGGTCTTTGCCCGAAGAGTTAATACTTGGAGTAGATAACCCAGACTTCCTATCCTTGTTTAAAAGAGAGTTGAAAGAAAACTCTGTAGAAGCCTACCTGTCAGCAGACCCATGGGTGTTAGATAAAGGGTTTAAATTCGCACAAGTCAATGATCCCTCTCTGTTAAACGCCTGGGAAGCAGCACACGTAGCACAGACCAACACCACCAAGAACTACCCTAGGTTCAGAATAGAAAATGATCTGCTTTACAGAGAAAGCAAAGAGGGAGAACCTACCCAACTGGTAGTACCCCAGGAGTTCAGGGACCAGATACTCTTCTATGCTCACACCCACCTTACTGCTGGGCATAGCGGTAGTGAAAAAACTACACAGAATATTCTAAGACTCTTTTATTGGCCAGGAATATATAAGGAAACTGACGCATATTGCAAACAGTGCGAGGTGTGCCAAAAAAAGAATCTAACACGTCCACCAGCAGTACCTCTACAGCCTATGCCCATTATAGGCAATCCCTGGGATAGAGTAGGGATGGACCTGATTGGTCCACTACCACGTACATCCCGTGGCCACACATACGCTCTTGTTGTGGTGGATTACAACACTAGGTTCCCAGAAGCCTTTGCGCTCAGTACCCCGACTACTAAGAACGTAGCGGATAAGTTGGTAGAGCTGTTTTCAAGAGTAGGGTTCCCACGTGAAATTCTAACGGACCAGGGAACACCCTTTGTTTCACGGATGATGAAAGAGGTGTGTAAAACGCTTGATCTCCATCACATCCGAACGTCCGCATATCATCCGCAAACGGACGGCCTCGTGGAGAGGTACAATAGAACCCTAAAAACCACCTTGAAAAAACTACTGACTTCCGAAAATAAGGATTGGGACAGAGTCTTACCTCTAGCGTTGTATGTCATAAGAGCTCAGGTACAGAGTAGTTTGGGATTTTCACCCTTCGAATTGCTCTATGGCCGCCAACCCCGATCTTTGTTGGAAATCACAAGGGAAGCATGGGAAACAGAAGGGGCTGCAGAGCAGAGAAGTTTGTTAGACTATACCCAGCAATTGAGATCTCGGTTAGGTAAATTGAGAGACCTGGCATATTCAAACTTAGAGAAAGCGCAAGTTGCTCAAAAACAATGCTATGACAAAGGAAAGAAGTGGAGGACCCTCGAAAAAGGGGACTGGGCTCTGGTACTACTCCCTTCCTCAACCCAAAAATTCCGAAGTGAGTGGAAAGGTCCCTATAGAGTTATGGAAACGTATGGTCGTACAACATACAGTTTACAAATGTCCCAGAATAGGAGGCAAACTTTCCATATCAACCTTCTAAAAAAATGGATTGGACCGTGTCCACGTCAGGCCAACTTCACTCTACCGGAAGAAAAGAATGGGTCCACCTTGAGTCAGTTACCAGTGAACCCCGAGTTATCAGAAGTAGAGAAAGAAGAGCTAAGGTCGACTCTCCTACCCTTCTCCCCTATTTTCTCAGACACACCTGGGTGCACCCATTTGGCAGAGCATCAGATAAGAACAAAAGAGGGTCAAATAGTAAAGCAAAGGCCTTATCGCATTCCAGCTGCAAAAAGGGCTGATGTACGAAAAGAGGTACAGGACATGCTTCGCCTAGGGGTGATCAGACCATCTAAAAGTAATTGGTCCTCACCTATAGTTATGGTCCCTAAACCTGACGGGTCTACCCGTTTTTGCATGGACTTCAGAGCCCTAAATGCCGTGTCCTCTTTTGATGCATTTCCAATACCCCGTGTGGACGAACTAATAGAGAGGATCGGGGATGCCCGTTACATTACCACTCTAGACCTGACCAAGGGCTATTGGCAGGTACCACTCAGGGAGGAGGATTGCCACAAAACGGCATTTGCAACAGAAGATGGGCTCTTTGAGTTTACTGTCTTGCCATTTGGACTCCATGGAGCCCCTGCTACCTTTCAGCGGTTAATGAACAGAGTGCTGGCAAAACACACCTCATACAGTTCGGTGTATCTGGATGATATCGTAATCTTTAGTTCATCCTGGAAAGAACATCTGATACATGTGTCCAATATATTAACCGCACTACAGGCAGCCGGACTCCATGTGAATGCAAAAAAATCAAGAGCGGCATTCCCAAAGGTGAAATACCTGGGCTTCATAAGGAGTCATAGCACCCCAGGAGGAAAAGATCAAAGCCATAACGGGAACTCCTTTCCCAGCTACAAAGAAACAGTTACGAGCATTTCTAGGTCTTATAGGGTACTATCGAAGGTTTATAAAAAACTTCGCAGATCTTTCTAGTCCCTTAACAGACCTTTTGCAGAAACACGTCAAAAACGTACTGCCAAGCCCACCATCAGACGGTGCCATCAGGGCGTTCCAAACACTGAAAAATGCCCTTACCACCAGTCCGGTTCTCATCCCGCCTAACTTTGAGAAGCCCTTTTCACTAGCGACTGATGCCTCTGACACCGGCATAGGAGCTGTGCTATCACAGGAAGGGGATGACGGCGTCGAACATCCTGTGCTCTATGTCAGCAGAAAGCTCCATCCAAGGGAACAGAAGTACCCCACGGTGGAAAAGGAGTGCCTCGCCATCAGGTGGGCCATTGACAAACTGAGGTATTACCTGGAGGGTAAATCTTTCACCTTGTATTCAGATCACGCTCCCCTCCAGTGGATGCACCGAAACAGGTCCCAGAACGCTAGAATACTTCGCTGGTTTCTCTTCCTGCAACCGTTTGCCTTCAAGGTTGTGCATCGGAAGGGGGTTGACAATGGGAACGCTGACTTTCTCTCCAGAATGCCCATTCTCCCCGATCGGGAGAATCTAGGGGGGGGGGAATGTAAAACTGGTGACCTTACCCGGCGGGAATGGTGGAGTCCGACCTCTTCTGATCTGTCATTTCCGGCTTCTCCACAGGATCACGAGTGGGTACACGGAAACGAGACTGCTAGCGAATACGAAGACAGCGGACCCTTTAAGTGGGCGTCGGCATACGAGGGTGAAGCCCTGACCCTCCGTGACGTCCCTGGCTCTGGACTGGTTAAAACAGGGGAAGTCCTGTACACAGGGGGTGGAGACACCGCGAGGAGGAAGGCGGAACCCGAGGAGACGGAGAAGCGGAGCACGTTGGAAGCAGAAACCGGAAGGACCGAAGAGGGAGCCTCCAGAGGAGCTGGAGGAGAAGCTGAACCACAAGGCGAGCCAGGAGGCCAACGACCCTGCGGACCGCCGTGCCACACTCCCGAGGGAGGAGTGTGGCTGACACAGGTACGGCGGCGTTTGGCGGCTTGGCTAGGAAAGCGTAACGATAGCGTGTAGTGCGCAGCTGTATATAAATCTTTCCTCCACGACCTTCCACTCCATCCCCCCCTTACCCTCACCCTACCTTTTCTTACCGTACCCCTCTTGCACTGAGCACTGTAGATACAAATAGTCACACCGGGTGTAAACCACACACTCCCTGGGCCCCCTTGGTGCAAACCCTGTAGAGGACTGTGACCTAACGGCTTTCCGTCCTGTTGGTCTTCTTTCTTACATGTGGAGAGATTCCCGACGCCCGAAGAAAGAACGCCACTTCCTGGGGAAAACGCCTATAGACGAACAGCGCCACGGACTCCAGTACCTTTGCCCGGGAGAGACTAACTTTCAGGACTCAAAAGACGTTGGTTAATAAGCCTGTCAGAACTATAAAAATAAAACCTTCCTTAAACCCTACGGTTGGTGTCACGGTCGTCCCTTCACCCACGTCCACACTTAGTTATCGGGGGATGGGGACTAAGAGGTGGAACAGACCCAGTATTTCCTGGAGTTTATTATGTGTGTGGGAATAAAGCCTATTTTAGGCTGCCTGCACATTGGTACAGGAGTTTCTATTTTGGAATAGTATTCCCAACAGTGTACCATGTAAAGAGAATCAGTGGAAGCAATGAAAACACAAAGGAACTAACACGAATCAAGAGAGCTAGTTTTTCAGAAATAGTAGGTGATATATTTAGTGCATTGATACCTTCAGTGGGAGTCATTCTTAATTCACGGAAAATCTGTCAGTTAGCTACAGTAGTTGATCGTCTATCAACTGATACTGCTGGAGGATTTTTGATCAGCAATACAGAAATGTTTGCAATTAGGTTAATGGTTTTACAAAATCGAATTGCTCTTGATATAATATTAGCAAAAGAGGACGGTGTCTGTAAAATGCTGAAAGCGCAACATTGTTGCACTTATATTCCTGATAAAAGTGTTGAAATTGGAGGATACATTAAAAATATTACGAAATTGGAGGAAGATTTGAAACCACTGGAAGTTGACAGTGTTTTGAAGAAATTAACCAATAGTATTACCACCATAGGGAGCTGGTTTACTAATATAGGTAAGAGTATTATAGGTCAAATAATACTACCGATACTTGGAATAACAAAATTAGTTTTAGCAATAATGATATGGCACAAATACTGTAAGAAAAGAAAGAGATATGAAGTGAACAAAAAGGGAAAGAAAAGGAAATATGATGAAATTCAGTTGGAAGAAATGAACGAAGATTTATACAAAAAGATGAAGAATTTACAATACAATAATGAAGAAGAAGATAAAAAGACAGAAAAGGCAGTTGAGATGTGCTAAAGTTGGCATCTGATTTGGTGATAGGTAAATTGGTGATGGCACAAATGCCATCAGAGAGGGGATTGATGGAGCAAGTACTTGTATAAAATAGACTTGCTCGGAAGCAATCCTCTAAAATAACTCATAACACTGTATCAATCATGTTTGTAAAGACTAATATGCACCACATTCCATATAATTAGCTTAGAGGAAGCTTGCGTATGTGTCTTACTAACAAGTAACCTGAGTGAAACTTAAAATGGCTGCTAACACGGGAATTTGTACTGCGCATGCGTACACTGCATCTACGCAGGATGACGGACTAAAGCTTCGAGGGAATTTTCTGCTTCTGCGCACTTGCTTCTAAATTGGCCTCTTGAAAGCTCACATGCTAAGCATCTGCCTCGCTGAAACTAGAACATGCTATTTACTAAATGCTTATGCAGGGAGATCTATTATAAGAAATGGGATTAGAGTACAGATAGGTGGTATACAGCGAAATCATTTTATTTTGATTTTAACATGTTTCTTTTTGACCTCTCTATTAGTTCGTATTTGGGCCTCTGAGCGATGCTGAAGTCTATACTTCACGTGACTCCTCACGCAGGTGCAGTGACAACCAGCTGGAAGCCATGAGTTGTGCTTGGATCCCGTCCAAGGCCGCGTTAGCAACATGTCCTGGGAAAGTGATGGACATCCTGCAGGATGAACAAGACAACTGTTATATGTAATATTTTTATTGATAAAGATGTGAAATGCGGGTGGTAAATAAAGCTTGGGAAAATAAATTAAGGGGCGGGACCACTGAACAACGAACTAGAAAATTGTTAAAACTTAGCATGGTGTTATGATCATTCCCCCCTTGCCTGTCCAATCAGAATTAGGAGTTTCATAAATTTGACCCATTTAGGGGTGGTACATGCCATTAGAAAGGTATAATTGAGGTAGTTTAGTTGGTTAGATAGCTGCTGCTGCTCGAGTTGCTGAGATGCTGAAAGACCGGGATGCTGTCGGAGAACTGATCCAATGCTGAAGAAGAATCGAATTGCAGAACTTAGAGCCACAATCTAATTAATTATAAGAAGATCGCGGAAGAATCGAGGAGGGAAATAAGGCAAAGAATTATAAGAAGATCGCGGAAGAATCGAGGAGGAAGATAGTGTCAGAGAGGGGTGCGACGTAGGCATCAGATCTAGAAGAGGTCATCTATCTTGTCCCTGAAACCTGTCCTGAAACCTTTGTCACCTGAGCTGTCCCAGGGGACCCTTCCAGCTCTTTGGCCAAGGGGTTGGTTTCCACACCATTCTAGGTAATTATAATTCTGTGTAATATGTCATTGTACTGCCCTCTCTATTTTCTTTCCTCTCCATGTACTGTCATTGTAACAATATTGTTTAGATGATTTTACTGACATATTTGATAGATTGATTTTCCTTCCTTGGAGAAAAGAGTGTACAAATAGTATTTTGCTTTGGCTCACATGAATTTAACTAGATAACCATTTAAACTCTTTCTGAGTCTGTGGTTATTTAAAATATTCAATTTACGTCATTTCACCCTATACTAGCTTAACTAAAAGGTCCATTGACCAGAGGATAGTACTTTTTGACTCAGAAAAGAGATTATTAGAAAATGTTAAAGTAAATTAAACTTGAGGCATATCACGACAAATTGACCCCAGCGGTACTTTACCAGCTTATGTGAATGTGTGTTTATGGGCCCAGGTGAGTATTTGGTTTGTGAGTATCTCTAGCTGGTAACCCTCTGGATCACTAGGTAGTCCTAAGGGCAGGGTGCTGTGTAAGTAGAAAGTAGGACATGTACTTTTACGTTTTGCATGTCCTTGTAGTGACAAACAGCCATATTTGTTGTTTACTACTGTGATGCCAGCTCCTCTCATAGGCCAGCAATGGGAATTCCTTAAAATACTTTTAGCTTTAATTCCTGATTAGAAAGGTGTAGCTGCCTCAAGTTTCATATGTTTGGAATGGTAATAATATATCCTCTTTAGTGGTAAACTTGGATTTGACATAACTTTTTCAGAAATGGCACTTTTGAAAAGTGGAATTTTCTCTGCTCTTAACTTAGGTCTGTGTGCCTGCAGCCTGTCTGCAATACACGCCTGGGATGGATGACAGCTACAGTTTATGCATTCCCTCCAGATAGCAACAGGAAGGGTGGGTGTGACAGAGGACTCATCTGCATTTATCTGCATTCTGATAGCCTTCCTGGGCAGGAAGGGGGACAGGGAGCTCACACTTACATCTGGATAGGCTGTGTCCTGACTGATTATCCCCCACAGATAGCCTAGCAGACAGGGCTCATATGAAAGGGGACCTGTGAACTTCAAGGAGCCGCTTTTGAAGTCACCCTCACTTCAAAGGCACATTTGGGTATAAGTACGGGGGATCTGACCCTACAAAGACAGTACACTACGGGACCTGTGAAGTACTCTGCCAGGAGAAAGGACTGCTGTGCTAGAAGGATTGCCACTCTACTTGACTGACTGTTCCAAGGAACTGCTTAACTGCGGTGCTGAGCTTCTCTGCTGCCTGCTGATCTCTGCCCTGCTGAGGACAAGGACTGGACCAATTTCATTTGAGCCCACAGTGACTCCAAGGGCTTACCTCTTGTTTCCTGATGTCTCAGGGTAATAAAAGACTTCTTGCAACTCTGCTGGTGCTGCTGGACTCGGCCATTTATGAGTCCTACCCTTGCCTGAGGAGCCCACTCCAGTCATGGTTCTCAGAAGTGGGTTCTGCAGCTGTTTCTTCTTCAAAATCGATGCAGTGATGACTTTGCACCGACCAGAACCGACGCACTGTCCTTCCACACCAAGACTGGAGCCAATCAATGGCATTGCCTCGATGGACTGCGCAGCACGACACTGACGGACAGCGTGACTTGACATTGACGCAGCTCCTGCATCATAAAGGGTTTCAACGCTGAAGCCTTCATCGACTGCGCCGATCAACCTCAACGCTTCGCCTCCATCCAAGGGATTGATGACCATGGAGTGCCTACCTGACTCATCGCATCAATCAATCAATCAACCAGGGGTTTGTATAGGGCAGCTACTCACCTGTGAGGGTCTGAAGGCACTGGGGGAGGGAAGGGGGTACTGCTGATCCGTCTGGGTGCTGGGATTCAGTCGAAGAGCCGGGTCTTGAGACACTTCCTGTATTGAGCCAGTGGCTGGGATTGCCTTAGGTGGAGAAGCCTGGAGGTGAGGTAGGAGAATTAACTTCCTCCGGTTCTGGTTTGTGGATCCGTGGGTGGAGCGGAGTGGAGGTGTCCGGTAGGTACATGGAATGAGAGACGATGTTTCAGATATGCTGGTCCTGCGTTAGGAAAGGCTTTGTAGGCATGAGCTTGAAAGTGATTCTTTAGTTGACTGGGAGCCAGTGGAGTTCTCAAACGTGTTCAATGATGTGGCTGTGGCGGGAGATGTTGAGGACCAGCCTGGTTGCGGCATTTTGAATGTTCTGTAGTTTCCTGAGGAGTTTCTGGGTGACAACGGCATAGAGTAAGTTGCTGTAGTCAAGTCTGCTGCTGATGAGTATGTTGCTGACCGTCTTTCTGGATCTGGTGGGGATCTGAATGTCTTTTGAAGCAGGTGAAGCGTTTGTAAGCAGGATACGGCGTTGATCTGGCGGTTCATTGTGAGCGAGGAGTCCAGTATGATGCTGAGGTTTCAAGTGTTGTGTGTGGGGATGGGGGTACACAATGCGGCGGGCCACCATGAGTCATCCTAAGCTGAGAGGGGGGGTCCCTAGATGAGGACTTCGGTCTTGTCTGAGTTGAGTTTCAGGCAACGTTCTTTCATCGATGTCGATGCTTCCTCCATCCTATGTACATTGTCAGCGGGATCTGTCTGAGTCCTGTAGCTGGCCTGTCCTCCATCGCAGTCGGCCTGGAATTTGTATTAACCCCAGTCTAGCATGATCTCAAATAACCCTTTAGCGCTATTGACTTTGAAGCACTAATTTTGGTTTATTCTTTACAAATTCAGAACTCTGATTCTACTTATTGGATTTTTTACGTTTTGGTTGTTTTACTCAGATAAATATTCTCTATTTTTCTAAACCTGTGTGGAGTATTTTTGTGGTGTTTTCAGTGTGTTTCTGTGTGTGTCTGTATTGAACAAATACTTTGCACATTGCCTTTTTAGATACCAGAGGGTGAGCACAGCTTATCTTTTAATGTGTATCTAGCTTACCCTGACTAGGATTGTGGTCCGTACTTGGACAAGGTGCATACCTCTGCCAACTTGAGTCTAATTTCTAACAGAACACTTTTAGATAGATCTTCCAGACCATGCCCAGTTTGTCCGGCCTTTGTCTTATATTGTCAGCAGGAAAGAGGAGCAGGTGGAGCGCTCCCTACTAGTGTACCCATAACATAGGCACAAATGAGGGAGAGGATTTGCCACTCAGCTAACAATTAACCTGTTGAATGTTACACCTCTCAGAGACTAATGTATCAGGAACGTGGCAAGGGCTGTTCTTGCACTACAACGTGTTCCTCTGTTTCCTATTTACTGCCCCCTAGAGCCGAGTACAATAAAAAGGACCTTGTGAATGCTTTGGAGGCACCCTGCAGTCTGTATAGGTTGATGTATCTGATAGAGCGTCATGTGATTCTGAGATTTGTAGGGGTGCATCATATTCACCGTTAGTCGGCACCCGCATATAATCGATGTATGTTTAGAAGCGCCATAGAAATGTATTTGCTATAATCGTTTAACATAGAAGTGTTAGATGTGTAATAACGTTTTGCAAAGCTTAACTTGCAAGTTATCGTGAATGTATTTAGTATAATGTAGATGATTAGTTTTCACAAATCAATGTAATGGATTAAATGTGTACCACGTTAGAATTAAAAAGTAGGGTGCTTATTTACAAGATGATCATGTTGAATTAATGCTTAGAATGTGATTTCGTAGTGTGTTTAAATTTGCAAGGCCTAATTGCATATGTAGAAGAGAAGGCCTGTTCATTTCTTATTTTAGCTATATTTTATAGGCCGACAGGGATTTCTTGGTTAAGGCTTGAGTTGCAGTGAAATGTAAACTTCAAGATGCGAAGAGCTTTTCTTTTTGTTCCCATGTTTCTGTTGCAGGTGCAAGGACATTTGGCTCGTTAGTGAGAAGAAGTCTTTGTTTTAGGAGTTGAGATACGGTGAGAAGTCCACAGGGGAGTGCATTGGAATGTGCAACTGTAACTCTTAGTATGGAAGGTGCCTGGGACCCAAGGTCAAGCTAACGGACGATGGAAGATGAACAGCTCTGGATGGAAATTTACAGGAGGAAGACCTGGCTGAAGAGGTGTGCCGAAGGGCGTGTTCTACGATTTTGGGGTTTTGTATTAGGGACAGTGCCCCGTGGGTTGAGCAGATGAGGTTTAGGCGGGGAGCTAGAAGGAGCATCATAGATCGAGCTCTCACTAAGTGAAGACTTCTTAGGAAGTTTCACTCCGGACACCTTTTTCATGATTCTCTCGCTTGGGAGGGAATGCTAAGTAGGGATGCCACTTTAGAATAGAGTAGGGACAGAAATGTTTTGACTAATGATTCCAAAAATTGATATCAGTATAACGATTCTTTATTTGATGGTTCTAGAATCTGTAATTCTTTTTATTTTTAGTTGAATGCGGATCCTTCGTAGGTTGGCTTTTGTATTAGTGCCCATTTATCTTTTGTGCCTTGTACTGAGGTGCCTTTATGTTCAGATGTTTTTGCTCATAATAAAATCTCGAAAACTTTAGATTCTGAGGGCCATATGTAGATAATTTCTATTTACCGATTCATAAATACCGAATTTTACCGATTCGGTATTTATGAATCGGTAAATAGAATGTAGGTAAACATTCGGTAATTATTACCGAATCGGTAATATTCGGTACTTATGAATCGGAATTTACCGATTCAGTAATAATGCATCCCTTCCAATTCATTCCTATGGGCCTGGAGGCCCATAGGAATGAATGGGAAGCCATTCACTATTACCGATTCGGTAAATACCGATTCGGTAATAAGGGGAGCATATTCATGGGTGGCAGGGTGTCACATTGACACCCTGTTGCACCCCTGAATCGTGCATGTGTGCACATGTGGCGCACATACATGCCCTAAGGGCATGTATGTCTGCCACATGGCACTTTTCAAGAAGCACAAAATTGCTTTTTAAAAGGTATTCGTTATTTACCATCAACTTGTAGTTGGTGGTAAATAACGAATCCAGAAACCAAAAATGCACTCACTTGAGTGCCCCCTACATAGGATTTCAGGATTCGGTAATTTACCGAATCGGTATTTTACCGATTTCTTAAAATTCCGATTCGGTAAATTACCGAATCCTGAAATCCATCCACCTACATCTCAAATGCCTAAATACCGGTCGGTAACGTGATATTTAACGATTTTTGGCCGTTACCGACCGGTATTTAGGTACCTACATATGGCCCTTAGTCCTCTATCCTTTAATGATGTCAAATTGCGGTAGATATATTCTGATAATTGTGTTTACTCCCTCTACGCTATTTGGCAAGTAAAAAGATCCAGTCGACCTGAGAGGGTTCTTGTAGATAATTGGTTAGACAAGAATCCGGCCCTCTCATATCCAACCTCCATTTTGTGCACACTTCCTGCCCAGGTTATTACAAATGTATTTCTGGTTGCTACAGTAAACACATTGCATGCATTTCGTGCTTACATATATGCGTTAAGCCACCACACCTCATTCATAGCCCATAAGAATGTAATGAAGGGTCCAGTTGCAGAGGACTCCCTGAGCAATTGTACCAGGAGAGGCCAGTATTTTAGCTTGAGAAATAGAAATTCTGCCCTGATTTTAACACTGGCGTACAGCAGTTTAGCCACTGTACCACCCTGTGCCACCAAGCTGCCACTTAAAAAGCAGAGGCATGGTTAGGAGCAATAGGATGATGTTATCCCGTCCTCTTTTCCCTCCCGTGGCGTGTCAGAGCTGGGAAGCACTATCACCCATCCAGTTTTAACATGCGGTGTTGGGGCTCAAGAAGGCTTTTGAGGCCTCAACTCAGATCTGGGGTTACCCCCTGTCTGTCCTTCCCATGGCTCAGGGTGGGTGGTAGACCCAAGGAATCTTTGGGGATTCCATGAGCCATTGTGGATGGAATCACTTCCTGTTTACTCCTGCTATCAAGCCACTTTGACAATAGCATAAATCACCTTCTCAGGTGTGCAATATACAACCAGGAGTAACTCTGTAGTGCTCCAACCTCCCCCTATGAACTGATGTGATTGTCAGTGGCCGGGGGGTCTCCTCTGGGTGCTGTTTCCATCAGAATCTAAAAGAAGGCCTGATGAACTGCAGTTTAGAGGCTCCATTACCAACAAGCTAGGTCAGGAGCTTCAGTGTCCCTTGAATGTCACAGATCCCAATGCCAATAGTTGGTGGGTTGATGCACCTATTGTATAAGAGTGTGTGTGTTTGTGTGTGGGTGTGTCTTGTGTGTGTGTGAGCATGTGTGTGTGTAATTGGTATAATATGAGCCCTTATTCAAAGAGCAGTGGAACCCTTTAATTAGAACATTTTCTGTCACTGGGAGCATCTCATACTTAACCTGTTTCACATGTGACTGTAATAGGCGCGTTGGTGACAGCTGAAACCAGATTATCAGAAAACAAAATATGACGATCAGGTGTGGACATCATCATGTTGAGACATTGCGGATCCATTCGGTCTCACCATTCAATCTCAATTAATATCTTTCTTATCCCCTGAATTGATAGGGAGGAATGTGTCCCAGTGTTTGCAGGTGGAGGGCAACAGTACTCATTTTTGGGGATGGAAACTTATTTTTCATCATCAGAATTTGTCCCAGAGCAGGAGAGAGAAAGGCATAAATGGAGACGAATGAAGAGAAGGAAAGCAAAGGTTTAAAGATATGTCTTCATCCAGAGTCAGAAGAATGAACAGTGGCAGCTGCCCCTAGAGAGTGCCAGGGCATTACCTACTGCTTCATTCTCCCACCACTGATTGACATGTTACAGCTTTTACATGAAGACAAACAATCTCACAGCAGTGGCGTAGCGAGAGTGGGTGGGGGGTGCGGTCGGCCCCAGGCGGCACGAGTTTTGGGGGTGGCGGTCTCCAGCCCCACTCTTACCTGCGGCTGTCGTAGGGTGCCAGCCACAGGAATCGCCAGCACCCCGCTCTTACATTCAGCAATGGGCGGAAAACGCAGGGGCAGCCACGGGCGGCTTAAGGCCTAGCTACGCCACTGTCTCACGGATTGCTTGTTTACATATAAAAGCTGTAATATTACCTTGCAGGCAGAAAAGAGATCCACTATCTGTATTGTGCATATGTCAGGCAGGGGCTGTTACAGACTGGCCTCACACCGACGCAATTCATATCTGACATGCTGCACTACTGTCACGTAGTGTAGCATGTCAAATAATGGAGCTTCAGGGCTTGTCAATTATATGCCGTCATGCCCTATCAGAATCTGAAATAGATAAAAAAAGGTCTACCTTGGTACCTTCAACCCTATTCTGGCTTCCTATTGGGTTGAAGCTTGTGGGCCTTCCTCTGTTATTCTGCAGATGGACAGGGAATCAGAAATCGCGGGCCTGCCCTAGATATATGCCTGCAACAAGTGGCGGTGCCTCCATACGAGCAGAGGAGCATTGCCACACCCCCAAACTGCTGTGTAGAAAGCTGGAAAAATAAAATGTCAATAAAGATAATTTTATTACCATTTTACTTTTCCAGCTTTCTGCCGGACGGAGAGAGCAGGGTGGGGCCAATGCATCATTGCTGCTGATTGGCAGAAATGATGAGTGGCCCCTTCACTTTGAAGTGCGCATTCCGGTTTGGCCGAGTGCCTTGCTACGGCCAAACCGACATGCGCAGTTCAATCTCTCCAACCCAGCAGTCTTAGACAGCTGGGATAGAGAGCGTGCACAGGGCTCCAGTGCCTTTTGGAGCACTGAGGCAGCCTGCCCCAGCCAATCCAGAAGCTGCTCCAAGCAGCGTCTGGATTGAATAAGGTGTAGTTTGCTTTGCTACGTCACCTTGTGGTCGGAGGACTCGGAGCCCTGACTGGAGAGAGTGAGGATGTGCTGCAAGGGGGAAACATCCATTACAACACAGGCATTACAACGCAATGCCTTTACAATGCAGCCAATATAACTCAAGTTCCATTACAATGCATGTTATGATAACGCATGCCATTACAACGCATATGCCTCGCTTACCAGCACCTTCATTGAGGAAAGCACCCGGCGGTGTTAGAATAGGAATTTACATTCTAATGGGACATGCGTTGTAATAGGCTTGCGTTGCACAGCATATGTTCTAATAGAAGTTACGTTGTAAAAACCGCAGTGTAAATGTATGCGTTGTAATAGTTTGTGTCGTAACATCATACATCTGCTGCAAAGTAAGTGAAACCTGTTTTTTTGCCTTTGTGTTTCACTTTGTGGTTGATTTGCTTGTATGTGTGGTTGTGTTTATTATTGTGACTGCATGTGTGTGTGCGTGTGTGTTTGTGAGCTTGACTGTGTGCCACACCATTTTGTAATGCCACCAACCGCTACTGCCTGCAACGTTTTGTGTATGTATGTTTGCTTGTAAACCTGAGAGCGTGTCTAAGTGTATGTGGGTGAGTGTGTGATTATAAGGCCTGTTAAGGGGTTGGCAAGGCCAGAGGTTGGGTACTTGGGAGTGCTTTTGGGCTTTGAGGAACCTCTCCACTTCCAAAATCCACCGGTGTCTACTGAGAATCAATAAGATAATTAACTACAGGATCAGGGAAAGGGAACTTGTCAAAGCCATACCTTCTAGTATAAGGTAATCAACAAATTTTGAGTACAAGATACCAAACCTAACAAAAGAAGAGTGAAGCGTTGGAAGGAAAAGTCAAAGACTCCACGAAGGAGGAGGCGGGGATCGCAATCTTTGCTGAAACGAAGATGGACAGCATATAAGCCACTCTAATTAGAGACACAAGCATTAGAAGCATGTTCTGTGAGCAGACTATGTAAATAGATCCAGCTGCTGCCTACCAGGGGCAAGAATTAGGGACCAGGATAAACATATTTAGATAATTATGGATGAATCAGTGGAGAATCCATCTATTATTCGATACATTGGTACAAACGACATCAAGAACAAAAGAAGCAAACATCTGGAAGGACTAAAGATCTCTCGGGAAAAGGCTGAAGAAACCAGCAGTACAATTTCGAGCCTGAAAGATCCGCTCTGTTACTGGAGAAGGTAATGAGGAGGCTTAAGGATTAAATACGCAGGCAGCCGGAGATGATGATTCAAGGGGAAAGGCTTCGGATTCACAGACATAGGGGACGTCCTGAAACCGACAGCAGCAGTACCAGTGAAGGGTCATGCTCAGACCGCACCTGAACAGCGGGCATCAAGTGAACTAGGACTGGCAGCAGATGTCCTATGAGGGGAAGTGCAGGGCCAGATTCAGGAGGGAGGAGAATGATGCTGGAAACAGAGAGAATGAGTTCCGAACCACGAAGGCAAGTCTCAGCGTTGAGGTGGAGGAGGAAGGGGAACAAGGATGTGCTTAAGCTTTTATCAGTTGCAGGAAGTGAGGAGGCGTTTGAATGGCATCGAGGAGAGAGTGGGAAGCCCATGGGTGATAAAGAAAGAGCCTGATCTAGAGTTGGGAACTTCTGCATGTTGTGGATGTTGCTTGCTTTTGAAGTCTGCAAATACAACAGCCATTGCAAAGTCTGTTTCTGTATAGCGCTTGCACCCAGAACCCAAATCAGGCAGGCACATATGTAGACACAGAGCAGCACACTTACAGGCCTACATGTTGCAAAAAAACAACAACAGGCAGGCACATATGCGGACACAGAGCAACACAACCACAGGCATGCACGCTGGAATGATGCAACAGGCAGGCACATATGCGACACAGAACAACGCACTCACAGCCGTACATGCGGGAATAAAACAACAGGCAGGCACATATGCGGACGCAGAGCAACACACTCACAGGCGTACATGCTGGAACAAAACAACAGGCAGGCGCATATGTAGACACAGAGCAACACATATTCACACTGGAATAAAACAGGCTGGCACATATGCGGACACAGAGTAACACAGCAACAAGCATTCACGCTGGAATAAAAAACAGGCAGGCACATATGTAGACACAGAGCAACGTACTCACAGGCATACATGCTGGAATAAAACAACAGGCAAGCACATATGTAGACACAGAGCAACGTACTCACAGGCGTACATGCTGGAATAAAACAACAAGCAGGCACATATGTAGACACAGAGTAACACACCCATAGGCGTACATGCTCGAATAAAACAACTGCAAAAGAAACAATTGATGGACGGAATGCTGGACAATGAAAACATTCACCCCCAGTTACAATGATCTGGGTTAAATCCATCATTCCATCCATCAATTGTTTCTTTTGCATATGTCGCCCTAAGTGGGAAGGGTATGTCCAGAGTGGGTCTGGTGATCACTACATCACTGGATTCAAGCTAGCCTGGCTGATGAAGGGTGATGCCCTGAAACCGGTCCCAGGGTGCTTGTTTCTGGTCCAAGGAGGACCTGGCTTGGCAGTTCGTGCTGGACTGTTCCCACAAGGAACAGAGTCAAGACTGATTTGCATATGGATGTGCCCAAACTGGGGTGGTGTGGTGAGCAAAAGAATGATGGATTAAACCCACATCCTTGTGACTGATGGTGAATTTTAGCATTGTCCAGCATTCTGTCCATCAATTGTTTCTTTTGCATACGTCGCCCTAAGTGGGAAGGGTATGCTCCCATATCTTTATTTCTCCTCGATTTTTCCGCTTTCTATGAAAAAGCCTCTCAGGATTGTGGGCATGGTTTACAATTTTTATGGCGTAGGGGAGCGCCACAAGCCTTCATCCTGCTCTGCCCTACGTCAAAAGAAAAGGGCAGAAATGCACTGTATCTATAAGACACGGCACATTATTGTCTTTTCTCCAGCACTGGTGCTCAAAGGACTGACTTGTGCCAATGCAGGCATCCTTGCACCATGGGAATGTGTCAAATGCCATGAGTGTTACGTGGGAACACCTATCATAAGGCCCATGGCACGCCTCCCCATCGTAGTGTGGGGCAACGCAGCTACTTGTGCTGCATTGCGTCACTCCATATTTACAAGGCCATGAAAATACATGCACAGTGGCTTTACGTGGACTTGTAGATACGGCTAGGCCCGGTGTGCCACCAGCATGTCACAAAAAGTGACTTTCGAGTGAGTCACAGGGCTTTTAAATGAACCCCTGTTTTTGTTCAGGAAGGGTCCCCTTCTTGCACAAAAACAATCCTGGCTTCAACACCATGGTGCTAGGGTGCCTGTGTTGGTGCTAAGCTGCCAAAATGGCATCAGTGCCCGGTGAAAGAACATGAATGTGCCATATTGGATAAATTCTGCGCATTCCTGCCCTTTCCCTGTGATGGAGGGCAGGGCAGCAAAGCAAGGTGACTTGCTGCACTGCCCTGCACTACAAGAGTCACAAAGATGGCCCTAGATGTAGTGAAACAAGCAAATGGGAACTGCTGAGCTTAGGGGATTTTTTATCCACGACCGATCAATTCTCATGAGATGAAGCTAGAAAGGTGAATTTGGCCACAGCAAAAACCTGGGGAATTCAAGACAAGTGAGGGAAGGAACATCCCTTTTGACCTCAGTGAAACTGTCACATGAATAAGTGAAGGCCATCCAGGTGACAACTCTCCTAGTGGATGGGAAGCTGGAGGCTCTAGGACAGAAACAGAAATATCAGTGGATTTCTTGGGGCCAGAGGTTTTGACAGAAGAAAGAGCCAAAATGAGGACTTAAGATTCTCATGATGCTGGGCATGGCTTGATGTCCATGGAAGATGGTGGACACTGCGTGAGCTCTGGTGGACCGGCACAGAGAAAGTCCGTTATGCGTGAGCTCCATGACCCAGCAGCTGTCTGAGGAATGGGTTATACCTCTAGGATTACTCAACGACATACTGGCTGTGCAGACGGCACGCCAGCTTCGACTTTCACAGATATTTTTGCATCCCTGCTAGCACCACAGACGCGAGGTCGCGCATCGGAGTCACCCGCCTTGTCAAAGGGCTGAGGTGTGCATACTTCGCCTGCTAATACTTTGAATTGATTTTGCCATTCCTTGGCCTCTTGCAACCCATGGCTGGGTGTCGTTTGAATTTAACTGGCTGCTGCTATTGCGGCACTGTTTATTTTATTTTTTATTGACTGTCTTTCTCTCATCAAGTATGTGGTCACAACGCTGGTCACTGTTGAGACATTAAGGCTTTACAAGCCGTTTAATTCGATATTCTTCCTTCTATAATGTTTTCCTGGATGTAAAGTGTTGATGCTCAGCTGCAGCAATGCGCAGTCCTCACCGGTTAGTATTTTGAGCCCCCTTTAATACGCCATTTCCTGTCTTTTAATTTTGTACAGCTGGGTTCTATTCTCACTGTACAAGCTGTTGCTGATGTTGTAACGCTTATCTGTTTTTAAATCGACCGTTGCTCTCTCCTCACAAATGGGGTCTCAACGTTGGTTATTTTTTCGGTGTTGAGGCTATACATTACCCTGTGTGCAGAGCATCACTACTTTCAATAACAAGTGGCATTTTCATACTCAAGTATAATTGCTCCTTGTGTCATATCAGCCTGCTTGTTCTTTAATACACCGATTACTTTTGACTTCCTTTTGTTATTTGGCCCTCCTCTGCAACTGTATTGGCTGCTATTGACTGATTTACATTTTTCTCAGATTAGTCTTGCTCGTTTAATGGGGAGGTTGCGGAGTCTCTCCTCCTCTACTTCATCTTCATCTAACAGACTTATCAAAAACTCTACAATTTTCACCAAGTTTGCCATGATGGAGTCTGCCTTTGCCTCTTTACCAAAGCCTGGCGCACCCACGCAGGCGCAGTCGATGGTACCCGTACTAGCAAATTCAGTCAAAGCTAACTCTAAACGACTCGAAAAAGATCCTCCCTCTCCTACAAAATCACCACCACCTGCTTCATTAGATTTACTCTTAGGGGAAATACGGGTCTTAAAACCCTTTATGGAAGAGACAAATTCAAAACTTCAATTTTTGACTGATAGATGTTCCCAACTAGATGAGAGACTTGTGGCTGTGGAGCAGAGTGTTTCTTCTTATAATGTGACTGAATCTAAAGTACATGCTCTTCAATCACAGGTATCTCTTCTACAGAAGCATGTCGAAGATTTAGAAAACAGAAATTGAAGGAACAACCTTCGCATTTATGGCCTATTAGAGAACACGGAAGGTGCAGACCCTATCTCCTTCTTCAAATCTTTTCTGCCTAAAGTGTTGGGTTTGCCTGTGAAAACGGTTCTAAACATATAACGTGCTCATAGGTTGGGCAGACAACATGCTGATAACTCTGTTCTTAACCGTCCAAGAGACGTTATTTTGTATTTCTTGGAGTATACTGACCTTATTAAAGTCTTATCAGCCTCTAAAAAATCACCACATATCTCATGGGTGGCACACATTTTTTTCACAGGACTATGCTAAGAGTACTGATGACCAACGTAGAGACTTTCTAAAGATGAGACCGGATCTTCGTGATCTTGGCGCTAGATATGGCCTTTTTCATCCCTGCCTTTTCAAGGTCACATTCAAGAGCAAAACAACTACCTACGAGGAGCCTGTCAAATTGAAAAGTTTTCTCAATTTCTGTAATGCTGATACTATGGATATGTCTAATGCTTCCACCTCTCATTTTGGCTGATTATAATAAGTTGTTTATTGCTGTTGTTCTCTCTATCTTTCACATTGTTGAATAACATGTTCCTTCATTTCTCTACTTTATTCCAGCTTTTTTTTATTCTTGTTGTTCTGAGTATATTATGTACCTTTTGCTGTCAATTTTTCTCCTTTAGGTGTCCCCGTTGTGTGTTCATCCTGTTGTCTCGCACCATGTAATATCCAGTCATACCTGTGCCTCCTTTTGTGAGTTCTGGTTGGTTTCACCCTCCCCCCTATCATTTTTGGAGATTTGTAGGTATGTGTCTTTCCCTTTTTGTTTTTCTACTCTTTTTTTCTCATGCTATTTCTCCTCTCACTCTGTAGCCATTCTTTACTTATTTGGTTTCTCACTTCTCTATCTGTTTTCTCACTCCTCTATCTGTTATCTGAAGCTTCCTTCTTTGGTATCATTCTCTTTTCCTTTTTTCTCTGTTACTCTCCAGACTAAAGAGACTTGTCTCTCCCTCTCTGTCCCCTTATTTCTCTCAATTTTTGTTAACTTAGACTTACTTGTATCCTCTTCCCTTTTTTCTTCATCCTCTTCCTTTCACTCTTTCCCATCTTCTTACTTTTCTTCCTATTCTTTCTCTCACTCTTCATTTCTGATGTTTCTGCTCATTTATCGAGCTTTTACTGGGTCTGGTTTAAGTCAAATTGCTCTCTCTATAGTTAGTTCCTTGTTTATTTCACGATTCTTCCTTCATGTGTTACTATATTTTTCTTCATCTATATGCTCTTGTGGTTTATTTTGTATCAAGTTTACTGTCATATTGGGTCCAATTTAACTTGTTCACTTAATGGTTATTAGATGTCATTAAATATTGTTACTTGGAATGTTCGAGGTTTGCACTCACCGATTAAAAGGTAATGCATATTATCACATCTGTCCTAAGTGAAGGCTGATATAGCTATGATTCAAGAATCACACATTACAGAATCCGAATCCTTAAAGTTGAAGAGAGACTGGGTTGGGGATGTTTTCTTTTCTCCAGGTGATGGTAAGTGCAATGGTGTTATCACATTATGTCATAGATTTCTCCATGTTAAGATTATTTCTCAAGAAAAAGATGACGTACGTCATTGGTTAGTTACAGACCTATTGATTGGGAAGACTCCACTCACTTTATTCAACATGTATGCAGCGACTACTGGTGATTGCGTTTTTTGGTCCCACCTTTCAGAAAAATTGATGCAATTCCCTCAAGATAATCTGATTTTAGCTGGAGACTGTAATCAAATTATTGATCCCTTCATCGATTGCAATTCCTCATTTCCCTTTATACCTTCCAAAGCTCATAAATCATTCTTACACTCCTTTCAACAGAGACATTTAATGGGCACAGCTTAGTTTATCCTGAGGTGGAAGCCGGGAGAAGTGTTTCTTAATGTGTTGCGCTATTGTTCTCTTGTACATTCTACACTTCCTTTTGGAACTTACGTGTTTTTTAACTAGCGTGGTTTTAATTTATTTACTTGGTTTTAGCTAGCGTTCCATATTAGATAGGCTGTTTACTTATCTCACCTGACACACCGTATCCAGCCAAGCCAGGTGTGGGGCGGTGAAGGTGCCGGTTTCCCATCGGAGGCAGCAGGGGGAAGGGGCGGCCATCTTGCTGGAAAAAGAAGGGTGGCGGGCTAGTTGAGTGGAATACTCCGGTATAAAGGGGCGTGGTCAGGGTGCACGCGTCAGCTTAGTTTCTCCTGAGGCGGAAGCCGGGAGAAGTGTTTCTTAATGTGTTGCACTATTGTTCTCTTGCGCATTCTACACTTCCTTTTGGAACTTACGTGGTTTTTAACTAGCGTGGTTTTAACTTATTTACTTGGTTTTAGCTAGCGTCCCATATTAGATAGGCTGTTTACTTATCTCACCTGATGCACCGTATCCAGCCAAGCCAGGCGTCGGGTGGTGAAGCTGCCAGTTTCACATCGGAGGCAGCAGGGGGAAGGAGCGGCCATCTTGCTGGAAAAAGAAGGGTGGCGGTCTAGTTGAGGGGAATACTCCGGTATAAATGAGCACGTCAGGTAGTCCCCTTCTATCCCGTATCTCCTATTCGGGTGGTGACCTACGGAAACTCAGGGGATGGAAGTTAGCCAATTACCAGAACCATCTCTGTTGCCAACAGGAATTCCTGGGCTGTTTAGAAGGCCCTGTGGCCTGTAGGTACTGCCAATTTCAAGGACCCCAGTCAATAAGGGACCCTGGGATTAGAAACAACTTTATGGAGCAAAAAACTAGTGGGCTAAAGTGTATACTATGCAACGTGAGACCTCTCGCGAAGCACCTCTTCGAAATATGGGATATGATTGCATCGCACTCCCCAGATATATGTTTTCTCATGGAAACATGGCTAAACCCCAGTAATTATCCACTGATAGTAATGGCCATTCCAGAGAAGTATTCTCTGTTGCATCCGGACAGAGAGGGTAAGATGGGTGGGGGGATTGCTATAGCTCATAAAAAGCACCTCAAAATAAATTCGATATTTACATTTAGAAATGACAACATGGAAATATGTATTTTTAAAATTGTTACCTCCCTCACTGATAGTTGGAATGGAGCCCTACTATATCGTCCACCGGCTCGAAGTCTGGGTTTACAGACAAACTGATCGAATTAATTGCTATGCATGTGCTCGCTGCAAATAAGTTCCTCCTATTGGGAGATTTTAACTTCTATGGGGAAGACATTACGAGTCCAGAGGTGAACCACCTCATGTCTGCCCTTGAGTTGCTTGGCCTGACCCAAAGAATGATTGGGCCGACTCATAACGCTGGACACACGCTAGATCTCATTTTTGCCAACATAAACAACTTAGTTAGTAGCCCTCCAGAGCCGCTTATATGGTCAGACCATGCGATGGTTAATTTTGCGGTCGAGTGGGGCTGCCCTAAGTCTACCGCCCCTAGTCTGGCAAAGAAACAGTTAAAGCTCAGATCTTGGCGTAATCTCACAGTTGAAGGCTTTGAGGAGGTCTTTCACCTAGAGAAAGGAAAAATGGAGATGGGAAATGTGTTAACGTTAGAGGACTTCGATAGGGCGTTCTCTACTGCCTTGGATACAGTCATTCCTAAAAAGAACATGACTTTGTGGTCAAACCGCCCGTCAGCCCCCTGGTACACCACTGAGCTTAGGTCCGAAAAGTCTAAATTTAAAAGATTAGAAAGAGTCTGGTGTGTCAGCAAAGAATTCCAAGATAGAAGGCTATATAAACTTTCTTTGACTTCCTATCATCTTAACTTAAAACGGGCAAGACGCCAATTTATTCTCAATCAAATCGAAGGAGCGGCAAATACCCCAAAGGCGCTCTTAGGTATAGTTAAAGAATTTGTATCTCCTTGAGCCAGCAGTCAATCCCCTGTGGAAACACAGGACTTCTGTAACCAGTTAGCTAGTTACTTTCAAGACAAGATTGCCAGAATCTATGCGAACTTTCCATCTCAAAATGCGCCACCCCATGGTGCTTTTGGTTGTAGGGAGCTGGAAAGAAGGACAGGCTGCACTTTGGAGTGTTTTGCCCCAATTACTCTTGAGGAAGTCTCCAATGCACTCGCTTAAGCCAAATCTGGCTCATCAACTGATCTCTGCCCTCCCAAAACGATGGCTGTTAGCAGCCAGTTGTGCGCCTGTTATTCTCCAACTATACAACCTATCTATTCAATCGGGGAATATTCCAAAAATATGGAAGGAGGCTTTTGTGCGTCCCATCTTGAAGAAACCCACGGCTGACCCGCAGGAACTTGGCAATTACCGCCCGATCTCTCTTTTACCTTTATTGGGGAAAGCACTGGAAGGCATGGTAAACAAACAACTAAGCCAATATCTAGAATCAAATGAAATATTGGACCCTTCACAATCGGGCTTTCGACCGGGCTACAGCACCGAGACTGCAATTGTGGCAGTTACGGATTCGCTTAGGCTACAAATGGATGTAGGGGGCTCGGCAATACTGATTCTGCTGGATCTCTCCGCAGCCTTCGATACCATCTCCCACGAAGTGTTAGCAGAGAGATTGGAATCCTGTGGTATTCAGGGTAGAGCCTTAAACTGGCTATGTAACTTTATGACCGGTATCTCTCAGACAATCATGCTCGGGCCACACTTGTCAGATTCAATCTCTTTAGATAAAGGCGTACCCCAGGGATCGTGCCTAAGTCTGACCCTATTTAATATCTATATGTCTCTGTTAGCCGGGATAGTGGAAAAATTGGGCTTTGAAATCATCTCTTATGCTGATGATACTCAGTTCATTTTCCCGGTTGGCTTGGACTTAGTTGCAGAGAAAGCTCGATTTGCCAGAGGAATGCTCGAAATTTCAAATTGGATGTCTCGGAACTGTCTCCAGCTGAACCCTGGCAAGACCGAGCTAATGCTGATAGGTAAAGCAACTGTCAGCTGGTCAGATGACTGGTGGCCGGCCGAATTGGGAGTTGTCCCTACTCCGACTATATGTGTAAAAAATCTGGGTCTAAAATTAGATCAGGCTCTATCCATGCGGGACCACATAGCTGCAATCACGAGCTCTTGCTATTATAGCCTGCGTTTGTTGTGTAAAATTCTTCCTTTTCTGCCCACTATCCATCGTAAAACCTTGGTCCAGGCAATGGTCATCAGTCGCCTGGACTATGGCAATGCCCTACTGGCCGGGGCAGGAGAGACCTTGTTGAGTAAACTCCAGGTCGTTCAAAATGCGGCTGCTAGGATGGTTATGAACTGCTCAGCAGGTTCCGCATCGGTCCCTTTGCTTTGAGAACTCCACTGGCTATCAGTGAGGAAAAGATCATTTTTTAAGATCTGCTGCCTTACGTATTCGTCACTCAGTGGTAGAGGCCCTAGATATCTTCAAAAGAGACTTGTTAAGCATGCTCCTATTAGAAATCTGCGGTCTGGTGTGCGGGCTCTTCTACAAGTGCCACGTATCAGGTTATGCCGCTCTGGAGGAAAGTCCTTTTCATACTTGGCGCCCAGATACTGGCATGAGCTTCCAGACTTTCTTCGTAGAATTACAGTGTATACCACCTTTAGGAAACAACTGAAAGCCTTCCTTTTTTAAACAAACATCACCTGTTCCCTTCCAGTCTTTTGGGATAACTTTAGCAAGCGCCGAGATGCCCCCGGGTGAGTTGTGTGCTATAGAAGTTCTTCTAACATAACATAACATAACATAACATAACATAACATGGAAACTGTGCAATCCCACCTTGAGAGAATATACTTTTTTTTCTCCAGTCCATCACATACAGTCACGTATTGATTATAGTTTTATCTCACACGACCTCTCTCAATCCATAAGATCTGCAGACATTGGCTCTATCTTGATTTCTGATCATGCCGCAGTCTCTGTTTCTCTAGATATACTTCACAAACCTTCTGCCCCTAGACGCTGGTGTTTTAATAATTCATTACTGCTCGATCCTATTTTAACATCCTCATTCACCTCTTTTATTATGAATATTTCTCTTTTAATGAATCAGACACCTTTCCTTTTCATGTCATATGGGACGCGTTTAAAGCTGCTGCACCGAACTTTATCATTAATTAAGTTTCTAAGAAACGTCATACTGACCAAAATTCCGCCACGGATATTTTTGTTAAGATAAAAAATTTGTAACATACCTATTACACTTCTAAATCAAAGGATTGTTTAATAGATCTAATAGCTGCCAAACTTCAATTTAATAAGGAGTCCATTGAAAATGCTTCTTTATATTTACTTAAGTCCAGTGCAAAGTTTTATGGCGGCCAAAACAAGTCAGGCAAATTACCGGCCAACTATCTCAAAGATAAAAAAAAATAATTTACTATTGATTCAATCCTTGATGATCAACAGTTGCCCAAATTTAAAAACTCAGAAATTTTGCAAGAATTCCACACATTCCATAACTCTCTGTATACACCCGGAACTACTCCTACGGACGTGTCCATTATGAATTATCTCTCCTCTATTACTAAACCTTCTAATATTCATTTAGATGTTGACTCATTAGAGCTAGATGTTTCAGTGAAAGAACTACATACTGCTTTGCGTGTTCCTAAGAAGAATAAAGCCTGAGGTCCAGATGGTCTCACTGTTGAATTCTTTTCACACTTTTCCCAACTTCTTCTTCCCAAGTTACATAAACTCTTGATTTCCTTTTTACAAACAGGAACTTCTTCAGGTTCCTTTTTAGAAGCCCTAATTTGCCTCATCCCCAAGGAAAATAAAGACCCACGCTTTTGTAAAAATTACAGACCGATTTCATTAGTGAATATCAATTCTAAGATTTTCTCAAAATCCTTGGCCTTACGTCTAGAATCTTTTCTTCCAGATCTCCTAGGTAAAGAACAATCAGGCTTCGCAAAGGGTCGTTTTTTTACTGACAATACACGCCTGTTTTTTTATATACTTTCCAAGTCTTCTCATTCTTCCGAATCTCTGGCAGTCATAGCTTTAGATGCGGAAAAAGCTTTTGACAGAGACTATTGGCCTTTTATTTTTTCAACGCTTAAGTGGTTTGGCTTTGGTCCTAAAATAAATACTTTAATTTCTCTTTTATATTAAAATCCTAGAGTGGCTATATTTGTTAATGGCCTTACTTCTTCGTATTTTAATTTGAATAGAGGTGTTTGGCAAGGTTGTCCTCTGTCCCCCTTTTTGTTTAATCTAGCTTTAGAACCCTTTCTATCTAGACTTCGTCAAAATTCAGATTTTCAAGGTTTCAATTATGGTAACACACATATTAAGTTGGCAGTTTATGCGGACAACATTCAGTTATTCCTCTCTAATCCTCTCTCTTCTCTACTAGCTTTTCTCTCTGAGACAGAGTCCTATTCTTCTGTATCTGGTTATAAACTCAATAATGACAAGAACGAAATCTTGCCTTTAACTAAATTTACTTTTAAGGATGATTTTAAAATAACAAAGTTCAATTGAAATACTAAACACATAAAGTACTTAGGCATATATTTCTCTTCTTCAATCAATTCATCAATTTCCATAAATTTGGACAAGTGTTGCTCAACGATTTCTTCCCTCATTGACAAATGGCATCCCTTGTACCTATCCTGGTGGGGAAGGTTGGATACAATAAAGATGATGTTATCCCCGATTGTCTTATTTACTGTGTCTAACATTCCAGTTACCATATTTCAAAAGTTTCATTTGCTACAACAGACCTTGAATTCAGCAGTTGCTCAATCTGTTCCAATTTTAGACCAATCGAACACTACTTCTAACACTTCTCATACATTTTTGAGTTCTGGGCCCAAAGCATCAACATTTATACATACTTACGTAACCTGACTCCCGTTAGAAACAAAACTGAAGTGGAATTAGATTGGGAATGTGACCTTGATGTCAACTGGTCCGTTCAATATGGAATAAAATCTGGCTTAAAATTAGGAAAACATCTAGAGCAGCTAACACCAAGCAGACGCTTTTCTTCATTTATAATAGGCTACTCCTTTCCTCCTCATTTCTCCATAAGATTAACACTGAACTGCCCGACACTTACTGGTCATGTTCATCCATGAACGCTGATTTAAAGCACTTAATCTTTTCCTATTTATTTGTTCAAGACTTTTGCAAGAGCTTCTGGAAACAAATCACCCAGATTTTTCAGCTTGCGGTGCCTTTCTCTTTTGTTGATATTTTTTTGGGTTCTCTTTCTGATGACTGGTTGCAATGTCCCTTACAATTACACGTTTTAGATTTACTTTTGGGAGTAGCGTTTCAGGAGATATTACCAAACATTGGAAAAATGTGTCTGACCTCTCTTTCCAGGCTTGGTGGTACGCTGTATGCTATAATCACAGATTGGATACTGTTTATGTATAACCAATATCTTTGGCTGTAAAACGTTTGAATATATGGTCTCCAGTTTTTTTGATTGCCATGCTAAAATGTAATTTATAAGCAAAAGTTCAGAACAAGAAGTGTCTAAACCTCCTTGACATTCTGATCTTTCTTTATTTTTAACAGTGTTTGTAAAGGTTTTATATGAGTTATGCTGTTACGTTTTAGGTAATTGACCAGATTTGTATTATATTCTCACATATTTTCTCTTTATCGTTCAGATAACCACTCATCTATGTATATTTATTTCTCTTTTTGTTTTTTTCAGAAAAAAGATATATGTATCTTTATTGTAAACCCCCCTCTTTTACCCTTTCCCGTTTACTTCAATAAACTTTACTCTTTTCAAAACTAAAAAAAAAAAGGTTCTCATGATGGGTTTGGGACATCAGCATTATCCTGGCCAGATGTGTGTGAGAAGGTTTATAGATTTGAGTTACTAGACAGCCGTCAGGGAGCTGGCACCATCCGGTTTTTGGAGATATCCGTGGGTGTAGCGATTGATGATCTTTTGCAGCAGCGGCCGGTGCAAGTAAGCATGGTGTGGCGGGGCGAGGGGGAAGTCGAGAGACAACAGAATAGGGCAAATTAAATAAATAACTTCTATTCCATCGTCTATCGACATCCCCCCTGCAGTGCCCTTCCCCACTGCGCTTACCTGCACCAGCATTGCTGATCTTTTGGGCTTTGAGCCAGGGTTTGGCTGCATGTTGGGAATTTTTTATGTTTAGTATGAAGAGATTTGTAGGAGGTGGCACGTTTCTGCATCCCTCAGGGCAGCCACTCTTAGTGAACTCAAAGGAATAAGTGTCCTTGCAGCACTGTGTGGCAGGAAGGAAAGGGAGGTCATCCGGAACTCTTGGACCAGCAGTGACAGGGCTTGGAAGTTCATGCATGGGGAGGATGCTGAAGGAGAGTGTCTGGGGATGTAATATGAGGGCATCTTCTGAAAGACTCCCGTTAGTTTGTAATGGGACTTTGACACTCAGGGCCTGGTGTTTGCTGCCGGTAGATGAACCCATGCTCTTGCATGAAAGTCTTTGCCAATATTGTTGGAAGCCTTCAAGATAGAGCAACTGATGGAAATTAAAACTTCTCTGAAGGCCAATAAAATAGTGAATACACTGAGGTGTCAATGATAACTCACACATTATTATTAAAAAGAACGAGAAAAAGATGGCAAGTACCAGAATACACTTGGGTTTCACTGGGGAACACCACATAGTTACTATAAATGTTACAGCAACCTGGTCAGAGACCAAGCACACCTTCTCTTCAAACGTTTTCTATGGATGTCTAGTGTGTTAAGTTTATTGTCAGAGTCAAAGAACCCTTCCTCTTGAATTTACTTATGTATTTGATCGCCTATGTGAAATTACATACCACGTTCATTCAAAGCATTGCTAGAAAACATATGCAGTGAAAGTCTAAATGAGAAACTGTAGAAAACAGTAGAAAAATAATGTTTAACATAAGCAAGCCAAGCCTAATATATGGAAGTGTTACACATCAGAAACAGCCAAGCCCAACATCTGACACTACAAATGTAATCTGACTAAAACCCATAGGCCATACTGAAGGTTTGACCCCAATGAAACAAGGGTCCTGAAGTTAGAAGCAGCACAAGGAGGCGAAGGACACCCCAAGATACATTGATTAGTCGAACGCATATGTCAGGGTGGTTGATGATGGTGAAGTAATTCACAGATATAAGAAAGAACAAGACACTTAAAACATTTGAAGACATTACACAAATAATTTAATCGAAAAGGAAATGTAACCAGAGCAAATGAAATCATGTACAATGATCAGAATTTGCAAAACCAAATAGGGTCTGGACAGAGAAGTTAGGAATGGATTGGAATGGAAGCAGAGCCCACTGCATAAGGCCTACAAACAATGAACAACAGTAAACCAAAAAAGACAAAATGAGATATTTAATATTTTTAACTACAGAAAATGGAAGTTGAAAATATGAGCAACTAAAGAAATGTGTTTCTGAAAAGTAAAATCAAAGTCAACGATTGTGCAGAGATTATGAGCACTCTCAGTATGAACAGTAGAAGGAAGGCAGCAGAGACAGAATGTGTTTGTTGCAGCCAGTGACTGACGGTATTTCCATTTTTGGGGGGGTTTAGATGCAGAATGTGAGCCAACATTTGTGGTAGTAGACAAACAGGCAGAAATGCTAGCATGCAAAAAAGCAGTATATTAGGAAATGTTAAATAAACCTGAATATCTGTGTAGAAGTGCACATGGAGACCAAAAGACAACATAATGGAAGAGAAAAGAGCATGAATGGGAGTATTTCAGCGTTGCTGGTTGACGAATTCAATACAGCAGAACAATGGCTGAGCATTGCTAAAAGCTGTGCAACTTCTTTGTGGTAGTAATTTCAAATTGATGAAAACATGAAAATTTGTGGTTTGAAAGACTGCAACTTCCCAACTAGATTGGGGACTCACTAGGAACCAAAATCATTTTCACATTTTCAAGTTGATGTGAAGTGAACGAATGCAGGTACCGGAATACACTGTTCACCATCATCTGATTACTGTAACCGATGACACTTCCTCGTCTGTGCGAACATACCTGCTCTTAACAGGATGGCGATAATATCTGCTGATGCCTTCGGCACACTCTTGCACATACATGCTGTTCAACACTCTAGACCACTATCTGATCCCCCTCCTGTGCAGCTTCATGCTGATGTTTTATAAGGCGCATCACTACCCAAACAGGGCTTCCTAGCACTGATGCAGCAACATTGAGGCTGTCCTAAAAAAGCAGGTTCAAGATTTTTACTAAAGAGATATTTGCTAGGACGAAGATGAAGTGGAAGTAAGTTAAGATCTTGACGTCCACAAGATCTTTTTCAGGCTGCAGAGTAGGCCAAAGCAACCCCTTCATTCTGAGGGTCCATCCTTAGTTCCATATCAAGCCATATTCACAGGACTTTTAATAAAGGTTTAGGTGAGGGGAAGGGCCAAGCTCACCTGGCCACCGCACCGGGGACCAGAGTGCCGGCTGATTCCCACAACTGGCAGGTTAGAGCCACTATCAGCTTACAGTCCAAGGCTGCTGGTGTCACACAGAAAGGAAACCAGGCTATTTCACAACAGAAGCAGATGAGGCTGCTGTTGGAGCAGGAACTGTTTGCTGGACTCTGAAAGAAGAAAGGGCGAGCAATAGGGATAAAATGTTGAGAACAGTAGGGACACAGATAACTCCGAAAGAAGTTGGATTCTCCTGCTCCCTGACCAATGCTCCTAGACTTAAAAATGCAAAAAATCCTGCAAAGAAATGAGAGAACTTAAATTTAATCTTCATTCAGATATTGTACATCGTGTGAGATATTCCACCTCAACCAGTCCAAATGAGCAGAGGTACTATTCATGGAATCCAATACAATAGGAGCTTAAAAGAGATTCTGTATCAAAGGCGCCCACCACTCCAAAAAAAAGGATACAAATTGCATAGCCCTTGATACCTGTCACGCAAGATGTGTATATATATATATATATATATATATATATATATATATATATATATATATATATATATATATATATATATATATATATTACGCTGCCAAGTTACACCGGATAAGCCAAGGCACTCGCAGGCGCGTGCTGTTACGCGGCGGTGTCCCGCGTTATGATATCAGCGCTACCAACTCAGTCCTTGTATTCAAACAAAGTTCAGCACTCGCGGGGAGATTCCGTATTTATCTTTAATCAGCAGATAAACAAACAGCAAGACAGACGCGTTTCAGGAAGTCCTTCTTCAGTTTCTCATTGCAGATACCGCGCAAAGGCATTTTAAATTTAAAATTCATGACATCACTTCCGCCATGCCAAACAGATGACAAGCATATCTAACACACTGTAATGTTATTAAACGGCGGCCATCTTACAACGGTGTCGTCAACATGTAGACTCTTGTTTTCATATGGTATTACATTTGACAAAGTCCCAACAGCGTAGTTACATTAATGACATATTACTCTTCATTGTCATAAAAAACTGTATGATATAGTTTTCTCAACTCCGTATATAGGGAATGAGCATCAAATTTATTTGTGATAAATCCTTGCTAATACAGTCCCGCGTTTATAATACGCTAACCCATTAGATTAAATTAGATTAAGCCGTGAATCGGCAACGCTCTACAGCAAATAGCTGCTCGTTGGATCACTTTGACTCTAATAGTTTCCATAAATGGATTACTCTGGTGCTATGAATGAGAAGGGCAATGTTATATTTCGCCGTGTATCGGCAAATAACCTCTCGAGTCACAAATAAAATTCATGATACTCATTTAGATTAAACTGATACAAAGCTGAATGCTGTCGGCAAAAGGGTCAAATATACCGCAAGACTAGAGAAGTAGTGACGATGCAAAGAATAGAAACTATGATGTGTTACCAGATGATTTAGAAATACATATAGTAAAAGGGGATAGGTCAAGGTTATCCTGATTATTTGCCAAGATGCACGGCGAACTCCTCTCTGCTATTTAAACCAAAAGGTACTTTGGTGCGTAGATCTATTATATAGCGGGATTCCAGTCGCCGCAATCTTTGTACTCTGTCCCCGCCTCTAGGGTTAATCGGTACATGATCCAACCCAAAGTATTGTAACAGCTCCCTGTTACTATGATGTTTGAGGGCAAAGTGTCTGGCTACAGGATAGTTGCCATCGTTATTCATTATTGCGCGCTGATGTTCCAGAATGCGCATTTTGACATTATGAATAGTGCTGCCAATATATCTCAGCCCACAGGGGCAGAAAAGGCAATAGACCACATGTGTAGTAGAACAGGTGATACATTTATCTATCCTTTTGGGTCTCGTTATTCCTTCAATGGTGTAACTCAGGGTTTTTTTGCTGTTGGTACAGGCCCTGCATTTACCACATGGGAAAAAGCCTTTCATGTCTTTGAGTAAACCTTTAGTTTGTATGGCAGAGGACAAGTGGCTCTGAACCAGTTTATCTTTCAGAGACCGTGATTTGCGAAAAGTTATCAGTGGCACCGCTGGAAGATCTTTGCCAACTACAGAGTCAGTCTGGAGAATATGCCAATTTCTTTGCATTATTTTCCTGAGGACATTAGCATCATCTGAAAAGGTTGTAATCATCCGGAGCTTGCTACCCTCATTGTTCTTTTTCTTCTTCCTATTCTGAACTGTGTGGGTATCTACACTGGTTAAAAGTTCTTTACTCTGGATTTTTTTAACTTTCTGGAGTGCAGATGTCAGTACTTCCTGACTATATAGCCTCTTGCTTGGAATCTTGCAATACAGCTCGTAGCAGCAAAATCGGCCTCTCTGGAGCAATTTAGTTTCACCCGGAGAAGCTCACCATAAGGTATACTATTGATCAGCTTTGGAGGGTGGTTACTGCCGGCATGCAAGATGGAATTGCCGGCAGTTGGTTTCCGATATAATTCGGTCTCGAGATTTCCATCTTTGACGTGAACCTTCAGGTCTAGATAATTTACTGCTGTGGAGCTGATTTCATGTGTGAACCTTAGATTGAAATTATTACTGTTAAGTTCACTGATGAAATCCTCAGCCTGCTTGACCGATCCCCTCCAAACTAGGAGAAGGTCGTCGATATAGCGATGCCAAACGACTATATATTCTGCCCATTTTTGTCTTTCATTGCTAAGGGCCACCTGCTCCTCCCACCAGCCTACGAAAAGGTTCGCATAGCTTGGGGCAAAGCAGGTGCCCATAGCCGTTCCCGATATCTGTCTGTAAAGCTGACCCTGGAATAAGAAGATGTTATTATACTGACAAAATTGAATGAATTCAATCAACATGGTGTTTTGTTCCGTAAATTTCAGGGATCTTTTGTTCAAGAAGTATCGTATTGCCTCTATACCCTGGCTGTGATCAATACAGGTATACAGACTGGTAATGTCTAGGGCAATTAGTAGAAAGGTAGGTTCCCAGTGGATATCAGTCAGTTGGATGATAAAGTCTTTAGTGTCTTTAACATAGGAATTAAGTTGTATGACGAGTTGCTGGAGAAAACCATCTATGTAGATCAACATATTTTCTGTGAGGCTTCCCTTGGAGGAGACTATCCGTCTCCCCGGTGGATCAACTTTGTCCTTATGGATTTTTGGTAGTTGGTAGAACGTAGGTGTCACTGGGTCACTATTCCGTAAAAAGAGAAATTCATTTGTGTCAAGCATCCCTTGATCGCGCCATTTGGAAATAAGGTTTTGATACCGAGTAATACTTGCTTGATATTGCTCCTTATTCATTTTTTCATAATACCTAATGTCATTTAACTGGCGATAGGTTTCGCGACAGTATTCTTCTCTAGTAAGTAATACTACGTTGCCTCCTTTATCCGAAGGTTTACAGATTATTTGGTCATCCATTGCCAGATCTCTAAGGATAATTTCTTGTTCGTTCGGTAAATTTTTTCGTTTAGGTTTATGTGATGCAGTCTTAGTTCTAAATTTCAGTAGGTCCTGTAGTACTGCATCAGAAAAGGAGGCGATGGCGTCATATGGCATTTGTGGATTGAAAACTGAGGGGGGCTTGAAAGTAGTGATTGGTGTTTCTTGCTCGATGCCCACCCGGCGTACTCTCAGGACTAGATCTTCACTCTGTGTGGTCATGTCTACTTCTTCCGCTCGTAATTCTTCAAGCAGTTCAATTGTGTTTAAATCCTGGACCGTTAGGACATCGGTTACCTTTTGATGACATTTTTGCTTAAGTCTCCTTGCTTCGGTTATTGATGGTTTCAATTTGAAGAATTTATGCAATTTGATTTTCCGGATAAATTTGAATAGATCAATCCGCGTCTGTGTGTATTCCATGCGGTCACTGGGACAAAATGATAGTCCTAATTTCAAAGCAGCTTCTTCTGCTTCAGTCAACACACGTGATGTGAGATTAATGATGGTAAGGTCGTTTGTATCTTCTACCATCTTTTCCCCCTGTTGCTGCGTTTCGCTCGAGATGCGGCTCTGCCTCTTCCTCTGCCTCGTCCGCCACCAGCCACCTCTCCTTGTCCGTCTTCGTTTTCGGGTGGCTTGCTCTTCCCACCTCTGAGCCAGGTTTGACGGATGAGATTGAACTCCAAGTGAAAAGGAGTTTTCGTTTTATCGCTCTGTGGGGCAGTCGTATCTTCTCCCGATAACTCACTCTCTGTTATTTCCGATTCGGAGGTTTCTATCCTTTCAGTGGGTACAGGAGGTTTCCTTTTGTAAAATTCTTTGCGTGGTTCATCGAATTTCTTAGCGAAGGTCAGAATCCTTCCCTGGGCATAATCTCGTTCATCGCGCTCAAATTTATCCTGTTTTCTTTGTCGGATTTTCAATTCATATTTATGTAGCCGTTTCCTCATTTCTTCTTTCAGTTCTTCTTGTTTTGATTTGTCGGCATCACTAGCTATTTCTTTTTCCAAATTTGCTATCTCCGCCAGTGCCTTCTCCCTATCGTTCCATGCGAATTTGACCAGGATGGCAAGCATACCTTTGCAGGATGCTTCTGTGTATTCAGCCCATTCTTCCAAGAGATGTGGATCCGGGTTTTCGTAGGCGGGCACAGTGTAAATCCGTAGGCCCCTTGGCACTCTATCGACATCCATGTAGTTTTGGAGAGAGGTGGCTTCCCACCACTTTCTCATCTCCCTTTCATAGAGCCTTTCAAGTTTGGTGAATAAAGAGCGTAGAGTTTTGCGGGTATTTGACTCATTAGATACCTCTTCAGAGCCCGTCGTTGACTTTGTTGCAGCTTTCTTAAAGATATCAAGCGCTGCCTCGCGGCGATCTGCTTCAACGAACATTGTTTGTGATCTGCTGAAGGAAGGGGGGGGGCCCTTGCTCTTCCCCCAATACGTACTCCCACACGCCTTACACGGGACTCGTAATGCAGTTAATAGGAGGATTGAAATGAGTAAAAGGCACGTCTTACCCGGTCCCGCTGAGATCACTGGGAGGGGCGGTCCGTGCTAAGTTCTCAGTCCTCGCTCATATACAGATATGTAGCTGCAGTGTCCTCAAGTGGTGCCCTGGATATAAATTACGCTGCCAAGTTACTCCGGATAAGCCAAGGCACTCGCAGGCGGGTGCTGTTACGCGGCGGTGTCCCGCGTTATGATATCAGCGCTACCAACTCAGTCCTTGTATTCAAACAAAGTTCAGCACTCACGGGGAGATTCCGTATTTATCTTTAATCAGCAGATAAACAAACAGCAAGACAGACCCGTTTCAGGAAGTCCTTCTTCAGTGTCTCATTGCAGATACCGCGCAAAGGCATTTTAAATTTAAACTTCATGACATCACTTCCGCCGTGCCAAACAGACGACAAGCATATCTAACACAATGTAATGTTATTAAACGGCGGCCATCTTACAACAGTGTCGTCAACATGTAGACTCTTTATGTTTTCATATGGTATTACATTTGACAAAGTCCCGACAGCGTAGTTACATTAATGACATATTACTCTTCATTGTCATAAAAATAGACACACTGTATGATATAGTTTTCTCAACTCCGTATATAGGGAATGAGCATCAAATTTATTTGTGATCAATCCTTGCTAATACAGTCCCGCGTTTATAATACGCTACGACTAGATCTTCACTCTACTTCTTCCGCTCGTAATTCTTCAAGCAGTTCAATTGTGTTTAAATCCTGGACCGTTAGGACATCGGTTACCTTTTGATGAAATTTTTGCTTAAGTCTCCTTGCTTCGGTTATTGATGGTTTCAATTTGAAGAATTTATGCAATTTGATTTTCCGGATAAATTTGAATAGATCAATCCGTGTCTGTGTGTATTCCATGCGGTCACTGGGACAAAATGATAGTCCTAATTTCAAAGCAGCTTCTTCTGCTTCAGTCAACACACGTGATGTTAGATTAATGATGGTAAGGTCGTTTGTATCTTCTACCATCTTTTCCCCCTGTTGCTGCGTTTCGCTCGAGATGCGGCACTGCCTCTTCCTCTGCCTCGTCCGCCACCAGCCACCTCTCCTTGTCCGTCTTCGTTTTCGGGTGGCTTGCTCTTCCCACCTCTGAGCCTGGTTTGACGGATGAGATTGAACTCCAAGTGAAAAGGAGTTTTCGTTTTATCGCTCTGTGGGGCAGTCGTATCTTCTCCCGATAACTCACTCTCTGTTATTTCCGATTCGGAGGTTTCTATCCTTTCCGTGGGTACAGGAGGTTTCCTTTTGTAAAATTCTTTGCGTGGTTCATCGAATTTCTTAGCGAAGGTCAGAATCCTTCCCTGGGCATAATCTCGTTCATCGCGCTCAAATTTATCCTGTTTTCTTTGTCGGATTTTCAATTCATATTTATGTAGCCGTTTCCTCATTTCTTCTTTCAGTTCTTCTTGTTTTGATTTGTCGGCATCACTAGCTATTTCTTTTTCCAAATTTGCTATCTCCGCCAGTGCCTTCTCCCTATCGCTCCATGCGAATTTGACCAGGATGGCAAGCATACCTTTGCAGGATGCTGCTGTGTATTCAGCCCATTCTTCCAAGAGATGTGGATCCGGGTTTTCGTAGGCGGGCACAGTGTAAATCCGTATGCCCCTTGGCACTCTATCGACATCCATGTAGTTTTGGAGAGAGGTGGCTTCCCACCACTTTCTCATCTCCCTTTCATAGAGCCTTTTAAGTTTGGTGAATAGTGAGCGTAGAGTTTTGCGGGTATTTGACTCATTAGATACCTCTTCAGAGCCCGTCGTTGACTTTGTTGCAGCTTTCTCAAAGATGTCAAGCGCTGCCTCGCGGCGATCTGCTTCATCGAACATTGTTTGTGATCTGCTGAAGGAAGAGGGGGGGGGGCCTCGCTCTTCCCCCAATACGTAGTCCCACACGCCTTACACGGGACTCGTAATGCAGTTAATAGGAGGATTGAAATGAGTAAAAGGCACGTCTTACCCGGTCCCGCTGAGATCACTGGGATGGGCGGTCCGTGCTAAGTTCTCAGTCCTCGCTCATATACAGATATGTAGCTGCAGTGTCCTCAAGTGGTGCCCTGGATATAAATTACGCTGTCAAGTTACACCGGATAAGCCAAGGCACTCGCAGGCGGGTGCTGTTACGCGGCGGTGTCCCGCGTTATGATATCAGCGCTACCAACTCAGTCCTTGTATTCAAACAAAGTTCAGCACTTGCTGTTTGTTTATCTGCTGATTAAAGATAAATACGGAATCTCCCCGCGAGTGCTGAACTTTGTTTGAATACAAGGACTGAGTTGGTAGCGCTGATATATATATATATATATATATATATATATATATATTACCTACTGGCGGTCGCCAGTAGGTAGTTATAGTTAGGACCCCTTTTCCATAGGAAAACCTCAACATTCTATTTTGAATACCTTTGGCGCCGGTCGATGAATCCTCGCGAATTTCTCAAAATAGGTGGGGCGCTACGCTCCGCTCCTACCCTGAAAGTCTCGGGGGGATTCGTCAAGCGGGGGCTGAGATAAAAGGGGGGTCCCAAAACGCGTTTTTCCCATGCATTTTTCCATAGGACCTTTAGAACGAGCTACAGCCCGAACGGCTGAACAGAATTACTAGAAATTTGGCAGAGAGGTAGTCCCTAGGTCAAGGAAGTGCCTTTTGTAGGTTTGGTGTAAATCTGTTCAGTAGATTCTGAGAAAATAGCCTTTAAATCAATATATATATCTGAGCCCGCTTACGGTACGCTTACCGTACGCTTACCGTAAGCGTACGGTGGCGTGCGCGAGCGCGATTCTGATTGGCTCTTAGATCTTAGTAAACATTCGAATCGGCCGAAACCAAGAAGCGGCGTCCGCCATTTTGTCTCTCGCATTGAGAGTTATTTCTCAAACTTGATGCCCAAAAACATGTTACGGGGCATTTTTGACAACTCCCTCCCACACAGTCATGTTGAGGGAGTCCCCAAACATCCCCCAAGAGCAAAAACGGTTTTATTTTTTTTTCGGCAATTTCGCCGAGTACGCTTACCGTACGCTTACCGTAAGCGTACGGTAAAAAAATAAAAAATAAAAAAAACACTATCCACACTTACCCCACCCCCTGTGCTTTTGGTGGCCGGAGGCCACCAAATGTACAGGGCTTATTAATAGGTAAAAAAAAAAAAATTTTGGCAACATGAAATTATAAAATCGAAATAAAAAAAACACTATCCACATTGACCCCACCCCCTGTGCTTTTGGTGGCCGAAGGCCACCAAATGTACAGGGCTTATTAAAGTTGATAAAAACCATGCACGGAACGAACTGCGTTAAGTGGGTGCGCACGCCTCGAATGGCGTAAAGTAACTTAGCATTTAAAAAACCGTACAAATTCACTGAAAAAACCATAGGTTTCACACACGTTATAGTTAGGAATTAGCATTTAAAAAACCTTGCAAATTCACTGAAAAAACCATAGGTTTCACACATTTTATAGTTAGCGGAAATTTTACTGATAAAAAACCAGTGAAATTGCCCCGTTATAGTTAGTGCTGGCAACTATAACTCACGCGACCGCAATCTTCTGCTGATGACATATGTGTCTTTATGAAAAAAAAATATTTGTAATATATGTATAGCTAAAAATGTATGGAAGAAGACATGGGCAAATAAGTGTCTAAATACAGTATTAGCATCAGCAGAGGATTGCGGTCGCGTGAGTTATAGTTGCCAGCACTAACTATAACGGGGCAATTTCACTGGTTTTTTATCAGTAAAATTTCCGCTAACTATAACATGTGTGAAACCTATGGTTTTTTCAGTGAATATATATATATATATATATATATATATATATATATATATCTTACCCACTGGCAGTCGCCAGTAGGTAGTTATAGTTAGGACCTATTTTCCATAGGAAATCCGCAACATTCTATTTGGAATAACTTTGGCGCCGGTTGACGAATCTTCGCGAACTTTTCAAAACTCGTGGCCCGCTCCGGTCCGCTCCGATGCTGAAAATCTCAGGGTGATTCATAAAGCAGGGGCCGAGAAAAAAGGTAGGGTCCCAAAACGTTAGTCGCAGCTACAGCCCGAACTGCTGAACGGAATTACACCAATTATGGCAGAAAGGTAGATCTTGGTTCAGAGTCGTGCCTTTTGCTTAAATGGTGTAAATCCGTTCAGTAGTTCCTGAGAAAATCAAAATCACATATATATCTATGGCCGCGCTGGATCCGCGCACCCTAAGCGCACCCTGCCGTGCACGAGCTGTATTCTAATTGGCTGTCAACACTCCAAATCAGGAAGTGTTGCCAGCCATCTTGTGCCTCGGAAGAACCAAGGCACAAGAAACCTAATGAAAAAACGTGCAAAACCCGAAAAGGGGGCATGGTAGAAACACCCTGATCTCCTAGGCCTGCTCAGGGGGTCCCACACGGACCCCCAAGGCCCCCCAATTTTTTTTATTTTTTTTAAATCGGCTAAAAGCATGCTTGGTGCGTTTTAAGTTGAGGAATTAATTCCTCTTCAATCTTGAGGGACCCTGGGGGCCAGCTAGCCCACCAGGTACCTCCAGTATGCGCCAGGGAGCTGCGTTGCAGACAGGTGTTCAGAGGCCATGCCCCTTTTTACACCTCTCTGCAATGCTGCTCTGTGGCGCATTACTGGAGGTACCTAGTGGGCTAGTTGGACCCTAGGGATCCTCAGTATTCAAGGGGACTTAATCTCCCAACTTAAAACGGGCACAGGGCGCGTTTACACAGGGGCGAAGGTAGGGGACGGGGCCTGAGGTGACATGTGCAAACACGCCCTGTGGCATATTTTAAGTTGGGGAAATAATTCCCCTTCAATCCTGAGGGCCCCTGAGGGCTAACTAGCCCACCAGGTGCTTCCAGTAAGCGCCACTGCGCTGCGTTGCAGAGAGGTGGCCCAGGCAGTGCCCCTTTTGACACCTCTCTGCAACGCAGCTCTGTGGCGCTTACTGGAGATACCTAGTGGGCTACTTGGACCCCAGGGACACTCAGGATTCAAGGAGACTTAATCTCCCAAATTAAAACAGACACAGTGCGCGTTTACACAGTGGTGAAGGGAGGGGATGGTGTAGGAAAGTGGCTCTATCTATAGTGGACCAAAGTAAAATCAGCCGAACTACGAATTCCGATTTACTCACCTGTTATCAGGAGAGACCTACGTGCTGCATCTTTGAGCCCAGTACTGATCCTGAAAAGTAATTCTAACCGTACTTACCAGTAACTTGAATTTCCTTCCATAGGCTAACATTGACTAGTTTCACCTGGAAATTCTTCTAAGTGTGGAGTTTTGGAACTTTAAAATATTCGCCTACAATCACCCGAACAACAAATTCAGATTTACTCACCTGTTATCAGGAGAGAACCCAGTGCTGCATCTTTTAGCCCAGCACTGACCCTGAAAAGTAATTCTAACCGTACTTACCAGTAACTTGTATTTCCTTCCATAGGAATCCATTGTCTGGTTTTCACCAGAAAAGTTTCTAAGTGTCGATTTTCACAAACTACAAATATTCCTTAAAAATCACCTGTATGACTAAAACGCATTCTTTCAACTGTTTACAGGAGATGCACCAGTGCTGGATCCAGGATCCACCACTGAGTAAGAAAAAGTAACGATAACACTACTTACCTGCTAAGTGAATTTCCTCCCGTAGGATAACATTGGTGATTCTATGTGAAAAAGTTTCTGTCAACTTTTAAAATACAATAATATTCCTTAAAAATCACTACTGTAACCAAAACGCTTTTACTCAACTGTTTACAGGAAATGTCCCAGGACTGAATCTAGGATCCAGTTCTGTGGTTAGAAAAGTAATCCATAAAGTAACTAATTGCATTTAACTAGAAATTCCCATTGAGCTCAATGTTGCATTGTGTTTGAAATTATGTTGCCCATTGCAACAACTGTAACTACTGTACTTAAAAGTCTATTGCCTATTTGCAAAGTATTTAAACTAAAGTAATTCATTCTGAGAAAGTATATTTTGTAATGTAATGTATAATGTAATTTAAAAAATAAAATTTCTAAAAATAAATAGTTTAAAAAAATGTAGTAGATCAGTAACAAAAAAATAAATATAACAATTAATACTTTTAAAAATTGTCATTTACAAAACCTTTGAAATTCACTGAAAAAACCATAGGTGTCAGACATGTTATAGTTAGGAATTAGCTTTTAAAAAACCTTTGAAATTCACTGAAAAAAACATAGGTTTCAGACATGTTATAGTTAGGAATTAGCATTTAAGAAACCTTAGATATTCACTGACAAAACCATAGGTTTCAGAGGTGTTATAGTTAGCTGGACATTTCCCTCGTACAAAACCATTGAAATTCCCACGTTATAGTTTGTTCATCTAACTATAACTCACGCGCCCGCAATGCACTGCTGATGACGTCACATATTATATCACCCATGACATGGTTGGTGACATCACTCATGACATCACTGATGAGATCTCAAATTACATCACTGATGTCTTCACTGATGACATCATCCAGTGAATGTGTGTCTTTCTGAAAATTAAATATTTTTTATATATGTATATCTCAAGGTTGATGGAAGAATAAATGGATATATAAGTGTCTAAATGGATCATTTTTTTTGTAAAATTGATTGTATAACGGACTGATTAAGTGTATCTTAGTGAATACATGGGTTACTGAGTAATGTTTAAATATGTAAATATCTGTATCAGTCTCTCACTTTGTGTATAAGTGACTGCATGGGTTGGTGAGTAGCTACATGAGTGTCTATATGGGTTATTACTTGGTTTTTCGAGTATCAGTATGAGTGTCTGAGTGTCTGTATGGTTCAGTGGAGGGTATTACTTGGTGCATAGATGCATGAATGAGTGCGTCACTGTTTGTATGTGTTGAAGACAGTATGTGTGCAGGACTGTATGGGTGGATGAGTGTGTGTATGGGTGTGTTAGTGAGTGAATGACTGTCTCAATAGTGTCTTTATAAGAAACTAAATATGTTTTATACTAGTATATGTGAGTATTGCTGTATATAAGTGAATATATGTGAGAGTGAGAGATTGGATGAGTTCCTATATGAATAAGTATGTGTTTCTTTAAGTGATTGTTTTAAAGAGTAAGTATGTGTAACTTCCTGTAGAAGTAAGTGTGCTGGTTTGTGTATAACTGTATATACAAGTAAATGGATGTTTGATTCTTTATTAGCATGAGTGACTATGTGTGTGAGTAACTCTATGGATAAGTGGCGGTGTGTAACAGGATGTATAGGTGTATGAATACATATGATGAGTGAGTACATGTATGAGTGACTGTATAGGACTGTTGGTGTATGAGTGGATGTGTATGTAGATCTTAGAATTACTGAATAGATTGTTGTAACTGGTATTGGTATGACCATTGTTTAGAAAATGTTGGTTTCTATTTTTGAGTGTGTGTATCAAAGGTTATATTAGTGTGAGAGGCGGTCTGCCACTCTATCACAAGGATGATGCCATCAGTGATGTCATGAGTGATGTCATTTGAGATGTCATCAGTGATGTCATGAGTGATGTCACTGACCATGTCATGAGTGATGTAATATGTGACGTCATCAGCAGTGCATTGCGGGCGCACGAGTTATAGTTAGCTGAACTAACTATAACGTGGGAAATTCAATGGTTTGGTACGAGTGAAATTTCCAGCTAAATATAACACCCCTTTAACCTATGGTTTTTTCAGTGATATATATATATATATATATATATATATATATATATATCTTTCAGAAGACACCCCTAGCATCTGAGTTTATATCGTGCGGGGGTCCTGCTCGGACATACATTCAGAGACCACATCGATGCATGTGTGGGATACTTTTGCCAGGCCCGGTGACAAAGGACTTCCACATCAATACAATTCATAAAGATTGTGTTAGAAATATATATAGGAAGTGCCTCATGTAAGCAACTACCAAGAGCCTGTTGGCTGTTGCTCATCAACTGGCTTGCTTTCTCATCCTTGGCAGCTTTCTTATAAAAAAGATGGGGCAACAAACACCAGGACTAAATCTAATAGTGCTGTTTGTGTGTGCCTCTGTCAAGCAAAACACACAGATCAGCCTCCCTAGGTCCTCATAGTTGAAGGAATGACAAAAAAATGTATATATTAAATATTAGTTATATTTAACATCTAGTGTCCATACTCATGATTAAAAACAAGTCACGTGTTTAGACCATTCTAGTGTGAATGGCCGCCATGTTTCATTGCCACACAACGAGTTACTGGCAAATCCATCAGGAACAAGGACCAAGGATCATAGATTTATGTACCATTCCTGTAATAAAATGAAGTGGACAGACAACAGGAAAATGAGATATATACAAATCATACCACACAAGTGTTTTTTAAAAAGAAAGTGCACACACCAATCAGTCCAGCTGCATCATGAAGTTATGATAAATATCATATTGCATTTACCGTATAACCCCTGGGTATATACCTACCAGTAGTCCATCGGAAGAGTGTATCTGGAGAAAAAAATGTAAGAGGGGAGAGCCTTTACCAAAATGCATTCCAGATTAGAAGTTGAGATATATAAATATCTGTGTTTGGAGAAATCCTTTGGAGGATGGAAGAAAGTAACATATATTTATATTGGTGCTTCTATTTAAACAAAACATTCACTAAAATTGAAGATGTACTTCATTTCGCCCTGATTGGGTGAAAATAAACATGTGGGCTGTTAACCATTCATTTCTAACCCAGCATATACATAGTCACTCAGGAATCTGCAACAGCGTAAGTCCTGCAGTCTAAATTGCTTTTAGGATTATTTACGCTCTGTCTTTATGCCCTCCAGTTCATTTGGTTTGGATTAATAAGGTGGGCAACTGTGCTTAAAGTAAATCTACATGAACTTGAAATAATGCGTTTTTTGGATTTTAAATTACATTATAAAGATGCCTTTGCTCGCAGCTGAAGGACATGTATAAATCCAGTCCAGGTTTTATTGAAAACTGAATTAGGCATGATGGGAGTCTTTCTAAACCAAATGAACTGGAGGGCATAAACACGGAGCAACACAGAATGTAAATAATCCTAAAAGCAAGTTAGACTGCAGGACTTACGCTGTAGCAGTTTCCTGAGTGACTGTGAATATGCTGGGTTAGAAATGAATGGTTAACAGCCCACATGTTTGTTTTCATCCAATCACGGCGAAATGAAGTGCATCTTCAATTTTAGTGAATGTTTTGTTTAAATAGCAGCACCAATATGGCGCATTTCAGGTTGAGAAAGGCAGTTTAACTGCCGAAACGCGTCCCTGTTTTTTTCCATGGATCCGATGTAACCTGTGCAATAAACGAGAGAACCCCCATGATGACGAGTGCTGTCCCCTCAATCAGATACAGTTGGGGATTTCTTTCTATACATTCTGCGCGCTAGCGATAGCGCCATCTCCAAAGCACCACCAGCGTTCTGGCAGCACACCAGTTTTACCGCAAATTGGATTCTGAATATATCTATCATCTCGTATGACAGGTATCAAGGGCTGTGCAGCTTATATGATCTTATTCATGGAGCCATTTGGTTGAAGTAGTTGAACCAGGATTCGAAGCACCCACTCTACTCCCACTGGACATGAGCATGAGGTTGGATTTAAGGGTTTTGCACACTGAGGCATTTACACACAGGGAAGTTATAAAAGGTTAAGAGTGGAACAGCCAGCCAGGATTAAGGGAACATGAATCATTGGTACCAACCAGTTCATTAAAAGGGCAATGATAGTGAATGTAACATGCCACTGAACCCCCACTGACATAATGTAATTGACTCCTTATCCCACTCTTAACTCTTCAATGGTATTGAATTCATTGTTGAGGGGCCAGGGGAAGAGTATGAACTAGAAGTTGTAGAATACCCAGAGCACTTTCTGTTTCTCTCAATGAGTTTCAGAAGCCCTGTGACCAGGGCTATTAAAGGCAGTGTCAGGGGTAGCTAGAGGAGAAACTATATTAGGCCATGCAGAGGTATTTGATAGGTACTTAATGTATTCTAATGCACTTCCGCAAACCAACATGAAAACTAATCATGGTCCTATCAGTACCCCACCCCTAGAACCTGCTGAGCAGCCTCCACTACTACCCTAGCCGAGTATCCTCCATGAGGCTGTACATACTAAAAATGTCCAGAACCACTGCATCAAGATGAGTGTGTGCTCTAAGTAAAAATCTGGTACTGTGTACCTCTCTTAATAATTGTAATAAACAAAAGCTATTGCAGAGCCTGATGTGTACCTTCAGGGTATAGTCCACATTAGGGGTAGGGGCCGTCCCTCAGCTCCTAACCAGGATCCCTCTTCCTTAGGCTGTAAATGAGAAAATATACACAAAGGCTGCTTACCAGATGAGTGTTGATGCTCCAGGTGACAGAAAATGTACTTGTTACCTCCTTTTTTCTTCCTATTTGCAATAAGACAAATGTATTGCAGAGCCTCCAGGTCATCTGCTCGGTACAGGCAACACTATGAGAGAGCGGCATTCCCTCTACCCCAACTTAGAGTCCCACCATAAAAACATCCCAAATCGCTGCATCCAGATGAGCATTGGTACACCAGGTGACAAGCTGTCAAGGCCAATCAACTGAAAAACAGGTCTTCTGCTTGAGCAAAGATTTTATGGCACCTTTGACATGCTGTCCCATCAAAAGAAATTCTGGACAGTTTTTTGTTCTCCAGGATGCCCTGCTTAAGTCCAATACAATTTCCTTCACACCTGCTGTTGGCATATACATTTGTTCAAGCAGAATCTGAGTGATGCCATATTGGAAATGAAGCACATTTTTCTATTAGCAAAAAAGATAGGTCTGGCCAATTCAGAATGGTTTCCATTTTCTCTTGTACTGTTGTATGCCCAGGGTGAAATAGGAAATTCTACCAAATGTACATGAAATTAACATTTGTCAATCTTTACGAATAGCGGGTTCTGAAGTAGTTTCTGCAAAATTGCTCTCACCTGAGCCACATGTTCCTGTTCATTTTGGGAATAGATTGGCGTATTGTCAGTATACACAATCACACAAATATCACGAAACTCTCTCAACACGTTGCTAATATAAAACTGGAGTGCAGAAGGGGTATTTAGGAATCTGAAAGGCATGACACAATATTTGTGCAGCTTATACTTGGCATGGAATTCTGATTTCCATTTGTCACCTTGTTTGACCCTGATGAGATGGTATGTCCTCCCAAGTTCCAATTTAAAATAAATGTTGTAGGGTCTTACCTGATCTAAAAGAACAGGGATTAAGGAGACTGACTATTGTTTTTAACAGTCACTCTATGTAGGGCTCTATAGTCAATGCAGAGCCTTAACTCCCCAGTTTTTATTTGGAACAAAACACTACTGTGTGGACATAGGTGTGATGGAATATCTAATGATCCCATATGACAGAAGCTTATCTAAATATTTTTTCCAGTGTTTAGTCTTGGGCTCAGTCAAAACGTAAATTCAGCTTCATGGCACATTTGCCCATGGGACAAGGACCATCCAGCATGCAATACTTCTATGAGAAGGTACGAGGTAGCTTTTATCTTAGAAAGACAACCTTAAAATCATCGGATTGCTCAGGCAAGCCATCATCACTTTGTTTGATATGACAGCGCAGATTACCTCAAGAGAGTGCTAATAGCAAAATTACAAACAATGTCTAGAATCTAAATTTACCTTCCAAGTCATCCAACTTATCTAGGGGTTATGCAATTGAAGCCATGGTACACAATGGATATCTCCAAACACTGGGATATTGTCAAGATCAAAAAAGATTTTTTTCAGTATGCCCATTATCACAGATCCTATCTAGAGGCTTTGTTGAAAAGCAAATAGACCAGAGGGCAATTTAGAACCATTGACCACACTAACTGGCTTAAGTTTTTCTTTTTGAACTATTGATACTGCCAGACGTTTGGCTAATGACATATTCAGGAAATTTCCTTTAGCCCCTGATTCCAAAAACATAGGCAATTCATTGCTCACAGAAAAATATCAAGGATATAGTTATTATGAAATGTTTAGGCATTTTAGTCGAAGTGTCAACCAAATATTGTAAGATCTGACTCTGACATGCATGCAATGAGTAGGTCTAATCCCTCATCAAGTTTCCCTATGTCCCGACTGACTGTTTTCAAAGTTTCTGCAACTTTTTTTGAGGTCTTGGGTTTAACAGGGCATTCACAAACAAAGTGTTCCACTTTGCCACAGTAGAGGCAAAAGTTTAACTTAGGTTTTGTTTTCTATCTCTGCCTTTGAAAGGGACCCGTGGATTCTCCAAATTTGCATGAACACCCTCTGCACTTTTGGGTTTAATCCCTTTCTGCTCATGACAAACAACCACTGTCTTGTCCCCCCCTTGCTCACTAACATTTTCTTTCACTTAGATGATAATCTAACCTGACCACCAGATCTTTAAATATAAATTCTGTACATTCTTTGGGGAAATCAACAATTTGTGAGTGAGCTTCTTTCATATTCTCTCTTAGACCTCTATAAAATAATGGGGACCATTTCTCCTGTGATCAATTAGTTTCAGAGAATAGCCTATTGAAATGAGCAATACGCGCAAGAAGATCTTTATTTCCTTGTCTCAAGTTTAGGAACTCATTGTCGCTTGCTTGCATAAAAATTTGTTTGACAAATAGTTTCCACATGGCTGACTTGTATCCCAAAAAATCAAACAAAAGTGGATCATTGTTTTTCGCCAGAGGTATGGACCCTGCTGCAGCATTACCCACCAAGTAGGACAATAATAAATGCAACCTTGGATGCGTCATCTACAAAGGATGCTGGCTTGCAGACAAATTGTAATTGACATTAATTCATAAACATATTATATTTGGAGCTATCCCCATTGAATCTTTCTAAAGTTGCCAACGGAATGTGTATAGGCGTTGAGACTGTTAGATTCACTGTGGGCTTTCCAGGAGGAACTGCGCTAATGGGGTTCTGAAGATTACCCGTGGATTTACAAAGAGTGACAGTTTTTAGAATGGTGCCTACATTACTTCCCCAAGGACCGAGTTCTGGATTTGTATCAGATTTCAAGTTCTGATTTTCCTAATACAAAGTGTGTAATTCAGTTGCGCATTTGATAAGGCTAGGGCCATTTTTGCCACCAATGGTGGATCTTAGGCTAAGGCTTGTGACAGACCGTGGGTGTTAAATTGGTCCTCCAAATCCATCTTACTCTGGCTTATCAAATTTTTGTGGGCTTGACTTCTCATATCATATCTCACCTGACAATTAGTAGTGAGTCATCTCCAAACTTTCCCCTTTTTCCCTCTCATATAGCGTCTTGTGGTTTGGATTAGTGGTGAGCCACATTTCTTTGAACACCACAATATGTCTTGGTGATTTGAAACGCCAGCTGGATCAATCCTTAAGACCCAAAGTTATGGTAAAAACATAAAAAGATGCCAGTGCACAAACCTTGCTCTAGTGTGTTCTTTCCTTTTCCTATGTGGAGTTTATATCTCTGGTGTGAGCATGCATTGCTTAGAGGGTCTATTTTTGTTTGCCTAGCTGTGAAGCTCAGATTTATCTTTGTTCTACCTTTTCTTCAAGTGAGGATTCCTGGTGCAGGAGTGGGATCCAGCTTGGAGCAGAATAAGGGGAAAGTCCACAGAGATGCAGTGGAGCAGAGATGAGGCCCAGTGTAAAGAAATCAGGTACGTCACTCAGGCCCAACAAGAGCATCTTCTCCGTTCAAGAGAAGCGAAGCCAAGCAATCAACACAGAGTTGGGCACAGTATTTATAGTAGGGCGCTAGATAGGGCCACCAAGACACAAGAGACTGCATTCAAAATATTGCAAGATCTCAGTTTGTTCTTTTTGTTGCAGCATTATGATCTGAAGATGTACAGCCAACAATCTTATCCCTCACTACAAGGATCTGATTCAAATAATAAAGGTGGGCGTACAAATGGAGCAGCGTCATAATGGGGAACATGGAAGCATGGGTGTCAGACCAGTCTTATTGGATATCAAGGTACTGTGGTGGGTACTGACGAAAGCAACAAGAGAAGAAGGGGGATACCAACAAGTGGAGCAGTTCACAACAGTTGCAACACTATAAAGCTATTGCAAAACCTAATGCTCATCTTCAAGATAAAGAAATTAGGGCTGAGGGGCCTTCCCGACTACTTCAACCCACGATCCCGCCGTAAGGCTGTACAGGAAAAAACGCCCAAATCCACTGCTTTCCAGAAGAATGTGGGTGCTCTAGGTGACAAGCTGCCACTGCCTACCTCTCCTTCTAGTTGCAACAAAATAAAACTGTTACAGAGCCTCCTGCTCACCTGCAGGGTAGAGACACCACTAGGGGTGAGAGGCATTCCACATCTTTAACATAATTCACTGCCTTTTATATTTTGTCCTGATTATACATTTGAAAATCAACAGACACTCACCTAAACAGATATTTTTATTTCATACTTGAGAAGTTTTATTAACGTGTATTTGTAAAGGACAATTTCACTTAAAAGAGCATGTTGGCACATAATTTTGGATGTTCATTGTTACTGAACGGTACGTAGGGGCAGATGTACGACCACTACATCTTGCAACTCGAAAATTCGATTTTTAGGAGTTGCAAAATGAAATGTACCAATGTGTCTTAGAGACATTAGCGATTCCCAATGGGGCCGCAAATGACCTGCCTCATCAATATTCATGAAGCAGGTTGCACTTTGCAACGCCTTGGAAATGGGCAATAACACACGCATGGTGGCCTGCTGGGGACAACAGACCACAGTATCTGTGTTGGATTGTAAATAAAGCAGCTTGTTAAAAACAAATGCAGCCCATTTTCCTTAAAGGTAAATGGGATGTGTTCAAAAAGAAAAATGAAATGTTTCTGTTGCATTTTTTAAGAGTATGGACCACTGCCAGCTCTTAAAAATTGTTTCACTGCCAGTCACAAAGGGGAAGGGGTCCCCTGAGGACTCCTTCTGGTTTGCAAACAGCTTACCTGCCTACTTGAAGTAGGTGGCAAACTGCAATTGTTTTGCTATGACAGTCTGGCCGCAAAAAAATCGTACATGCTCTTGTGACAATTAGGGAGGGGCGCTCTTGGCGCACCACTTCCGAATACCGACTCGCAAACCTTATTGTGCAAGTTGGTAATCAGTTCATGACTCGCAAAATAGGGTTAGTACATGCTAAAATCCTTCGCAAACAGCCTGATTCTCCATTCCCAACTGCTAAAAGCAGTCATACACCTGGCCCGTAATACTGCTGGGAATTGAACCTGTGACCATGAGGTCACACACAGATACCTACAGTCGATGCATTAGTCTATTGAGCCTGCAGTCACAGTAAGGAAGGAGGGAATGGTGACAATGTGAAACTTCCTTCTTCTGGCAAAAAAGTGTATGATTTTTCCACAAAACGTAGAGTGGAAAAGCACGCCTGTTTTAAAGATTTGGGAAAAGTCGTGAACTTGGTGAAGTCATTTATATAATAGTGAAATTAACAAGTTTGCAAATTCCTTCACTCCTAATTGATTTTCTCTCGCTTAAAAAGAACTTATCATTGAGAAAGCATAATAAGAACAAAACCTATTGTTTTAATTGCCTGCACTTGGACCATCATGAGTATTTGTGTGGAACAGCCATTCACCACTAGGCACAATCAGCCACCTTCTCTCCCCAACCTGTCCTAACTCTCTAAATCCCTAACAAGTGTTGCTTTGTATAGGTTCAAGTGGCACTCTCAGCACTGAGTGGGTATTAAAAGCTCATTCCATTTTGTGCCTTTTGCTTTCACACACAGTGCTTGCTGGAACCGAAAAAAGGGTTGGTACTCTTTGGAAAGAAGTTGCAAAATATAATACTGCGGTAACATATTTATGGAGGAAATAAACAGAACTTTTCTTTTGTTAAATTGATTTACACTAGCCCTTTCTGAGGTAATAGAAAAATTGTAACAAATGTTCTCCTAGCCCTAGGACTAAAGCTGGTCGGATGCGGCTCTTGCCCGAAACCTTTCAGAGAAAAACATACATTTAATGTCATATAAGAAGTTGTGCCCCCTGAATATTGAATCAGCACTATCGATGGGCCAGACTATTAAGAACAAAATATTGACAGGTAAGTCCAGATTTTCAATTCCTAACGGCACATATATTTACCTACAAGGTACGTATATCCTCAAGGTATGTAGATGTCGAGTTAGGAATTGTAAATCTATACTTCTTTATATGCACATATTTTGGCGCTCAATGTTTTGTCCTCAACAGTAGTATGACACAATACTGTTTGTGTCGATATTTAGTAGCACAATCATATATAGCTTGCCAGATGTTATACAGACAACATTTTGAAAAATAATATCGAGGAGCAGAAGTATACAGTTTTAAATATTGTGAGGCACAAATTTGTTTGCAAAAATATCATTGATAAGAATATCGATATTAAGGTAAGTAATATGATGTTAAAAATATCTATGTTTTTAATATCGATGTTGAAAATATCTATGTTGTTAATACCGTTTATAAAAATATCATTGTTAATAATATATTTTAAAAATAATTTTTATGTATTTTAGTATATATTTTAATTGTATATGTTCTAAATTGTTTTTATAATTATTGTTAATGTTTTTTAATATAGTTCCTCATTACGAGTACAGTGCTTCTGGAACTGGCGTACCCACACTGGCGGTCCGACCGCTGCCAACTCGGCAGTTCAACTGTCCAATTACAAGTCTTACGGTTGGACCACTGCAAGACCACCTCCAGACCGCTGCCTCCAAGAGCTGAGCTTCCAGGGCAGCAGTGGTGGGGATAGCAGCGGAAAATGGTGGTGGTACTGGCATGGCACCACTGTTGTAATTATGACCTGCCATTCCGCCGACCTTTTCATGGCGGGGACGCCGCCTTGAAAAGGTTGGCAGAAAAGCAGGTTTTGAGGGTGAAAACATGTTCCCAGGGTGAGTGTGCCCTGGGGACATGTTCATGGTGACTCTTATGTGTGCCCCGATGCCGTCAGCACAGTTGCGCTCACTGTTGCTCCTGCTGACCGTGCTGCAGGGACACAGTGCGCCCGACCACGCAGATGCACTTCAGCATGGCCACAGCATGCCACCGCCATGACTGGGCTGCAGCAAGACCGCCAGCCCCGAGTTTAAGTTGTAATGCAGCAGTTGGGATGCCACTGGCTTGACAGCATTACTCCGACTGCCGCTGCTGCGTGCTGGCGGTCTTCCCTCCAGGGTCGTTACCTGCCCCTTACTTTGTTCATTTTTAATAGTTTTTAAATTTAATTCAATAGTTTATTTGCACTTTCAATGCCGTTGTGGGTTTTGGGCTACTAGGGCGGGAAGTAAATTAAATATAAGTAATAATTAAGTATTAACTAATATTCATTATTTAATTGATAATTAATTATGATAAGTTGTGTAATTAAAATATTTCTTAAGTTACATATGAGAATCGGGTTGTGTTTTAACGGGTAAAGGGTGGGAAATTAAATAAGTATAATTAATTTATTATTAAATAATTGTTATTAATTGTTTAATTGATAATTATTTATATAAAATATGTATATTAGTTTTCTTTTAAATATATATTCAGTGCGTGTTGTTGGGTTTGTAGGGATAAAGTGTGGGAAGGTAATTAAATATAAATATTTTATTATTAGTTAATTACTATTGTTTAATTGACAATTATGTAAAATTTGAAATTATTACGATTTATAAAAATATTTTAGTGTGTGTCGTTTACTTTGTAGAGGTATAGGGAAGGAAGTTATGTAAATAATAATAAACGTAAAAATAGGCATTCATTGTTTTAAAAGTATGTTATTTAGTATGTAATGTGTTCATTGTGTTATGCTTTTTAATTGTAAACAACAAATATATTTGTTGGTTGTTATAATTGTGAAAATATAGTGTGGTACTTTAATTATATTATTATTATTCGTTTTAATTTAAAATGTTTTTAAATATGTAATTTTTTCACTTAAACAAAAATAAAAAATTAATTATAAATATGTTATTTGTTAGAACTTGCTGGACATAGGGTTCCTGCACTTATGTTTGCAGATGACACCCTACTAATATCCAAATCGCCCACGATTTACAGACGACTTTAGACAGTTTTGTTCCAATAGAGGTTTGGAAATGAACGTCTCGAAGACAAAATATATGGTCCTTAATGCCTGCTACACAACTAGACCCAGTCCCAAGCTCAAGGGTTCCTTACTTGGGCCTGTGCACACATTTGACAATCTAGGATTCATTCTTAATAAGCAATTTCACTGGCGACACCATATGGACAGGTGTGGATTAAAACTTGAACAACACCCTGGAGGTGCAGAGCAGGTAAAGATGTCGCCCAATATCCCCAGTACTTCAAATTTACAGCCAACAGCTTACGGGAGCTGCCCTATATGGGTTGGAGTCCTGGGGTCACAAAGATGCAATGTCTCTCAATTTAGTCAAAAATTGATTTTTGCACCAGCTGACAGGCCTTCCTGCCAGCGCTCCATTACTCCCTCATAGGGTAGATATGGGCATTAGGCCAATATCAGAAGGGACAGGATTGAGGCTAATTCTCTGTTGGAGGAGACTCTTGGAAACCCGAGCTCATAACATACTGCAGGAGAATCTAAGTCTTCTGTCAAAATCCCATTGATTAGATACATCATAGATATACTAGGAATTCTGGGTATAGGGTCCCTGTTGTAAGACCCATTGGCTGGGTCCATAAGCAGGAATACCATTAAATCACATTATGCTCAGTATAAATCAGATTTAATGCAGTCCCTAGCCACGTTTGGCCCCTTGTCGGATGCTTTTCTAGCGGCAGAAAACGAGTTCAAGATGGAAGGGTTTCTTGACGTGATCGAACCTGCGGAAGCAAGCAAACTATATCTGCAGTTTCATTACGTCAGTTTCATTACGGCACTCTTCCTCTGTTCTCCTTCACCTCAGGCTGGGGTAGGTGGGATTGTCTCACCTGCGGTGCCTGTAAAGAATCTGTGGAGCAAATCATATTTATTTGCCCTGCCTATGGCAAGAAGAGGAAAACAAAGATCCTTCCAAGATGTCGAATACTAGGGATGAGAAAGCATGTAGAGGCTCTTCGTATTTTAAGATATGGCACAAAGCAATGCATTGTCTTCACCGTTTCTCGTTACCTTCTGGCGATGGAGAGGATGATCCTTAATTAAAATACGGAGCCGACTACATTGATAGCAGTGGAGGCCCTTAATGTTTCTGTCACCTCACCCCCATCAGTCACATGTGACGCTGTGGCATAAGATTACAAATACCTCAAAATAGCTGAGAGCGGTCACAATTCAGGCCACATTTGCACATACAGGAAATGATCAGGGTCTGCTTTGAGTTCTCGACTGGTTCCAAACGCACTGGCACTTTGTGTACATATTAATCAAGACTGTATTTCCATACCCTTGTGATTTTATATATTGAGCTTCCAAATGTTCTGATAGTATAGATTGCATGATGTTGTTTTATGTTGGCTTTACATATTAATGGTGTGCAATAGCATGATTTGAATGTTTTACATCAATGAAACTCTCTTTTGTACTTTAGTGGCTTGTAGACTAAATACATTATTTTGAATTGAACTGAACTACTCTCTCTCTACTTTTGCACAGACTGGAGTGGAAATGGTACATTTTACCCCTCCTGAGGCCAACCCTTTCCATACTGTTACAAAGACTGGAGTAGAAATAGTAAATGTTACTACTCTTGAGTCAAACCCTTTCCCTACTGTTATACAGACTGGAGTGGAGTGGGAATAGTAAATATTACCTCTCTGCAATCCAACACTTTCCCTTCTGTTGCACCGAGTGGAGTGGGAATAGTAAATTGTTACCTCTCTTGAGTCCAAACTTCTCTCTACTGTTGCACCAACTGGAGTGGTAATAGTAAATGTTACCCCTCCGCAAACACTTTCCTTACTATTGCAGTGATTGGAGTGGGAATAGTAATTTGTACCCCTCCTGAGTCCAACGCTTTCTCCACAGTTGCACTGACTGGAGTGGTAATAGTGCATTTTACCCCTCCTGAGTCCAATGATTTCCCTACTGTTGGAGAGACTGAAGTGGGAATAGTAAGTATCATTCCTATAATTTTATAGTTTTGTTCATATTGTATAGATTTTTTATTATTATTATGTTTCTGTTTATTTAACATTATATTATTTTTATTTATGAATGTTTTTAATATGTAATATACATTTAGTAAGATGGAAGTTTTTAATTTTGTTTACTTGTGTAATTAAATTGGTATGATTTTTAGAAATGTTTCCAGTTGTTTTTCACACTTTGTAATTTATTGTGTATAAGTGTATGTATATGTATATATTTATATATTTGTTGTTTTTTAAAGTTTACAAAAAAGTGTAAATTGTAATAAAAATATTATTATTTTAATAATAGTTTTCAATTATATATGTTTAAATAAACATACACATATATGAGGTTTTGTTATAAGTAATAAATGTATATATAATTTTAAGATATTTAAATATATTTAATTTACATTATATTACCGTTCAACATTAATATATTTAAAGTTCACTATGTTTAAATATGTTTAATGAATCCAAAATTCTCAAGTAAATGCACACTCAGAGTCTCAGGTATGCCAGGCAGGTAGCCGTTTATTGCTCGTTACGCGTTTCGACCGTAGTCTTGATCACACGAACATACAAGCACTTCACGTGAGTATCAATAAAGTTAATTGAAGTAAATACACCCAAGTAATGACAATTGACAAAGGACTATACTTTAGGTAGCCTTTTCCAGCACTGTTAAACGGCAGACATTTTGTAATATGCAAGTATCCAGCATCTGAATACACTTTCGTACATTTGATCATTTTGAAAAATGTTCATCATTATAAAAACGTTTTTGCAACCTTTTTTTTCATTACCATTCTAAGGCTTAGTGCCTTGTCGTTGTTGTGGCTATTTATTACGTGGATAAAATTAAGCTTTTTATATCTTATAAATATTATTTTTTTGTTATATCGCTTAAGTGGCCGGCCTAACAAATGTATCTGTTGATCACATTTTTGCTCGAAATTGCCAAACATTCGATAAAACACAATCAGCAGACATTTTGTAATGAGAACGTTCTGCCTATGAATGTGATTTCATTGAAATATCACTTCATTTCATACTCATGCATTTAGACGTTTAGACATTTTTTCTCATTTTTGTTTTTTTTATAACGCACTAGTGGCTTTTAGCATAAAAGTTACATCAGTTACCCATATTATATATATTTTGTCGGTCTAGTGCCTAATGCCAGCCATTTTTGGTAACAGATATGTCCTAACAGTTGTGTTTTTCTAAAAATAGCCTATACATACGGCCTAGTGCCAATTTATAAGAGTAGGTTATATCAAAACAATCTATATTGTTATATTGCATAAACATTGTATGCAACCGCCATTTGTAAATTACCATATTCATATTATATCATATTGTCATACCTAAATTCGTGAGTAGCAAAGTGTAAGAAAATAAGCTAAATTACATAAGAAAATAGAAGCAATTATATTATATATAGGAAACATAAAAGTCTCTTATCTGCATTCAGTGTTGACCCGAGCCCGGGGAAGAAAAGGGTAGGGGACCTGTGAAGTGACCGTACATAGGGTGGGCCCCTTCCTTTCCTCCTGTGAATAAGTAAACACAAATAAGAGATATATGATTTAAATTGCAGTTTCCAAAAGGGACAAATTACATACACTGAAACTGTACTACTCAACCCTGTAATACTAAAACATTTCTAACTATTTACCAAGATAGGTTCTATTTAATATGGAGATGTGAGGCTAATTCCTCATCGAGGTTGTGTCCTCCTGGGAACAAGTTTCCAGTTCAAGTATCCATTTTGATTCCTTTTGTCTCAGTGACAACTCCCTATTGCCACCCCTCAAGCCCAAAGCTATTTGTTCAATGACAAAGAATCGAAGCAAGGAATTATTGGATTGATGGAATTCAAGGAAATGCCTGGCAATGGAGTACTGTATATTCACATTTGTTATTGCTCTGAGGTGTTCCATAACTCTTTTCTTCACCATGCATGTGGTACTGCCCACGTACCTAAGTTTACAAGAACACTCAAGTACGTACACAGTACGTGCCGGTTTTCGGGCACACTGGTGTTATGCACCAACTGACAATGGTCTCGGTCTCGGAATGACCCGCTTTCAAGGAATCAAGTTTAAATATGTTTATAATAAGAAACTATATTTTTGTGTTCGGTATTAGTATATAACGATATATTTTTTCAGATATTTTTGTTATTTACATTATAAGTATAGGATAACGATATTTTGTGCTCGATATTTTTGACATAATATTTATGTCCCACGATATTTGTGGTTTCGATATTTTATCAGTGAACCTTAGCAGGTCGGGTCCCTCTGCTCATCTGGTCCACCTCGCTTCTCTTCTTGTGCAGATGCTACATGGTCTCACGCTTTACCCTTGCTTACTCATCACTTTTGGTGTCATGTATGAGTCTCAGTCTGTTTTAAACATCAATTAACTGGTTATTTCTCCCACCTTCACAGCTGGGGTTCCGTGAATTACCTGTGCTTGCCTTTCAACTTACTCAGCAAAAGCCCACAAAGTGACATTTGAAAGAAGTTTGCAAATTAGGAAAGTACACTCTGGTGGCAGACTAGAGAAGACGGATTTGGAGCAAGCAACATCTTTACTAAGTCTGACTTCAAAGTGTGAGACTCATGGATTGGAGGAAAGTAGTACCTGGCCAATCTCTACCTCTTCTAGTAAGTTTATGTTACATGTGAAGTTTTATACCACACAGCGATTTATAGTATATGGAGCACTGGAAATGAATGCAAGATCGTGTACATCAAGAGGAGATTTTTTGAACTACAATACACATATTTATATTTACATTTAATTTATTTACATCCTTTTGGGCAAATGAATATTATGTTATTTGTCAAAAGAAAAAGGTATGCTGTTCCTAAAAGGGACAAAGGACAAAGGGGAGTAGGTCGAAGAAAAGGATCCATACAAGGGGAGTAGTTCCTTTTTGGAAATGGTGCCCTCACAAACCCTTGCGGGTGTCATGCTTCATCATCAGGCTGGCTCCTCATCGGGCCGGCGCTGCAATGTCTGATGGGCACCCTCAAGGGGGTTCTTTATCGGAGATATTTTTCCAAAGCCGTGATGTGAAGTACAAGTTAAGGGCCCTTTATGTAGATTGGGGAAACATAGGTGTTGATGTAGTGATTAGTGAATTAAAAAAGGCTAGGCAAGTCTCAAATCAAATTTTAATCCATGAGTATGCCTGACTTAATAAAAACATGATGTCACCAGGGTCAATGATCCCTGGTAACTTATAAGGTCAACATGTTTCATGCCGTCAATTTGTCAAGATGTGATCTAGGGCAATTCTTAAGGGTCGTAAAAGTTATAACTAATCTACACAGTGTGTGGGACCAAGGAGCAACAAGTAGTGTCCAAACACTAAGTACCCCATAAGTTTATCCGCAGAATGTAAAATCACTGACCCAGTGAGGATGATATCATCACCTCCTCAAGAGAAACACTGAGATAAACCCTAAAATATTTTGAGTGGTCATTCTTTGGAAACCTTTACCAATAACCTACCCCTTCTCATTTGCCACTCCCAAGGATTGCCCTAGATCACATCTTGACTAATTGACAGCATGAAACAAGTTGACAGTATAAGTTACCAAGGATCACTGTCCCCACTGGTAACATTACATTTTTAATAAATCAGTCATACTCATGGATTAAAATGTGATTTGAGACTTGCTTAGCCTTTTTTAAGTCACTAATCACTACATTGACACCTACATTTCCTCAATCTATACAAAGGGCCCTTACCTTGCACTTCACATCACGGCTTTGGAAAATGATCTCCGATAAAGAGCCCCCTTGAGGGTGCCCATCAGACAATGCAGCGCCGGCCTGACGAGGAGCTAGCCCGATGATGAAGCATGACACCCGCAAGGGTGTGTGAGAGCCCCATTTTCCAAGAAGGACTCCTCCCCTTGTAGTGGCTCCTTTTGTCTGACCTACTCCCCTTTGCCCTTTATCCCCTTTAGGAACAGTACACCTTTTTCTTTTGAGAATTAACAGTGGAGCATGTATGCTGGACCTTAATGCAATCTAAGTCCCCAATTTTTTTGTGATGGATTATATTATTTCGCCAAATTCACACATTTAGGCCCTGATTATGAGTTTTGCGGTGTGGGAGCGGACCGCCATACCGGCGGCCTGCTCCCGCATCGCAAAACCCGTGTTTCCACAAGATTACGAGTTTCCTCGTGTCTGGCGGGCTTTTATTGGTGGTCCCATGGTGGTGCCTCTGAAAATGGGCACGGCAATGGGAATGACCCCAAAAAATTCCTGCATGGCATGGACTATTAAGTGCACACACAGGGGGGGCACATGTTGTGCCCCCCTATATGTATCCCCATGCAAATGAGCAACAGGGGACTCTGTAAGAACCCCTTTGTTTCAGGACAGCCAGCCTTTCCATGGAGAAAAAACCTCCATGACACCCCGCTGGGCACACAGCACCAGCGGCGTATTATTGAGGCCCTGACCACTGTCCCACCGCCATGGAATCGAAGTTCCCTGGCAGTTGCGGCGGTGCAATGGCGGTCTGACTGGCCAACTTGTAATGGGATGGTCGGACCGCTAGTGCGGCAGTGGCTGGACCGCTACGGCCACACCCCGCTAGTCTGGCGGTTCTTGGACTGCCAGACTCGTAATGAGGCCCTTAAATCCTTAGAGTCGCCAGACTCCAAAGTCAGCAGCTCAGCCACTAAGTCCCATTTCGTCACTGTAGGTTTTTAATTGATGGACCTTGCTTTAACTGGACATGTAAAGGTCAGACACTCTTTAACCCATAGTACCTTTTTGCTGCTGAAAACTGCTGGCACTCTGCTGTTGAAAGTCATGAGCTCCTGCTGAGGAGCACTATCCCCTCCCTTTCAAATGAAAGAAGTACAGATACTCAGCACCTGACAGTACCAGCCTATTTACTTGTGGCTCGCTGCTTTGCAGCTCTGTAATTTCTAAACGCCTGCATTATTAACTGAGTGGTGCTCAATTTATAGACCTCAAATGTAGAAAGGTTATGTCCGTTCCACTGGGGAATTTCTAACCTTTTATTGGTGCAAAATCTGACTCTGGATGCAAGCAAGAGGCAGGTGCTGCATAGAGGACTTTTTGACAATATCCATAGCACCTTGAAGAGGAGCAGGGGTGTGTGAAATGTTCATATAACTTTCTTTTAGGTAACATTTGCATAATTGTGAAAATAAAAATCCAGCATTCAGCACTACATTTTAGCGCAAAATGCACCCTCACACCGAATATCTATTGAGAAGACGCATTTTATGGTAAAAGATAGTACAAAAAATAAAAGCACCACGAACAACAGTCACTCCCATTCTGTTACTAGCATTTTGTCGAGGAAGTTTTTACTGCAAATGATGCAAAATTATGTGGCGTAGTGTAATTTGTACAAGTGTATTGTGAAATTCCCCAAATTAAGCAAATTACGCCTGCAAATTAAAATTGCGCTTAGGGCAAAAGTGAAAGTGCTGGACACAGAAGTATATTATGAGAGGTCCAGTTGGCACCAGATGAGAGAAAATATTATAAGAAGCTTAAAAAAAAAATGTTAAAAAAAAGAAATTGTCTTAATGGTTTTATTACAACTAGGACGCCTGATCTTATGGTATTTTTTTAAAAACATTTCCGCCTTCATTAATATGTATTTCTTTCTTTTGCCTTCTTGTCGGTATTTTTTCCACATTTATTTGTGTGCTGTATGAAAAGTTGGAAGCCACGTTACTTCCACCCACACGTGTACACTTACACTTGGATGCCTGTCGGATTTACGCCCTGGTGTCACCGATCTATAAAACACCAATACACTCATCAGAAAGCATTAGAGTTGAAGCGCAAATGCATGAGTACACCTGCGACTATTTAAGGAAACCTCATCACTTTTTGATTCCATATCCTGTCAATCTGGATAAATATTGACTGAGCATCTGTGCGTGACAACATGGAGAGTAAGGTAAAAGAAAACCTACTATCTATGGGGCATATCAGCAACACCCGGCGATAATTATCGCTCAGCGCTCTTAGCGTGAGGATAATTATCGCCGGGTAACGTGGATTTTTATCGCTGCGATAGCGTGCTATTAGCAACGCTTATCTCCTCAGCGATAAAAATCCTCACGCTAACTGCCTAACGTGTGATTATTGCTGGAAACCCAGCGATAATCTCACGCAATATGGTGTTAGCTTGCTGATAGGGACTCACAAACTTAGCCATGATATGCACCTTCCATAGGATATCATGGCTAAGTCGGTCCTGAAACAGGCGGAAGGAAAGTAGCGATAACAGGGGTAATCGCTACTTTTCCTGTCCCTATGCTTCATAGCGTGGGGCTTGATGATAGGAGAAATGTCGCTTAGCTCCTGTCGTTAGGTCAGGAACGCCCACTTTGCATCTCATTAGAGATGCAAAGCTGGGCGTTAGGAATCCCCACACTAAAGCAAGGTTTCACGCGTTAGCGTGGCCTTGCTAATTAGGCGATAAAATTATCACCGCTTTTCGGCCAAAAACGGCCGCAAAAGCGGCGATAATTTTTTATTGCCAGCTTGTAAATATGCCCCTATATTTTTCTCTTTTAAAATAAATAAAACAAGTGCATTGCTTTCCGCCTCAATGTATAGGTAAAAATAAATGAAAATGGAAAACGAGCATTGAGTCTTCCTTGTGAACCGACAAGCGCTATATATGTAGGGCCTATCTATCAAGAGGATGTGTCGCTTTTGAACCATGCAACATGATGCGTGCGCGACCCACCCCCACCCAAAATACGATTTATCAAGCCGCGTGGCCCTGAATGACTTGCTAAAGCCAGATAAACGCAACGCTCCATGCCATTGTGTGGGTATTCCCATGCAACACCCATGGATTTTGACGCATTCCCAGATTTACCATTACTGGAAGACCTGGGAATGCATTAATATGCTACACCTCCCCAGGGTAGATGTAATGAGGATAAAAATCTTTATTTTTCCAAAATTCCTCAGGAAACGGTTTTTGTGCATGAAGGTGCTCAAAAACAATCCTGCATGTAACGCAGACACCCTTGAACCACAGTGCAAGGGTGTCCTTATTGGCACTAGGCAGCACAATTATGCACCAACGCTGGGAAACGGCTGGAATGTGCCATATTGTAATAAATATGGCGCATTGCTGCCTTTTCCCCGTAACGCAGCGCAGCAAGGTGACTTGCTGCATTACTTTTAGATATATATGTTTTTACCATAGAAGGATGGCTATAGCCTCCACCTGCCACGGACATTATATTTTCAAGAGTTTCTTCCTAGCCCTCAAACCACTTTTTGGCTGTGTGCTTGCTTCAGTCCACTAGATGGCAGAAGACAAAAAGGAAATGCACATGCAAAGAGGTGCCTCTCTGTAAGCAGGGAGATTTTGTTCAGAGACCACGCCCTTTCCTGTTTGTTAATGAAGGGCCTACTGAGACATCAGGCCAATTCCCCAGTGCTGTGTATTGTGCCCCTCACAGTCAGTGGGGCTTCCTGAAGAGCTGTGGACTTGCAAAGGGCATTGCTTACAAAGAGACCCCCCAGCCCTGTGACATTTTCAAATACCCATGAGAACAGGAAAGAAAGAGGCGGGAAGGGCAGAGGGGGGAGGAAGGGAAAGTAATTATAACAATTACAGAATTTGCATAAGAGCAACTGCTTAAGACACAGGCACTGAAAGGGACCTCTGGGTAGAAAGACTTCATTAAAGACGCCTCGTTCTGTATCAGCCTGGGCACAATCGGTGGTTGCTGGGCCCTCCCAACCTGGGCTGCTTCACTCGTGGGACAAATTGCAGAGGAAGCAGCGTTCCTGCTTTCCAAATTAGAAAGCACTGCTCGGATAATGATCCCTATTACAGCTCCTGGGGCTGTTCATTGTCGGATTCCCCCGGGAGGTCGACGGTATCTGCCAGCGAGAATGCTAATATTGTGTGTGTCAAGGCCGCCTCTGTGGGGTCAAAGATGGCGCTCTTTAGGGTTGGACCATGGGGAGGAGGCGGGGGGGGATGACCAAAGACCAGAAACCTCGTCTGAGAAATTAATCTGGACTTTCTTTTATAGCGCTTGCTGCCTCGTACACTCAAAGTTTCATAGCACTAAACATAACTGACCTTACTAAGAAAAATGAACACTAGGTATCTAACTTACAAGAAGCCTACACCGCTGGAGCGTCACTTTTTATGACGATCCGGTAGTGCAGGCCTCTCAATCATATCTATGAGGCAAAGTCCACCTCCATGGCTTTGCACGGCCTCATAGATATGGAGGGATGTATGACGTTACAACGCACACTTTTACAACGCATGCACTTACAACGCATTTTTTACAACGCATAATCCATTACAACGCATGACATTACAACGCATGACACTACAACGCATTTTTAAAAAATACCTTTACAACGCATTACCATTACAACGCATACTACCTTTACAACGCATACCATTACAACGCATAATATTAAATTACATTTAAGGTAAGTATTAGATAGTATAGGGGTAAAAATTACTATTCTAACTCCAGGGGGTGCAACAGTAGGGTAAGTGTTGGATAGTGTAGGGGTAAAAATTACTATTCTAACTCCAGGGGGTGCATCAGTAGGGTAAGTGTTGGATAGTATAGGGGTAAAAATTACTATTCTAACTCCAGGGGGTGCATCAGTAGGGTAAGTGTTGGATAGTATAGGGGTAAAAATTACTATTCTAACTCCAGGGGGTGCAACAGTAGGGTAAGTGTTGGATAGTATAGGGGTAAAAATTACTATTCTAACTCCAGGCGGTGCATCAGTAGGGTAAGTGTTGGATAGTATAGGGGTAAAAATTACTATTCTAACTCCAGGGGGTGCATCAGTAGGGTAAGTGTTGGATAGTATAGGGGTAAAAATTACTATTCTAACTCCAGGGGGTGCATCAGTAGGGTAAGTGTTGGATAGTATAGGGGTAAAAATTACTATTCTAACTCCAGGGGGTGCATCAGTAGGGTAAGTGTTGGATAGTATAGGGGTAAAAATTACTATTCTAACTCCAGGGGGTGCATCAGTAGGGTAAGTGTTGGATAGTATAGGGGCAAAAATTACTATTCTAACTCCAGGGGGTGCATCAGTAGGGTAAGTGTTGGATAGTATAGTGTAATATTATGCGTTGTAATGGTATGCGTTGTAATGGTAGTATGCGTTGTAATGGAATGCGTTGTAAAGGTAGTTTTTAAAAATGCGTTGTAGTGTCATGCGTTGTAATGTCATGCGTTGTAATGGATTATGCGTTGTAAAAAATGCGTTGTAATGGTAGTGCGTTGTAAAAGTTGCGTTGTAAAGGTTGTTCCCCATATGGAGTAAGACAAGGCCGTTCATAGCGCTGCGTGGCCGTACTATACGTCAAGGAGGTGTTTCATAGCCGTTGCTGTGAGTGTTTCCAGCCAACAGCCATGGATTTTGACACTGCCCCAGATTTACAACATCAGGCAAACCTGTGGCAGCAATAAACACGTATGCCTCCCCAGAGAAGGCATAACAAGGAGAAATGTTTACATTTAGAACCAGTGGTCGAAGTGGGGAATAAAAAGTAGGGGAGCTGTGGGCGGAGGATCAGAGAGCGGGAACAATCTGAGGATTCGGTCAGTGGGCGGAGTCAGAGGTGTGGCCTAAAAGAGCAAAACATCCCAATTATTAGTATTTGTATGGCATTTTAGTGACCAGTTACAGCTTATTACATTATTTAACCTATGGAAATGCATGTTTAGTTAAGGTTTAATATGAGTTATTGACGTTAAAATACATTCACAAATTGGGATACATTTCCAATCACAGAATGTCTCAAATATGCTTAAAGTTTGAATCCCGAGCCCTTTGTCTCCGAACCATGGAGTTTCTGTCATCAGCACTTCTCCCTTTTTCCACAAGAACAGTTCAAACATGAATGGCAAAATATCCTAGTTTGCAAATGTGTTCCACATAATTATGGCTCTGCCATATTTGCCACATATACATCATCAGCTGCATAATCTGACGATTGCAACTAATAAATTGTTTGCAGCTCAAACGTATCAAAAGTTACTAAAAAATGAGACTTGTGTTGCTGTGAAGTGGATGGCCCTGTGCAAAGGTTGACTGGACATCTTTCTCACTGTTGCATTTGTATGTTAAACTGGTAGTAAAAAGGCAACATCTTTGCAGAGACTGTTATTATGTGTAAAAATGTCAAAATAATAAAGTATTAGATAATATACTTCATTACGCTGCAGCCTTTTTTTGCTGCATAATTTCGTCAACACTGCGGCATAATTTTTTTCTCCACTGCTGCATAATTCCAGTGGCCCAAAGCAGGTAGCACATGTAAAAGTGCTTGTGCATTCAGCAGAGAGACCGTGAAGTTTGCAAACTTAGTTTGGTGTGCGTGCAAATCCCGCATTGCCGATCCCAGATGAGTTACACTACTACTGCTGAAACAAGGCCAATGGAGGTACAAAAGCGTGAGGCGTACTAGCCTCAATGGTCCTGTGACCTCAGTGACCGAGTCACTGCCGCTCTAGGATGTGCTGCTTAATAGGCCTGCCAGCAAAACTGGAGGCGAACTTCAGAATGGATTGTGGTGGACAGGCCTTCAAGGTTAACCCACACTTGCCTCCGCTAGGGTCTAGGATCCATCTGCTGGTGCTAAGACACCAGGGCTTCTAAGGTCTAGCAAGGCCTTCTTAGGTCTAGCATGGGAATGTGCTCCCTCAGGACAGTGGTCTGGTGAACTGGTCCCCAGTTCCAAATTTGGCAGCTCTGGCCGTAGCACCACATCCTCTCCCACACTGAACACGTTACTGCCCCACTGAGAAAAACTAACACTTCCTTCAGATCAGCTACAACCCAATTGTGCCCCGCTATAAACACCTGGATGTGACTCAATTCAAATTATGCACTTGAAAAGAGTAATATGCTGCCGGAAAAAAAACAGTAACAACATCCTGGAAAAAGCAAACACTCAAAGGGAATGCAAAATTAGGTAAAGTATGTGAAATGCAAGGAGGTACAACAAACAAGATGGTTACTTTAAAGCTTTTACACTAATTCAGAAATCAGTACGTGATTTTGCCTGAAAAGTTAAGGACATGACTACCCGAGGGACCCGTTTGTATGTCTATTGCGTATATCCTTACAAAACGTAAGGAGTATGGTTTAAAAAGACCACTTGAGTGAACACAGAGGTGCGGTACACATTTTGTTTTCCAATCCACCAATCAACCAGGTATTGCAGTACGTCTAGGAATGGTGCACTTCCCCACCCAGGGAAAACAATGGTGTTCAAAAAAATACAAGAAAACAAAAGTAGCGCTTCACTGTCATACTCTGTAGAGTGGCGCTAATGAATTTGGGTGCGAATAAAATCAATCTAGCCTATTTGCTACCACTCTGTATTGCTTTATATAGTTATTTTTCATATATTGAACATTGTATTTCTCTATGTCCCGAGGCTGCACTTTGGAATAGAACGATATTTCAATAAAAAGTGTTTCTCTGTTTTTGAATCCATTTCACAGGGGAACAAATAAACGAAAGTAGAGGAAAAATAGAGGGTAAGAAGAGTTTCAGAAAGAGAGGAAATAAGAGGAAGAAAGAGAGGGGGCAGCTGCCAGCATCAGAGCAGAAGTGGACACTGTTCTCGACTTATCTGGGCAAAACGGAAAAGGCAGAGTCCTTTTCCATCTCTTCCCACCAGCCCATCCGACGACGACAGCCACAAACGCCAAGCCTCATCATAAACCGTTGCTATTTTTGGGGTCGTGGGACGCATTCTTAAAAATAAAAAAGTAGGGGAACGGATAACACTAAATTAAAGAAGTAGGGGCACGCCGTGCCCTGCCGATCCCGCCCAGTTCGACCGCTGTTCAGAACAAGGAAAATGCCTCTTGTCATGCCAAAAACACAGACACCGTTGCACCAGAGTGCAAGGGTGCCTGCGTTGGGCGCTCAGCTGCAAATTGTGTGCGTGCGCTGGCTGAATGGACAGGAATGCACCGTGTCTTGTGAATATGGTTCCTGCCCTTGCGGCTTGGCGTAGGGCAGCGTAGCAAAATGGCTTGTGGCGCTGCCCTACGCTTTGAAAATGAGCTACAAAGGAAAGGTTTTATGCGTATGCGGTATGCGATGGCGCCTGCTCATGTATGCGTTAGTAAGAGCTGTGACTTTGTAAAGGGGGCCCCAGGGGGAGCGGAGAAACAGTCTCCCCCTGGGGCTGTTCGCCCGAATGGAACGGGCCACGTTAGGGACGTCAGGGAGAGGCGCGCGCGCGCGTAGTTCATTCAGTCAGGTGCGCGAAGATTAGGGAAGCGAGAGCGTGGGTGAAAGGAGGAAACGAAGTCAGAGCTGAGGAAAGAGGTTTTCCCTGAGGTGAAAACGGACCGGGATCAACGGGGAGGAGCAGGAGAGGCATGGAGGACGACGAGCAAGTGAGGGCAGCATTGGACTTATTGAAGAAGGCAGGGAGAGAAGACCTGCTGTCAGCTGAGGCGAGGGCTGCGTCTGCGCCCAGGGGAAGGACAATGAGGCGTCGTGCTGCAAGCGGAGTGCAGAGGGCAATAGCGGCCTGCTTGCCTCAGCAGGCTGGTAGAACACGAAGAGCCACGCGCCTCAGGAGCGGAGGTGCACATGACAGTGAGGACAGAGGTATGGCAAAACGCCTTGCACAGCGCCCGGTGATAGCAATGCCTCAGGGAGTTTTAGAAGGTGCCATAGTAGAGCGGGAGGTTAGCATGAGGGGGGCCCCATTGGCAATGTTTAGGGGGCTCATTTCCAGAAGAAGTAGAGTGAGGGGCAGGAGGGGTGGGGGGAGGGGTACTGCACCATGCCTTCTCAGCTGGGAGCAGCAAGGTAGCGTTGCGAAGGTGGGAACGGAGGACCAACAGGTTAGTGATATGACAGAACCTCTGGGTATGACTTTGCATACTAGGGGGGAACAAGGTTTTCCGTTGGTGGATTATTCTTCAGACACAGGGAGTGACAGGGACCAAGAAGAGGTTGTGGGCATGTTGCGGCCAGCGCAGAAAAGGAATAGGCAAAGGCCTGGTGAGGGTACTGGTAGCAAGGGAAAACGGTTGCAGCAAGTGAGGGGTGAAGGTTTTGGTATAGGGGAGGAAGGTGTGGATTTTGTGGCGCAGGTGGTAGAGACAGGTGGTGAGTCCAGTGCAGAACAGGATGAATGGGTATATGGCGTGGACCAGCTGGGTGGGAGTTTGTGGCAGGGCGATAATTGGCCCTCTCATTGGTCAGAGCCCGACATGGAGGAAAGTATTTTTCCGGAGCCTAGGTTACCACCAGGTCAAATAGCGCCAGGGGATTTAGCAGAGATAGGGTGTGATGAAGGGCAGTGGGTGTGGGTGCCACACTCAAGGCAAGGAGCCGAGGCGCAGGAGAGGGAGGCTGCTAGAAAATCACCAATTGCGAGAGTACCAGTTGCGGAGCAGCCTACCGGCGGGAAGAGCGCCCGGAGGTCAAAAGCTGTTTCTGGGCGGACTGTAGCTCAAGGCGAGCAGCGGTCTCGACAAGCGCGACAGGTAGCGGTGGCTAGCGATTTAGCGCCTCAGCAAGAGAAGTTCAGTGCGGATTTTTCACAAAGACGCAGAGCTCAAGCGCAGATTTGTGTGCAAGATTGGCGCTTTTTTGATGGAGGGATAGGAGATGGAGCCCTGCCTAGCAGTAGTAGACAAAATGTGGGGTATGGAGAAGAGGATGGGGATGAAGAGGTGATTTGGGATGAAGTTAGAGAGGAAGACAGTACAGTCCTGCAGCAAATCAGAACGGAAAAAGGGGTAGGGGAGGGAGGGAAGGGGTCAACTGCCTATGTTTCTACCTTACAGAAGTCACGTGCGGACCTGCCAGTTGAAGAGTCTCAAAAGAAAAGACGTCGAGCGAGTGTGCCAGTGGGCATGAGGGACAGAGCAGAACATCTTCCTAGAGGTACGACACCATGGTGGGAGGTGTGGGCCCCTTCGGTTACACATTTAGACTTACCACAGGTGAGGGATATACACAGCGGCTCGAGTCAGCCAAGGGTACTGTCGAGTAAGGTTGGGGGGAAGAGGCCTCAGTTGTTGAACAAAGCAAGGACAAAATAGGGAGTACGACGGTGCAGAAGACAGAGGGGGACACGACGCAGGCAGTGGGTAAGGTAGCTAAAAGTTTACCTTACATGGGTTTAGCGATGCCCCTGGGTACACATTTATCTTTAAAGACGAAACAGAAAATTTGGGACCATGAGTTTGTCGACATCTTTAAATTACTACACAGGGAGGTCCAGGCAAAAGACAGTTCCAAGGAAGAAGAGTGGGAGCTGGCGAGGCGGCCAAGGGTTCCACGTAATGTTGAAAACTGGACGTCTGCGTTTCTCATTTTTGCCAGCATATATACGGAGAAATACCCGGAGAGAGCAGTGTCCATTTTTAAATATATGGATGTTGTACGAAAAGCTCAGCTGCAGTTTGGGGGTTATTGCTGGCTCAATTATGATGAGGAATTTAGGGCCAGGATGAGCATGGCAGCAAATAAACCATGGGGTGAGGTAGACGCAGAATTGTGGCTCCAATGGATGGCTTCAGCTCATCCTTTGGCGACTACTCATACTGCCAGCGGTCTGCCGGTTACATATAAGCCCTTTCTACCACGTCCCGCTCTATCAGGAGCGGGTGTCACAGGGCGGGGACAGGCGGCTAGGATTGGAGCCTGCTGGAATTTTAATAGGGGATTATGCACCAGGCAGGCGTGTCGCTTTCGATACGAATGTTCACAATGTGGGGGGCGACATGCAATTACCCAGTGCTTCACCACATTTAACGCAGCTGGTGGGCAGAGAGGGCCCGAGCAGGGATGGGGGGCCAGGGGTAGAGGGGCACCATTACAATTTATGCCAAAAGGCGGCTACGCCAATTAATTTGGAGGCGATGATACCATGGTTGGAAGCATATCATGATAAGACAGCGGCTAGCACATTGTTTTTTTTTTTTTTGGAGGGTTTCAAGATTAGTTATCAAGGGCCCAGAGAAGGTCGGTGAGCAGATAATTTGAAATCCGCAACGGATTTCCCTCACATAGTTCGAGCTAAGCTGTCTGAAGAAGTGTCATTGGGCAGAGTAGCCGGCCCATTCGAGATGTGTCCCTTGCCGAATTTGATCATTTCGCCTATTGGGGTCATCCCTAAAAAGGCAGCTGGGGAATTTCGAATGATCCAGCACCTGTCTTGGCCAGAAGGCTATTCTATTAATGATTTTATTGCCCCAGCAGACACGGCAGTGTCTTACACGTCAGTTGACGAGGCCCTGAAGCAGGTGAATGTTGTAGGTGAAGGTGCGCAGCTCGCTAAATGTGATATCAAGTCGGCGTTTAGACTCCTCCCGATTCATCCAACCGACTTTGAATTGTTGGGAATGTATTTTGAGGGGCACTATTATGTTGACAAAGTGTTACCTATGGGGTGTGCGGTGTCTTGCGCCATCTTTGAGCGATTTAGCACCTTCCTGCACTGGGTTTTTTCGCAGAGTTACCAGCACGGAGCTTCGTGTCACTATTTGGATGATTTCCTTTTCATGGGTCAGGCAGGTACTAGGCAGTGCCAGGCAGCCTTGGATGTTTTTTGTAAATTGATGAAGGAGCTGGGAGTGCCATTGGCGCCTGACAAAACAGTAGGGCCACAGACCTTTTTAACATTTCTTGGCATTGAAATAGACACTGTAGCACAAATAGCCAGGCTGCCAGCAGGAAAAGTACGTGAAATTCGAGAATGTGTGGAGGAAACATTGGAAAAAACAAAACTGGAGCTTAGGCAGGTACAGCGCCTACTGGGCTATTTGACGTTTGCTTGCAGAGTAGTAAGGGCAGGTAGGACGTTTTGTCGGGCCTTAGGCCTGGCGGCCACATCATAGATTCCGCATAACCAAAATGGTGAAGGAAGATTTGAGAATATGGTTGGTTTTCTTGGAGGATTTCCATGGAGTGCCGTTACAATTAATTGAAGACCGTTTCATCTGGCAAGTACAGATATATTCGGACGCGGCTGGTTCCAAAGGTTTTGGTATCTTTTGGGACGGTCGGTGGTGTTCGGAGCAGTGGCCAGCGCACTGGATGACACAAGGGCGCAGCATCGCCTTTTTAGAACTTTTTCCGGTTTTGGTAGGGCTGGTCACATGGGGCAAAGAGCTTCAAAATAGATCTGTGTTGTTCAATATTGATAATATGTCTGTGGTGAATCTACTCAATCACCAAAAAGCCAAAGATGTAAGAGTGTTACGCTTGTTACGGGAGTTTATGTTGGTGAGTTTACAATGGAATATTATGTTCAGAGCCAAACACATACCAGGGGTAAATAACTACATTGCTGACGCCCTTTCACGTTTTAATTGGCAGCTTTTTCGCGAACTGGCGCCAGGGGCGGACGACAGCAAAACCCTTCTTTCAGACAGCATCTGGGCGTTGGGGAACTGACAATTGAAATGCTCGTGGAAAACTCAGTAGCGGACTCCACAAGGAAATCTTACAGACAAGCGTGGTTACAATTTACGAGTTATGTACAATGTAACAGCAAGGGGTGGAAGAAGCAACAGTTTACTTACATTATCTTACACTTTGTTCTATGGCTGGCGAAACAAGGGTTGTCATCTAATACCATAGCGGGTAAACTGGCTGGGGTATCCTTTTATGGACAGTTACACTGGGGATTTGACCCTGTTGACGGCATTCTGGTGCGAAGAATGTTGAAAGGTTTGAGCAAAAGGAGGGTATCAAGGCGGCTGCCTAGAGCCCCCATTTCTTTTCAGCTGCTGCAGAGACTGGTGCAACAGTTACCACATTGTTGTTATAGCGCTCATGAGACAGCTTTGTTCAGGCTGGCAATGATTTGGCTCTTTTTCGGAGCGTTTCGAGTGTCAGAGATATTGGGGGGCAGAGGGACAGGAGGCCTACGTTATGACAAAGTGATTTGCGAACAGCAGAGGCTTCGTATTTGGTTACAAAGTTCAAAAACTGACCAATTGGGGAGGGGCGTTTGGGTTTTTCTGAATAAAAGTGGCCTGGTGGAGTGTTGCCCAGTTTTAGAGTGGGAGGGGTTTCAGGAAAATTCATTACCACCACAGCAGCCTATATTTCCGTGCATAAATCAGGCCACCATGTTACCAGTTCACAGCTGTTGGGGGTGCTGAGGAAGGCTTTGTTGTTAGTGGGAGAATCACCTTCAGAGTATGCGGCTCATTCATTCAGAATAGGAGCAGCGACGGACGCTGCAAAGTTGGGGTTAGGGTGGGATGCCATTCAGAGAATAGGCAGGTGGAAGTCCAGGTGTTCTACACGGTATGTACGCAAGTAGATTTAGTAAATGTTGGAAAGGCGTGCTAATTCTTTTTATTTTATATTAGGTGATATCCGCACTTTGTCCGGGAAATGCCACGTATGGATCATCGGACATTCATTTGTCAAATGGGCAGGCCTCTTCGCTGAAAGACAGATTTATGGTTGCAGCCTCGGCATCCCAAGTGCAGGACATAAGTTGCTTTGGCATGGAAAAGGCGGCATGAAATGGGAGGACCTGTTCCCAACTCTCAGAAGATTGAGGTACGATAGACGGCCGCCAAACTTGCTGTTGATCCATTTAGGAGAGAATGATCTCGTATCGCTTTCAGGTCTTACGCTGTTAAAAAACATGAAATTAGATCTAGCGGTGATCAAGGACAACTGGTTGGGAACAACAGTTGTATGGACTGAATTTGTTTATCGGCAACATTGGAGGCAAGCTAGAGACCAAGTGGCAATGGACAGAGCACGCAAAAAGCTGAATAAAGAAATGAAAAACTATTGTGCGGGAATGGGCATAAGGTATCTGTCACACGGAAACATCACCAGTAAAGAGGGACAGATATTTAGAGCGGATGGGGTTCATTTGTCAGAGTTGGGCCTGTCATATTACATTTTGGAAATCAGGGATTGTTTGTCAATGGAATTGGCCGTTGACCTGTGGTGCAACAGCAATGATCGCTGAAGGGAGGATACGGCTGCAATGGTTGGTGGGGACAGGAAAACGCTTCGGTTTTCCTGGCTGGCAAGGTTTGGGGTGGGTGAGGCAGGAGCGGTCTTTCCCGGCATCCCAAGAAGACGGGTAGGGAAAAGGGGAAGAAAAGAATGACAAGGTAAAGGTAACACAGAGAAGTTTGAAGGTTGGTTTAAAGTTTTGAAATGGGGAAATGTGATTTTAGAAATGGTTTTGGCTCAGTATTCTAAATTGTAAAGAGAAATAAATAAATTGCCGAGTTATTTGAGAGTTTACCTGTTCTAAATAAAGTGGCCTTTCTACTATACAAAGATGTGTGAGGGTCAGTTTGGTTTGGGCGATGAGGCCTTTGGTTTCTTCGTTATGCGGATACTATCAATAATAGACTCAAATATTAAGTTATTTCAAATTATTGCTTTCTTCTTCAGCTTAAATACCCCTTGATCGAGATCACACCACTTCCTAATGATGGAGGTATACACTTGTAGACCACAACAATTGCTCCAACGGGCTTCCTAGTGCTGTACAGAGGCTCTGGTGAGACTGGTTCGAAAAAAGGTAGGCTTGAGACCCTTGAGGAACGACGGCGAGTAACGATGGCGCCTCCTTCCAAGCCTTCTGAGATACAGGACAAGGCTCTGTACAGATGACGTAGTCATTGGAGGGAACCAACAACAGAAGTCTGGAGGGGGCCGCAGGTGCAGGAGGGAGCATACCATCTTATTCTTGATTGCAAAAAAGTAGGCCCGAATTTATGTATCGCTCAGTGACAGGTTACCAGGCACTTAAAAAAGTGCTCTTTTTGCTACAATAGGCCAGTGCAAATTGGCCAAGTGCACCGTAGTGTGTTCACAACGAGAAACAATTACGAAAAAAACGTGCTGCGGCATTTTGAATAAAATGACTTTTAGATATGGAAGCGAAAGCCAGGTCTAACAGTTGTCTTACTCCAAGTGACAGACAGCTGTCACCTGTGCACCGTGTTCAGCCCACTGTATGAAGCAGTGAAAGAATGGTATGTAATGTATTTCAAACAGTGCCATCTTAAGGACTTTTGGGGCCTCGGACAAGATATATCGTGGGGCCCCATGTTCAGAACTAATTTAAATGTATTACTCATGTTTAGCTTATTCAAGCTCTTATGCTGCCAAACAATGTTAAATTATTTGCGGGACTTCCAGAAACAGGATTATGCAAAAAAAGGCCACAGCTCAAGCGGCTCCGTGTGTCTCAGACAGAAGAAGCATGAACAAATGTTGAGGTCCAGAGAGGTGAGGAAGAGTTGAAATAGGAGGTACGGAGAGAAGTGTGGAGAGCGAAGAGGTGATGATGAATAGTGAAAAAAATGCGGAGAAAAAGAAGTAGCAAGAAAACAATAAGGAGGTGGAAGGAGTGAAAGGGTGAAAAGGAGTTTAAAAAAACATTCTATGTGCTTTAGTTTGCTATGGGCTCATTGATATAGTTATTTATATATATTTTTTTTTCCCTACATCAAAACTACATTCAAACTACCGAACACTAACGAACGAGTGTCTTCCATAAGTGTAAGTGGCTGCACGAAACTCAAAATGTCCATCAATTGGAAGCACTCTGTGAGTTTTCAATAATCCATTTTATTCTGTTATAAAAAGCACTAGTTTCGACAGAAATGGGCATTGATAAAGACATTTCTGTCGAAACGCGTCTGCCTTTTTAACAGAATAAAATGGATTATTGAGAACCCGCTGAGTGCTTCCAATTGATGGATATATATATATCTATATATATCTATATATATATATATATATATATATATATATATATATATATATATATATATATATATATATATATATATATATATATTAATCTCAACTTTAAAGAGACTGTTCACCTGCTCAGAGAGACTTTTGTGGGACATCAATCAATCAATCAGGGGTTTATAGAGGTCAAGCTACTCAATCGGAACAGGTCTCAAGGTGCTGAGGGAAAGGGGACGAGGGGGGGCCCTGCTGTTCATACTGTGCTTTAAGGGTTGAGGCTAAACCTTAGGACAAATGCGCCCTGCTCTAAGCTGAGCTGAAGTGCCATACAAGTGAGTGAAAGGAGTGGGCCCCTAAACAAAAAGAGGAGGGTAAAGTCCAGCTAACTCAAGCAAACATGGAGGACATCTGGATGACCAGAGTCCCCTAGAGCTTCCAGGACCTTACAGAGAACTCAAGCATACATGGAGGACGGCTGGAAGACCAGAGCCTCCTAGAGCTTCCAGGACCTTACAGTGAACCTTACAGTGAACTCAAGCATACATGGAGGATGTATGGAAGACCAGAGCCTCCTAGAGTTTCCAGGACCTTACAGTGAACTCAAGCCTACATGGAGGACGTCAGGAGGACCAGAGCCCCCTGGAGCTTCCAGGACCTTACTGCGAACTCAAGCCTATGTGGAGGACGTCTCGAGGAGCAGAGCTCTCTAGACCAGAGGACCAGAGCCCCCTGGAGCTTCAGTGAACTCAAACATACATGGAGGATGTCTGGAAGACCAGAGCCCCGTAGACCTTCCAGGACCTTAAATCTAACTCAAGCATACAAGGAGGATGTCTGGAGGACCAGAGCCCCTTGGAGCTTCCAGGACCTTGCAGCTTAGCAGTCCAGAATTGACAGGAGAGGATACCAAGTGACTGGAGGCACTTGAAAACAATTCCTGGTCTGGATTGATCTTCAAGTGTGAGTCATTGAGCTGGGTTGGTATTGGTGACTGTTTTCGTGGCATCGTAGCCGGATAGTATCAAGCACACCGAGATGTGCAGTTTTGCAATCATTGCTCTGGCAAACGAGGGCAGACTGTGCAGACATGTCCAATAGGACACGTTATACCAATTTATCCCACCTAACATAGGCCCCAATTCATTTTGCTCTGATTGTCGCCAAGGCTCCTACCATCAGGTTTGACCTGGTGATATCTGCATGCCCTAAATACTAACAGAATTAAAATGGGGTGGGAAGGAGTCATAATGCTGCCCAATGACTTCAAAGGGGGCTTGGATGGAAGCTGACATACTGCACTTCAGACACATCTTGAAGACGGAGGTATAGTACCTTTTGAACCATCATGAACATTCCAACAGATCACTTTTTTAAGTACCTGCTTTTGTAAGTAGCTCTTAAAAAAGAAAAATGTAATCTGGCAGAACCATGTACGTGTTTAGCCTAAGGATCCCTGGCTTCATAGCGCTTGAAGATGAGGAGGAAACGCACACTCTGCCGGGTGTGGCGAGAGACCTGGACTTGTAAGATGACCACGTGACTCTATGTCAATCAGATACAACACACATGAATCCATAAAACTATGCCAACACTTCTAGACTCATCGCTCGTGCCAGCAGCGCCTTCTGCTGATGCATTGCAGTGTTTACACTCGCTGTATGTAATTGGCAGTTTTATAAATGGTAACCAATCTTAAACCATGAAATAAGCAATTATAGCTAGCATTAATTGGGAAATGTTTTCACATTGTCTGTTCTAGAGAGTCCACAGCCCCCTCCTTCACTGTTATATTAACATTTCGGTTTCCTCTGGGCTATACTGCTTTTCTGATTTTAAAAGGTACTTTTAAGTGTCAGTAGCTCCCCCTATGGCTATTTTATGTGAGATGCGTGAACAGTCATGCTTAATATCCCGAAGTTCCTTAATGGCCTGCTTTAGCTCATTCTGTTTCAGAAATAATTAATTTCCTGCAGTTGTTTGTTTTGATTATTGTAGCCTGTACCACTGTTGAATTGTATCATGCATTATCCTAGAGTAAAACAATTGCCATCAAATGATAAAAATACAAACGCAGACAGGAAAAGACAGACAGAGTTAGACAAGGGCAGATGGACGCAGGTAGTTAATCAGATGGAGTGAGCGATAAATAACATAACGTGTATCTGTAAAGCACCTGTACACCCGAGGGTATCTTGGCGCTGAATAACAGATGTTTATTGGTGCTCAACTCAATGATACTCACTTAATCGACCTCAGAAAGATAAAAGGCTGAGGCCACCTGTACCTGTAACCGAACACGGGCCCCTGCATTAGAGGCATTAGTCCACTAAGCCACCAGATCAGCCCTAAACAGTCCCCAAACAGCAAGGCAGTTCATACATAGATAAAAACGCAGACAGTCAAAGACCGAGATACAGAGATAGAGGGAGAGATGCAGAAAGATACACAGCAGACATAGAGAGAGACAGAAAGAGACACACAAACAGTTACAAACAGGAAGACTGAAGATGAACACAGAATGACAAACACTGTCATACAGATATCCAGATATCTGTATTGGGGGATGCGAAATTCGCAACATTTACAGTAATGTATGTACTCGAAAATTCCCCAAAAATTATACAAAATGTGTCTTGCACAAAGAAATGACAGCAAGACACATTTCGCATTTGAAAAAATAGTGTGAATCGATACTCCGCGCAAGGCACGCGCGCTACCATTTGGATCAGGGTGATCCTGCCTACTTCGTGTCCCCTAACTTTCCTCACCAATCATTCTCGTCCATCCTATTCCGTCTATCCTTCCCATTTTTTAAACTTTCTTTCCACTTTTGTGTCTCCTTTCTCTGCCACTGGTCTTTTTGTTCATTGTTTTTGCCTCTGCGTACTTAGGGGCATATTCTCATAGAGCTATCGCTGAGCTAAAGGCACTTTATCACAGCCAAAGTTGCGATAAATGTATCGCCCCATTCACAAGCAGGTGTTAACAGCCCACAGCACCAGTACACCCGCGATAGCAGCCACAAAAAACATCGCCACAGAAGACCCCCGCAACTGTCGCTAATGAGATGCAGAGTAGGCGTTCCCGTGCCAAAAGCCGCGACAACACCACTCCACAACATTCACAACGACCAGCCAGATCGGCGATAAGAACACAAAACAGGCTATAAGGCACGTTAGCAGCAGGAAAATAACACCTGCTCTGACCTGGTGCAAAGTCGGACCACAGCCTGCACCACAAAAGGGAGCACAGCCCACAGCCACATTGGAAGGACAACAGATGCCATGGAGACACTGTTTATGCGGCCCGGACACCCAAGGGGGCCACAACACCCACTACCACCACCCCAGGACCCCAAACCCACCTAGAACACCCCCCACCCCCTCCGGACCACCACAGAGGCAGCACAGACAAAGACAGCAGACCCCAGGAAACGCACCAGCCACACAGACCCAACACCTGACAATGTCATTGCCCACTACAGGCTCAAAAGGACAACCATCGTACGCATCCTGACCAACAACGCCCAACAGGCCGACCGCACTAACACAGCTGACAACCAACATCCCACCCCACACAAAGCTGCTGGCTGTGCTGCACCTGTTGGCCCCTGGTACCCCCCAACCAACACCCGCCAGAGTCGGAGGAGTCACACAGCCCGCCACATCCAAGTCCCTCACACCTGTCCTGGACATCACCATCAGCCTGGTACCACAGTCCCTATACGTCCAACACAATGCGCAGGATCCGCTGGACACCAAGCAAGGACCATACACCATATCTGGATGCACGCACGTGTTGGGGGCAATCGACAGCACACATGTCATATCTGTGCCCCCTGCCGACACAGCACACAATCACCGCAACAGAAAGCACACGCCTCACATCAATGTGCAGGCAACAACCGAACACCGTGGAACCTCCACCAATGTCGCCTCCAAATACCCAGCCAGTGTGCATGATTCCTCTATCCTCCGACAGTCCATCAGCAACCAGCGTTCCCAGGATGGCACCAAGGGAAATTCACAGCCCCTTGGCAAGTTCCAAATAAACACCCCACTCACCTCAACTCCACAACCATGCAACTCACAACTCTGGCACTGCACATGTCACAAAATCAAAACCAACATGCAAAACAACATGCCTACCCACCAGACACGACAGAACAACTCACAATGGTAACCTGGGCAAGTCGTGAACATGAGCCATTAACGGCATGGCACCTCAGCCACACACTAGCCGAATGTGGGGAGAGGTGGCAACCAGGCATGTGTGAAGGAGGCAGGAGAACCATGATTGGGAAAGTACACAATGCCAAGAGTGGCGGAGATGTGCTGGACAGACTGCAGTATGCAGAACGCACCCATATCCATGGCGACATACACCTCTGGTGTATGGAGTGTAGTGGACAGTGGACGCAACCATGTCACCCCGGCTAGCGGGGGAGTTCGCGGAAATGTTGACTGTTACGTCCCCCCCATAAACATTAGCGGAGCGGGATGGCCCGGCGTATGCCAGGCCAGCACGTAGCCCTGGGCGTGGTCCTCTTCCGGAAAGCTCAATGTCTCTGCCAGGTTGGCACCTCTCACCATCCCACGAGGCCGACGCCGTCCTCCTGAGCGGAGTTGCCTGTGATCCTGTGCGCCTGCCGTACTCCGGCCCGCTGGACCCAGAACCCGTCAGGCCCGCCACTGCGCAGCCAGGCCACACTGATCACCTGCCGACACCGGCGTGTGTCAAGGAGGGCCCACCACGTGCCAGTACAAGCTCCAAGCACCAGTTCCATGACCTCTGCAGCCTCCGCAGACCATCGCTGGCCCCCGACGCTGGCCCACATTACTCCTTCCTCATTCACATACTACACCGGCGTCCTCTTCGGCACTGAAGGTCCCATATGTGAAACTGTGTCCTGAGTCCTGAATGGCAGTGACCCCAAAGCCAGGGCAGTGGCCACAGCACCAGACCCCCCAATCAGTGAGGCATAGTTCCATGTGGGCATCTTGCGACACGTGGTGCCACTAACCCTGTTCAACGCCAGCCGGCGACATGTGTTGCCACTAACCCTGTTCAACGCCAGCTGGCAACACGTGGTACCACTAACCCTGTTCAACGCCAGCCGGCGACACGTGGATGAGAGACTAGGACTACCCTGCCGACCAGTAAGTCCCACATCCAGCACCTAGTCGCGAATCATGAATGGCAGAGTCCACACCAGTGGTCACACGGAGCGGAGTAAGAGGAAGATGCGGCTCAGTCCGGATGAAAGCCAGGTCACAGTCACGGAGGTGACTGAACACTATCAACAACTGACCTGGTGCCATCAACCCTGTTCATCACAAGTCCGCGTCCCGTGGTGCCACTGAACTTGAACTACGCAGGCCAGTAGGGCCATCCAACCTATGCCGGCGACACTCTGTGAATGGCCCGTGCTGACCACTGCCTCAGGCTTACACTGCGGTCCAGTAGGTCACACATGTGGAACTGTGTCTTGGGTAAGATGTGGAGGAATCCACACCATTGGACAAGCCTCATCGCATGCGGCATCTCCTAACAGCACTGATGCCACTAACTCTGTGCGCAGTGAGTCATGGGCACCATCTGGTTGGACCTTGGTGGAGTCAGAGTCCATGGCCTGGCGGTTTTCTGCATCTTCTTCTGGCTGGACCGGACTTGGTGTCCGACATGTGTCTGTTCCATTCATCTCCACCATAGTGACTGTTTCAGCGTGGACCTGCCCTCTGCATTCTGCCCTGGGGGTACACCGTCCACTGTCCATCAAGACACTCCGCGACAAGGTCTCTTGTCATCCCATGAACCTGCTCTGCACCCGTGACCCTGCCCCAGCGCACCTCAACTCAGCGGCCCGTGGCGGCAGGCCCATGCAAGACGCTGTGCATCCGGGGCTACTAACTCTGTGCAGGACAAATCATGGGGCCTTTATGGTTGAATGGTTGTGTCCTTTACGATGTACACTGTTGTCGATTTTTGACTGCACCAGGCAGCCCCCGCAGGCTGGTGTGCACACACCCCACACACATCCAACACAGGTGTCACTCGGTAAGTGTGCTTGATAATAAATCTGGCCGTGTGCACATGCCTGTAGCCATTCACACCATCTGAGCAAGTGTGTTCGTGTGTTCATTGTGTCAGCATGATGGGCAAGGGCCCTACAACATCACAGCGTGCTGTCTTCTGCAGACGTTGCCATGTCACCTCAGTGTTCGCAGTGACCCTGGACATGTGGCCCTGCACCTACCCACCTGCATGCACAGGCTGAGTGTGCTGGTTCGGCAGGGGAGGCAGGGCGTGGTCCGGATCTGGCCCAGTGCAGGAAGTGCTGTAAGTGTGTCTCTGTTTTGGGGTGTTTTCGCCACCAGGGCCACAGTACACGATGTTGCAATGTGGCATGTACCAGGAGGGTGAACCCGCAGGTACGAGGACATGTAGGAGTGCAAGAACGCTCAGGATCTTGGCACATGCATGCCAGCTGTTTGTGTATCAGTCTTGCGGATGCATGAGTCTTTTGCCTGGCCTCATTTGCTGTGTGATCCCAGCCAGCCATGGGCTGAACACCTGTGTCTGCCCTGTCCAGACCATTGCCCTACACCCAAGTGAGCGCACACCTTCGAAGGCCAGTGTCGCGATGTTGTTGGCATGGCGCTGGACATGCGCGGAAAGGCATTAGAATGGTGTCCCGTAGGAGTGCACGTGATGCAACCGTGTAGGGCACACAAGTGTGGGTGCCCGTGGCAGGGAGGAGCAGCTGTGTGGCAACGTGACACACAGTGAGTCCGCTCATGCGCATCATGCTGGGCATATCATCCATGATTCCCAGGGTCGCAGACGTCCCACCACACCCACGACCGGCCTCTGTACGTCTCCTGTATGCATACAGCTGGTGAAGTTACTGTAGGGATGAAAGGTCCTTTGTCTGTACTATCAGGCGGTAGCACATCTGCAGCTACGAGCAGGAACTTGCATGTGCCCAGCACCCCCTGACAGATACAATAGCATTTGCTTACGATTACCACACTACGCACTGCCGGACGTGAGACCAACATGTACACATCCCACACGCAGTAGTCCTTGGTCGTAGTTGGCGTGCGTGAAATGGCCTTCACACATACTCCCACCCCACCCAAGGCCTGCACCCTGTGCACACAGACACTGCTCATTGCACCAAGCTGTGGCATTTCATCCACATGACTGTCTCAGGGCAAGCCAGTGCCGATTCAAGCAGAGCCACTGACGCAATGGCAGACCATCCCAGACACATGCTCGACTCCAGTCACGTGAAGCTGTACCATGCACGTCTGCTGCATGTACTGGGGGCACTGCCGTTGGCAGTGCTGTGGATCAGTTACCAGCTGAGCTTCCGCCTTGCGCACGTCACCTGCGTGCAGCCTGTGTTGCATTGTCGCATGTGCATATTCGAGTGGTCCATGGATGTCTGCCTCTCCAACGTAACGGTAGCTGACCTGGATTACGACGTGTGTGTGAGCCCCCTGTTGGCCCATGACCAGGAATATCACCAGGATGACCGCTTATGGCATGCATGGATGTTTGGCATGCAGGCTGGAAACTGGACCTGGGAGATTTGCACGAGTCGTCGTGTGCAGTGAGCACAATGAGCCACTACTCGATTGGGCGTTGGTGCACATTGGGTCCAGTGGTTGGAGTCAGCACATCTGTCTGGGTCAGCTGATGGATTACGTCAACAACATGTCAGATGTGGTGGGCGACGATCGTTCATTGGAGATGTTGGCCTACGCAGCTGCACTCGCGTTCATGGACGAGTGACAAGGTACCTGCAGCCACAACTGGATGTGAGCCATTGCACGTGTCCCGACACATGGTTGCATGTTGTGGATAGGGTCACTTGTCCCAATACGACAGTGGACATGGCTGCATTGGCCAGGGCTCATGTTCCAGGCGGGTACAACTGACACGGGTTGGTACTAACTTGTGTTGGTGAGGGACTCCCCCGAGGTGGACATGGGCGCTTTACACATTCCTCATTCTGACATGCTGCTGCATTTGCCTGCATATCATGGCACTTCTCTTGGCTGAACTGACTCGCACTTGTTGATAAAGTTTCCGCACTTTCACATGTCTCCAACTGTGTTGTGTCTTGATTTGTATGCCAATGTATGTGTCACGGACTCTCCGGCTCCCTGACATACGTGCATTGCTACCCCATCAGGACTGTGTGTTTGTACTTGTGCATTATCATGTCCCTGTTTCGTGCTTAGCCAGATGCGTATGGCTGTTTACTGACCACAGGCGGGTGCACTTGTGCCCTGTGTTTGGTTGTGCACAAGTTGGTGTTTGTACCACATTGTGTTTGATGTTGGGGTGCTCTGCTTCCTTTGTGTGTGTGCTGCATTGTGTGTGAGATGTCCCTTCAGCTCTGATTGGCTCACCCTTTTCCCTTTCAGGCAGTGTTGTCTTCACTTCTGTGCTTGTTCAGTGGTGTGACATTGCCGGGATCTGTGACTTGTGCTCCTGGTTGGTGTTGTTACTCTTAGGCATGGTTTGTCTGCAGTTGTGATGTGCTTAGTTGTGCATGTGTGCCATTGTGCCCATCTCCCTCCGTCCCCCAGTCCCTGCTGGTTCCTCTCCCTTTTGTTGTTGTGTCTGTTGTTTGGTGCAGTTTCCGGTCCCCGAGTCCTGCCACCATCTCCAGACTGATGTGGTGGACACCATTTCCTCCATGTCATCCAGCTCCTGGTGTGGCGCTGAACTCCCACCTCCGGTGTGCATTGTTGCCTTCTTGTTGTTGGCGTGTTTCTGCTTGTTTGTGCCTTTCAAATCATTGCTGGAGTTCTGGTTTTCTGCCATTGTCCTCCTCCGCCTTCAGGCTGCATTCATCTTGTCCAAGATGGCCTGCCATGTACAATGTTTTGTTGCCAATGGATTTGGTGGGGTTGTCTGCTGGCTCGGGTTGCCTCCATTGTGGTTGGCTGTTGTTTTCTGTTTGGTCTGTCTTACTTTTTCAGGCTTTTGTTGTGCTTATTCCCGCCTGCCGTGTGTTTCGCGGTCCTGGCGGTGCTTATCCCTGCTTTCCTCATCGCGAATGGGCTCATCGCACGTTTTCTGGTGTTGTGGTTTGTGTTTTTATCTCCGTCGGGGTGGTTGTATCGCTGACATTGGCCACGTTTTCGGCAGACTATCGCATGCTACCGCTGTGTTGTGAATTCCACGTTAACACAGGGTTATTTTCCCGTGATGGGCTGCGATGTGTAAAGTTGCGTTAGCATTTTTTGGTGATGTTTAGCACACGTTCTTGTGAATAAACCCCTTAGTGTTTTTTTGTGTGCATTGGTTTATCATGACAATAGCGAAAATGTAAGTAGCTAATGGAGGAGTAGTATCATTTGTAGTTAATAATTTGTAGGAAAGGGATCTATAGCATTTTTATGATGGAGGTTAAAGGAGGGGCTAGGATTGGTTTCTCAAGCAGTAGATATTTTTGCATGTAAATGATTAAAAGTGCTTTAACATTTTGGTCATGATAGTACTACTAATCAGTGTTTTCTTTTTCTTTCCTCCTTTCAAAGGAGGAGGACCACAGACAAGTCTTCCAGTTGCTAACACCTATGAAGGCACTACCCCTGGGGCTGATATGTTGTGATTATTTATTTACTCTTCAAGTCAAAGTCAAAACAGCTTTATTCGGTGTAAAATGTACAGCCATAAAAGCATACTTACAAAAACAAAAAAGAAAAAAATCGAAAAGGTACAATATACAGGTACATTTTTTAAGATCATTTACAGTTAATTTTTGTAGAGATGCCAATGGATCATTAATCAATAAAAACATGTTTAAGAGTCAGGGAGGGGACTAGTAGCATACAATAAGTTTTTTTAAAATATTTACTCTTCTTAGATTTAATAATTTAACCTCACCTAACATGCAGCACAGCCTTCTGTATTTTCCCTTTTCAGTACTTTAACCACATTTTTTCCTAGTTTCCCCATTATCTTCTTTAGGGTCTCTTACTCTACACTCCTCCTACCATTTCTCTTTATTTTTCCATCTGTTTCCGCAGCCGACATCCTCCAATCTCCTTTGTTTTTTCCCTTATTTTCTCCTTTTAATTACGCTCCCATATCCCTCTTTTACATTTCTCTAGCCTAGACATTTCCCCCCATTTTTTGATTTTTAAATTATAGAAGTAAACCTCTCAAAGTAATATTTTGGCTAGAAATAATTTTACGCTTAGAAGCTGTTTTTTGTTAACTAGTGTAAATTCCGTAGGTGGCGCTTTAACTTTAATTTTTGACCTAAGCCCACATCATGTACGAGGATGAGGTCCCGGCCTAACCTGTGGAGGGGGACAGGAGGAGGCAGCAGCAGCTGGGATGAGTGGTGGTAAGTCAGTTTCCTTTCTCATTGACAACTGCTGTATTTGTTAAGGTATTCCTTCCTTGCTCCTAAGCGCAATCCCCAATTCATTTGAAATAATCCACCTTCCCATGTTTCTCTCTCTGCCTCGTTGCCATTTAAACTAATCACTAGAAGACTTCTGTTGCCCATTGCCTGCTACCAGGGTACCACCCATACCTACCACCAGCTCCCATCTGCCACATTGTCATACTCCTCCCACAACTTTCACTGAAGTTTCTTATTTTCTTAAGGCATCTCTTACACTAGTTTGTCTTCTACCTTCCATTAACCACTTAGTGTGAGTCACATGACCCAACTAGTCCATAGCCAAACCTAAACAAGGCCAAGGCCCTGACAATTTAGACCTTAACCCAGGAATAATAAAGTATATTTGTGGATTGGGGAGGCTGTATGGTGGTGTGGGGATTCATGCATAACTCAGGATTAGGCAAAGAGCAAGGCCACCGGAATGATTGTTATTTATTATTATGTGTTGCTATCCTCAAAACTTCGGTCAAACCACCAAAAAGATAGCAGGCACTCCAGGGAAGTGAGGTAAAATGAATGTATTTACCAAACTTAATGCACTGTGTATATATATATATATATATTACCTACTGGCGGTCGCCAGTAGGTAGTTATAGTTAGGACCCTGTTTCCATAGGAAATCCGCAACATTCTATTTTGAATAACTTTGGCGCCGGTCGACGAATCCTCGCGAATTTCTCAAAATAGGTGGGGCGCTACGCTCCGCTCCTACCCTGAAAGTCTCGGGGGGATTCGTCAAGCGGGGGCTGAGATAAAAGGGGGGTCCCAAAACGCGTTTTTCCCATGCATTTTTCCATAGGACCTTTAGACAGGGCTACAGCCCGAACGGCTGAACAGAATTACTAGAAATTTGGCAGAGAGGTAGTCCTCAGGTCAAGGAAGTGCCTTTTGTAGGTCTGGTGTAAATCTGTTCAGTAGATCCTGAGAAAATAGCCTTTAAATCAATATATATATCTGAGCCAGCTTACGGTACGCTTACTGTAAGCTTACCGTACGCGTACGGTGGCGTGCGCGAGCGCGATTCTGATTGGCTGTTACATCTAAGTAAACATTCGAATCGGTCGAAACCAGGAAGCGGCGGCCGCCATTTTCTCTCTCGCACTCTGAGGGGGGGGGCTGTAAACAAAGGCAAAAAACATATAAAGGGGCTGTTTAGACAGCGCCCATGCACATAGCCATGTTAGTTGAGTCCTCAAAGATCCCCCAAGGCCAAAAACGGTAAATTTTTATTTTTTGAAAATTTCGCCGATTACGCTTACCGTACGCGTACGGTGCGCTTACGCAAAAAATTTTAATAAAAAAAAAAAAACACTCTCTGTGCATGGCATATTATTGTCATCACTTACAAATTAAATTTAACAGATTACCTATCACAAGGAAGCGCATAATATGTCCTCCATGTGCGCACGGTGCGTAACGTGGGCACGCGGTGCGTGTAGCGCACTGCGTGCCCACCTTGCGTGTACGGCACTAACTGCGTAAAGTGGGCGAGCGGTGCGCGAAGCGCACCGCGTGCTCACTGTGCGCGCACGGTGCGCGAAGCGCACCGTGCGCGCACGGAACGAACTGCGTTAAGTGGGCGTGCACGCCACGAATGGCGTAAAGTAACTTAGCATTTAAAAAAACGTACAAATTCACTGAAAAAACCATAGGTTTCACACACGTTATAGTTAGGAATTAGCATTTAAAAAACCTTGTAAATTCACTGAAAAAATCATAGGTTTCAGACATGTTATAGTTAGCGGAAATTTTACTGATAAAAAACCAATGAAATTCCCCCGTTATAGTTAGTGCAGGCAACTATAACTCACGCGACCGCAATCTTCTGCTGATGACATATGTGTCTTTATGAAAAAAAAATATTTGTAATATATGTATAGCTAAAAATTTATGGAAGAAGACATGGGCAAATAAGTGTCTAAATACAGTATTAGCATCAGCAGAGGATTGCGGTCGCGTGAGTTATAGTTGCCTGCACTAACTATAACGGGGGAATTTCATAATGCGAACACTGTTTGGTCGCATTTAACTTTTCTTAACTGGCCGTAACACAAGCTCCCATTGAGAAAAGGGAGGTGCCTGCCACAAGGCGCAGGGATTATGGGCGGGCACAATGGGTGCCCCCTCGGCTTCCAACCGGAAGCCGTGCACCGAAGGGGGCCCTGCTGGGGGCCCTCAAACATGCTTTCCGACCTGGTTTCCATGTCGGACAGGCCGTCATGGAAACCATTTAGAAAACCTGTGATCATAATGTCAAGGGCAGAAAGCCCCGCCCTTGAGATTACTTGTCAGCTTCAGACTAGCGGACAGGCTCTCCGAGCTCGTCGGAAGCCACTCGGAATGACCAGTCGGTTTACTTTCCGGCCGCCTCCAACATAATGAGGTGGTCAGAAAGTAAACCGAGCGGCCCATTTCGATGCAGTCCCTTTACGGGCCTTATCATAATCAGCTTCTAAATCATTATTTAGAATAATTATAAATAATATATATATTAGTAACAATAAACTCGAATAAAGATTATCAAAATACATATTAGCCAATAAGAAACAAACACTAATTCAACCTAAATCGGTAAAACTGAACATAATTCTAAACAAAAGAAAACTAACCAATAAAAAGAAATCATAAACAAGCTGAACCAATAAAATCACACAAACAATTAAACTAACAATAAAAAAGACACACAAAGTTTATCAATTTACTGCTCCAAACAAAAACAAAAGTTGCAAAAAGTGGATGCTCTGCCGCATCTTTTAATCAGAACCTGAATATAGAAAGATATATATACCAATACCTTCACATGTAAGTAAAACATAGACTTAAACTAAAATGCAAAATTTATTAAACTTAAAAATAACAAGAAAAAAAATACTTCACTAGTTCTAACTCTGTACGTTTAGTTACTAAAGGGAAATTACTACAACATCAAGATACTGCTAATCTATTGAAAAACAAGACCAGTTACATACCTGGAAAAAGACACACAAAGTGCAAGGACATTTAAAATATTACTAAACAGGAACTCATGCTTAACAATTAAAATTAGGACCCTAGTACTGCCTCAGCCCCTACTAGCTACCAACAAACAAACATACACGTTTTTCAACACTCCAGAAAAGAAGCCACCTGTCCCACACTGCAACACCCCCAACGAAACACCTGCAAATAAAGGGGCTTATTACGATGGGAGTTGGAGAGCCTTCGACCACAGGTCAGAGGCTTTCCGACTCACATTGTAGGTTTCAAATCCGACAGTTTATTATGAAAGGCTGTCAGATTTGAAACCTGCTGGTTGGACCAACTGGCTTCCAATGGCTCAAAAAGTCAGTCAGCCAGTCAGAGGCCTCTCATAATCCCCTAAATACGGCATTTACGGAAAATGTCTGGCTACATGTGCCTGGACTCATGGAGCCACCACAAACATACCCACCAACAGGTACTTTTTGACAAAAAACAAACACAAATGTGGCATGAATACAAGGCTATCCACAAGCCCCTAAAATAATTGTTTTTTAAACTTTAGCATAAAGCAGTGAGAATATGAAATATACATTATAAAATACATCAGAGGGCTACATCAGACCAAGCATGGAAAAGTAAATCACACCACAGTATGAAGACAAATCTGGACAGAATTTGCAAAAACACATGGAAAATGTTATTCACCCCAGGCCTCCACCATCCATAAATATCCATTTTATCATAATCCCACATGGGCCTGCTTGCATCATCCCTAGCTTGAAACCCTGCCCATCAGCAACAAAAAAAAAAAAAATGAAAACAAAAAGGAAGAAAGATAGTGGTGCCTTCAACAAAAAACATTCTGCAAAGAACTGCAGATTCTTACTTCTAAAGGTGGATGATGCAGCAGAGATTGCAGAGAACAGAAGAATGATGCTTTCCCTCCAAAGAGCAAATCCAAAATTACCAGGGGCTGGACAAGGCACAGGAAGGAGTCTTCAGGACAGGAAGAGGAATTGTATAATGTAAGAATCAGTGAATGAATGCATGAATGAATGAGGCCTCTTATAAAGCGCTGAGCTGTGCAGTGAGCGTCAAGCATGTATATACCCAAGGATTAATTGGTCTTTATCTGAGATTGAAACTCTGCTCTGAGACGCAGCTTTGAATAGCGAAAGGAAGTCTATTCTACCACTCAGGGGCAAGGGCAAAGAGGGAGCAGGCATCTGATTGGACACATTGCATTTGTAACAAAAATTGACCAGAAGATCTCAGAGATCTTGAGATTGATAAACATTCATCATTTCCCATGGACTATACAGGCTCCCTCATGCTAGGCTGGTAAAGGGCAGCAAAAGACATTTAAAGATGATGCATTTTCACACTGGTAGCAGACCCTGCCGAATTAAGAAGAAGCCTAGCCGCTGCATTCTGTACAGCTTGGAGGTGCTGACTATGATAATCCGGTAGGCCTAGATGTAATATTTTGGCATGATCTAAGTGCTAAGTAATCAGAACATGGGTGATGGTCTTTCCAGTATGTTTCAGGCGTAAACCTGAAGATGTGTTTGGTCTTTTGCAGTAAAAATAGTGCCCTGCTGTGGCCGGAAAGAGTGATACTTATCGAAAAAATAGTGAGCTAAGCAATTAGGCCAGTCGCTGGTAGGGGTAAATAGACTGTCCATTGCATTAGGGGATGTAAAGTCTTTAACGATTTTAAACAATTCCTTACTCTTGTTTTCAGCCTGTTCAATTTTAGTGGATAGGAAAAGTTTCTTTTCGTCGCGGACTTTGGAGTAATGGACTTTCAAGGCCTGTTTGTAAGTGGCTTTGTCAGAGGAGTTAAAATTCTTCCGCCATACTCTCTCAAGGCATTTACAGGCACTTTTACTTTTTCAGAGGGCCTCCGTAAACCATGGTGCCGAGGCCCTACTGGCTTTTGCTACCCGGGTCGTGGGAGGAGCTAGCTACAGAGAGCAGAGCTGTAGCCAGTTCTCCAAGAAGAGTACATCGCTCTCCAGCATTCCACTAAAAGGAATAGGGTGTAACCTGAGTGCACTGTCCAGTGCCTCTGCAGTGAGCTGATTAAAAGGCCTGAAACTGTAGGACTTAGAGGCATATTTATCAATGTTTAGCGTTGTCCTTGCGCCATTTATTGGGGGTGCAAGGGCAACGCAGCACTAAAGTAGGATTTATCAAGCCACGCAAGGCCATCTTGCGTGGCCCTGCATGGGTTGATAACTCTGGAGTAATGCAATGCAATGCAAATCGCTGCAATACGTTTCTCTGCCCAGGGAGGCGTGCCATGGGTGGAGCATGAGTATTTCCACGCATCCACCCATGGATTTTAGTGCATTCCCAGATTTACCAACACTGGTAAACTTGGGAATGCGCCAAAATGCCGTGCCTCCCCAGGGGAGGTGCAGCGAAATGAAAAATCTTTATTTCTCCTCATTGTTTCCTTTTTCGAAGTCTGCGGTATTTTTCAGCACACTTAGAAAGAGCAAAATGCCTCTGGGGATTGTTTTTGTGCAGGAAGGTGCCCGTTCCTGCTCAAAAACAATCCGGCGCACAACACAGGCACCCTTGTGCCATGGTGCAAGGGGCCCTGCTTTGGAGATATGCCAGTGCAAGGAAAAGACAGGAATGCACCATATCATTTTAAGGACAGTGGGGCAGATTTACAAGCCCCTTGCGCCTCTTTTACGCCGCCGTTGCGTCACTTTTGTGATACAGCAGCGGTGCAAAACCAGCGCCATGCTGCGGAGTATTTACAATGTGACGCATCTGGGGGATGCGTCACATTGTAAAGCCCTGCACCAGAAGTAGGCGTTCCTGCGCAGGGGGGGCGTTCCGTCGCAGGAACGCCTCCTAAAAGTGGCTGAGTGAAATCTACAAGATTTCACTCAGTCACTTTTGAGCCCATGCTGCGTCAAAACCCTGCGCCTGCTTGAAGCAGGCGTAAGGATTGACGCAGCATTGTAAAGATAGAGCACCCCAGAGCCTTGCTGGAACTGCGTCGCCAGCAATGCGCTGCCTTTACGGCACAGATGTGTCACGCATCTGTCCGTTTTTGCCCCATGGTGCGCTGCATTGTAAATGTGGTGCATCCATGGTGGCGGAGCCGTGACGCACAATAACTGGCGCATCCCTGCTGATATGCAGGGATGCGCCAGTTATTGTAAATCTGCCCCAGTGTATTTTAGCCTTTCCCTTTCACACAGCACAGCGCAGCAATGTGGCTTTGCTGCGCTGCATGAAAGTTTGATAAATCTACCCCATAGTCTATAAACAAACGCTGCAAATATGCAGCTAAACATCAGAAGGGATATAGACAGAGAGAAACAGGCATGCTCAGACAGACACCTCACTCACTTTGACCTCAGAGAAGCAGAAAGAAAGACCAATGATCAGATAGATTGTGTGGGCAGATCGACGGACAGACAGACAGGTTGTTTACATTTAGGACAGGGAAACAGGGAGATGTACGGATAGGTAAGGTGGGCACAAAGACAGACAGAGAGACAGGTAAGTGAGGTGACTAAGCAGACAGATAAAGAGATGGACAGAGAGATAATAAGACAAACAGAAAGGCAGATTATTTACCTTAAACAGGAAATTCACTTCCTGCATGTGTTTCATTGTAGTCTAGGAGGCAATCTGGCGTCTGTACATGTTTATTTGGCATTCATAGTATGTTCTTTGATGCTCTGCCTTCCTTTGAAAGATGGTACATTTCCTCTAATCTTCGTTTGAAAAGCAAATTGCTCGTTAGTAATTAGTGCTGAAAGTTTCCAGCTTTGGGGCTTAACCTGTGTGTGTGCAGAGTGCACAGATGGGCCCCAGAGGGAAGGGAAGGAGGTGCACCACCCCCACAGGTGGTCGAAGCGCCCCTCTTCAGTGACAGGGCGCCTCTGGGCCTGTCTTCATCAGGCCCTGTCTGATGAATCTCTGGAGCTCATAGGACTGTCTTTTCTAATGATGTGTTCCACCTGTCATGTTGTTGCCACAGTGAAGGGTCTTAGTAGAATCTACAGGGTAGAATCCGAGTGCATTACAGTGCAGGATTTGGCCTTCCCACAGTGCCTTGGAGTACAAAGTGGCCGGGGACTGCAGCTGTAGTAAGCATGTTTGGGTTAAGGGGAAAGTAAATGTGCATTGTTATAGTGTCACAGCTCTACCCCGCCCCCTCCTGCCGCAGAACCCTTTGTGGCTGAGGGCGTGACCGAGTCACAGCAAATATCCACCCTCAAAGATGCATCTATCTTTGTCTGCACCTAAAAGGCACTTTGACTCACTCTGGGGACCTCATTTATAGGGATTTGGCATAGGGCAGCACAGTAAGTCACCTACTTCGCTGCAATCCGCCAAATTCAAAAGGCAGGAATGCACTGTATTTATCCAATACAGTGCATACCTGCCGTTTCATCCTGCGCTGCCACCATTTCGGTAGCCTAGCACCAAGGCAGGCACCCTTGCACCGTGGTGGAAGGGTGACTGTTTTGTCGGCATGATTGTTTAAGTGCAAGAAGGGGCTATTCCCGCACAAGAACAATCCAAAGAGGTGTGCTATAACCTATTGTTGTTAGTTGGTGCATCTTCCTGATTACTGTTCTGTCCCTTGCTGCTCAGCCATGAGTGATGTCACTTGGAATGTTGAGTGTGTGGGACTGGAGGAGATGGCAGTTGGAAGAGATGGGCTGAGCAGCAGGGAGGCTGCTCCTGGTGGGGCATTACAAGAGATCTACATGGACTTTGTGACTAACCAATAAACCTATAACTTGTTCTACGTGACCTGTCTACGTGACATCTTTCATTTTAGCACTGGCGACGAGTTGAACAACCTACGTGTGTGCTACTTCAATGGATTATGGTTTCTGATGCTTAAAAGAATTACAAGAAAAAAGGAACTGAAAGAGAAATACAACCTCAGGCTGTGCTCTTTTGGCAATTGAAGTCATTGTGGCAAGCGGAGTGTGACCTACAAGCGGAGTGTGACCTACGATATTGAAGGCACCTTTTGTGTGTGCTGCAGAATAGCACTCATAGAAAGAGGAAAAAATGAGGATAAGAGTAAGATTTTGATGCATTCCCAGGTTTACAAGTCCTTGTAAATCTAGGAATGCGCTAAAACCCATAGGAGTTGCTTGGGAACACCCACTGTAACGCCAATGGAATACCTCCCTTGCTCTGCATAAGGTGAATCAGTGATTTGCGATGTGTTGCTTACTAAAGATTTATGAGGCTACTCAAAGCCATGCAATGCGGCTTTACATTGCTACGTATATCTGACTCAGAGCCTTGTGTCACGCATGTTCCACTTCGGAGCTTATTTACTAACCCTCTGACAGTAAGTACCAGGTTGAGATGTACAGTGATTTGTCGTCCGATCTCTCAAATGCATTGCCCCGTTAGGCTGTCACCATGCAAAGCACTTTGATGCCCAGCCAGACCTGGTGCACGCTACATAAAAATAAAACAATAAAATAAATAAAAAAGTCAACGCCCTGCCCGCTATCTGCTCCGTATCCTTGTTGCCTTGATGGCTACAGTGGTAAAGCAGGTGGAATTAACACCAACAGCAGTAAAACGCATCAATTCTCACTCGCGTCTGCACACCCCCTCTAAAGCATTTATCTCTCATCTCACTAACAGTGGTGAAGAGGACCCGCAACTCACTTGAGCGCTTTCTAGGATGCGCATGGTGCCATATTCTACTTAGCTGCTATTGTTCTAGGCTAAATATTTAACATTTTATGCCGCATTTTTAACTCGTGGGTAGCCGGTTCTAACTGCCTCAGCTTTAGTTGTTTTATTAATTTTAAAGTGAATATTATTTTAGTGTCTCACATGCTGGGCTGGGCTGGTGTGTTCAGGCGCTGTCTCCGCTGTCTCCGCTCCCCTGGTCCGCCACGGCTTTCCTGATTGAGCGGAGGGAAGCGGACACGCCTAACTTGCCTGACTTCCGTCGGAAGCAGGTCACAGGTCACCTCGTGCCGGCCGGCTACAAAAAACACATGCCGGGCCGGCAGCGCAGCGGGCGCGCCGCCGACGCGCCATAGGCAAGCCCGTCTGTGCCCGTCCGCGTGCGGATGGGACCAGGGGCCACAACCCCTGCCCCCTTTTCTAAAAATACTTACTGCTACAACGCAAAACAGTTGAGACTATTAAATATGACCCCTATGTCACATGCATCGGAGATCTCTATTCTTGTGAGGGAAGAATGGCCAGAAATCCTGTTTCTAACTGAAACTTGGCTTAGTCTAGGATCGGATCCCGACATTGTTCAAGCTCTCTCTCCTGGATGCCTAATTCAGAGAATAGATCGAAGCTCCGGTAAAGGTGGCGGGATTGCCATTATTTATAAAAACCACCTCAGTTGTCGTATCTCGGAGGGTCCTTTACTGAATTGCCAGAACCTCTTATTTTCAATAGGATTCACCCCTACGCTCTCCTTGACAGGCATTCTAATCTACCGCACCCCTGGTGGTCTGAGTCAATTCTATAAAATGTTTCCAGAGATGGCCGCGAGTCTTGCTAGTACCCCGGCCAATTTCACCTTGTTAGGTGACTTCAACCTGCATTTTGATGATCCATCTCATGTGGCCGCGGCAGACATCACTAAAGATCTTGTCTCGTATCAACTTACACAGAAGGTCACCAACGTGACCCACGTGAAAGGTCACCTCTTAGACACCATTTTCTCTAACTTAGAGGAATTAACAGGAATACCCCCCATCCCCATACCTTGGTCGGATCATTTTTTGATCCTTTTCTCTTGGACCCCCACATGCCTCACCCCTTCTTCCAGGCCAATAAAAATGCAGTCACTTCCCTGGCCTAAACTCCCCTCAGAAAAGTGGATACGGGAGCTAGAAAACGCCAAGCCGTGCTCCAGTAGCGATCCAATCATCACCAACGAAAGATTCAACCACTGGATCGAGAGCACTTTAGACCAAGTTCTCCCAAAAAAACGGACCCAATTGAAAGTAGGTCCGAACAAAACACCATGGTATTCCCCCAAGCTCTGAACACTAAAACAGATTTGTAAGGAACATGAAAGAGCCTGGAGAAAGGATTTCTCACTAAACAAGAAAAAGGAATACAGGGAATCCATAAGATCATATCAAGCCAAAGTAAAACTAGCCCAGGCCTCCTATAATGACAAACTAATTTCCCAGGCAGCAAATTCTCCTCGTGAGATTTTCCGCATAGCAAAAACACTACTTAAAGCTCCCTCACCCCTGGATAGACCTGATACCACTGGCCAACGTTTCAATCAACCTGCAGACTATTTCCCAACAAAATCCAAACTATCTACTCATCATTCTCCCCTGTGGACAGTCGAAACAAATTCCACCCAGTGGATTCGGACCTACGCAGTAGAGACCACCACCTTGAGGCATTTCCCCTGATGGATTGTGAATCTTTCCATACCATTTCGATTCTCGTAAAGAGCGGATCGCCTAGAGACCCTGCTCCACCTAGTATTTTAAAACAGGTGTCCGAAATAACCCAGTCATTTTTGACCTAATTAATACCTCCATCGCCTCCGGAGTGGTCCCACCCCCTTGGAAAAGAGCGATGGTAAAGCCTCTTTTGAAGAAACCTAGTCTTCATCCAGATCAACTGGGTGTTTACCGCCCAATTTTGCTCCTCCCGTGGATTAGTAAAATACCTGAGAAATATGTCAACACAGAACTCTTGACATATCTGGAATCCCACAACCTCCACCCCTCCCAAACGGGCTTCCGCCCGCGTCAAGGAACGGAGACTGCGCTGCTGGCAGTTGTGGAAGAATTTAAAAAGATTCTCATCCCTGGGGGTTCTACAGCTATTATCCTCTTGAACCTTAGCGCAGCCTTTAACACGGTCAATCACCGAATTCTGTTTCATCGACTCAGAGGTTTGGGGGTGACCGGGGTAGCGCTAACTTGGCTACAATCATTCTTGGAAGAGAGATCCTTCCAGGTTTTTGAGGGGGGTGTCGCCTCAAAACCACTGCATCTTCGGTGCGGAGTCTCCCAGGGGTCGTCCCTGAGTCTGTCCCTTTTTAATGTCTATATGACCCCGCTTGCAGAGATCATGCTCCCATTTGGGTTTCATATAGTGACTTATGCTGACGACACACTGGTCGGAGCATTGAACCATACTGACATTGCCTCTATTGGCCTCTGTCACTGCCTAGAAGAGGTAGTTAAATGGATGAATCAATCATACTTAAAGCTAAATGGTGATAAGACTGAGCTGATGCTCCTTGGAAATCCATCCCTCTTCAGGGCAGATGTTCTTTGGCCAGCCTGTATGGGCCCCGCCCCTGTCCCTAAGACCCAGATGAAGAGTCTAGACATCTGGCTGGATCAGGATCTCAGTTTCATGGTTCAACCACGGAAGGTGGCAGCTTCCTGCTATGGCATCCTCAGGATGCTCCGTAAAGTGCTTTCCCTTCTCCCCCTTCGGGCGAGAAAGCTTATGGTACAAGCAACTATTCTTTCCCGCCTGTACTACGGGAATGCCCTTTAACTCGGAGCACCGGCTTCGACTTACACAAAGCTCCAAATGGTGCAAAATTGCGCAGCAAGAATGCTTGTAGAGATTTCAAACAGGCAATCCGCAAAGTCTGAATTGAAGTTCCTCCACTGGCTCCCTGTGCAGGAGAGAGTGAAGTTCAAGGCCATGTGCATTGCTCACAAGATGCTAACCGGGAATGGTCCCACGATCAACCACGCCATGGTCCAGCCTTATGTGGCAAATAGACGTTTGCGCTCTGACAATCTATATCTGGACGCTGTTCCCAGGATTAAGAGGGCCAGAAGTGGCGGACGCCTTTTCGCTTACAATGCTGCTAAGCTGTGGAACACCCTCCCCCTCCCTCTACGGAGGGGACACAGTCATCTAGCCTTCCGGAAATCATTGAAGACCCGACTCTTCCCTTAAGTGTGCTGCGTTGCCCTCTGCTACTGCCATAGCGCTGGGATGCCTTCGGGTAGCTATGCGCTCAACAAATGTTTCATTCATTCATTATCACATCAAAATAAAGAAAGAAGGGAGAATGGTGTGCGCATGTTTGGAGGGACGAATGAGGCGGTTTCCAAGTGTTGCTGTACATGATTATTCCAGGCATAATGAGATGTGCATTGGATTCTGTGTACTAAATTGCATCACCTGCTGCCTGGTAGATGAACTATGAAGACCTTTTCCATCCGCCAGTCACAAAATCAGGCACCTCTAAAGAGCCCTGTAACTCTGATTGGACACCATGTCTCATAGTGGCTTTGTATGGCTTCAAAAATATGACTTAATGTTTATGTCGCACTTGCACCACATTATGTGGTGCAAGAGAGACGTAAACCAGGTCACAATGATAGCCCATAGTCTCATAGACCTCTGCGGTGGCATTTGGCCAGCTGATCGAGGCTTCTTAGCATGCCTCCAGCTATTCTGCTCGATTTGAATGGACATCCTTACTGTAAAGTGCCAGCTCTCTAATCACTGACATTGTGTGCAGGTATGGGATAAATGAGTGAAGGAAATATTGTTTCCTACTTTTGTACCTTAAAATGTGGCATACATCTAATTCTCAATATGTAACACTGATTTAAACCTTGATTCTATAAACTTTGATTTGAAAAGTGTCTCAAAAATAAGTTTCTTTTGTAAATGTGATCTGCCCAGAATGAGGCAGCAGCTGTTAGAAGAAAGAGAGACCACGTGAAGAGGGGTATCGGGAAAGAAGATCAGACCCAGAGGCAGGAGAGCAGGAGAGCAGAAGCAGAGAAGACGCAGGGCCCGGCCGGCAGAAAGGTACCTTTAATTTTTTTAAATTAATATTATTAAATTAAACCCCCGCACGACCTCTCCACGCGACACCCCGCCACCCATCCACCTGCGAGTCATGCCGGCCACGACTGGGCTACTGAGAAATCTTGTGTCAATGGGGCCTGAAGAACCACTTCTGAAGATTGGAAGACTTTTCATCAAGAGGACAGTGCTACAGAACAACACCCAAAAAGACACCGGGCCAGATATACAGACTGTTCATACAATACAGCGCAGCAACCACATTAGCTGTGCTGCGAAAAGTGGGAATCAATGCAGAGGCGTAGCCACGAAGACTGGCCTGCGGCTACTGTCATCCCCTGCACTGGAGGGGCGCTGATTAGGCTGCATTGCCTGATGTGCAGCCTCGCAACATGGTGCAGATGTGAGTGTGCGCAGTCTCTACCCCTCCATGACAAACGCCACTGCCTAGACAAACTCAGACGATCCCACGCATTGGAGCTCAGATTTGCTAAGAGTTTTGTGTCAGGTTTTATTGACTTTTTTGGCACAGCCCGAAGGTGAATCTAGTTTGGAATATACAAAGCCACTCAAATGAAGGTTTGCGTGGTTTTGTAACCAGCACAGCGCATGGTGCTGCTTTGCATGACCTTGCGTCAGGTAGGCAGGTAAGTGTCACATGGGTGGCGCATGAGTGCTCCTGTGCATCCACCTAGGTATTTTGCTGCAAACCCATATTTACAAAGGCTTGTAAACATGAGTTTGTGCCAAGATGGTGCATCTACCTCCGGATGGTGTAAGGAGGAGGAATGAGCCATATCTTTGAAATGAAGGTGCAGATTTGCTTTGTCCCTTTCATGCAGTGTAGCTCAGGAACTTCACTTGCTGCGCTGCATTGTGTGAAATGTTAGCAACTATGGCCCGGGATGTGTGCAGGACATTAGCAATGGGTGTTTTTTTTGGGAAAAACACACTGTCCTGTGTTAACACCTCCAACAAGGACGTGTGAGTTCTTGGTGCAAAGGCCGGCGTGGCCTCTTTAGGATTTCGTGCGATGCATCACAACCTTAGACAAGCCCCAGTAATGACCAAACACTCCCTTGTCCAAGGACGAACGGAGTGTATTTTGTGCATAGAACAGGAAACCTTTTGAAGGCAAAGCGCCCTGTGCATTAGATATTGAACTGCCTTGGAAGACTGTGCGTCGCCTTGCACCAGCGCAAAGCGTTCGCGAATCTGGGCTGCAGTCTCAGCCGCTTCAATCTCAGCGACTGGTCCTGCTCTGAGCGTCTGGCATGAAGTTTGAGTCTGCTTAGCAGACATGCCTGACTTCATGGCACCCTTCTTGGACTCAATGTCTAGTGCTTCAGTCTGAAATGGTAAGTGAGGAAGGTTGACGACACCCGCATCTGAAAAGAGGCGATCAGCATCCTGTGCTTTTTGTTGGCTACAGGCAGGGCCACCGGAAATATGCGATTGTGCGGTTGCAGTGTTTTTCGCATTTTTCTGGATTTGACACATTTGACACATAATCTAACATCTGCATAATCTACAGATTTTAACAAAAAAAAATGTTTCTAGCTCCAACGGTTCAAAAGTTATTAAAAACACAGTGCCACTTGTTGCCGTGCAGTGGAAGGCCCTTTGCAAAGTTGACTGGTCACCTTTCCGTTGCCTATTTTTATGGATGGGTGTTAAGCTGGGGGTAATGAGGTGCAACCTATGCCCTGCCAGTGTTAACAAGAGGAAACATTAGGAAATAATGAAGTAATACTATCACAAAATGTGCTGCATTACACCACATAATTTGTCTTTTCTTGCCACATGATTTAGTTCACCCTGCCACATAACTTGGCCCTTTCCTATCGCACATTTTCAGTGGCCCTGGCTACAGGTCCAAGAAGGACACAGCCACGAGGGGGTGGTGCCACTTTGCTACCTAGGACCCCAAATATAACCCTGCTGTCACAATGCCACAAATGAGGCTATGAAGACCTTGAATGAGCTGAAGAGATCTACTCTGGATGCCACCGCGTGCCCTGCCTAGAATCCCATCCCTAAATGCATTTAAATCTGTTGTTTTTCCTATTGTCCCCAAGGACTTATTCATTCATCCCCAAACAGAAGCTCCTTCCATTGGACATTGTGAGTGAGTCTCCAAACAGTTGTTCACATACTATACAGCTGATAAAATAGCCCAGTATTCTAAGTGTTGTCTATTAGGTTTTATGGAAAAACCTTTATAAATGACATTTTTAATTGATTTAACTCCTGCATATAGCGCTTCTGCACCCTGGAAGCTTTTACGATGCTTTACACACAGTGACATTAACCCCTGTGGCTGTCTGAGCCTTTCATCCTTCTGGAGTCGATAATTTGAGTGCATTTAATTTGGGCGATAGTAACAACTTGTACCGACAGAGGTGCCAAACGATAGACCTGTAGTAGAGAACACTGTATAAGAACACGTAGCAACTATTAGCTTTTCTCTGACTGCAGGCTTCGAGGAGATGGCAACTGCCTTCTTTATCCGGAGATGCCTCGCGTTCGCCCAGACACGGGGACGTCAGACTGTTCTCTCCCGCCCCCTCCCCAGCTCAGATCTACAGTAATGAATCGCCTTCTCTCCCCTCCACTGCCCTCCTTCCACACTCCGCCCGAAGTTCCTAGACAAGGGAGACATGATTAACGATGTTTGTCCACCATTATTCTCCGGCACCCAATTATGTCCTGTATATTATACAAAGTTAAAAATACCACACCTGCTGTGGTGCTGAAACAGCACATTTCATCCTCAGCTCCTGGAGAGAAAAATAGCCTGGTAGTCTCAAGCAAGGCCACCAGACAGGGGCGCTTCTGTGCACGAAACTGGGAGGCCACAAGTGCATCGCATCAGTCCTCTCTCTGATCATTTCTTGTTTATTATAGAGCTTCAGACTGCACCTGTGCGGCTTCTAAGCGGTGTATCTTTTCTTTTACCCAATTTAATACAAAGTTTGGACCTAGGAAAGGCGGGTGGCTCATCTGACCGTAGCTGGGTTTGAACTCGTGGCCTCAAGGGCGGTGTGTTTTTCTTAGCGTGAAGCCTTACTTTCACTCACTGAGGGCTCTGCAGCCGAGCTCAATGAACAGCCACGAGACTCCAGCCCCCGGGGCCACTGGGATTGTGCGTCAGGGAGGACCAATGTGTGCTGCAGGCTTGACTAAATTATACAGCAAGAAAAAGTAAATTATGTGGCATATTGCGGTAGAGATACTATTACCTCATTCATCATGTTTTTACACATGTTAACACTAGCTGGGCTGACATCCCACCTCGTTTGTGTCTTTTTGAGCACGCACCAGCAATATACAAGACATCATTGTCAACACAAGACCAAGAACACACAGTGCCGACCTTCAAGGGACACTCTGGGGTCTCCCCCCAGTGATGGGACGTTACTCATGTGGATCATGCAGTGTATGTGCACTCACACAGGTGATGGAGCGCCATGTTATTCTGAATTTGTAGGGGTGCATCATAATCACCGGTAGTCCGCACCCACCTTTTTAGAGTGTGAAACATTAACGTGTGGGTATAGAAATGTGGTACTAAAATTAGCATAGAAATGTAATCATGTCATTCATGAAGTTCAATGTACAGTTTAATGGGAAATGTATTTTAGATAATGCGTAAGGAATTAGTTCACGTATAATGTGATGTATTAGGTTTAAATGTGCACCATATTAAAGTCTGCACGTATAGTTTTGCTTATTCATGTATGAAGTGTAATTGAATCAATGCTTATAATGTGATTCTAGAAATGTGTGTTTAAATGTGTAAAGGCCTGATCGCATATCCGTTTAAGAGAAAGAGGCCTATTCGTTTCTTATGTTAGCTGAATATTGTAGGCCGAAAATTGTTTTCCCTTGGTAAGGCTCTGGGTCTCAGGAAAGTTAGTGCATCTCACAGAGTGGAAAGTTTTTCATTCCCATGTTTCTCTTGCAGGTGCAAGGACACCTAGCTCGTTCAAAGACTAACCCTTTGTTTTAGGAGTTAGGATGGTAGGAGAAGCCAACATGGGAGTATACTGGAACGCAGATATGATACTTTCAGCGGAGAAGGTGCCTGGGACTCAAGGTGAGTCCAAACCAGCTTGGATGAAGTAAGAGTTTTGATGGAAAAGTGCCAGGGGAAGACCTGGTTGAAGAGGTGTGACGAGGGCGTGTTCTATGATTTTGTGATTTTGAATTAGGGACTGTACCCCGAGGGTTGATGAGTCGAGGATTAGGTGAGGAGCTAGAAGGAGGATCTTAGAGCAAGCTCCGTAGCTTTTGCTACTGATTTAAGCAAAGTGAGTGCACTTCTACGGAAGTCTTCACTACTGACACCTTTATTCTCTTGCCTGGGAAAATGCTAAGTAGGGATGTCATCTTAGAGTTAGTGTAGGGATAGATTAATCGTTCAGTTTACTTTTTAGGTTAATGACGTCTAATATAGAGATTGGAGCAGTTATTGGTTGCCTAATGCTTCTGGAGTTAACTATTCTTCTTATTCTGAGTCGGATGAGACTCCTGCGTAGGATCTTTTTTGTATTAGTGCCCATCTATTTTCTTAACCTCGTGATAAGGTGCTTGTATGTGCAGTTATTTTTGGCTTTGTAATAGACCTCTAAAATTTTACTTCGGAGTCAGTGATCCTTTAAAGTTTCCAAATTGATTTATCTTGATTATGTGATAAAATTGGATTTTCTCCCTTTGACACTATTTAGCAAATAGAAAGATCCTGGCGACCTGAGAGCATTCTTGGTGATGGTATGATAGATAAGAATCCGTCTTTATCAGTTGGTAGCAGAGGATGGTTATCTCTGATAGTAAGGGGAGATCTAGATCAAGATAAGAGAAATATCGAGTCCTATAGAGTTCGAGCGAGCGTGATCCGGTGGATTGTAAGCGGAGGACGACGGTGGCAGATGTAAAACGACGGAGAGTAGCAGTGCGGCAGAAGTAGCAGTTCGTGGTAGCGTGAGTATGAACAGGACGATGTTTGTTAGATTGCGGTGTTGATTTGAATGTGTGATGTATTGCGGAGTTGGAATGAGAGTCGTGTGATTGAGGTTTGGGCCGTGAGCGCGTGCGGGCCAAGAGATTTGATTTTGATATCCCGAGTTAAGAGATTGTGGTGTAGAAGACACCCAGAGTTGAAATTTGTTAACCAAAGATTGTGGGAGTCATGAGACGTCGTTGACAACCCACGGATGATAGGGAGCGTATGTGTGAGTGCGTGAGTAACCGACGCTGGTCGTAGGTTGCTGTATGTGGAACATCGAGAGTTTGAATCCTATCGATTGATTTAGAGGCGATTGTCCGGTCGTTTCGTGGACAGACAGTTGCCAGATTTGTGGTCAACGGTTTCGAGAGACTGTCCGGTCATTCGTGGACAGACAGTCAGAGAAGTAATTGTCCGGTCGTTTCGTGGACAGATAATTACTTCAGAGTGTGAATGAGATGCATGCAAGAGTGAGAAGCGAATTGTGAAGGAGGGGAACTGCTGTAAGCGGAGGAAGTGTGATTTCAGATGGTGCCGCGCTGTGATAGGTCGGTTGGTGTGAGTCGCGCTCGTATTGGCGGATTGACATCAGGAAGTACACGAAAATATTGTGTGCGAACAAAAATCAGTTCATCATGAAATGTTTTAAAGTCTTATGAGAACTTTGTAGACGCGATAGACGTGTGGTTACTCGGGGAGGAGAAGAAGCCCCTCCCGAGGGCACTCCAGCACATTACATGGCTAAGACTGTGGGGTTGCATACTATAATTTGGCTTGAAAATTGGCATAAAATGACTCAAGGAGAGGGAGAATTGACATTCCCACGATAGGGTACCTTCAGGCTAGATGTGTTGTACCAGTTGAAATCTGTGATATCTTCTTTGCGACCTCTGCCTAGACCGACACAATTTGAGGCGTTACACGCATGGATAAGAGCAGCGTACGGCAGAAAAAGAGATAGGAGTCAGGAAATGGTGAAAATATCGATCAGGGCATTCCAAGATGCGAGATGGGATGCGTTGGAAAAAAGGTGGAGAATGGTAACGATTGAGGGGGATAAATTATACCCGCTACTAGAAAAAACGAAAGGTGCGCAGGCAAAGAGCGTAGAGGAAGATGACAGTGATACAGATGGCAGTTTAGTAGAGAGATTGTTGTCAGAAAGACCACCTCCATTTAATCCAGATTCTTATGAAGTAAATTCTACCCCAGTAGAAGGGACTAGTGGATTACAGACCCAGTCAAATGTGAGAGTAGAAGGGAAAATCTCGACAGGTACAGAGGACATGAAAATACAGTCTCCAGTAGGTACAGAAGCAGCGGCGGTTGTGAGGTTGCCGGATGCTTTAACAGTACCGGTTACCATTGGACCCATAGTATCGGTCTATGACCCAGACCAAGTGAAAATTGGCAGTCTAGCACGATCAACTGCAGGAGAGAGAATGGTACAGTGAGTGAAATAGCACAAGGTCAGAGACCTATAGAATGGAGTACACCATTGCCAGTTGATGTGAGACCAAGGTCTTTGGCCAAGTCGAGATCAGATTTGAGAATGTGGGTACCGCCTGCATGGAACCAAAATGGTAGGACGACAGGGAACGGTGAGCAAGGTGAGCTAGGAAACAGACCGGTCTCTAGGAACATGACAGAAGAGAGTAGGTCTCGAGATCAGAGCTGCGAGTATGATGAACGGAATGGTGCAGCTTGTCAAGAAATGTTGAGAGGTGCCATGAGGGCAAGGATGTTGGATGTAGTGAGATTGAAAGCAGAAGTAGATGAAATAATTAATGGAAATCTGCCTTTGGACAGGATAGAAATATATGAACAGGATGAGCTGTAGCAAGGATGTAACTCGTAAAGCGAGGACTGCGCATTAGAAACTGACAGATTTGGCAAAAAGATACGAGGTTTATTTACCCAAAACGAAGGCGCTGCAGGAGAGCCATAGGTTGCAGTATAGTGATCAAGAACTGGAAGAAAAGAGGGTCATAGGATTGAGGACACGCATCCGAGATTTGATTGCAGGGATGCGTGCATGGACCATGCTCGATAAGTGGGAGGAAAGGTGGTCTAAGAAGAAGAGCTCTAAAAAGACTGTAGGAGAGACGCCACCTCCGGGTGCAGGGATGTTGGGGGTAGAGAATTACCCTTTACGAGAGGTGCAAAATGGAGGAAACGTGCATGTGCCTTGGAGTAGGAGTGATTTGGCTGCCTTTACGAAAGACTTTCCTCAGCTGAGGGAAAAGCCTGTAGAATGGTACAAGCAGGTTGACCGCTTTGTCAAAATCTTGAAAGTATTGTGGATTGATTTGAACACATTGTTTGACATCGTAGTACCAGGTGATTTATGATCAGCATGTAAAGTTGCTGTTGAATGGCCCACTTCTGAGCCAGAAAGCGATTCTATCACGAATGATCCGTCACCTACAGTTATGAAAAAGTTTGAACAAGTGAGTACATAGTTGAAGTTGAAGATCTCACCTCAAGATATTGATTGGGTTAAGAGAGACCAAACTGTTCAGGAGCCAAAAGAGATGGTGCATGAGTATTACGAAAGTTTTTTGCAAGTCTTCAAACAATACAGTGGGTTAGACACCTTAGACCCCAAGGATATGGGACAGTTTGTTTCAAAGTTTGTTTTGGGATTGAGGCCAGAGGTTAGTCTCATGATACAGCAACATTTGATTTGTTGGCAGAACAAGCCAGTAGATGACATTTTGCGGTATGCAATGTACTGTAGTGACGAGGTAGACTCGAAGCACCGGATGTTGAAAGACAAACTGATGCTTGGTCAGATGCAAACCTAGTGGTCAGGTCCAACCTAGTGGAGTGACGCTGGGAAGGAGACAGGGAAATCAAAGAAATCAGAATACACATGGACAGGGAAAGGGGAAACCTGTAGACCCTAAGACGGGAATGGATGTGGCCACATTGAAGAAGACCACTGCGTGTCATCTTTGTCACCAGATCGGGCATTGGAAACGCGAGTGTCCCTTAAACCCAGCAAACCAGGTGCAGCAGGAGGTTGAGGTAGCTCAGGTGTCTGCACCCGAAATGGTCAATACAGTGACAAGGCCGAGATCAATGAAAGGGGGGATATTTATTCCACAGGTACAAGTTCCCCAGCTACCGAGGGTCCCACAGGGAACTCAGACTTATGCCTCTTTTCGAAGGGTATGATCAGTACAATTTGTCACCTGAAACTGTTGCAGGGATCAAACCTGTGATTGAGTCTATGATCAAGCAGGGGATTCTGAAGGAGATCATGGGTAGTCATGTAATTCACCTATCATGGGACTACAGGAACCGAGTGGGAAATTCAGGATCGTGCAAGACCTGCGAAAGGTCAACACGATAGTTGTTCCATGTTGCCCAGTGGTACCGAATCCTTCAGTAATATTGGTTCAAATCCCATGTGAAGCCAAGTGGTTTACAGTGATTGATCTATACCAAGCATTCTTCTCGATACCGCTCCATGAGGAAAGCCAATTTATTTTTGCTTTCCGGCTGGAAAATCATGTTATAACATGGTGTCGTATCCCTCAAGGGTATACAGAGAGTCCATCGATCTTTAATCAGATCTTGAAGAAGAATCTTGGGAGTCTTGTGTTGCCACAGAACTCGGCTCTCGTGCAGTACATCGATGACTAGCTCATTGCTTCAGAAACAGAAGACGCTTGCAGGATTGATGCTATTGCCCTACTGAATCATTTGGCAGAGAATGGACATAAGGTGTCTCCGAACAAATTGCAGTAGTGTTTGAGCGAAGTACAGTATTTGGGTCACAGAATTGAAAAAGGCAAGCGAAAGGTGTCACCAGATCGAATTGAGGCAATAATGAATATGCCTGTGCCTACCACTCAGCTGGAGGTCAGAATGTTCTTGGGGATGGTTGACTACTGTCGTCAATGGATCCCCAACTTCTCTTTTGAGGTGAAGCCTTTGCAGAGGCTGACGCACAAGGATGTGAGTGATCCGGTACCATGGGACAACAACTGTTTGATGTCGTTCTTAAGGCTGAGGGAGGCCATGTGTCTCACCCCGGCTTTGGGAATGCCTGATTACAACAAGGCTCTCTCGTTGTTCTGTTGTGAGAGGGAAGGTTGCGCATTGTCAGTTCTGACTCAGAGTCATGGAAGTGTCCGTAGACCAGTTGCCTATTTCTCAGCTACTTTAGATCCAGTAGCTTCTGTGTTGCCCGGATGTCTCAAATCCGTTGCTGCAACAGGTATCAGCATTGAAATATGTAAGAGTAGTGTGATGGGGCACACTTTGACTGTCTATGTACCACATTCTGTTGAATTGTTAATGACAAGGACCAAAACTCAACACCTGACGAATAACAGATTGACATGTTACGAGCAAGTCATACTTGCCACAGAGAATGCGACTTTGAAAAGGTGTTCTGTTTTGAATCCTGTTACATTGATGCCTATTCCAAATACAGGTGATGAAGATTGTATGGACCATGATTGTCTCGATGTGACTGAACTATGCACCAAGCCGAGACCTGACATTGTCGATGAACCACTTTCTGACCCTGATGAAATTTTCTTTGTGGATGTTTCATGCCTAAGGGACAATGTTGGTCGGTTGAGAGCAACGTTTGCTGTATGTACTATCACAGAAGTTGTTGAAGCTGCTTGTCTAGAAGGAGTACATTCCGCACAGGTAGCCAAAATCATTCCCTTGACTCGTGCCTGTTTGGCTGCTGACCAGATTCGGATAATGATCTACACTGACAGCCAGTATGGGTTTGGTGTGGTTCATGACTTCGGACAGTTATGGTCACAGAGGGGATTCATGACATCATCTGGTTCACCCATTAGTTATGGGCAATATATAAGACAGCTGTTAGATGCATTACAATGTCCCAAGGAAATTGCTGTCGTCAAGTGTGCAGCTCATGGAAAGGGGACTGATTTTGTCTCTTTGGGCAATAATTATGCGGACGAAGTTGCCCGCTTCTGTGCAGAGCAAGGATATATATTTACAGGAGATTACACAGGAGAGAGCCAAGAAAGAACCAAGCTCAGCATGATGTCAGCCATGGCAGACATTTGGGAGAAACTAAAACGATTGCAGGATGAGGTTACCGAACAGGAACATGATGTATGGATCAGATCAGGATGTGAGAATGGAGATGTGTATGTTTGGGTCTCAAGTGATGGTCGAGCAGTGTTACCAGAAAACTTGTTGAGCCCAATGGCAAGGTTGATACATGGTGCAGTACATCTTGGCAAAGATGCAATGGTGTTTAGACAGACATTGTACAACCCGAAGTTTTGTGCGGCTGCTGAAGCAGTGTGTCAGAGGTGCGTTACTTGCCAACAGATGAATGCTGGAAAGAAGATTGTGGTTACTTTGAGTCACATTAGGAGGTCGGGAGGACCTTTCAATCGGATGCAGTTGGATTTCATTGAGATGCCAAAGTGTAATGGATTGAGGTATATTCTGGTTGTGGTGTGTGTTTTTTCAAGATGAGTGGAGGTTTACCCAACACGTAGGTGTGACACTCTTACAGTAGCTAAGCTGTTATTGAGGGAGCTTATCCCGAGGTTCGGTTTTCCGACCTCTTTGGAATCAGATAGGGGGACACATTTCCACAGTGAAATCATGAAGTTTCTTTGTGCCGCATTGAATGTAGACCAGAGGTTACATTGCAGCTATCGACCAGAGGCTTCTGGGTTTGTGGATCAGGTTAATGGAACTTTAAAGGCACTGATGGCAAACGTGTGCAAATCGACATCTCTGAAGTGGCCTGATGCATTGCCTCTTGTTCTCATGAGTATTCGCAGTGTTCCAGACAGGGGAACTGGGTTGTCTCCACATGAGATCCTGATGGCGAGGGTGATGCGATTACCAGCAGTGCCAGCTACCGCTTTAATTAAAATCACTGATGACTTGATTCTTGATTACTGCAAAGGACTAGCTGATGTGGTCCGTTCTGTGTCTCAGCAGGTGCAAGCAGCAACTGTTCCAGCCTCGAATGACCTGTGCCATGAATTGTGTCCAGGGGACTGGCTGCTTGTTCGTAAGCACCTGAGGAAGAGTTGTCTGGATGTTCGGTGGTGCGGCCCTTACCAGGTGATACTGGTAATAAACACAGCAGTGAAGTGTGGAGGATTACCAAACTGGGTGCATGCCTCCCATACCCGCAGAGTTCCAGCACCCTTGGAGGAAACAGCACCTCTTGTGAATGAAAATCCAGCTGATGTGGCAGGGCCACATGAGAGGGCAAGTCAAGCTGTGAGGGTCGCTGACGCAGCTGGTTGTGCACTAGAGCAGGCTGAAGGGGGTTGCGTCAATCAGAACCCCGATTTTGACTCAGAGTAGAGTCAAATTCAGCAGAAGAAGGAAGTAGTGCACAGGGTATCCAGGGAGAGAGCAGAAGTGCGACCAGAGCAGAAGAGGTTTGGCCCGCGAGTCAGAGGCAATTGAATCTGAGATTGGCACCTGAAAGAGACCTTGCTCCAGTTTCTGAAATGTCTGAATCAGAACCAAGCGATGGAGAACAGGCTCAAGGAGGTCTGAGAAGGTCCAGGAGAGCAAGAGTGCTGTGTCAGAGATACGCCACACCGGAGTGGACGTACGTTGTGACTGATGCCAGGAGTGGTGAGTTTGGGGAGGTTGAGGTCCCTGATTGTGGTCAGCAAGATTCCTAACGTGAAAATCGACGTGGGATTGGTGGTTCCAGGACTTGAAATCGAAGGAGTGCTGACTCTAACGGTTCCGAATCCCCCACTTCTGAGCAAAGTTTGTGAACTGATATTGCACAGATTGACCTTTCCAACGTTTGGGTTTGACCCACCGACTCATGAAATGATAATTCTTTGTCTTGAACTTTTGCAGCACGTTTTAGAGATTCTTGGAGCTGATCTTATTTTGGACTGAAAGTGAACTTTGTTGTAAATAAAAGTCTATAAAGAAGATAACCTAGGCCCTAGTGGAAGAAGAATACATTTAGGGACTTTCCGCAGAGAAGACAAAAGAGGGCTAGGGAAGTCTTTTTGTGGACTGTGTAAATAAGGGACTGAAATTGCAAAGGGAGTTTCCAGCTTTTCGGAGTGCTGTTCGAACTGGTTAGCGAGCGACGCATGGAAGAGAAAAGAGACTCTTGAGTGGTTGCTGCTGAAACCAAGGGGCATATTTACAAGGGCTGTATCTCCGCTTTTTTGGCTTAAAAAGCGAAAAAAGCAGAGATAAAAATATCGCCCTATTTACAAGAGGGTGCATAATCGCATGTTAGCACCCTTTTTCCCAACGCCCCCCTTTGCATTTCTAATGAGATGCAAAGTGGGCGTCACTGGGCGTTCCCCGGATGGACTACCTTGCAAATATCGCTGATGTTCACATCGCAATATTTACAAGGCAGCCCACAGGATTTTAGCACACGTTAGATTTTGGCTTAAACGGACGTTTTCGCCAAAAACTAACGTCTGCTAAAATCCAGACTTACCTATGCTTTACATAGGGGCTGGATTATACTCATACGACCACAGGGTCGTATCAGCAAGGTTATCGCCATTTTGCAGGGAACATCGCTGGAAAACCAGCGATGTTCCCTGCAAAACGGAGATAACCCCGCTATCTCTGGAATTTTTATCGCCTTGGAGAAACGCGTTGTTAATAAAGCGCTATCAGGGCGATACATTCCAGAGATAGCCTGCGATAAAAAAGTTATCGCTAAGCACGGCCAGCGATAATTAGCGCTGGCTGTTGATAATATGCTCCCAAGAGCTTTGAGAACTTTTCCGAAATCATTGATGCTGGAGATACCCTTCATAGATCCAAATTAGTAGTAGGTACACTTGTAGGTGGAGTGATAGTTTCTATAATCATATTAGTTGTGGTTTCATATATTGTCCCACATGAGCAGGCAGCGGAGGTACAGGGAACACCTACACCTACCACTCCTAGCCAAAAGGAGGTCACCATAGGAGCTGAAAGAGCCTTACTAATCGAAGAGAGTCGTAGATTTCACATAGATTTGTCTAGAGGTGATTTTAAGCTTAATGCGTACGCCAGGCTGCTATATGAATATGTCGATGCGATGGATGCGAAAGACTGCTATGTGTGAATGCAGTTACCAGCTTCAGTGGATGAGGGTATTAGGTATCACCACCTTCCACTGACGTATGGGATTTCATGTAGTCTGTTGCTTAGCATATTTTATGAAAGAGGTAAGTTCGAGTATTTCTTTTCCAATTACGATGCAGTGCTTCCTGAGGTTCTAGCTTACAAGCATTTGAACAAGTACGATTACTACAAATCAGAGGATAGGCTTAGGAAGTATTTCATACCGTCTTTGGAACTGGATAGAGCATATGCTCACAGGCACAACCTAACATGCTCATTGTCAGATGTATAGAAAAAGTTTGTAGATCAAGTAGAAGATAGATATAGAAAACTAACACAGACACGAGACACAGGAGATAGTCCAGTAGATTGGACTGAAGAAGAAAGATCTCACAGAGCAAAGGGGAGTTATGGTCCTATAGCATTGGACAAGAAGCAGAGGGGAAAGTTGTGTGTGAGACGGTATCAGACCTATTATGAAAAGGTCCCAGTGGGACAGAGTACGTGTGATCATGTTTTCACTATGGAAGATTCTGCTAAGAACTTTCTGCAAGGCTCTGTGCAAGTGATTCCAACTGTTTATTATGTGTGTGGAAAGAATGCTTATGTCAGGTTGCCTGCGAATTGGTATGGTACGTGTTATTTGGGGATTATTTTCCCAAAGATCTACCATGCGGAGGATCTGGAGCTTTTAGAAGGTGGACAGCATTTGAGAGTAAAAAGAGCTGAGAGTTCAGGAGCGGTGATTAGAGATGTTTTTGGAGCGATAATACCAAATTTGGGAGTAATTCTGAATTATGTGAAGATCAGACGATTGGCGAATGTGGTTGATGAGTTGTCAATGAATACAGCAAAGTCATTTTTACTGGTGGACGGAGAGATGTTGTCGATAAGGACTATGGTTTTACAGAACCGCTTTAGATGTTTTATTGGCAAAAGAGGGTGGGGTCTGTAAATTATTGAAAGTTCAGGAGTGCTGTACTTATATTCTAGATAACAGCAAAGATCTGGAGAAATATATAAGTAATAAATAAGTAACATCACTACAATCCATCATGAGATAGAGGATTTGACTGAAGAGGGTGTTTGAGAAAAGGTTGGTAAAGGATTTAGTCAGGTGGGAAGATGGTTTGCAAATCTGGGGAAAGGTTTCCTTAGCTATGTGTTGAGACCTCTCATCATCGCTGTGGTTTGTGTAGTTTGCCTTGTGGGGATTTGTCGGAGCCTATAAGTGGTATAAAATAAAGAGAGTTGAGAGAGCCCTTAGGGAAAATGATACGAGAATAGCCCGACTGCAGAATGGTCACTATCAGAATCTTAAGAATATGGAGAGACTCCGACGGGGGAGAATGGCAATAAGTTCTGTTTAGGTCGGTTCTTTGGTGTGATGACACTAGTCATCAAAGGAGGGAACTGATGGAGCGACATGTTATTCTGAATTTGTAGGGGTGCATCATAATCACCGGTCGTCCGCACCCACCTATTTAGAGTGTGAAACATTAACGTGTGGGTATAAAAATGTAGTACTAAAATTAGCATATAATAGTGTGAATAGAAATGTATTCATGTCATTCATGAAGTTCAATGTAGTGTTTAATCGAAAATGTATTTTAGATAATGCATAAGGAATTAGTTCACGTATAATGTGATGTATTAGGTTTAAATGTGCACCATATTAAAGTCTGCATGTGTAGTTTTGCTTATTCATGTATGAAGTGTAATTGAATCAATGCTTATAATGTAATTCTAGAAATGTGTGTTTAAATGTGTAAAGGCCTGATCGCATATACGCTTAAGAGAAAGAGGCCTATTCGTTTCTTAGGTTGGCTGAATATTGTAGGCCGAAAAAATTCTGGGTCTCAGGAAAGTTAGTGCATCTCACAGAGTGAAAGTTTTTCGTTCCCATGTTTCTGTTGCAGGTGCAAGGACACCTAGCTCGTTAGAAAGACTAACCCTTTGTTTTAGGAGTTAGGATGCTTATAGCCAACATGGGAGTATACTGGAATGCAGATATGATACTTTCAACAGAGAAGGTGCCTGGGACTCAAGGTCAGTCCAACCCGGCTTAGATGAAGTAAGAGTTTCGATGGAAAAGTACGGGGTAAGACCTGGTTGAAGAGGTGTGACGAGGGCGTGTTCTATGATTTTGAATTAGGGACTGTGCCCCGATGTCTGAGGAGTCCAGGATTAGGTGAGGAGCTAGAAGGATCATCTTAGAGCGAGCTCTGTAGCTTTTGCTACTGACTTAAGCAAAGTGAGTGCACTTCTAAGGAAGTCTTCACTACTGACACTTTTATTCTCTTGCCTGGGAAAATGCTAAGTAGGTATGTCATCTTAGAGTTAGTGTAGGGATAGATTAATCACTCTTTTTCCTTTTTAGGTTAATGACGTCTAATATAGAGATTGGAGCAGTTATTGGTTGCCTAATGCTCCTGGAGTTAACAATTCTTCTTATTCTGAGTCGGATGAGACTCCTGCGTAGGATATTTTTTGTATTAGTGCCCATCTATTTTCTTAATCTCGTGATAAGGTGCTTGTATGTGCAGTTATTTTTGGCTTTGTAATAAACCTCTTCAGAGTTAGTGATCCTTTAAAGTTTCCAAATTGATTTATCTTGATTATGTAATAAAATTGGATTTTCTCCCTTTTACACTATTTAGCAGATAGACCTGAGAGGATTCTTGGTGATGGTAAGATAGATAAGAATCCGGCTTTATCACTGGCTTCTAAGGAACGATACCTTGACACCTCCAAACCATAGGTACAACGCACACACACTAACTGCAACACCAACAACTGTGTGTATATGACTCCATACCCTTGCAAAAAAAAATACATAGGCATGACCACCAGAGTAATGAAAATCAGAATCACCGAACATCACAGCAATGTGAGATGCGGGAGACGCTCCACCGAAAGGAGTACCCACTTTATCAAGAACGGTCATACATCGGATGATCTCCACTGGACTATCATTGAGGCACACGCACACATCCGCAGCGATTACCTGTTTCAAAAAGAGCAACAATGGGCGTTCAGACTCTCCACACACATCCATGGCCTCAACGATGAGATTCCATGGGGCAAGGAGAAGATACACCGGGGCATGGAAAAAATGGTGTAGTTGGTGCCTGGAACGGAATATGGATTCCGTGGACGCACCTGTAGTTGAAGTAGCAAACTACTTAGCAGATCTTGTTAAATCAGGTATTTGCTATAGAACTGTTAATTGTTACAGATCTGCAATTTCTGCAGGGCATTCCTTGTTAAATGAATTCTCTATCGGTACTGACCCCTTAATACGTAGAGTAATGAAAGGTATAAGACTCCAACGTCCACCTAAGGCCAAATATGATTCATTATGGAACGTGAATCTTTTCTTTGACCTTTTTTCTTCTTGGCCTGATAATTCTTCTCGTTCAAGAAAACAACCATTAAGTTAGCTACCTTACTTTGCCTTATTTCTTTCAGACGGGTATCTGATGTTAAAGCCTTGGAAATATCTAATAGAATTTATTCTCCTGATGGTGTATTATTTGAAACTTGGAAAAGAACCAAAACCATGTCTGAGAATATTTTCTACCCTTTCTTTTTTGACTTTCCCAAACTCTGCGTGGTAAGTTGCATGAAGGTATATGAGGAGAAAATTAGTGTTTTTAGACCCATGAATGAAAAGCAGTTATTGATTTCCTTTGTTCAACCCCATAAGGCAGTCTCTTCTGCTACTATCTCCAGATGGGTAAGATTGGTGATGCTAGAAGCAGGGATAGACCTATCCAAATTTGGTGCACATTCCTCCCGAGGGGCTATGGCCAGCAAGGTTTTCTGGGGTGGAGGTTCACTTTCGGATATCCTCAAAGCAGCAGACTGGTCTAATGCTTCCACTTTTGTTAAATATTATCTTAAGCCTGTAGAACACGTAAGCAATGTAGCATTGCAAAGCTTTAAACTTGCATAATGTAGCCTCCGGTCTTGTAATGAAATGACGATTCTCCAATTATCATACAGAGAGAATCTTGATTTCATTAAAGACAACGGAGGCTGACATTATCCCTCCCACCACTCCCTGGTGGATGTATCTAATGTTCTTTGATTATTCTTTTTTGTACTTGCTTTAACTTATGTGAAAAAAATGTTCTATCAGTATTCTTTTACTTTTCAGATTCCACTTCTTTGTAAATTCAGAACGTCGTTTAACATGGAAGAAGTTGTCCTAACGTTTCGTAGCTCTAAGAGGAAGATAGCTGGTCACTATGGTGCTTTATGTTATGTTACTTGGAATGTTTTTTATTTATGATGTAATGGTTACACTTTAAAGGGCTGCATGTCTAGGCAGCAAATAAAAGTTACTGCATAATGTCAGCCTCCGTTGTCTTTATTGAAATCAAGATTCTCTCTGTATGATAATTGGAGAATCGTCATTCCATGGGGTGAGGCTTCAGTATAGGCATCATCTGTATTCAAGCCCTTTGCCCACCTGCGGGTCCCTAATACCACTGGGTATCGCTGCACACGGCCCTCACTCCTGACCTAGTGCCATCATGTGTCACTTACCTTCCCCCCGTTTTCTCCTCCCCCCTCTCTTCCTCCCCTCTCCATTCCTTCTCCCTCCCGTCCCATATTTTCCCCCCATTTCCCCCTCCCTTTTTCTCCGTCCCCCCCACCATTCCCCTCTTAGTCCTGCTGCACGCCCATTGATACCTGTCCGCCCCTCTGCGGAGTATCCCCCATCTTCCCTCCCTGGTCTGCACCAAGATGCCGGCCCTCCTACCCCGCAACCCCGCCCCGCCTATACCCCCTCTCACGTCCTCTCTGACCCAGACAGCGATCACATCGTCCTCTACGGCACTGACCCTCGGTCATGCTGGGCCCCCTTCACTGCTCATGTCCCCCTCTTATGCCACTCTCCACGCCTCCTCCAACGTTCTCCAAGGCCGCTGTATTGATTATTCCTTCCATCATGGTGCCGGCTCCCGGCCACACTGGGTCTCCGTACCAGCTTCTGGTTGCCGTGCCAGGAAGTACTTCTGGGACCTCCACTGTGAGGTCATCACTCCGGCACCGGTAGGGCCCCTGTTAGGTCGATAGCCATACCCGAGCATTGACACGGTGAGTGTTTTCCTCCACAGCCCCTGCTGTGAGGACCAGTACCCGGCAGTCTTGGGCAGTCACCCAGATCGTCAGACATGCATCCCCCCCCTGGTTTTCCAGCCTTGCCTCCTCACTTTTTCCTCCATTTCTGCCCCTCAGCAGCGACAATAGGCTGCATACTGCTCCAGCTGACCGGTCCAATTGAGGCCTCCACCGACTACAGACACGGGTAAGCCTTTGCCCTCATGAGTGAGGACCTCCCCGTAGTCAGTATCCCTCTATCCCCTCCCCTCTTCCCCTTTCCTGTCCCCATTCTCCTTTCCATCTTCCCTTCCTCAACTCCATACCCTCTCCCCTGACCCTTTCTCCTACCGGCCGCTCCTTCAATGTCTTAAGGCACACACATTTAAAGGCTTGCAGGTCTGTCTGATTGGTTATTACTGCTAGCGATCACTTTGCTGCCCCATATGTTTCACCGGGTACAACTCATTGGAAGGCATTCTCTTACCTTCCCACCTTTGTGAATACCATGCAACCAGCAACTGCCAAACTGCAACTTCTCTTTTTTTCTCTAGCGAAGCAGTGACAATTGAGACTGGGGTCACCATTGGTGTCTCTAATGCGTTTTTCCCTCGTGATTAAAAATTTGTATAGTATGTTTTTTTAACATACTATTGTCTGCGTCAACTTATACCTGTAACTCTATGACACCCACATCTGTTTTACTGAGACCACCTCACTTCACTGGCTGTGCCATGCAATCTACATTCTAATGGTTCCCCACCCTAACTTAGGTCGCCACACGACCATGCTCATTTGTTTAATGTCATCTTTGTACCCCTTTTTTTCCTTCTATCTAGGTCCACAACCAAAGAAACGTTGCCCGTGTCTATGTAAAGTATACAAGATATATAGTTGACGTCTCATTTTCCATATCATTCACAGGGCATGGTTCACACATTTCTTATCCGACCATCCCTGTAAAGAGTAGAATTAGGTCTTCCCGGTCCTGAAGAAATGCCATGATCCATTATGGGCTGTAATAGGCATGAAAAATGTTGACCTTGCTATGCACTCCCTTTTGCAGCTAAATAGATCATTAAATCAATTTTATGCTTGCATCACATTTTTAACCTTGACAAAGGGACCAGATTATTGAAACTCCTTTTTATGTAAGAATCCTTTTAGCCAATTTTAATGCACGTTTCACTCACCCATTCTTCTCACTTTTTACCACTCATTCCTGCCAGCATACATCGGCAAAAAAGAAAAGACCTCCCATAACAAACCCCATCGAGGGGCCCATTGGGCATTGCAGTGCCAGCCCAAAACGGAGCTGCCCGATGATGAAGCATGACATCTCTCGGGGTGTGTGTGGGCCCTTGATTCTAAAAGGAGCACTCCCTTTCCTCTACTAGACCTAGTCCCTCACTCAGGAACAGCACACTCTATTCTCTTTCATCTTGTTTGAGAACATATACAGCAAGAAGCAACAGAAAGGTGAGCAGTCCACGTTTTCGATCGGCCATCCACTGCGCCGAAAACTGCCACCATGTTTTTAGGAGCTTTTAATCCGTTTGACCTGCAAACTATTTTTTGGTTAAAATCTGCATATTATGCAGCATATGATGGGTTATGTGACAAATGTGGCAAATCCATAATTATGTGGTAAACGCTGCAGCTGCAAAATCACATTATTCCAAAGGCATGCTCTAATCATGCTTGCCAAGGGGGGAATAATAGGGTTACTCGACTAGGAATTCTTTGAAAAGGGGTGCTGTTATGCTGTGAGTGAAAAAAACCATCAGAGAGGAAGAAAAATATGTTTTATTTAGAAATAAAACAACAATATTTAAAATTGGCCACTTACGTCTGAAGAACTTTAAATAGAATATGTACGCCCACAACTTTTATTATACAACGTGAACTGGTTCTCATTCTATTGCCATCAGTGAGATGGAATGCTGAGCTGTCCACATCAGCACATGCTTTTGAAGTTAAGTCATGTGGAGGAGGGTTTCATCAGGGAAGTAGACAGGAAGGGAGTTTCTTGATTCAGCATCTACCACAGGCTTCTCTGTTTTCTCTTCCAGACAGGCAAAGCAATCCATTCTTCCGAATCACCCATCTCTTGACTTGACAACCAGTTTAAGATTGCTCTGGAATATATATATATATATATATATATATTCACTGAAAAAACCATGGGTTTCACACACGTTATAGTTAGGAATTAGCATTTAAAAAACCTTAGAAATTCAATGAAAAAACCAAAGGTTTCACAAATGTTATAGTTAGCTGGACATTTCACTCGTAAAAAACCAATGAAATTCCCCCGTTATAGTTAGTTCAGCTAACTATAACTCGCGCGCCCGCAATGCACTGCTGATGACGTCACATATTACATCACTCATGACATGGTCAGTGACATCACTCATGACATCACTGATGACATCTCAAATGACATCACTGATGACATCACTGATGACATCATCCAGAGAATGTGTGTTTTTCTGAAAATTACATATGTTTTATATATGTATATCTCAAGGTCGATGGAAGAATAAATGGGTATATAAGTGTCTAAATGGATGAATTGTTTTTGAAAAATTGATTGTATAACTGACTGATTAAGTGTATCTTAGTGAATACATGGCTTAGTGAGTAATGTTTAAATATGTAAATATCTGTATCAGTCTCTCACTTTGTGTATAAGTGGCTGCATGGGTTGGTGAGTAGCTACATGAGTGTCTATATAGGTTATTAGTTGTTTTTTTGAGTATCAGTGTCTGATGTCGGTATGGTTCGGTGGGGGGTATTACGTAGTGCATAGGTGCATGAATGAATGACTCACTCTTTGTATGTGTTGAAGACAGCATGTGTGCAGGACTCTATGGGTGGATGAGTGTGTGCATGGGTGTGTTAGTGAGTGACTGACTGTCTCAATAGTGTCTCTATGAGTAACTACATATGTTTTAAACTAGTATATGTCACTATTGGTGTATATAAGCGAGTATATGTGAGAGTGAGAGATTGGAAGAGTTCCTGTATGAATAAGTATGTGTTTCTATAAGTGATTGTTTAAAAGACTAAGTATGTGTAAGTTTCTGTAGAAGTAAGTGTGGCGGTGTGTGTATAACTGTATATGCAAGTAAATGTATGTTTGATTCTTTATTAGCATGAGTGACTATGTGTGTGAGTACCTCTATGGATGAGTGGCATTGTGTAACAGGATGTATACGTGTATGAGTACATATGATGAGTGAGTACATGTATGAGTGACTGTATAGGACTGTTGGTGAATGAGTGGATGTGTATTTGGATCTTAGAATTACTGTATAGGTTGTTGTAACTGGTATTGGTATGTCCATTGTTTTTAAAATTTTAATTTCTATTTTTGAATGTGTGTATCAAAGGTTATATTAGGGGAAGAGGAGGTCTGCCACTCTATCACAAGGATGATGTCATAAGTGATGTCATCAGTGATGTCATTTGAGATGTCATCAGTGATGTCATGAGTGATGTCACTGACCATGTCATGAGTGATGTAATATGTGACGTCATCAGCAGTGCATTGCGGGCGCGCGAGTTATAGTTAGCTGAACTAACTATAACGGGGGAATTTCATTGGTTTTTTACGAGTGAAATGTCCAGCTAACTATAACATTTGTGAAACCTTTGGTTTTTTCATTGAATTTCTAAGGTTTTTTAAATGCTAATTCCTAACTATAACGTGTGTGAAACCCATGGTTTTTTCAGTGAATTTGCAAGGTTTTTTAAATGCTAATTCCTAACTATAACGTGTGTGAAACCCATGGTTTTTTCAATGAATTTGCAAGGTTTTTTAAATGCTAATTTTTTTTTTTTTCTTCTATTTTTTTAAACATATTTTTATTTTAATTTTCTATCCTTTTATAAAGACTATGGTTAAATTTTTAAAATTCTTTAATATGTTTTTTTTAATATATTTTATAAAATAAACATGTAAAATTTATTTGCAGTACATTTTTTCCTTTTTTTTATTTTTTTTTTAGTACGTGTACCGTAAGCTTACGGTAAGCGTACGGTTTACGCAACGTCCGTAATTTATCTACGCTGTTTGCGTATAGTTACGCAATTTGCGTAGCCGCGCGTACTCCGCGTGGGACGCGTACGCGTGTACGCTACACGCGCACGTTACGCGGAAGTGTCGGGGAGTGACTGTTAAGCGCATGCGCGCAAGCGCGTGTCTTTTTTACACGCATGCGTACTTTTGCCGTAAACGTACCGTAAGCGTACCGTAAGCGTACGGTAGGTCATGTGATCATGAAACACAACTTTTGATTGGTTGAAACTACTTTCAGTTCTAGAACTCTCCTACACCACACCCATTCCCCTCATTTCTGCTTGTGATCCCTTAGGAGAAGGAGCTGGGTTGTCTTTGTGATACGATGGCAGAACAGCAGAGCCCTTCTGAGAGTGAGGCTAGCACTAGCAGCACTACCTTGAGGCAGAGAGCGAGGAAACAAAAGACCTCTTATGTATGGGATTATTTTACTTTTCCTGAAGGCCAGCAAAAGGTAAATGCACCCTTAGTAACTTGTAAGCTGTGTAAGCGTGTACTTTCAAGAGGTAATCCTGACAGGAAGTATTCCTTTGGGAATCATACCATGATGAGACACCTCAAGGATGTACACATGCTCGACTTACTGGAGGTAACCCTTCAGTAAGTCAACCAAGCACATCCACAGCAGCTCAGCCTGGACCATCATCTGCAGGGCTGAGTCCTTCTTCTGCAGGTCAGGTGAGCCCTTCATCTGTGGGGGGAGCATCTCCTTTTGCTGGCCCTCAGGAAATTAACCCTCGATTTCTGAGGGTTGATATTCGATGCGCCTCTTGTCATGATCTAATTTGTCATAGGGAGACCAGTGTTTCCCTAGTGAACAACAAAATAGATCAGCACACTTGTCGCAGAGACTAATTTTCCCAATCTTTCTTTCCTCTGTCCCTGCATGAACACAACGGCTCTTTTAAGAGCCAACCTTATCTTTCATCTTTTTTTTATATATGTTTTTAAAAACTTATTTTATTTTTTTTTTTACCGTACGCGTACGGTGCGCGTAATTTTTTTTTTTTTTTTAAAAAACACTAAAAATCAATTTGTGTATCCTGGGTGACTGCCTACATACCAGCAAGGGCAACCAGCCTTAGTGATGCTGAATGTATTTGCATTACAGACTGAAACCTCAAACCCCACTCGCTTGTAAATACTGTGCATGATTATACATGGAAAGCAGCTGGGTGTGTGCTAAGAGTCTGCTTCTGCACCAAAAAATGGCTCCCCTTTTTTCCTACTAATGCAACTGTGAAATCACCAGAGCAAAACGCAATAAATCTCTGCCTGTAATTCCTATTTGCACACAGAGTCATGTTTTCACATTAGACACAAAACGAAATTTCTTTGCCAATTTGAAAGCACACTTACTGCTCTTTTTTTTTGGCAAGTGATAATCACTTTTACAGACTGACACATTATGAATCCACTTTTCAGATTTTTTAATAAGCCCATGTCCAGACTGCTTTTTCAGACCACCACCATGTGTATCCTGGGTGACTGCCTACACTCCAGCAAGGGCAACCAGCCTTAGTGATGCTGAATGTATTTGCATTACAGACTGAAACCTCAAACCCCACTCGCTTGTAAATACTGTGCATGATTATACATGGAAAGGAGCTGGGTGTGTGCTAAGAGTCTGCTTCTGCACCAAAAAATCGCTCCCCCTTTTTCCTACTAATGCAAATATAAAATTACCAGAGTTGTACACAATAAATCTCTGCCAATATTTCCCAACATGTGTAACCTGGGTGACTGCCTACATTCCACCAAGGGCAACCAGCCTTAGTGATGCTGAATGTATTTGCATTACTGAGTCCAACCTCAAACCCTTAAACTATTCTTTTTTTATACCAATACACCTTAATTTATCGTGAAAACATAGTCCATATTATTTTACATGTTCCTCACATTTAAATTTCTCCCAAAACAGAAAATAATAAACACAACTTCAACAAAAAGAATTACATTTCTATTATTCATTTCTTAATTTACCATATACATCTCCTCTCAAACTCTAAACTCACCTTTAAAATTAGTTAGTTGTGAAAGAAATGTGGCACTCAAACAGCAGATTATCAGAGCCAGGATCTCTGTTCTCTACACCTCTCTCCTCTCAGCAGAACCAGATAATGGCAAAGTTTCCCTCTATTTTTCCACACATATACATGTAAGTTTCAAATCTCAGTGCTTCCCCCTTTTTTTCAAATGTAATCACACATTTCTATTGGTTGAAAACCAACCCTTTTCCAAAAGTACCCTTCCCCCAACTTGACTTCTGCCTAGTACCCTTCCCCCAACTTGACTTCTGCCTGCTACCATAGCAACAGCTCATGGAACACTGCTGTGTGGAGTCAGGTCAGAAGTTCGCCAAACAATGTTTCAATTCCACAGAGCAAGAGTGCTTGGCTTTTCAAACCTAACAGCAAATCCATAGTACTGTTCTTTGGTAACACATTTTTCTGTACCAATACAAAACATGCTTCTATTAATTTACACATACAGCCTAGTTTTTATTCTAGAATGGTATGAAACAGCCAATCAGTTCTTTTTTTAAAAAAAAAAAATATGTATGCCTCCATTTCCAAACTGTCTTTCTTTTCATATTGCCATTCTACTGAAAGACACCTCCTGAGTGCATCCAGTTCTCCTTTGAAGATGTTCACAGTGTGGATTGTAGGGCACAGCTATGTCTTCTGGAGTGAAAAGTTTGCAGAGAAAACAGGTATGGTGAGAGACCTTGCTTTGCCAAATGTAGACATTAAATGGATTGGTCAGAGAGGGTTAAAGTGGCACCAATTGATGCCATTGGTGAAATCCTTCATGCAAATCCAACACCCTGACCTCATAATAGTGCACTGTGGTGGCAATGACCTAGGCACTTTGACTGGGGTAGGTCTGGAAATGCTTATGAAGGACACCTTTGCACAACTGTTTTCACTTTTCCCTAAAACTGCCTTTGTGTTTTCTAACATATGCCAAAGGCAAAAATGGAACTGGTCCAATCATTTCTGTCCGCAGATTGACAAAGCAAGAAAGCACGTCAACAAATCTGTTTCTGCTTTCCTCCGTGACTATGGTATGGGTTCCATTTACCACAACAACTTGCGTTACGACATGCAAGACATTTATAGAGGAGATGGTGTGCACTTCAATGATGAAGGGAACAGAGTCTTCCTCTTGAACCTTAGACTCTGCATCGGTACTTACTTGTAGGTACCAATAAAAAATCACTTCATAAACACAACGGCTCTTTTTAGAGCCCCCTAATATCTAAACACTTAAATCTGAATTTTATTTCTTTTTTTATTTTTTTTTTGTACCGTACGCTTACGGTAAGCTTACCGTACGCGTACCCCGCGATTTTTTTAAAAAATCAATATATGTTTTCTTTGTACTTTTCTGTCCTTCTTTGACCCCCTTACAAATGTTAGGGGGTCTGTAACTCTCTCCCTTGCCCCCTTTTCAAGATATCACTCTTTTTTACCGGAGTGAAATACACAAAATGGCGGCCGCCGCTTCCTGGTTTCGGCCGATTCGAATGTTTACTAAGATCTAACAGCCAATCAGAATCGCGCTCGCGCACGCCACCGTACGCGTACCGTAAGCTTACGGTAAGCGTACCGTAAGCTGGCTCAGATATATATATTGATTTAAAGGCTATTTTCTCAGAATCTACTGAACAGATTTACACCAAACCTACAAAAGGCACTTCCTTGACCTGAGGACTACCTCTCTGCCAAATTTCTAGTAATTCTGTTCAGCCGTTCGGGCTGTAGCCCTGTCTAAAGGTCCTATGGAAAAATGCATGGGAAAAATGCATTTTGGGACCCCCCTTTTATCTCAGCCCCCGCTTGACGAATCCCCCCGAGACTTTCAGGGTAGGAGCGGAGCGTAGCGCCCCACCTATTTTGAGAAATTCGCGAGGATTCGTCGACCGGCGCCAAAGTTATTCAAAATAGAATGTTGCGGATTTCCTATGGAAACAGGGTCCTAACTATAACTACCTACTGGCGACCGCCAGTAGGTAATATATATATATATATATATATATATATATATAACGCTCCAAAGTTCCACAACCAGAACAAAGGACCAGCACTCCGGTTAGATTTTGAATCCCAATTCGGATTTATTGGTGCAACAGACGCGTTTCAGCCGTAGCTTTCGTCAGTGTCGGCTCGCGTTCGAAACGGAAATTGACTTTTAACTCATTCTATAAACATAAATGAGGGACCAGTACCATGTAACTTTGGTCGCCATCTTTGAACATGCAAAAAAACATTTCATTCATAATATACATTCTTTGTAATCAAATTAAACTTATAATTCATTCAATATCTTGATTTTAAATTGCAAGTTTCAATTCATTAATTCTTTCTCAATGAGGCATCTCATTCTCATCATATTCTGTTAATATAAAGCCCTGTATGGGCATACTCTCAAATTGTGTGTTCACATTATCATTAATACACTTTAAACGAGACAGCTCATTACTTCATTGATCATACTTGTACACATTTTACAATTATTTTCCTTGATTTCTATTCAGCTCAAATTTTGGAACACAGTGACAAAAATAGTTTTTCATAAGTGAGTAATTAATTCCTCTCCTGAATTCAGCCCCTCAGGTGTTTTTGTTTGGAGTTCAATAATATACCTGGATTCCAGGCGTCTCAGAGCTTTCTCCCTTTCTCCACCTCTGATATCTTTAGGTATACAGTCAAGACTGAAGAAGCTGAGGAGAGTTCTGTCACTATTGTGGTGAGAGGCAAAGTGTTGTGCAACTGGGTAATTAACATCTCTGTTTGCAATTGCCCTTTGGTGTTCTAGGATGCGCATCTTAACCGCATTAACCGTACTACCTACATAGCGGTAGTTGCAGGGGCATTCGAGGCAATATACCACAAAAGGTGTAGTGCAAGTTATAAATTTAGTAATCTTTTTTGGGATTTCACATCCCGGAATGGTGTACATGATGGTCTTTTTACTTGCCTGGCACGCCTTACACTTCCGACAGGAAAATGAACCTTGAAGGTCCCCCAATCCCAAGGTGGAAACAGGTGGTTTCTTTAAATGACTCTGTACCAATAGATCTTTTAGGGATCTTGATTTCCTAAAAGTAATCTGAGGATAATCAGTCAGGGAACTGCCTATAGTAGTATCCATTCTGAGAATCCTCCAGTGTCTTCGTAATATTTGCCTTATCCTCATTGCTGATGAGGTATAAGTAGTAATTAATCTTAAGCTTCCTGTCTCATCTTTCTTTTTGGGACTGTCTTCTAACAAGGTTAGTCTTGTCACTTCCTTTACTTTCAGTTGTGCCTCATTCAATACCTTTTGCGAATATCCTCTAGCTCTAAAGCGTCTAACGCTGTTATTAGCTGCTTGGTCAAAATCTTCATCCATTGAGCAATTCCTCTTGATACGTAGTAACTCGCCATACGGTATACTACCTATCAAGTTTCTCGGATGGCTGCTCCCGCCATGCAAAATAGAGTTGCCTGCTGTTGTCTTCCTATACAATGATGTCTGAATCATCCCGGCCTTGACATGTCTAGAAAGTGTATTTCCTTGTCACTAATTTCATGGGTAAATCGTAAGTTAAGGCTGTTTACATTGAGAGCAGTGATGTATTCTTCTGCTGATTGTTTAGACCCCTTCCAAATAATGAAGAGGTCGTCAATGTAACGACGCCAGCAGACAACTTGGTCCACCCAATTGCTATTGTCATCTGCCCAGGCTACCTGCTTCTCCCACCAGCTTACAAAAAGATTCGCGTAGCTGGGGGCGAAGCAGGTGCCCATGGCAGTACCCATCGTCTGTCGATACCTCTGGTCTTGGAAAACAAAGATGTTATTGTTCAAGCAAAAATCAATAAACTCCAGTAGCATTTCATTCTGATCTAGAAACCTCGCTGGTCGTTGCCCCAAGAAGAATTTCACGGCCATCAAGCCATCTTGATGTTTTATGCTCGTGTATAAATTACAAACATCCATAGTTATCATTAGGAAATCATTTTCCCATGTAATGCCCTGCATTTGTTTCAGAAAGTCCTTAGTGTCCCTCGTATAAGAGCTTGTCTGAACAACCAAAGGTGCTAAAAAATAATCAATGAATTTGGACATATTCTCAGTCAAACCTCCAATTGAAGACACTATTGGCCTTCCCGGTGGGTTCACTGTGTCTTTGTGCACTTTCGGTAAATGATAAAATGTAGGCATTTTTGGATTTTTATTTTGTAAAAACAATAATTCTTCCCTGGACAACGTTCCTCTTTCGAACCACTTTTGAATCAAATTGGCATAATTCTGGATGCTGGTCCTGTATTCTTTTTCAGTTGTTAGGGCATAATTAGCTTCATCCTGTAATTGACGGAGAGCTTCCTTGCAATAACCTGTATAGGTCTGTATGACGACATTGCCGCCCTTATCTGAAGGTTTTATGATTATAGAAGCATCTTGTTGTAAATTCTGTATTGCCTTTCTCTGGTTCAAGGATAAGTTCCATTGTCGTTGACTTTTGCTTTTGCAACTTCCCTCTCTGTTTCTGAGTTCCTTGAGGTCCTTAATCACTGATTCCGAGAATATGTCTATGGCATCCATAGGAAGTTGTGGGAGGAAACGTGAAGGTGGTTTGAAGGGGGTTTTATCCCCCATTTGAATTATTCCCATTTCTATTGCAAGTTGCCGGTTATCTTTTGCTGAGGGTAACTGGGAACCACTTTCTTCCCTCAGCTCCTCCAAAATTGCCAGTGTCTCCAAATCGCGAACACTCATTTCACTTGGCTCTGTTGTTACAAGCCGTCTCCCTTTCTGGATCATCTCGCTTTGTTGCGCGGGATTCTTTTGTTTGAAAAATTTCATTAGTTATATATATATACACGAACACGATTACGGAAGTCCGGTGCTTCAAATGCGGCGGTCCTGGACGGGCTCCGTCAACCCAATATTCACCACCAACTTTTGCGTTTCCAAAAGAAAACCAGGACACTCAGGAGTGTATGTTGCAAGATTTAATGGGCAAGGTAGCGCCTCACCAACGCGTTTCGCTTTGCAGCTTTAACACGGTGTGGGCTATCACTTTACACTTCCCAGTATTTACATCCAGCCTAATTCATTGACATTGAAAAAGGACTTCAAAGGTACAATGGGCTTGCCATTGCAAACGCAAGCGCCATATTTGCATGCTATTTGATCCAATATACAGTTCCACAATATCTTTGTAATGTAAAACATGAGAACAAAAACAATCTCTGAAGCTCATATTGATACAAAAGTTGCTTAGTCCACATGTATAAAAGTTTTTGTTATAAAAATATATCTTTCGACTATTTTATATGCAAACATTGATGTCAGCGAAATGTATAACTATGTTGTGCTCTGAAATGAAACTTTGATACCAACAAGTTGTTGTGCTATATAACTCACAAAAATTCCTCGTTTCTTGTAATCGCAATAATATGCTACACCGAAACATGCCCCAGTGGGCTAAATACAAAACGTTGTCTCGCTAAGCATGATATTGTAGTATGCTAAAAAGGTCTTGCCCAAGTGGGCCAGATTTTCATTGCACAAAAACAAAAATAATCCAACCAATTAGATTAATAAACAATTGTATCGTGAACAATTTTTCCAAATTCTCATGTTAACAATCTAGCATGTATTAGTCTTATTTACATAAGCTTATTGTAGATACCTTTGAAAAAGGGAAAAAGAAACACACATATACATCTAAATCTCATATTGTTGCAGCAAAACAACTAATTACATCCTTAATTCATTACTGCTTCACGAATCTTCATTCACAATATTCTTGTGTCACAGAAACCTCTCCACTTTTCAAATTTACAAATGTACAGCCATTTCTTCACTGGAATTGAGTCCTTCAGGCATCATGGTATCAAAATCAATAATATACCTTGACTCCAAACATCTTAGCTGACGCTCTCTGTCACCACCTAATTCCTGTCGTGCAATTGCATCTAGAATAACATAAGATAATAGTTTTTCATTTTGATTATGTGTATTAAAAAAATGACGAGCTACAGGATATTGAATATCGTGCTTTCTGATTGCACGCAAATGCTCCAAAACTATTTTCTTTGCTCGATGCACCGTGCTGCCTATAGAAAATTTCCCACATGGGCAACTTAAGCAGTACACACAGTACTCTGTTGCACAACTAAAATTCCCTTTAATGACAAAATCTCTTTTAGTTCTGGATAATCTTAATATCTTGCAGTCTGCACTATGAGCACACGCCTTACATCGTTTACATCTCTTAAAGCCTGTATAACAATTAGAATGACTTGGTTCTGTAGCAACTATCACATTATTGCATAAATCATCCTTCAGCGATCTACTTCTACGAAAAGTTATCTGCAGTGTATCATTGAGATATCTACTTAGAACTAGATCACTTTTTAAGATATGCCAATTTTTATTGAATAGTTGTCTGATCTTGAACGCGCTTTTTGAAAAGGTGGTTATAAACCTGACTGAATCAGTAGGTTCAGATAATGTTGGTTTGGGTCGTAATAAATCTGATCTAATCAGTGCATCTGCCTTGGATATAGCCTGTTTAATGATTTTCTCACTATAACCCCGTTGTTTGAATCTTGTACTCATGATTGTTTTTTCTTCTTCATATTCTTCTATTGTACTGCAGTTCCGTTTAGCTCTTATTAACTCACCATATGGAATACTATGGATCAAGCTAGATGGATGAGCGCTCTGAGCATTTACGAGACTATTGCCAGCTGTTTGTTTTCTATGCAATTTGGTGACTAGTGTACTATTAAGTACTGATACTTCCACATCCAAAAACACAATACTGGAATGACTCATCTGAGGGGTGAAATGTAAATTCTTATCATTATTATTCAGGGAGTCTATGAACAGATTAGCCGACTTTTCATCACCTCTCCAAATCAAAAATATGTCGTCTATAAATCTTGCCCATGTAACAATATTGTCTCCCTGAGTTTCCCAGCACTGTGGCACCTGCTCCTCCCACCAGCCCATGTATAGATTTGCATAACTGGGGGCGAAGCAGGTGCCCATCGCTGTCCCTTGAGTTTGTTTGTATGTGTTTTGGTTGAATAGGAAATAGTTATTTGTCAAACAGTATCTTGTCATGTCCAACAACATTTCAGTATGTGCCAGCAATGAAATTGATCTAGCTCTCAAAAAGTGTCTTATGGCTTGGATCCCCAGGTCATGTGGTATACTGGTGTAAAGGCTAGTTACATCCAAGGTAACTAACAAGAAGTCTTCCTCCCACACTACACCATCGATTAGTTTTAAGAAATGCGTTGTGTCCTTAAGATATGCTGGTAAGGCACTAACAAAAGGTCTTAGGTAATGATCAATGAACTTGGATGTAACTTCAAGTTGAGAACCCATGGAAGACACTATGGGTCTACCCGGAGGTTTTTCCACAATGTTTATGTAGCTTGGGGAGCAAATACAGAATGGGTAATCTGGGGTGTTTGCAATACAATCTACGAAACTCATCTCATTCTAGTAAACCCTGATCTTTCCAGTTTACCAGCATTTCATTATATTGGGAATACGAGGCTAATACTTCTGATTGATTACTCAACGTGTAACATGAGATATCGCTCAATTGTCTCAAACCCTCATTCAGATATTCCGTCTTGCTCCACACCACCACATTGCCACCTTTATCAGAACATCTGATAACAATGGAACTATCATTACGTAAATCTTCAATTGCTTTGAATTGTTTTTGATTTAAATTACATCTAGATCTACCATCCATGTTAAATCTCATTTTCTTTAGTTCTTTGGTTACACTTTTTTCAAACACCTCAATTGCATCACAATGCACAGTTGGTATAAAGGTAGATTTAAGTTTGAATTTGCTTGACTCAGTAGAGTCCACTACTATATCTAATACATCCAAATTACTTACAGGATCTTCATGATGTATTATGTTTTCATTGAGCTGTGCCAAAGTATGCAAAGTTTCAATGTCCGAAATACAAAATGCCTCAGAGCCTCAGAGCCCACATTTTGAGTGCTTTTCCGCCTTGAAAAGGCTTGAGTATAAAACCATTTTTTTAGCTTAAGTTTTCTCAAAAAACAAAAAAATATCAATACGAGTCTGTACGTAATCCAAAGATTGCTCTGGAATATATATATAGCACTGTGCTAATCCTATGCTTAAAGACTTTGCTGTACAAATGGCAAAAGACTTTGTCCATTTCTATCTTGGCGTGGATAGCAATGTGCTAATCCTATGCTTAAAAACTTTGATAGAAAAGCAGACACGAGCTGCCATCCACCTAAACTTGGGAACTACCCAGAGTTCTCTCCTTCTTTTTTGCATAATTTATGCGTCACTCTATGCCTGCAAGGGTATTGTTTTGATATATATATATATATATATATAAAACCTGGATTGCAAAGATTCACTGACATTCGAGAGGTAGAACAGAGATTAGATGCTTGATCCAAGCTTCCACAGCTGCAGAGAAGATCCAAAGTCCCTTTAAGGTATCCTTTTTTTACTTTTTGAGAAATGGAGCACTGTCAGGGCTCATATCTTCAGCGATTGCAGTGGTTAGACTTATTGCAAGCATCGTCCCATCACCTTTAAGGCGTTTGATGTAATAAAGCCCTAAGTAGCCAAGGGTGTGCCCTGACATGTCCCTTGATCGCAGTGCCACTGAAACCAACTTAAGCCTACTGAAGAACCCCAATCAGGGTGAAACCAGTCTTGAGTTGCTTGAAGACTAAGCTCCACCTCCCTCTTCATTGGCCATACTCCCTGTATCTACCGGAGCAGAAGTGGAGGACGCTCCTTCTCCCACATCACAACAAAGACCTGGAACAGCCTCCCCACGCACCTCCGGACCATCACCTCACTTCCGGAACTCCAAATGGCCACCAAGACCACTAACCTTTGGTGGACTTGCTCCCTTCACGGCGCATCTGCTGTTGCCCCCGTTACTGGTGCTGACCCTCTGTTCAGGAGTTTGAGGCCCTCCTCCACCCACAGGCTCCTGCCTGCACCTCATCCCTGGTGGTTTAGTGGCAGAGCTTCGCTGCTCTGCAGCTCGGGCTGCCCCTCTGTCTCTTTTTTATGATTTTTCTGATTGCAACTCTATTTATGCTTTTTTTCTTACTTCTGCTTCTGCCTTTTTTCTGCTTTTCAATTGCTTTCTTTCCCTTTTTTCGTCGCCCTCGCCGCAGTGGTCCCTCGCGGCCCCGTCCCTACCAGTGACCCTTCCTGCTCCCACATTTCCCGCATCCCAGCTGTCCTGCCCCCCAAGCAGCAATACTTAATGGTGGCCGCACTGCTGGTGTGTCAAAGGCAAGCCCGTCTGTGCCCGTTCACACCTGGACCGTGCCCAGCGCCACTAACCTGGTTCTTGGAACCTTCACCGATATGATGCAAGTACCCTCCGCGCCCTCAACACAGGACGCCACACTGAATGACACTGAAGGACCCTTCTCATGCCGGAACTACAGCCACACTTTTAACCACCCCAACATGACAGCTCCTCTCGCCGCTCAGTCGACCAACAGTGCTCAACTGCATCCACCTCAACACGTGCTCCTCCCACAAACATGCCTCAGAAATCTGGGACCTTCTCAACTCCGTCGTGACAGACATCGCCTACCTCATGGAAACCTGGACCAACCCCAGCTCAGGCCTGGGCATTGCCACTGCCATCCCTGATGGCCACAAAATCACCCAAAAGGACTGTGTCGACCGACTAGAAGGAGGCATCGCTATCATCCATAAGGACTTCCCTCCCACTCGGACGACCAAACAAAAACCATTGAGCATCTCCCCTTCCAGATCCAGACCAACCCCAACAGCACCCTCTGCGGAACCCTCATCCACAGGCCTCCTGGCCCCTGTCTGCCTGCCCCACAACCAGAACACCTATTCCATTTTAGAGAACCTCACCAACATTAGACTGAAGCAGCTAGTCACTGCAGCTACCCAGGCAGCAGGGCACACGCTCGACCCCATCTTTTCTGCCAGGAGGAACATCACCTACAACCACACCACTGAACTCCTCTGGACTGACCACCACTGCATGCACTTCACCTTCAACTCTCCCACCGTACACCACCGCAACCATTGCCCCCCTGCCACAGCTTGAAAAAGATCACTGAGGAACATCTTACCACCTCTTTTAGTACTACCACACCACCATCCACAGCAGACACCAACACCTCAGTGTGCAACCTCCACCATTTGATTACCAACTGCACCAACACCCTGACTCCCCTCAAGAAGGCCTCCCACAAACTACACATCAAGACAGCAAGCTAATTCACTTCCGACCTATGCGAGACCAGACGCACCTGCAGATGACTTGAGAAGAAATTGAGGAACAACAAAACCCTCAAAACCCAAGCAGCCTTCAAAACTTCCAACACCACACAACACCTTGTCCTCAAAGCCACAAAGAAAACGGCCCTCCAAGACAGAATTCACACCAACTCTCACAATATTAAAGAACTCTACGCCATCATCAAGGAATTTTCCAGGCCCAGCAGTGAGACCTCGGACTTTCTCCCTCTCAAGAACTCTGCAACAAACTGGGCACTACTTCCACCTCAAGATCAGACTGACATTAGACAGTTTAGATGCTCAAGACTCTGCCATTGAGCCCAACTAAACCACCACCAACCACTCCGCACCCAAACATACCCTGCTCAACTGGACCCCGCTCACCATTATTGACACACTCAAGATCATGAAGAGCATCCACTCCGGAGCCCCCTTGCACCCCTGCCCATACCACATATTTCACAGAGCAGCCACCTCCTTTACCCCCAAACTCCAAAGCACCATAAACTGCTCCATCGAGACTGTCACCTTCCCCCATGACTGGAAAGATATTAAGACCAACCACCTGCTGAAAAAGCCACCCGCCGACCCCGACAGACTTCAAAATATTCTCTCCCATCTCCATGCTCCCCTTCCCAGTAAAGGTCGTCGTGAAGGCGATCAATGCCCAACTCTCCAAATTCAACGAAGGGAACCACATCCTGGATATCTACCAATCTGGCTTTCGAAGCAATCATAGCACACCTCGTTGCCACCAAATTCCGCACCCTCCTAGACCGGGGCAAAATGGCAGCCTTGATCCTGCTACACCTCTCGCCCGCCTTTGATACAGTCTCACTTTGCACCCTACTCACGAGACTCCATGATGCTGGCATCTGTGGCAAGGCCCTGGAATGGATCCACTCCTTCCTCTCCAGCCGAACTCAACGAGGCAGACTAACTCAATTCCACTCCGAACCTACACAGATCATCTGCAGAGTGCTCCAAGGCTCCTCCATGAAACCCACCCTCTTCAACGTCTACTTGGCCCCCTCACCGCCGTCGGAAGAAACCACAGACTCAACATCGGCTCCTACGCAGAGGACACACAGCTGATCCTCTCCCTCACCAACGAACCTTCTGGGTCCAGAATCAAATTCCACAGCTGAATGAAGGCAGTCCCTCCTGGATGAAGGACATCTGCCCCAAACTCAACTCGAACAAGATGGAAGTACCCATCCTGGGAACCAACCCCTTTGCCTGGGATGACTCCTGGAGGCCTGCCGCACTGGGAACCTCCACCAACCCCCATGGACCACACACGCAACCTCAACATCATACTGGACTCCTAGCTCACAATGAACCGCCAGCTCAACGCCGTATTCTTCTTATGCTTCCACAAGCTATGCCTGCTTCAGAAGTCTTTAAGATGGATCCCAACTGAAGCAATAAAGAGGGTCACCCATGCACTCATCACCAAGAGGCTTGACTACGACAACGCACTCTATGCCGGCATCACCCGGAAACTACAGAACATTCAAAATGCTGCAGCAAGACTGGTCTCAACATCCCCCCCTGAAGCCACAACACTGAACACCTTTGCGAACTGCACAGGCTCCTAGTCAACACCAGAATCACCTTCAAGCTCTTCACTGACGCCTACAAAGCCCTCCATGACGCTGGCCCAGTGTACCTAAACCACTGCCTCACATTCCACATACCCGCCAGACAACTCCACTCCGCCTAACAGGCCCTTGCCTCCGTCCCTCGGATTGAAAAGACAAGAATCAGAGGAAGATCCTTATCCTTCCTCACCACCGAGATCAGGACCACCGTGCCCCTCCACTTCAGGTGATCCTTGTCGATGACACAATTCAAGAAGGAACTCAAGACCTGGCTCTCCGACTGAACCCAGATGCAGCAGCAGTCCCACACACTCCTCCCCCTAGCACCTTGAAACCCTCACGTGTGAGTAGATGCGCTGTACAAACCCCTGCTTGATTGATTGAAGACCTGGCTGTTCAAATAAGCCTCCTGGATCTGAAAGCACCTAAATACCTTATCGGGTGATTAGCCGCTCTTTATAAATCCTGATTGATTGATTAATTGTGTTTCGGGTCAAATAGAACCTGGCTTAGTAGTTTCAGCTGGACTGTTCCTATTGGATCACGGTCAAGGCTAATTAGTATATGGCTGGGTCTACACTGAGGTGGCATGGTTTGGAATGGTACCCCGAGTAATTGCCAATGGTTAGACTTATTGTAAGCACTCCAACCATTACCTTTTTTGGTGTTACATTTACTGTCACCTCACTTTCTTTTTCTTCAGAGGACATTTCATACATTCACAGTGTGTTAGTGTGGAAAACTGAAACCCAATAGCATAGAAATATCACAGGCAAGTGAACATTACAGTAAAGAAACTGGCACAGCTAGATAAAGGTGTATGCCATATAAAAATGTCGCACAATAACTTTGTTTGGGAAATAAAAAACTTTGGGCCTGAGTATGATGCTGTCGCGTTTTTGGCGGTCCAACCGCCACCTCCTCGGCAGTCCGACTGCCCAAATACAATATGTGTGCTGAGACTGCCACAAGACCACCGCCTCCTCTGACATTTCAGCTATGATGGCGGAGGCGGTAGAGGCGGAGGTAGTGCAGACATATTTCCTGCTGTGTGAAATATAACGTGCCTTTCCGCCGACCTTTTTACTTGCAGGGACACCGCCATGAGAGAGTCTGCAGAAAGGCAGGTAATAAGGAGAAAAACTGCCTCTAGGGGGAACTGCCCATGTGAAATGTACCTGGTATCAATGGTTTTACGTCCTATGCCTTCAGGTCGCTTGCGTGCACTTTTTCTCTTGTACAATGTAATGCAAGGAAGTAGTGTAGCATGGCCGGCAATGGCTTCAGGCTCATTACCAGAGCAGAAGGGTGCCGCCGCCATTACTCTGCCGCCACAAAACGACAGCCCCGCATTAAAGTCATAATATGGCAGGCGGATTGCTGCTGGTTTGCCAGCACTTTCACAACCGCTTGCAGGATGGGCGGGTGGTAAAACTGCCAAATTTGCAATCAACGCCTCAGTCCTTTACTGCCCCCCCGCCAGCCCCACAGACAGTGGCGGCTTGTCGAGGTAGTGCTGCGGGGCGGTGAGACGGGCGAGGGAGGGGGAGGGTGGGAGGTAGTAAACTCCGGCATATGACGAAACGGAGTCAAGTAAATAAATAAATAAAATTTATTTACTTCACTCCGTTTCGCTGTATGCCAGAATTTACTTCCCCCCGCCCTGCCCCTCCCTGTCACACCGCCCCGCAGCACTCCCTCTGCGAGCCGCCACTGCCCACAGAGAGAGTCCCATGGGATATGATGCAGTCATACTGTGTCAGTATAAAGTACATCTACACTCAACCTTTGTTTTCCTACAAATGTTAACATATGCACACAATGAGTGTAATTGGAGGTTTAACTCTAATTACTAAGAAGGAGTAGACATTAGATTTTCCCTCTGATTTCAAATTTGAATGTGCCTTTAGGAACCCCTGAGAAGAGATCCTGGCTTCTCCTGATGCATCTGTGCCTTGTATTCAGCGTTACCATCCTGGAAACCCCTCTCTTGTACATTGGCCCATCAGCCTTTCCTATGTTTGGCAAGTCTTACTCGATTGCAGCATGAATAAAAGAGATTTGAACGACAAACTGCAAATGCTGCGAATGTGATAAATTGAAAATGGTCTTTGCTGAACCTGGCTTCACGCGCGGGCTGAATCTTTCCAGATACGCCTCTGTTTTTACTTTGTGCATGCTTGCTAAGAAGGATCTTCTCTTAAACTACAGTTTGCTATGTTTCAAACTTAAAGCTTTTGACTACCGTGTCATATTTTACTTTTCCTTCAATTCTTCAGGGACATGCGCACTTTGATGCTGGATCCAATTTTGCTCGATAGAAGAGCAGTGAATCATGCTGGTCCATTTCTGTTACTCAGTGTTGGCAGACGAAAGCAATCATACAAAGATTTTGTGTTGCTCCCATAGTCAAGAAAACTGTTAAAAAACTTACCTAGCAGCCCGCTCTCCTCCCATTTAGGAAAAAACTAAAAACCCCTCTGTTTATCAAAGCTTGGGGAACAATTTAGGGCAATCCTGGGCATATTTCCTACTGTGGTACCAAGGTTGGGCACTCTCTCAAGCGCTTAGAGACCAGTGGTGATAATGCACTATAGAAATCCCAATTAACATTAACATTAACACTATGATCATAAACGTACATAAATGTGTGTTTTCCAATAAAATATGGGATACTAAAGGTTTTTGTGGTAAAACTTTACCTCATTGTGGTCTCCGTTCTTTGACCCTGGGCTTTAAACCTTTGATGGAATCAAAGAAACTGACCAGAGTCGAGTGTTTTGGTTGAAGCTGATGAATAACTTGAAAATGAGGCCCATCCCTACCCCCTCTCCATGTAGACTGTTCACTGTTGAGCAATAGATATACAAGAAGAAGGAAGAGAACGTTAGGAAAATAGTGACAAAGGGAGAAAGAAAAGATGAAAAAATGAAATAAATGAATTAAAGATACAAGCATTGTCGAGCGGTGAAGGTAAGAGGCATGAACAGGGCTGGACTGGCCGTAGAGGGCACCGGGCGTTTCCCCGGTGGGTTGCCAGGATGGAGTCCGGTTTAGGAGCCCTGGGGTCTGTTTTTGTCACCGGGGCCGGTTTTGCAGCATAGCTGCAATATCGGCCCCCTGTAACAAAAGTGGCAGTGGTGAGACAGGAGTAGTGCTTTCTACTAGCACCCCTGCCCCCCGGAGGGGGCCAGCCGAGCTGTTTGCCAGGGCCGGTTTTGATTCCCAGTCCGGCCCTGGGCATGATGCAGCGCTCCACAGCAAGTCACCTTGGTGTGCTTCAGTGCGCCAGAGGGAAAGGGTAGGAAAGTAATGTAATTAAGCAATATGTTGTATTCCTGTTCTTTTCCCCTACACTGGCACTGTTTCAGCATCCGAGCACCAACATAGGTGCCTGTGTTGTAGGCCGGATTGTTTTTGTGCAGGATGGGGCACCGTCCTGCACAAAAACAATCCATAGAGGTGTGCAGCACACATAGAAAGGACAAGACAAGGAGAAATAGAGATATTTTTCTTTGTTGCACCTCAACTGGGGAGACATATCTTTTTAGTGCATCCCCAGGTCTACCAGGTTTGTTAAATCTGGGAACGCATCAAAAACCATGAGAGTTGCATGGGAACAGCCAATGCAACGCCCATGGGACACCTCCCTTGTGCAGACTAAGGCAACACAGCATTAGCTAACTCCAGATTTAAGAAGCCATTCATGCGCGGGCTCTTAAATCTGACTTTGAGGCTTCTGTCACGCATGTACCACTTTGCGTGGCTCAAACCTGATGCAAGCCTCTTATAAATATACCCCTAAGTGTCATCTGCTCTATGTGCACACTGATTTCACTGCTAAATTCACCTACCAGCCAAGGTCTAACTTCTTAGGAAAAGCAACATCTAAGAGGAGAGGACTGCTTCCCTTTGCAAATCAGATGCCATCCCAATTCAGAGGTCAGTATCTGATTGATGGTTTGCAACCGCAATTGCAGTCGCAAAGTATTAATACATGCCATTGCGAATCACACTTAGGTGGGGACATAGCATTCAGATCAACTCCAAATTTTGATTTGGAATAAGGTGCAAAAAACGTTTCGTAAATCAGAAATGCTTTTCTGAGAAGCAAATAACATGTGTATTCATAAAGCACAGGTTCACCCAGGCGGGTATCTTGGTGCTGAATAGTAGAAGTTTATTGTTACCCAACTTAATGGTACTCATTTTATTGACTTCAAAAGGATGAAAGGCTGAGTGGACCTGACAGGATTTGAACCTGTGACCATGAAGTCAAGCACAAGCCCCTCCCCTGGACGCATTAGTCCACTACGGCCCACATGCATCAAAGCAAAAATCGGTCGCAAACGGGCAGATTCTCAGAATCTGCCCCTTTGCAACCGGTATTTTTGCATTTGGGATGCATCATCCCAAATGCAAAAATCGCATTTTAAGTAATCTCTAAATTGCGATTACTTAAATTGCGATTGCATTTAAGGAATCTCAAATTGAGACTCCTTAAATGCAATGCATTAAAGTAAAAATATCAGCAATTTTGCTAATAGGGGGAGCAAATTACCATGAAGTTGAACTTCATGGTAATTTGCAAAAACTTTGAAAAATGCACTAAAGTGCATTTTTCAAAGTTCCTTTTTACACACACACATGCCCTTGGGGCATGTGTGTGTGCAAGATGTATTCATATGCAGATTTCAGGGGTGCAACAGGGTGTCCTTTTGACACCCTGGCACCCTTGAAATTGCATGAGCAATTTGCTATTCTCTAATTGAGAATCGCAAATTGAGAATTTCTTCCCACTCATTCCTATGGGCCTCTAGGCCCATAGGAATGAATGGCGAGGTATTCCTTAATTGCGACTCGCAATTTGCGAGTCGCAATTAAGGAATGTTTAGAAATCGCTATTTTGTAAGGGATTTCTACATGCATAGCCTTTTGCTATTCCTTATTAGCGAATCCTTATTTTTCGCTAATAAGGAATCGCAAATGGCATTGTTGATGCATGTGCCAGTAAGTCACTTATTTTTAACATTGCCTTTTACCTAATACTAGTTCATACTTTGCATTGTTGCATTTTGCTAAAGCAAAGCCTGTGATATTGCAAATCACAGACTTTGTAGGAACAGGGCCTCAGATCACTTACAGGGAATGCCTTGGAAACAGAGGTGCTCCGTGCCCTGCAGGACTTTGAAGGACAGAAGAACCGTTCTCAGTGGATCGCAAGGAGCCAGGTCAGATCAGCAGGGATTCAATAGACTTAGGGGAAATGTAAATCACTCTGGCATATTTTGCATCATTTTGGGATTTTCGTGTTACACTTGTTTTGCGAAATTCCTGAAATAACACTAGTATGCCACATTGCGTAATCACATTGCAGTTAGCAGTAAAATTCGAGCAGGATTGCGGGAACAATGTGAACAACCAAAACATGAGCTGATGTTGTTTGTATTTTGTTTTTTGGGGAAATTTTTTCGCACATAATTTGTCCATTGGTTTAATATTGATGTAAGGCTGCATTTCTCGCTAAAACGACGGTATTCATTCCTCTAGTATTGAGTTTGTTTATTTGAAAACACATTAGGAGTTGCTGCTTCTACCACATCTTTGGAAATATCTATACATACTATTGATTTTTACAGTTTACATAGCATGTCCGTGGCTCAAGGGCTTGATTAGAGCGTTGTCCGTGAGATTCAGACGTTATCACAGGGTGCTGACTCTGAGCCCAGGTCAGGATGCAAACCTAGCTCCTCAGTACCAAAAGCAGCAGTTGTAGGCACTAGGCAAAATCTCCTACCCTACTACGGAAGACTGATTCCTGCATAATTTTTCTGGTGACACTGATGCAGTATAATGAAAGGTGTTTGATGGGGGTCCATTTAAGTGTCAGTCAAAGAGATTTATTTAAAAAACACATTTAAGAGAATCATTGCCGCATAGATTATCAACTGGCATCACATTAGCAATGAGGAAGAACACAAGTTAAAAACCTACTTGTCAGTAATTCTGGTAAACGTCTCAATTTAAACAAATACAAAATAATCAATTGGGAGGATATTATTTCTAAATGCACCTCTGCAGAAATAGAACTCAGCCTCTGCTCCGTGAAATATTAGCTCATAAATCACTTCTTTCTGAATATTAGCTACAAAGTGTAGGAAAGGCAAGGCTCAAACACAAAACTTGAGTGAAACAGAGAGATTGCAAATCCTTCACCCCTGTTGCAGGGATTCTGCGGAGTCACAGAACTATGCTTGGGATCATGGAACCTTAGTAGGTAGGAGCTGAATCATCCTACCACCTGACGACCTATGACCCCTGGGACTGACTAGCTAATGTGTCTCACTTGCTTTCCTACTCACTCACAGAGGAGCACCCCAGAGCACGCACTCCCAACTCTCTCAGGAATCGCGGTGGCAAGACACACCCTTTCACTCACGCTCTTGTACACGCCCACAATAAGATCCGACAGAGACACGCACAAGTTTAAAATATTTACTTTAACTAATGTGCTCTGGTATCCAGAATACGTGACACAATAAGCAAGAAAAATACCTAACACAAATATGGTCATCATAGCAAGTAGTCCGAAAAATCCTAAAAGGAGCTGTCATAATGAATGGCTAACGAGCCTAACTTCCCTCCCCTTGTCTAGAAACAAGATGAACATATATTGGAAGATCGCAGGGTGTTGTCAGCAGACCCCGTACCTCTGTCTATAGATGGTAGATCTACATCACAGGTGCTGTCAGGCTCTTCTCCCTGGAAAGGTCCCTCTCCAAGTGTTCGTCACCTATCCGTGTACCCTCATATGACCAACGTACATATTCCCAAACAACAGCTGCATCTGTATGTTTTGTCTAGGTGCTAGGGCCCGACCAGAACAGAATAACAAGGGGCATTGTTGATCGACCTTTCACACAATCTTCAGACTAAATCCCAGGAACCAGCAAAGTGTAAAAACAGCAGTAAGTTCTTATGTGAAAGTTGCAATGTGGCACAAGCAAACTCGTGTAGTAACGTATGCAAAGCAGCGGACAGTCAGCCGTGTGCTCATGGTAACATAAGGAATACGGCAATGCCCATCTGGGCCACCTTACACATCAAGCTATGTAAGACTTGGTATCAGCCGTGTTGCACGGAACAAGGCAGTAGTTAATAAAGGGCAGGCACCTCAGTGGAATCTTTACAGTAGGCACATGTATCTGTATGAGGATCATGTGGACATGTGTCCCATCTTGATATTAAGCTTTCTGTAGGGAGGGACACCCAAGCTGTGTTTCAGAAGCAGCACTAAGCACTGGTTATGTCTTATTAAATACAAGCCATTGCCTGCAAGCTTAGTCATCTTGAAATAAGTCACGGTTAGACAAATATCGAACATCTACCTATGTCCAATATCTCACTTTTCAACATTTTCAGTGCAAGTCAATACTTATACATACAATTCAATGTTCACATATGATTCTCAACATATTGCACAAAGGGCCATATAAAGATTTGACCACATTATTAGCCAAAGTACTGAATTTGATGGAATGGGTGAACTCGCAATTTCGCTTAAGTATATACAGATGAAACACCCATAGAGAAATGCCAAAGAGATTTGCAAATATTGTGTGTCACTTGCAGTCGACTATAATTAGGTTTTTGCATGAAATTAAGGAAATCAGTTTGTGGCCACAGCCTTTTAAATCTTGCCAAAACCCTTGCCACCCAGGATATATTTTATTAGAATGTTGCAGTCCTGCCCTCCCAGAGGGTTTATTTAGGTGAGGAGAAGGTGGATGCAATTCAAACACATTTCCAGATAGAGAGCAGAGAGTACAAGGCATCATCCTTCTGAACCTGACATTGCCTGTAGTGTCACAAACCCAAGAAACATCCTTAGGGTGGGAGGTGCAGATAGCTCGAGCGGCACTGAGCCGCATCATGTCTGTCCAGGGCCCTCCCCCTACTTTTCCTGGACTAGATCAGTTATTTGAGCATTAACTGTGATAAGATAGTCGTTCATATGCATCACCTTCAGAAGAAAGCAGGGATGGATGCCTCTGGTGTGGAGAAAACAAAGGTTTGAGGCATGTGCCTCACCATAGGAGGCTAGAAGCTTCCGTGTCTAGGCCCTCCTCTTCCTCTAGGTGCAGACCACTTCCGGGTGCTGTATTTCTGAGATTTCTAGATCTTCAAAGTCAGATGTGAGGTGTTCAGTCATTCTCAGCATTGTTTTTACTTATATATCCGTCACTCAATTCTTTATTCGAATGTCAAAAACAATCATAAAAGATAAAACAATCATAAAAGGTAAACATACAGAATATGAAAAGTCACATATATTATGCTTTAAAAACAATACAAAACAATCAATATCCTAAAAATCAAGACATTTACGACATAACATAGCTACTCACTATACCATTTGTTTATGTATTTCATTTCAGTAGTGCCAGATGACGAAATAGTTCCTTGAGAGAGCTCACATGGAGCTAACCATGACCAGTGGCTCAGACAACACAATAGTTCCTTGAGAGTACTCCCTTGAGAGCTAACCATGACCATTGGCTCATATGACACAATAGTTCCTGGAGAGAGCTGGCATGAGAGCCAACCATGACCACTGGCTGAGACGACACAATATTACCTTGAGAGAGGTCACATGAGAGCTAACCATTGGCTGAGACGACACAATAGTTCCTTGAGAGAGGTCACATGAGAGTTAACCATGACCATTGGCTCAGACGACACAATAGTTCCTTGAGAGTGCTCACATGAGAGCTAACCTTTGGGTCAGACGACACAATAGTTCCTTGAGAGAGCTCACATGGAGCTAACCATGACCAGTGGCTCAGACAACACAATAGTTCCTTGAGAGTGCTCACTTGAGAGCTAACCATGACCATTGTCTCAGATGACACAATAGTTCCTTGAGAGAGCTCACATGAAAGCTAACCATTGGCTCAGATGACACAATAGTTCCTTTAGAGACCTCACATGAGAGCTAACCATTTTCTCAGACAACACAATAGTTCCTTGAGAAAGTTCACATGAGAGCTAACCATGACCATTGGCTCAGACAACAACACAGTTCCTTGCGAGAGCTCACATGAGAGCTAAGCATGACCACTGGCTCAGACGACACAATAGTCCCTTGAGAGAGCTCACATGAGAGCTAACCTTTGGGTCAGACGACACAATAGTTCCTTGAGAGAGCTCACATGGAGCTAACCATTGGATCAGACGACACACTAGTTCCTTGAGAGAGGTCACATGAGAGCTAACCATTGGCTCAGACAACACAATAGTTTATTGAGAGAGCTCACATGAGGGTGTACCATGGGTACTACTCTAGTACACCACCACCCTCCCGCCACACAGAGGGGGCTTGCAACGGGTCCCAAAATCCTTTCCCTACCAGCCTTTCCATGGCGGTTGCCCTGCCATGGAAAGGCTGGCAGAGGCCAGCATTGTTATCTGGCGGACAGCGCCACCATCCACCTCCATCTGCCAGCATTGTGATCTGGCGGACGCCGCCACGATTCACCTCCATCTGTCCGCTCCGCCAGGCAATCCTAACGATTGCCTGTGGCGGAGGAGTGGCAGGTGGTCTTTGGCCCGCCACTCTTGCGGAAAGATTCCCCCCACCATTGTAATGTAATGCCAGTCAGATGGCGGAGGGCCCCACCACGTGTGGTGGCGGTGGTGGGCCTTCCGCCATCATAATCGGCCACATAGTGTTACGCAAATAGCCACCATCTTTTTCCTGGTCACTGAATGCACAGGGCGGAGGAGCAGCAGCACGTTGCCACTACATACAACCAGGAGGAAAAAAAACTTTCAGCAAGAAACCTAACATTGTTCTTGCCAGTATTCATGCGTCTTTCCATGAGTCGCTCTTTGAAATGTAGGAGTAAGCCAGAATTAAGTCAAGAGTAATTCACAGAAACATCTTTGTGAAGGGACAGATGATATTTAATTTCTAGACCCTTGTTCTTTCCTAACTGAAACACCCTTGGGTCCTGATTGCGCAGCGCTTCATTCTTCCTAAATCCCCTATTTTTTTTTTTATTCAGCCCCCACCACGTTGTACAGACCCAAAGCTCTCCCCCTAGGAATCAAACCCCCGCTCATGGCTTGAACCCTACCCACGGTATTGGAATCACTGCAAACTGTCTACTTCTATATCCCACAAGCCAGACAGAGAACATGAGCAAACAAATGGATTATCCTTGACAAATAAATGAAAACTGGATTTTCATAATGTAAGGAGCTCCGTAAACAAACCCCTGAACTGATAGCAGGCGAGGCAAAGCCTCTCCGAAAGAGACAATAATCAAAACGGGATGTCGGAAAGAACAGAGGCCGCGTTCGCACACCAAAAATCATTTTGGGTAATTTAATTCACTGTAGCGTTTAATATAGAAAATCCTTTTTTCTTTAGACGCCGGGCACCATGCCAACCTTGGAATTTAAATGGCTTTTAGTGCAGAAGCTGAAAGAGTGAGTGTTTGTGAGTGTGTCTGCATTGCGCGCTTATGCAGACCTTGGTGGAAAATCCATATTACCAGTTGCAGATGGATTCTGGTGGATCCGGTTGGCGACCTGTAGGGGTTTTGAACCTATCAAAGAATAGAGAGATACAAGAAATTATTTGTTTGGAACTCATTATTAGAGACTAATGGATCCATTGTTTTTCGTTGCCAATTTTTCCGACCAGAAGAACTCAAAACTTTCTTTGGTGGTCACATGCATTCCTTACGCTTGCCCTGCTACTGGGTCCTGTGGAAACCATCAGCAACTGGTCAAATGGAACTTCATCGTACATATGTATCGAAGTGCGGATTTCTGTTGCTCTGGGTCTCTTCAGCTGTTTCTTTCTTCCAGAAAGAGCACAGAAACACCTGGCGTCAATGTTTTTTGATGATTGTCTCTGAGCCAGTGGCTTGAGTGAGACTCCCAGAGACACTTACCTGCAGCTACACATAAAGGAACATTCCGGACACCCCTACAAAATATATTTCTCTGTCGATTGGCTAAGAAGATCACAATCCTTGGAAGGAGATTTTTAAACACTGAGGGTCTCATTTATGAGAAGTGACGCATCGCTGCGTGAAAGCAGCGATGCGTCACTTCTCAGTGCGCCCTCCTTGCGATATGATGGATGCGTAATATTTACAGTATGACGCATCATGTCGCAAGGGGTTACAGATACGTCAGTATTTCTGACATATCTGTAGGCGCAAAAGTGACACATTGCTGGTGTGTGTCACAAAAGTGACGCAACTCCAGCAATGTGAAAGGACCTGCGTCTGCCTGCTGTGAGGCAGGCGTAAGATATTGACGCATTTGCACCCTAGAAGTGGCACAGTGAAATCTCGTAGATTTCACTGCATCACTTCTATGAGGCTTACTTACGTGGGAACGCCCACCCTGCATACATTATATCTGACGTAGGTAAAATGTGGCGCTGGGGTTTACAAAGTGACGCATCTGCTTAGATGTGTCACTTTGACGCAAGTTTGATCTATTGGCACTGTAAATGACAATGCCTTTTATTAATGTTTTGGGTTTTAAAACATAAATAAAAGGCATCACCAGATACAATACTATACAATACTAACAACTTAAACTCTCACAAATGCGAGACCTATTGCATTGCAATGAAGGCCTTCTCGACGGCTTGTTAGATTGTAAATATCAGAGAAAGAGACCGGCTAACGACGTCTTCAAAGTAGTGATAAATAGTGCAGTGAAGAAGATGTGCAAGTGTTGTAAATTACACAGACACAAACTGTGACATGAAAGTTACAAATGATGCAAGTTATAAACACCAACAAAGAGCTCCAACACCTTTCGCTCTGTGATTACACTGTTGCGGCTCAGGAGGAAGAGCGGGAGGGGGGTACTTCCTGTCCTATCCATGATTTGAGTGTGCAGTGTGGCATTGCGTGATGTCTTTGCTATCTTTGGCCTAATAAAACACACTCCAGCTGTAGTAGGGCCCTGGCTTCACCTCTTGGTGCAGGGCAGGCTGTGCTTTATGGGAGGCATGGAGGGAGGGAGGCGTGGTCTCGGCTGCAGCTCCAGCCTCATACCGTGCCCCTGCTATTACTAGTGAGCGAGAGGAGGTGAGGTGGTGGAATTGGTGGTGGTGGTATTGGTGGTGGAATTGGTGGTATTGGTGGTGGTGGTGGTACTGGTGGTGCTGGTATTGGTGGTGGTGGAGGCATTGGTGGTATTGGTGGTATTGGTGGAGGTGGTGGTATTGATGGTGGCAGTATTGGTATTGGTGATGGTGATGGTGGTGGTACTGGTATTGGTGGTGGCACTGGTATTGGTGGTGGTGGTATTGGCGATATTGGTGGTGTTATTGGTGGTGGTATTGATATTGATGGTGGTGGTATTGGGGGTGGTGGTGGTGGTATTGGTGATGGTGGTATTGATGGTGGTGGTATTGGTGGTAGTGGTGGTGTTGTTAATAAAACAGGCTTTTGAAAACAACCCGTCAAGTGGCTTTAGTACAGATGACATGTAACACAGATGTGCTGTTATCAGCTTCAGCCCATTAGCACTGGATTATGTGCTACCTGGAATTCACATGACCTAGGGGGTCATTATGATGGCAGATGGACTTCCATCTGTCCGCCATCGTGCCAGGGCTTGGAATTATTTGCCTGTAATGCAGCGGTCCCGCACTCCAAATCAGGATGCGACCGCCACCATGGCGACCACATCTTGCAATTTAACATTGCAGCGGGTGCTGCTGTCGGCAGCACCCACCGCGATGTTAAAAATGCATGTTGTGCATTTCACTGCACTAAATGGCAGGCACCAAATGGTGCCTGCCATTTAGTGCAGTGAAATGTAGGGGGTACCATGGGTACCCCCCAGTCCACCAACACCTTCCCCAACACAAGGGTGGCCCTCAACATGCCCCCGAAACCAATCCCCCCCAGCCTTTCCATGGCAGATTCGCGCCATGGAAGGCTGGCTGAAGCCAGCATCCTAATTTGGCAGACGGTGTCTTCTAGGCACCGCCACCATTTTACGGATGCAGACCGCTCTGCCAGGCAATCGGCAGTTCCGTGGCGGGCAGCCTTTTCCCCCGCCACGGTCGCAGTCTGGATCTGCCCACCATCCTTATCCTTATCTGGCATTTTACTGCACTAAATGGCAGGCACCAAGTGGTGCCTGCCACTTAGTGCAGTGAAATGTAGGGGGGTACCATGGGTACCCCAGTGCACCAACACCTCCCCCCAACACAAGGAGGGCCCTCAACAGGCCCCCAAAACCAATCCCTGCCAGCCTTTCCATGGCGGTTTCGCCACCATGGAAAGGCTGGCTGAAGCCAGCATCCTAATTTGGCGGATGGTGTCTTCTAGGCACCACCACCATTTTACGGGAAGGGTACAAATGAAGACAAGACCATCCTAAGGAGGAACTAACAAACCTATGAACGAATCTGAAGGCAGCATTTACGAAAGAAAATGACACAAGCCAATGAAAAATATGGGAGGAGAGTGGGCACAGCTTCTCTCCCAAACTCTACTACAGCATTCTCGCAGAGCAAGCGAGCAGCACATGCGCGCTGCTGCTAGGCTCAGACTAAAAATGCAGGAGTTAGAGGCAAATGTTCAGGGGGAAACCACATCAAGGATGCCAAGTCTAACACTTGTCCACTCCAGCTGGAAAGCTGGGAGATCTACACACCCTACTGGGAGTTCTTATCACTAAGGTGGAAGAATCTGGACTGACTATCAGCATCGGCGTGTTCTGTACCAGGGTGATGTTCCACAGCAAAGTCCCCTCTTTTGCATCAACCATCTGAGGGGGTCTGTGGTCTGTCTGGACCCAGAAGTGTGTCCCAAACAAGTACGATCTTAGCTTCTTCAGTGCCTAGAACACAGCAAAAGCTTCTTGCTCAATTGCACTCCACCTCTGTTCCCTGGGAAGAAGCTTTCTACTAAAGAAAGCTTCAGGCGGTCCAGGCCCTCATAGGTCAGCTGTGAGAGAGCTGCACCCACACCATGCGCCGAAGCATCTGTCTGCACAACAAGGTCTTGGGAGAAATTGCGTGCCTTTAGCAAGGGCGCCATGCACATGGCAGATTTCAGGGCATAAAAAGCGGTGAGACAGGCGTCAGTCCAGACCACTTTCCTTGGCTGCTTCCTGGAAGCCAGCCCAGTCATGGGGGCAACAATGGCACCATTTCCCCTGACAAACCTCCTTTAATAGCCGGTGGGACCTAAGAAGGCTCTCACCTCAGTCTGGATCTTAGGGGACTCCCAAGTCAGCTTTGTCAGCTCAAGTCAGTTCTTAGGCTGTAGGGGCGCTACCTGGCCACTTCCTACCTGGTGTTCTAAGTACCCCACAGACCCCTGTCCTCTCTGGCATTTACTGGCCTTGATAGTGATGCTTGCCTTCTGCAGGGCCCTCAAAATTTCACAGAAGTGATGCAAGTGTTCCTCCCAGCCGAAGCTGAACACTACAATGTCATTCAGGTAGGGGACGCTGAATACCTTCAGCCCAGACATCACCTGGTTGACCAGGCTCTGAAAGGTGCCAGGGGTGTTCTTCAACCCAAAGGGCATGACATGGAACTGGTAGTACCCCTCTGACATTGAGAACGGTCCAGACCACTTGTCCTGGAGAGCACAAGGTTCTACCGGGACCATGACCCACAATTTCTGACCTGGTTGAAACTCTACCAGAGTAGCATTCTGCTCATACCAGCGTTTCGTCTCCTGGCTGGCTTCTAGGTTCTCTTGAGCGAGCTCCTGAAGCCTGCAGTCTGGTTTCTAAAGGCCAGCATGTATGCTAAATACTTTCTGGGAGCTTTCTCCCAGTCTTCTTTCAACAGACTGAAAGGTCCTCTTACAGGTTGCCCATACAGCAATTCAAAGGGACACAACCCTAAGGATTTCTGCAGTACCTCTCTGTAAGCAAAAATTAGGCATGACAAGCGGATGTCCCACTTACATCTCATGGGGTCTCCAAGGCCCTTGGTCATGCCTTTCAGGGTTTGGTTGAATGTCTTTGGGAATGGTAAGGAGTATTGAATGTATAGGTTACACCAATCTCCTTCCATAGAGATGTCATGTACTTGGATATGAAGTTGGTACTCTGGTCAGATACCACCGTGCTGCGGAAACCCACAAGGGAAAAGTTCCCTATCAATGCACAGCTCAACACAGGGGCTGTGATTGTCCTGAGAGGGATAGGCACCGTATATTGGGTGGCATGGTCCCACATTGTCAATTGCCACCTATTCAAAAGGGGTGCTCACCACTGGAAAAGGAGAGGAGCCTTCACCTTCCTCCCACTCTTACCACCGGCTGGCAAGTTTGGCAAGACCTACAGTGTGCATCAGATTGCCTTTGCATTCAGGACCAAAATGTGATAATCCTGTCAAAGGTCTTGTCCTGCCCCAAATGTCCTGCCAAAGACACATCATGAGCCAAACCCAGGAGTGGTACCACAAGAAAACGGGCTGACCCAGGCTGAGCAAACTGAGCAACAATGCCTACCTTACATATTTTAAAACATACGTGGCGCAGGCGGTTCCAAGGCAAGTTCCTTTTGCGCAGGACTCCAAAAAGTGACGCATCCTCCAAGATACATCATCTTGTAAATATGGAGTAGTGACAGCACCGCCAAAGCATAAAAAATGGTGCCACATTGGCAGCGTTAGCTCCTTGCAAATAAGCCCCTGAATCTGTCACAATACCCTTCGCGGATGACTGGTGCTACAGATCTTATAATATTTCTCACATATCTCCTGTGATTTACAGATCATTTGATACTGATAGAGGATGATAGAGAATGGTCTCTGTACCTTGATAAATACAAAATCCAACTGGGATCTTGTCCAGCTCATCTTTCGTCCCCAGAAAATCTCTGAGCTGGTCAGCTACTGATGCTGCAAGAAGGTTTGTGGCTGGCAGCAGCTGTGAGTAAGACCTGTCGGCTTATGTTGTAGCTTCTTTAATGATGGAGTTGCTTCTGCCCTGCTTTAGTGCTTTGGGAATGTAGGTATTCAGACAAAATATCAAAACTAAAATATCATCCTACCAAAATATTGTGTCCAAAATATTGTGATATGGAAATATCGTCAGCGAGAATATCGCTGTCAGGAATATAGATTTTAAGGTAATTAGTATCAATTTTTAAAGTATCGATGTCATTAATATCGTTTATAAAAATATAGTTGTTTAAAATATATTTTTTTTTTTCTTTATATGTATTTTAGAATATATTTTGCATTTATGTACATTTTTTGTGTAATTATTGTTTATGTTTTTTAATATAGTTGTTAAATTGTTAGTAGATATTACATTTTGGGGCTCATTATGATTTTGGGCAGAAAGCGTCCTCCTGACAGTCGGTATCTCCTCGACCCCATCGAAGTCCTTCTGACCAACTGCCCAATTACGATGTTAGCGGTCAGAATGTAAACCATGCGGTCATTCCATCAGTTCTCAGCGACTCATGGAGAATTCCCCAAGGTGCCTGCCACCGGGTGCAGGGATCAACAGGGGGGCACCATCGGTGGCCCCTCCTCGTACCCTTGGGGGCCCTCCTGGTGCCCCGAAAGACAGTTTCCCACTGCCTTTCTATGTCGGAAAGGCCGGCACAGAAAGACAGTGGGAAAGTGCCATCGTACTCCCTCGGCTGGATAGAGCCGGCTGGGGGAGTACTGAAGGGTTTCCGGATGGCGGATGGGCTCTCTGAGCATGTCGGAACCCGCCCAGAAAACTGAGTAGCCAGCGGAATGGCTCAGTTGGAAAAGAATCCGAATGGGCAAGTCTGATGTGGTTAAGATGGCTCCAGCCAAGGGTCGGAGCCATTCCTAACCGCATCGGAATTGGACCCTAAGTAGGGGTCCACTGAGTGAAAAAGGTTAAGAACCACTGTCCTAGTGTGTTGTTCCTCTTTAGCAGTTGGTGGCATTTCAGTTCAGAAAAGCTTTATTTCGGTCATTGAGACCATAAAAGTATATATATATATATATTTATAGATCAATATATTTCATTGGAAAATAAAAATAGTAAAAAAGAATCCATCCATCTTACAAAAGTGCATGTGCATCACCTTAATATTCCATACAAGCGTTCTACAATGACACATGTCCAGATCCAATGCCTCTTTAAGGTGCATGTGCAATATATGTGCATTACAAAAAGTAAAGGCCGGTAGAGGCAAACATGAAAAAGGACTAATCAATTGTGGCTGTGCAAATGGAATTGGTTTCAAACAGAGTTATGGTACTTTACAGGCGAGGGAAAATGATAGGTCCAGGGACATCATATCACAAACCACCACAAGACTAAAAAGTAACACATACACAGAAGGGCTAAAAGCTTAGTTCATCAATAAAATGAAATTTACAAGACAACATTTTTAAAAATACCATAAAAGTTTAAACTGTTAGAAGATAGGAACATTATATGCGTTTTCTACTTTGGTAACAGTTTAGAAAAGGTCCAGCGCCTGCACCACATTGAAATTAGGAATATGGATACAGCAAAAACAATGGGCTTGCGGGTGTCAAACTTCAAAACTCTAAATGCCTCGCCACAGCGCACAAACCCTAGGTTCCTGCACAGCTGGATAAGCCAGCGCTGCCTTGCTGGTTTGTAGCCAGGGTAAAAAAAGAGAACATGGAGCTCTGACTCCTCCTCACAATTACAGACAGGGCACCCTCACAAGGCTGTTTTTGACCATTTGCAGGAAAAAAACATGAAGTGGCAGAGTACCAAATCTAAACTGGACATATAATTTCTTTAACAAGGATGGTTGGATATCATCCAGGAAGGGCTCGATTTTATACTCGTCTTTCGTTAACAGAAATTCAGCTGTCAAGTGTCCTAAGGTCGAGCTTCCTTGGATAACTGCAAATTTGTTTATTCAAAAGATGTTTACCAATTCGGAACGTGAGACTAAAGGACATGCTTCCTCTGGGTTACTCCAGAGATTTGGGTTTCCCAACCTACTGCATCATTCCTTTATATATGCAAGTCAAGGTATTTTATCTGCTCCCGGGAAACTCAGTAGCTCTTTTAATTCTGACCAGTGGACTTCCATTTCTGGGGTTACCTACAGTCTACGCCAAAAAGGTTAGGGGTCTAAGACTAATCCCATCCCCAATCGGTCTGATTCCTAGATCTAATCGTATGGGGATTAGGGGGTTACTGGAGGGGAGACCCAGAATCTGCCTAATAAAACTATTCTCTACTTTGCTCACGTTACTACAGCAGCAATGACCCCATAATTCTGCCCCATACTTTGTCGCACCCCTGTCCTGCACCTTATAAATCTCTGTTATAGGCCCAGTGGGTTAGCAGAAGAGTTTCTGAGTAGTTTTGCGATTCCCCCGGTAGTCTGGGCTAACTTAAGTTTAGCTTTGGCTATTTGTGGCCCCCACTCCATACTTTCTGTCAGGGTGACACCCAAATATTCAAATACCGTCACCCTCTCCAGCATAGTACCATCTAGGCAAGGGTTTGGGCGGGATATCTTGGCTCGGTTGAAGACCATAAACTTGGTCTTTTGGGTGTTAATCTCCAGCTCCCTGTTGTTACAGAAGGTGGCAAAGCTATCTAAAACACTCTGGATACCCATCGGCGAGTTTGACATTAAAAGGGTTTCGTCCACAAACATCATTGCTGGGACCTTTTTGCCTGCTAACCTAGGGGCATCGTTGTCCTTTAACTCAGTGAGTTGGGCGACTAATGCGTTGACATAAAGGCAAAACAGGGTGGGTGCGAGCATGCACCCCTGCCTTACTCCCCTTTCAACTGGAAATCGGGAAGTTAGTTCCCCTCCTTTCCCACACCTTACTCGGGCAAAATTATCTTTGTGTAATCTAATGAGGATGCTCAGAAGATAATGGGGGATCCCTGTGTCTCTAAGTACCCCATAACTTAACTCTGAGCACCAAATCAAAGGCTGTTTTCAGGTCCACAAAGATTAAGTAGAGGCTGCCACCCTCCATTCTCACCGTTTTCCAAAATATGAGTTGGAGTCTGTAAATTGGATCAACAGTGGATGTTTTCTTCCTAAATCCGGCTTGATATGGGCTCAATATGTCTTGTTCTTCCATCCACCCCTGAAGACGGTCCAGAAGTATCCGTGCAAACAGTTTTTGCGTGACATCGATCAAACTGATCGGTCTATAGTTTGCAGGGAGAAGTGGTGAGCCCTTTTTGAAAACTAGGACAATTTCTGCCCCAGCCTAGGTTTAAGGGATCGGCATACCTTTCATGATTGCATTAAATAAAACCCATAGGTAAGGTCCCCCTAATTTCAGTTTTTCCCGGAAAAGGTCCCCCGGAAGATTATCCAGTCCTGCTGCTTCGCCAGATGTAAGCTTATTTATTGCATTTAAAACTTTGAACAGGGTGATCTTGGCGGTTACTTCATGGTTGGCCCTAAATTTAATTGTAGATGTCTCACTGGGAAGGCCAGATACTTCCTTCATGGTATAAAGAGCCTGGAAGTGTGCTTCCCATACTTCCGCTGCTATATTTGGATCAATTGCTGGCTTACCTTCACTGCTGCCCGTGCTAACTATAGACCAAAATTCCTTCATATCTTTGTTGGATAGGACAGTTTTTAAGGGGTCCCATCTATTCAGTTCCCAAGTCTGTTTTGCTATTTGGATAGACTCTTTATACAACACCCGCATATGTTTAGTTAATGGTTTATCATTGGCTTTAATGGCCTCTAGCAAAGCCTGTTTTGCCTTTTGGCAATTATTGTTAAACCACGATCAAGTGACCTGTTTTTTCACCTTGGAATGCACCTTTGGGTAAAATATATCAGCCAGTTTAGATACCAGGCCTGCATGCACATCTGCAACTTTGTTGATAGTTGCTGGATTACCCGCTACTGCGGCCACTTCTCCCAATTCAGATAAAACTGGAACAATTGCTGTGTATAGTGCGGTCAACTTTTGGGTTGACTGCTGAAATACCCCATTTTATTCTTTTCCTTTAGTTAGTAATTATTAGACTATTATATAGAGCGATTCTGCTGGCCATGGCAATTCCCAGGTCCGGCATCTTTAGTTCCAAAGACAGTGCATTATCGTCGCTATCGTGCCGTGGATGGACAGCGAAGTCAAGGACCCTGTGCCAAAACCTAGTCTCCACTAGAATATAATCCAGGAGAGAGGCTTGGCCAGCGAAGTCAAGGACCCTGTGCCAAAACCTAGTCTTCACTAGAATATAATCCAGGAGAGAGGCTTGGCCTTATCTATTAAATGTTAGATTCCCCGGTGAGTCCAATACTGTGTGACAGTTGCACACTCTCAATGAATGGGTCAAAATAACCGCATTGATCTGCAGTGCCAGCGGGGACCAGGCCTTGATTGGTGGAATTTGTGGGTCGGGAATTGACCACTGCACGTCCTCTTCACTGGAAATTGGGTCAGCAATATCAGCAAGGGGCTCAAATTGACAGATGAAGACTCCTCCAACTATCAACCCCATATTTGTGGGGACAGTAGGAATAAAAAAGTTCAATTGGTCAAAAGTCGGGGATTCCTTTCTCTGACTTACAGGTCGAGAGTAGATGTTAATAAAAGCCAGTTTCAGTTTGGAAGGAAAGCTAAGTGCAACACATTGGATGTCATTGGATGAGGTGTTCAGCTGATGGGCTATGCAGGCCAAATGTAAGCCAACAAATACACATAGACCCCCGGATGGGCCAACCCCTGCCCATTGAAATAGCTGAAATGGTAAATGACGCAGACCCCTCCCTTACAGTATCTTCCCATTCCCATGTTTCTTGGAACATGCATATATCAAATTGGTCCACAAAAGGTCCCCAATCGGAGCCGGATAATTTACTTTTAAGACCAGCAATGTTCCATGATAGGACACTCAACTTACTCCCTACGTTATGCTTAGCTGTAAAAATTCTAGGAGCGTGGATTTCAGGGGTTTGAGCACCCCCTATTAAGGCCGGGGGGCAGGGGGGTTGTAGAATGTTCTAAAGGGTTGTTCTAGCCTTGTGTCGGTATTGTTTAGGGGATCAGGGGTTGTGGAGGCAAGTGTGCCGGGGAGCTCTTCCCATGACCCAACTTCACCACCAGTCCCCTGCTGTGCTAATATATCCAAGACCATTGCGTTTGTTCCTACTCCGGGGACGGGGGGCTGGCTCGGTTGGCGGCAAGCGAGCTCCTCTAGTTCTCCAAGATACCTTGAGGTGGTCGTTCCCCAATCTACTTCCATTATCCCTGTTTGTCAATCCACTTCTTCCAGATCCCCAACTCTGCTTGCTATAGGTATGTTGTAGAGCAAGGGTCTAGAAGAAGGGTACATAAGGCCAGTTTTCTGATGTTCCAGTGGCCACCTACCAGGTTCTAATAAGGTATTGACCCTATATGGGATAGAGCAATGAGAGTAAAAATAATCCAGAGGGAGGGCCCTAACATCGGTGTGTGGCTCTGTGGGAATGCATTTCTGGCTTAATATCCTGCGCACAGTCTGAGGATTATTGAAATTAATGACCACACAGTCCCCTTGCGGTGTTTTCTGGCTGTTTCCCACCCAACCAACTCTGCGAACCATTAAAATTTCACCTGCCCTGTCATAGGGGAATTGTCTGTGTCTAGCCAACCAAAACAGGCTTTTGTTCCATAGGTCCAGATGTGACTCCCTCTGGCTGTTTTTAAGTTCTGGTACCCCTGTCAAAATAACCACGTAAGGGGATAAGGCTGGGGGTAGATTTATGGTTGGCTGGATCGTTGCTTCTGTCCTACCCACTGAGCTTTCTTCCCCCCAAGCCCTTCTCTGATCTCACTTGGCCCCATTAGAGTAGTGTTGTTGTTATTTGTGCTCTGCATAGTGAGTGCTATGTTGTCATTCCCATCGTCATCACTAATGTTCCTGGGTGCTTGGTGGGTGTGAACTTGTGCCTGCAGTGCATTCGGTCTTAGGGTAGGCGCCCAGGGGATTTTGTCTCTCGAGTTAGTGAGAATGTCGGGGCATCTACGGCTCCGTGGGCTGTTGGAATCTTGGTCCTATAGTATCCCTGGATTTTCTGTGCATGTCGAACTTGAGGCCTCTACCTGGCAGCTAAATCAATCCCCCTCGGTATAGGTTGTATGGTGTTGGTATGAGTGTGTGCTTGCCTAATAACCCTCAGCGTTGCCAAGTTGTGTATACGGTCAGCTATGGGGGCAACTTCCTTAACAATATCTCTGAGTTGGATCAATAGATCTGCTAACAGATTCTGAGCCCCTGGTGGGTAAACCAGGTCTGTGCGGGTGTTTACAATACAATCTCCAGTTGCATTGGGAATACCCAAAGGCTCCATGCTAATTGTAGGCCCCCCTTTATCTTTCTTGCTTTTGGGTGGCCCCCCCTCTTGCTTGCTTACGCGCCCCAGTCTTACATGTACTAGGAGCAGCACCCCCCTTCCGGGTTACAATTTTTGGTGCAGCTTCTTGTCGTGGGGATGGCAAGGGCATACGCGCCCTAGGTATAGGGGATGGGGTGGGGGTTTTGGAAGCAGATAGATCTGCTAGTGAGAGACAGGGATCAGGAGTTAATAACAGACGCCTTTCGGTAAGTTATATTTCTGTTGTTACAACACCAATAGCCCTCTGTAGCATTCTATCGATTGAACTTGGGGGCAATGAAGAAGAGGGGGATGCCTGAGGACGAAGCTGTTTAACAGCACAGGTGCGTTTCCCAATTGGTTAACCTAGGCAGACCCACAGTGTGGCCATCCTATTGGAAACCACAGAACGGCTAAAGGAGAAAGTGGGAAGAAGATCTCAGCCTATGTACATGCGAATCAGGCTACCCTTTATTCCCCTCCCCTCCAAATCCTTGCTCGAGAGCGTTGAGTGAAGGTAAGCTAGTATTGCAGCAGTCAGGGTACAATTAAGAAACAGGGAGCAGGAGCAACCCAGTCCGTTCCTCTGGGGGGAGTGGCAAACAGTACTCTTCCCTTGCAGTGATTAACAACTGCTCTTTCCTGTGATCCTTCTTTGTCTCTACTGCAATGAAACCAGGTAGCAGCAACTGGCTGCACAAAAGTTCAACAAAGAGCGGGCAGTGAAACGGATGAATAAACCAGCAAAGTCTTACCCGCAGAGGCAACAGAAGATCAGAGTCAAGAGGGTTGGCCCTGCCCTGCCTTTTCCTGGCAATAACAGGCAAGGACGGTCCCGCCCTTGGCCCGGGCTTAGCCTGGGCGCGGCCCGCACACGTCCCATGCCGCGCTCATTCTCTGCGCTTTTTGAAGCGCTACTTGGCTTCTCCTCCTCCCTCCTGGAAGGGAATGCTGCAGTGCATGATGGGGATTGCAGTCCCCCAGCGTGCAAAGTGCGCATTTCACTTTACTGTGTACCCTCAACAGCATTTGCCCTTACTCACTTCTCCGCACTCCATTCTTGTCTTTTCTTCTTGGTCTTTCTACACTCTACCCTCCTGTTTCATGGAGCTGGCTTTCCTCTACTCGTTTAGTTGCATTTGCACAAGGAAAGTCTGCCATGAGACGGGCTTTCATAAAAAGGTAAATATTGTGTCTTGAAGATGCTTTGAAACGTTCTCCAGCATGTCTCTGAGACACGATAAGTGGGCACTGGCAACGTACCCCTAACTTGTGGAAGAGAATCATTGCCCACATTTGTGATGAAGGATCCACCTTCCAACAAAAGGCAACAGCTGTGGCTGGTTTTTCACCAAGTGTCACCCCACTCCCTCAGTACCTTCTCTTGTGATAAAGGCAGCATATTTCAGGAATGAACAAAGGCCAGACTGGCCGGACCGGGCATCGGGCATTTCCTCCTGGAGGCTGAAGGGGTGGGGGTCTGCCTTAGTAACCGGGGGCCGGTTTTGCAGCAGTGCAGCAGTTTTAAAAGCACTGCAGAGTTCCTTGTATATCCAACAGTTATCAGACAACAATAAATGTGCCAAGATAATTCTGGTGATTAATGTACCTGCTGGAAAGCGATTGGAGTTTTGTCTAGTGGCAGTTTTGACTCATCTAAGGTAGTGCAGAGGGTTATTAATTAGCAAAGTCAACCCTAACCACTGTGTTCTGTTTTGTTCTGAATCTAAGTATGTGCTTCCCCAGACCAAGCACTCTTAAAAAATGTCCACCAGTGTGGATGACATGTGAATCCCACACCTTGTAGTCCCCTTAGTCTTATGTAATATTTAATATACACTGATTTAAACATACATGACTCATTGTCTCTGTATATATGTGTGATGTAAAATGCTCCAACACCCTACATTGCTATAAAACAAATTAAATACAGGTGAGAAGGGCTATGGAGAGATGAGAGGCACTGTTCGAGGGTGATAGTGAGGGAGTCACTGAAAAGCCCCAATAAAGATTGCTGTTTCCTGGTGCACTGTAAGGTCACCATTTACTATGATTTAAAAACGAATGAAATTTAGTACATAATAATTAAAAATGTGATGTAGAATGAACTATTTTTGCCATTTTCCCCCCACTTTTTCTTGGAGGGAGTACCCACCCATACCCCCTTAAAATCGTCAGGCTCGCTCGTTGCACTCGCTCACCACGCACCGTAGGGGGGCAGGTCTGACAAAATTTGCGTGGGCTGCTTTAAATTCCCGGTCTAGCCCTGGAATGAGCCTTGCTTAGTGGAGAACTCAAAGCATCATGAGTCTGACAGAGTATGCCTGTCTCTGACACAAGCAAGGGAAATTCTGACAGAGCACCATCTCTGGGTCAGGGATAATGAGAATAGCTGTGCTGAGGGACAGTGGAAATAGGTAGTCAACCTGTCTTTGGGACGTTAGCATCTCATCTGAGCGATGCAGCTGTGGCTCAGATGTAGTAAAAGCTTGTGCAGGCACCCATGTGATACTAGCAGCGCTTCACATCGCAAGCGCCAGTTTCGACCAGTTTTTAGTACTGGAAATTCACCTTCATGCACTGCCAAAACGGGTTTGTGCCACAAAGTGCAAACCCCCTTTTAATTTATGCAAAGAGGGCAATGTCTGGATCAGACCAATGCAAACACTCTTGAATTTTAGCATATTCAAAACACTGACCTGATAAACAGACTTTATCACGCAGCCAGAACCACACAGTGCTTTCCTAACGAGGCCAATACAACAAATGCATCGTTACCACGCAAACCATTACAACAACTTGCTTCACGGGCCTCGTTGTTGGACTTGCGTTGGATCTTAAGTCCAACACTTTCCCTACTGTTGTGCAGACAGGAGTTGGACTAGTAAATTATACTACTCAGAGATCCAGCGCTTCCCTAAGGAAAGTTGTTGTAATGACTTGTGCTGTAAAGGAATGCGTGGTAACGGCACATTTGTTGTATTAACAATGTTGTAAATGCATGCGTGGCAAAGGCACACGTGATTCCGTCATACAACTCCCTGACCTGCATTCACATCAAAATGTTATGCCAAGTGAAATCAGGGGCAAACAAGCAGGCAGGTGGTTTTTCTCATGATATACCTACACAGAACGTGTGACATGCAAATCAGACATCTTTCATGACTTACCATCATATGGGTATCTTAACCCCTTCGCCACGGTGTGAATTCCGCCACGGTGCTGGGGGGGTGCGGGGTGAGCGCGGCGCCGCCATGGTCGTGACGGAACCACGCCCTCATGAGTCACGGGCGAGCTGTGCTCATGACGGTGTGGTTCCGTCACGACTCCGCCCACTCGTTTTTTCGCCCGCTCAGGCGGGGAATCAGTGCCGTGTGGGCGGAGCGGCCGCAGCATGACGGAACAATGCCGTCATGAGCACACGCTGCCCGTGGCTCATGACGGCGTGGTTCCGTCATGCGCATGGAAGGAGTTAATGTGAGAATTTGTACAGAAGGGTATTTCTCTAATACAAATCCCAACCTAGACACCATTGCCTCACCTTTTCATCATCGTGCAAGGCTGAGTCTCAGGGAGAACGGGCTGCCAGTGACGTCTAGCACTGTGAAATCTTTTATAAGAATTCACCCAGTACTTTTCACGCAGCGCTTTGATGCAGGAAGTATAGTAAATCCAGAGACGTTTTAAGGCACGGTGCAGTGTCAGCATCTGTCCAGGCCCCCCACCTTCCAAGGGCCCCATTAGAAAGTGAACGTTCTCTCAGTTTGACCTCTGTGTGTTCTATTTCTCTATCTAAACTTTTCTCCCTCTCTGCCTACCTCTACCTCCGACTCTGTCTTGTCTCCCTGTGTCTTATTAAGGATTTTGGGGTCCAGGTTAACACGTATTTGAACTGTTTTATTTTTGTACTCTGCTAAAGTTTATCATATATTTTAATATTATTTGGCATCATGTGGGCTTGAGTTGGAAGGATATGGGTAATAAAATCAACATCTTCCATACAGGGCCCCCCAAAATATGTTTTGTCAGGGACCCCCAACATCCTTAAGATGACACTGAGTAAATCTAGGCTACATTCCCTTATGGTGAGCGCTCGTAAGATACAGAATGACTATGCTCTTCTAAGTTCCCAAGAAATAAGTAAAACATATTTTTTATATATATATTTAAATATATATATATACATGCACACACATATATATGTGTGTGTATCTCTCGATAGATAGATACATAGACAGACAGACAGACAGAATGACCGATCGATCAATCGATCGATAGAAGATAGATAGATAGATAGATAGATAGATAGATAGATAGATAGATAGATAGATAGATAGATAGATAGATAGATAGATAGATAGATAGATAGATAGATAGATAGATAGATAGATAGATAGATAGATAGATAGATAGATAGATAGATAGATAGATAGATGTGTGTATTCTGAGTTTCAGAGTTCAGGTGTGAGATTTTTTCCGCAATTGCTGCATTTTCAACTTTACAAGGTTAGGAGCGAATCCTAGGTGAATGTAAAACTTCCCACTTCCATCCTCTTTAGTGAAGCAAAGGCCAGGTCGTTCATTATTTATCAATCGCCAGGCTTCTTGCAGTGTTCATTAGTCACTGCAGGAAGTGTCCTGATGTTAATACAGACTTCGGCCACAAGGAGGCAGTCTTGCTGCGCTGCTGTACAATGACAAGTTGTTGGTTGCAGTCATAGGAGGAAAGCTGTAGGAAGGAATGTACGTGATCCCTGCTTTTTAAGCCTTTTAACTGCAAGACTGAATTCCCTTCAACACATGCAAAACCAGATTATTTTTTAACCTAGAGCTCACAACACTGACATCCACTGCCTGGGAAATTCACCAATCTCGGTGACGCTGACGTCACCACTAGAATCAACTTTTCCCCACAGAGCGATTCAGGTCTTAAATTAGCTGGCACGTGTGCGTGGTGTACACGAGCTTGGAATACCGCTCAGCTAGAAAAAAATATGACACCTACAGCATTTCTCTACGTGCGGTAACTCGGAAGTAATTCACAGAACGAGCCCACCCTTGCAGGCCCTGCACGCGGCGCTGATGGACTGACCAGCGTGAGGGCCCGCAGCAGATCAATGACTGTGTTCATTGTTGAACATACAGAGGGCATATGCTCACTTAAGGCCAGAAAGAAAAGCCCGGGTTTTGTACTTTTGTATTAGGGGCAGGGGAGCGCTCCAATGGCGATATGTTACTTTTCATCCTTTCACATTCCTGGTTGAAATGCTGAATTGCATATTCGAATGATTCATGGAGGTCAATTTGAGACTTGCATAGTATCCCCGCTGCCTCATATTTACGTCACCCTTGCAAATATGAGGCAGCATAAAAATCAATGGATGTCGCGGTGGAACGCCCACAGCAACACCCATTACCCCCCTTTTCACGCTAAGTGTAGAATGAAAGGGTGCTTTATGTACAAGGCATCGTCAAGCCACGTTAACACTGCCTTGTAAATAAGGTGAAGCCTGTATCGCCACCACAACGTCTTCAAACGTGACATTGTGGTGGTGATAGGAGCTTGTAAATATGCATGCGCTATGAGTGATAATAACTCTAGATTTAATAATTCCAGATTTGTAAGGCGTGACTTATCACCCCTAAGGGTATCCTGGCTCTGTGGGCCATTGGGGAGATTAAGTGAGCTATTGGCCAGAGTCACCTGATGATGAGCTGAGCTGTCGCCGGTGATCGAACCGTGTGCAGTTGCTCTGCCCACTGCGCTACACCTCTCCTTGGTGTGATTAACTGGTGTTAGAGAGCAACCAATCCTCAGTTAACAGAGATGGAGTGTTGCCGAAAGCCACTAGCCTGATTACCAACAGTGATCGAGTGTTCCTTCCATCCGTCCACAAACTGGGGCCCCCAAAGGCCTCTGCCAAGCCCATCCTTTTGGTGGACTCTTGACAGTGTTAACACAAGGCGAAAATTGTCTCTTGTGAATTACTGACGGGCCGCCCCATCCAATGAGAGGGCATAGCTTTGAGAGGGGCGCTATGCATCACTGGAGGGTGTGCAAAGGTGTGCCAGAAGGGCAGGAGAAATGAGGTGGCACAGAACTGCCTTGGGAATTGTCACATTGTGTAAGGTTTTTGGGTGATGGGGGAAGCTACGGATGCACCAGCATGTGCGTAAGGATCTCTCTGTCTTCCTGTCCGTATGTTCATGTGATTGTCTTCTCATCTCATTCTATAATGTGCCTGTGTATCTTGCTGCAGGTGTGTGTTTCCCGTTCCTTGGGTTCGTGTCATTCCCTCCTTGCCCCAGTATCCTGTCTCCATGTCCCAGTGTCCTGGTCATGTCTTTGCCTCCTTGTCCCAGTGTCAGTGTCTCCTTGACCCAGTGTCCTTGTCTTACTGTCCCCGGCCCCCATCTCTGTTTCATGTCTGGCTGACCTCTTTATTATTGTTTTAGTGTCCTTGTCCCAGTGTCCCTGCCTCCTTGGCCCAGAATCCTTGTTTGCTTGTCCCAGTGTCCTTCCATGCTTGTCCCCTTTTCCCAGTGTTCTAGGCATGTTTTCCCAGTGTCCTTGTCCCAATCTCCTTGTCTCCTTGTCCCGGTATCCTTGCCTCATTGTCCCAGTGCGCTTGTATCATTGTCCCAGGGTCCTTGTCTCCTTATCTCAGTGTTATTTTAATCTTGTCCCAATGTCCTTTCCTCCATGTCCCAAAGTCCTTACCTCTTTGTCCCAGTGTCCTTGTCAGCTTGTTATGTTGTTGTCTACTTGTCCCAGTGTCCATTGCCACCTCGTGTTCTTGTTGTGTCCTTGCCTCCTTGTCCTAGTGTCAGTGTCTTCTTGTCTTATCCTTATCTCCTTGTCCCAGTGTCCTTGTCTCCTTGCCCCATTGTCTGTGCCTCTGAGTCCCAGTGACCTTGCCTCCTTTTCCCTCTATCATTACGTCTTTGTCCCTGTGTCCTTGTCTCCTTGTCATGTCTATTTTTCCTTGTCCAAGTGTCCCAATGTCAGTGTACTTGCCTCCGTATCATAGTAATCTTGTCTCCTTGTCCCTCTATCCATGCGTTCTTGTCCCTATCTCCTTGTCATGTACTTTTTTATTGTCCCAGTGTCTCAATGTCAGTGCCCTTGCCTCCGTATCCCAGTAATCTTGTCTCCTTGTCCCAGTGTCCTTACGTCCTTGTCTCAGTGTCCCTATGTTCTTGTATTACTGTCCCCGTCCCATTGACTGTGACATGTCTCCCTATCCTCTTCTTCATTTTCCCAGTGTCCTTCCCTCCATGTCCATTTTCTCCTTATCCCTATGTTCTTCTCTCCTTGTTCCAGTGTCAGTGTCCTTGCCTCCTTGTCCCACTGTCTTTGTATCCTTGTCTCAGAGTCCTTTTCTACCTGTCTTATCCCAGCGTCTCTGTCAGTTTTCCATTTCTACTGTGGGTGTCTCTTTAACAGGGTCACTGTATCACCTTGTCCCAGTGTCCTTGCCTCTCTGTCCCAGTATACTTGCCTCCTGGTCACAGTGTTCTTGTCTCCTTGTCCCAATGTGCTTGCTCCTTATCCCAGAGTCATTGCCTTCTTCTCACACTGTCCTTGTCTCCTTATCTAAGTGTTCTTGCCTCCTTCTCCCAGTGTCAGTGTCCTTGCCAAATTTTCCCAGTGTCCTTGCCTCCTTGTCCAGTGTGCTTATCTCCTTGTCCCAGTGTGCTTGGCTCCTTGTCCCAGTGTCCTTGTCTCCTTGTCGTGTCATTGCCTCTTTGTCCCAGTGTTGTTGCCTCCTTGTTCCAGTGTGCTTGCCTCTTTGTCCCAGTGTTTTTGCCTCCTTGCCCCAGTGCCAGTGTCCTTGCCTCCTTATCCCACAGTCCTTGTCTCCTTGTCCAAGTGTCCATGTCTCCTTCTCCCCGTGTACTTGCCTACTTGTCCCAGTGCGAGCAGAATAGCCTGCACGCTCCTTGATGTTAGATACATATATAAGTCATTGTTAGACCATGTTCATAATGGAATAAATTTGCATTCAGTGGTTGTTTTCCCAAGAGTGAAAGTCAGAAAGGTCTTCAGTTGTTAAAATTCAGTCTTTATTCGTTTTCTTAAGATTTCAAAACCACCAACGCGTTTCGTCCTCAATCGGACTTCTTCAACGCTAAAAAAGTACATAAACAAACACTATTTACAACATTGAATACAAACATTTAAAATATAAGAACCAGATCATTATTAGCATAGTTGTAGAGATAATTTAATTACAATGGGAAAACACTTTTTCATAACGCATGTTCAAGAGATGGTCTTGCAGTTCCTTGCACTATTAACTAAAAAAGGAGGAGACATCGAACATACAGTTAACATTTTACCAAACCCATTTGTTCAAATGTATTACATCTTAGATTCGTCAACTTCAAAAAAGTACACATACCTTAAGATGTAAGAGGAAATTCATTCATAGAGTTGTGATCAAAGTATATAACCCAAAATAATCTATAGAAAAAGTGAAAAATACACATATGGATATATTCACCACAACATATCACAAAGTATCATTGATCTAATGTTACTCACAGTATTGCTTTTCTAATAAACAAACAGAAAAAGTTTTCTTTGGGCATTCTTATTAGGATCTGTAACATATTCATATCCACAGTTTGTTATATGGCCTATACGCAATTCTGAACTAATTAGACAAATGTCCAATCACAAAGTACACACGGAAAGACTTACTTGCAAATTATGTGTAGTCGAGTATGGGTATCATATCAGTCAAAAGGGCTCATGATCTTAAATAGGTGTATCCTAAAAAAGAAAAGTGTGGATAAAGCTTGTATGAGAGACATCACCGTCCCAAAATTAATACACCACACAAATTAGATATCGGTCTATTTTCCATCAAAAGTATTGTTCCTAACATAGCTTGTGGCTAGAACGGGAACCCATTATTCGATTTGAAAAGAATTTATGTGGTCATATTGCTGGCGTTCACCCAAAACATTGTCAACTCACTGGTATCCCATATCATATCTGTATATTTCTTTTAAAAACAGAAAGTCACCATCAGTTCATTCTATTTCTAGCAATAATTATCGTATATTTTTTCTCTTACCATCTTTGTCTAGCTAGTGTATTGCACGTATACGATATGCAAATTCTACCTTTTCACAGAGATACCAAGTATTATCTCCTGACAATTGTATGGTATTTAAACTGTATATATATTATAAATAGATATATTTAAGAGACAATCGTAGTCACAAAGAACATTACTGCAAGTAAGCAGAATGAGATAGCTCATAGAATGTACGTCCATGGGTCCAACCAATAAACAATTCAAAACGGCAAAAATAGCAGCCATTTTTAAACTCGCCAGATTCTGACACAAAGCCACATATTGTATATTGTAGATTGAAGGACTTGGTATAAATAATCCTGCTCTGCTCGTGATCAGATTAAAAAATTTCAAAAACGGCAAAGATGGTGGCCATTTTTAAAATTCTCCAGATTCTAACACAAAGCCACACATTATATACTATTGGTTGAAGAACTTGGTATAAGTAGTTCTGCACTGCTCGTGGTCAGAAAAAAGTTATAATATACCGCACACTTCCTTCGTCATAACCCTCGCTATGCATACACACGGACCCAAAATACTCACAGCAAGTGTAGCTCTCATCTCCATGCGGTCATCTGGTTCAAAAGAGATCTCAAGGAGATACAGCGAAAACGCGCATTTATATGTTTAAAAAATTGGTAAATTAACTAATTATTTGCAATTAGTCCCACATTAGTTCTAAAGTCGCACCGGAAGTGACGAAAACATGGGGCCAAAGACAGCGCCATCTTTGAATGGTTCAATAGCGTCTTCAATTGTATATTATAATGGCATAATGTAGGAATTAAAACATATAGCAATACCTACAAGGATAATGAAAGACGCAGTGAATCGATGTTTTCTAATGAGGATCCAAACACAATTGTTTTTTATCCGTTCCTCGTACGGCGATCATAAAGCCTGCTGGTCAGTTCATCTTACATAATTCACCTGCCATGTTTAGACACGGGTTACTTACTAAAAAGAATATATGAAAAGTTTGTTGAACCCTTAATATCATTATATCACAATTTCTTTCTTATCGATCGTTTCCAAAAGTTTAGACCTATCATATTTATTTCAAACCTATATTTTATAAGAAATACAGGAGAGAATTTCGACATGTATATAGTCAAACTGTATCAAATATAAGTGATGGTGAAACCTTAAAATTGGCCTATCTTGCATAGAGAAAGAGTACAGAAACATAATATGATCCCATGCATACAGTTCATTTAACATGATGACAGCTCATGTTTGTCATCTCATAATGATCTTAAAGCATTATAAGTAACACCACAGGTCCCTGTGCGTGTCTTTTTTTAAATTTTGACCATGAAGCTAGATTTTCGGTTAAGTGTCACAAAGACAAGTTGCTCCAAAAGGAGCTTTGAAGCAAAAATTCAGTATTAGCCAAAGGCATCAGGACACAATAAACCAAGAGTAGTTGATGATCTTATAAAAATAAAGAAATTCATTATTAATATTTAAGCCCAAGGTTACAGATCTAAATCTAAAGATCCAACGTGCTTCTATCTGTCTAAGTTGTAATGTCCTATCGCCTCCTCTAACGTTGACACTAACACTATCTATTGCATGAAATATAATTTCACTGTTATTTGGATGAATTGCACTAATGTGTTGTGCCACCGGATTCCTCACATCCCCATTTTTTATACATCTGACATGTTCCTGAATCCAAATTTTTAAACTCCTTATGCTACTCCCTACATAGATTTTTCCACACCAGCAGTTAATCACATACAAAACATGTGTGGTATTGCAGTTGATAAATGATAATATTTCATAGTTCTTAGGCCCATTGTATTTAAATAACTTTTTCTTATTTAAACCAAACTTGCAGATTGAACAGTCACCACATGTGTAGAAGCCATGTGGTTTCTCAGGCAACCATGTGGATAAAGATGTCTTAGGTGCCTTCACAAATCTAGGGCAAATCATGTTCGTTATCGTAGAGCCCTTCCGATAAATCACTCTAGGTTTTTTCGGAACAAAATCTAGCGGGAGCGTGTCAGACTTGAGTAGATGCCAATATTTTCTTTGTATATTAAAAATATGATTACTGTACGTCCCATACTCAGTTATAAATGAGCACTGGCCCAAAGTAGTATTGTCAGGAGCACGTGATCGGTGGACTAAAGTATCACTTCTCTTGCATTTCCTGATCCTACTTTCAGCTTTCTTAAGACAGTCGCCAGTGTAACCTCTTGCAGGGAACTCACTTTTAACCTTGCTGATATTTTTCTCAAAATTGCAATCCTTGCTGCAATTTCAGCGCATTTGCACAATCTCCCCATATGGTATGACCGAGATAGTGGTCTTAGGGTGACAGCTTGCTGCATGTAACACATTTTTACAAGATGTAGGTTTCCTGTGCATGTCACTATGAATCACATGAACCTTTGTATACAGCCTAAGGTCCAAAAATGTGATCTCATGTTTTGAGCTACTGATAGTTAACTTGATGTTATATTCATTGTCATTTAGATAAAGGAAATATCTATTAAGTTCTTCAAGGCTATCTTTCCATATCAGAAAGATGTTATCTATGTAACGTACATAGAAGAGGATACGATCCATCCAGTTTTTAGAGCCAGGTCACCAGGCATGCTCCATCTCATACAACCCCATAGAGAGGTTAGCATTTGATGGAGCAAACCTGGAGCCCATGGCTGTTCCTCATTTTTGAAGGAACCAGTCATGCCCATGCATGAATGCATTCTGTGTGAGAATCATTTCTGACATCGTTAACAGCATCTGGGTATGTTCTAAGTGACATGCATTATGTTTAAATAAAAAATATTTAAATGCTCTCAGTCCGCTGTCTAGTCCTATACACGTATACAAACTCTCCACGTCCATAGTTACAAACGTGAAGATGTCTTCTTCCCAGCCAAAATCCTCTAGCTTAAAGAGAAGTTCCCTGCTGTGTTTAAGATAGGATGGGAGGTTTTGTACGAAGGGCTGAAGAAAAGTGTCCACATATTCAGCCAGATGTTCAGTCGGACTACCAATGCCTGATATTATAGGCATGCCCGGGGAAAAAGGACCCCCCCCTTGTGGATCTTTGGAAGCACGTAAATGCAAGGATGCCTAGAGTTATTGACTAGTAGATATTTATATTCTAGGTCTGTTATTAAACAGGACTCATGCAAGTCAGTTAGCCTTCCATTAATGTTCCTCTCAATAATTTTGGTTGGATTTGACTGCAATTTCGTATAACATTCTGTCTGACTCAGCTGTCTATTTATCTCAGCGGTGTAATCATCATAATTAATTATAATAATATTGCCTCCTTTGTCCCAGTGCCATTGTCTCCCTATTACAGTGTCCTTGCCTCCTTGTCCCAGTGTCCTTGTCTCCTTATTCCAGTGTTCTTGTCTCCTTCTCATGTCCCTGCCTCCTTGTCCTAGTATCAGTGCTTCCTTGTCCCAGTGTCCATTCCTCCTTGTCCGAGTGTCCTTGTCGCCTTGTCCCAGTGTCCTTGTCTTCTTGTAGTGTCCTTGCCTCCTTGTCCCAGTGTCTGTGTCTCCTGCTCATGTCCTTGTCTCCTTGTCCCAGTGTCCATTCCTCCTTGTCCCAGTGTCTTTGTCTCCTTGTCCTAGTGTCCTTATCTCCTTGTTGCAGTGTCTTTCCCTCATTGTCCCAGTGTTTCCACCTCCTTCTCCCAGTGTCCTTGTCTCAGTGTCCTTGCCTCTTTGTCTGTCTGTCCTTGTCTCCCTATTTTTTAGTGTCCTTGCCTTCTTGTCCCAATGTCCTTATCTCCTTGTTCAGGTGACCTTGTCTCCTTGTCATGTCCTTGCCTCCTTGTCCCAGGGTCCTTCCCTCCTTGTCCCAGTGTCTTGTCTCCTTCTCTCAGTGTTCTTGTCTTACTGTCCTGCCTCAGTGTCTGTGTCATCTCTCCTTGTCTTCTTCCATGTCCCAGTATCTTTGTGTCCTTGTCCTAGTGCCTCTGTCTCCTTGTCCCAGTGTTGGTCCCTCCTTGCTCCAGTGTCCTTTCCTCCTTAACCCAGTGTCCTTGCCTCCTTGTCCCTTTGCCTTTGTCTTCTTGTCCCAGTGTCATTGTCCTTGTTTCCTTGTCTCAGTGTTCAAGTCTCCTTATCACAGTGTCAGTATATCCTTCTCCTAGTGACTTCACCTTCTTGTCCCAGTTTCCTTGTCTTCTTGTCCCAGTGTCATTGTCCTTGCCTCCTTGTCTCAGAGTTCATGTCTCCTAATCACAGTGTCAGTATATCCTTCTCCCAGTGTCTTCACCTCCTTGTCCCAGTGTCCTTGACTCCTTGTCCCAGTGTCATTGTCCTTGCCTCCTTGTCCCAGTGTTCATGTCTCCTTATCACAGTGTCCGTATATCCTTCTCTCAGTGTCTTCACCTCCTTGTCCCAGTGTTCATGTAAACTTATCCCAGTGTCCTCATATCCCTCTCACAGAATCTTCAGCTCCTTGTCCCAGTGTTCTTGTCACCTTTTCCATTGTCTTTCCCTCCTTGTCCCAGTGTCCTTTCCTCCTTATCCCAGTGTCCTTGCCTCCTTGTCCCTTTGCCCTTGTCTCCTTGTCCCATTGTCCGTATATCCCTCTCCCAGTGTCTTCACCTCCTTGTCCCAGTGTCCGTGACTCCTTGTCCCAGTGTCCTTGCCTTACCTTGTCCCAGTGTCATTATCCTTGCCTCCTTGTCCCAGTGTTCATGTCTCCTTATCACAGTGTCCGTATATCCTTCTCTCAGTGTCTTCACCTCCTTGTCCCAGTGTTCATGTAAACTTATCCCAGTGTCCTCATATCCCTCTCCCAGAATCTTCAGCTCCTTGTCCCAGTGTTCTTGTCACTTTTTTCCATTGTCTTTCCCTCCTTGTCCCAGTGTCCTTTCCTCCTTATCCCAGTGTCCTTGCCTCCTTGTCCCTTTGTCCTTGTCTCCTTGTCCCAGTGTCCGTATATCCCTCTCCCAGTGTCTTCACCTCCTTGTCCCAGTGTCCGTGACTCCTTGTCCCAGTGTCCTTGCCTCCTTGTTCCAGTGTTCATGTCTCCTTACCCCAGTGTCCGAATATCCCTCTCCCAGTGTCTTCATCTCCTCGTCCCAGTGTTCTTCTCACCTTGTTCCATTGTCCTTCCCTCCTTGTCCTAGTGTCCTGGTCTCCTTATCCCAGTGCCCTTGACACCATTAGCCAGTTTCCCGGCCTTCTTTTCCCAGTGTCCTTATCTCCATCTCCAGGTGTCCTTGTCTCCTTATTCCAGTTTCCTTACCTCCGTGTCCCAGTCTCTTGTCTCTTTTTCCCAGTGTTCCTGTCTTACTGTCCTGCCTCAATGCCTGTGTTGTGTATCCCTACTGTCTTCTTCCATGTCCCAGTGTCTGTTCTTGTGTCCTTGTCCTAGTGCCCAGCTCTCCTTGTCCCAGTGTTGTTCCCTCCTTACCCCAGTGTCCTTTCCTCCTTATCCCAGTGTCCTTGGCTCCTTGTCCCAGTGTCAGTGTTCTTGCCTCCTTGTTCTAGTGTTCACATCTCCTTATCCCTGTGTCCTTCCCTGGTTGTCCCAGTGTCCCCACCTCCTTGTCCCAGTGTCCTTGTCTCCTTGTTTAAGTGTCTTTGTCTCCTTGTCATGTCCTTGCCTCCTTTTCCCAGGGTCCTTGCCTCCTTTTCCTAGTGTTTTCGTCTTACTGTTTTGCCACAGTGTCTGTGACATGTCTCCCTACCCTCTTCTTCTCTTCTATGTCCCAGTGTCTTTGTCTCAGTGTCCTTGTCATGTCATTGTCTCCTTGCCCCAATGTCCTTCCCTCACTGTCCCAGTGCCCTTGCATCCTCTCCCATTGTCCTTGTCTCTTTGTGATGTTCTTGCCTCTTTATCAAGTGTCCTTGTCTCCTTATCCTATGTCCTTGTCTCTGTGTCCCAGTGTCAGTGTCTCTGCCTCCTTGTCCCAGTGTTGACGTCTCCTTGACTTAGTGTCCATGTCTCCTTCTGTCAGTGTCCTTTTCTCCTTATTCCAGTGTCCTTGCCTTCTTGTTCTAGTATTCTTGTACCCTTGTCCTAGTATCCTTGTCTCCTTTTTGTGTCCTTTTCTCCTTGTTGTGTCCTTCTCTCCTTGCCTCAGTGTTTGTGTCCCAGTGCCAGTATTCTTGCCTCCTTGTCCCACTGTCCTTTTCTCCTTTCCTCCTTGTCCCTTTGCCATTGTCTCCTTCTCCCAGTGTCAGTGTCCTTGCCTCATTCTCGCAGTGTTCATGTATCCTTATCCCAGTGTTCATGTATCCCTCTCCCAGTGTCTTCAACTCCTTCTCCCAGTGTTCTCGTCACCTTATTCCTTTGCCCTTGTCTCCTTGTCCCACTGTCAGTGGCCTTGCTTCCTTGTCCTACTGCCAGGGTCCTTGCCTCCTTTTCCTAGTTCCAGGTTCCTTGACTCCTTTTCCCAGTGTTCATGTCTCCTTATCCCAGTGTCTGTATATCCCTCTCCCAGTATCTATACCTCCCTGTCCCAGTGTCCTTGACCCCTTGTTCCAGTATCCCGGCCTTCTTTTCTCAATGTCCTTGTCTCCTTGTCTAGGTGTCCTTGTCTTCTTGTCATGTCCTTGCCTCCTTGTCCCAAGGTCCATGCTTCTTTGTCCCAGTGTCCTTGCCTCCTTGTCCAGTTTCCTTGCCTACTTGTCCCAGTATCCTTGTCTCTTTTTCCTAGTGTTTGTTTCTTACTGTCCTGCCCCAGTGTCTGTGTCATGTCTCCCTGCACGCTTTTTTATTGCCCTAGTTGTCTTTTATACTTGTCCCAGTGTCCTTGTATCCTTCTCATGTCTTTGTCTCATTGTCCCAGTGTCCTTGTCTCCTTGCCCAGTGTCCTTCCCTCACTGTCCCGGTGCCCTTGCGTCCTTTCCCATTGTCCTTGTCTCTTTGTGATGTCCTTGCCTCCTTGTCAAGTGTTCTTGTCTCCTTGTCTTATGTCCTTGTCTCTTTGTCCCAGTGTATTGTCTCCTTTTCCCAGTGTTTATGTCGAACTGTCCTGCCTCAGTGTCTGTGACGTGTCTCCCTACCCTCTTCTTCTTGTTAAGGTCCCAGCGTCTTGTGAGGTGTATCAAACTACAACTCCCATAATCCTTAGTTAGTGAGGGGGGTTGTGTGCTGTCCTATGCTGCACTTGGAGGGATCAGCTGACAGGGAGGTTCTTAACCCATCCAAGAGGGTGCCTCAGTGCTTGGCTTTCCTCCCTTGGACCCAGCTGTGTACCTTGTTCACGGACTCTTCCAGCCTTGAGGAATATTTGGAGATTCTGCCCCCTTTAATATTGGATTCCCGCCCTGTGCTCTAATCGCGCTTCCTGACGTTTGGACATTTCGCTACATCGTGATGAGTCGCTCGGCTCGCCCGTAAAGAAAATTTGGTTCCTTTGCCTGAGCGATAACCTGAAGTCAAATCGGAATCAGTGGTGAGTCCGCGCACGTCTGCGCCCACGCAATTCCCTTGCCTATTCCATACCTTGCCAGCCCTTTAAGTCTGACTTTCACTCGAACGCGAAGACGCGTTCATTGCCCGCAGGTGTTTCCCTTCCGTTCCTTTGGCTCCCGCTGTTAATCAAGTGTGTTCGAACGCGAGGAAGCGTTCTTCACGAGACTGCTGCCTAAGTTTGGTTACCTGATACTAGCGTTATTATTTTGGGACTAACGAATGCGTGGTCTTGTTCGTCTTTTGCTTACTTTCTATTTTGGGGATTTCTGCCACGTTGATTTGTATTGGAACGCGAGGACGCGTTATTACTGGGCAGGAGCTGTTTTTGGTGGCCACAGGCTCCTGCCCTTTATACTTTAATATCGAAGCCCGGATACTCGTGACTTTTGGAGTGAGTGGCATAAAAAACGTCTTCCTTTCAAAAAAGAGCTCTCTCAGTATCTGCCACATTTGATGCAACTGATTGCAGGATCTGCTACGTATGAACTCTGGCTATGTGCAATTGATGAGGAGATTTCAACTTCCTTTTCTCTAATTGGATTACAGAGCTACTCATAAGTAAGTGTGGAACGGTACACGATCTATGGGGTGTCAATTAAAGTTCAGAGGGTGTAGTATAGAATTTTAGTATATGTTTAAGTTTACTAAACTTCTTTTCTTTCTTGTCTTTTATTAGATTCTCTGCATCTTATTGACCAGGCTTTCCTCCTGTTGGCAGCTGAGGGATTTTCTGAGGATTCTCATTAGTCCCTTCGTTTTTTGAGGATATAGGTCATGCTCTAGTGTATATACGGAGACACTGGGTAGGCTATATCCTTGTGAAAGGAAGGGGCATTATCGTCGCTCCCGGGGAACAGGCACATGCTGCTTGGGAGGCCAGTCTAAGCCCGACACTTCTCTTCTATGTCCCAGTGTCCTTGTGTCCTTATTGCAGTGTCCTTGTCTCCTTGTCATGTCCTTGTCTCATTGCCCCAGTGTCCTTCCCTCACTGTCCCAGTGCCCGTGCGTCCTTTCCCATTGTCCTTATCTCTCTGTGATGTCCTTGCCTCCTTGTCAAGTGTCCTTGTCTCCTTGTCCCAGTGTCAGTGGCCTTGCTTCCTTGCCCTACTGCCAGGGTGCTTGCCTCCTTGTTCTAGTTCCAGGTTCCTTAACTCCTTTTCCCAGTGTTCATGTCTCCGTATCCCAGTGTCTGTATATCCCTCTCCCAGTATCTACACCTCCTTGTCCCAGTGTCCTTGACCCCTTGTCCCAGTGTCCTTGACTCCAATACCCAGTGTCCCGGCCTTCTTTTCTCGATGTCCTTGTCTCCTTGATTAGGTGTCCCTTGTCTTCTTGTCATGTCCTTGCTTCCTTGTCCCAGTGTCCTTGCCTCCTTGTCCAGTTTCCTTGCCTACTTGTCCCAGTATCCTCGTCTCTTTTTCCTAGTGTTTGTTTATTACTGTCCTGCCCCAGTGTCTGTGTCATGTCTCCCTGCACTCTTTTTTATTGTCCTAGTTGTCCTTGTATCCTTCTCATGTCTTTGTCTCATTGTCCCACTGTCCTTGTCTCCTTGCCCAGTGTCCTTCCCTCACTGTCCCAGTGCCCTTGCATCCTTTCCCATTGTCCTTGTCTCTTTGTGATGTCCTTGCCTCCTTGTCAAGTGTTCTTGTCTCCTTGTCCTATGTCCTTGTCTCTTTGTCCCAGTGTATTGTCTCCTTTTCCCAGTGTTTATGTCTAACTGTCCTGCCTCAGTGTCTGTGACGTGTCTCCCTACCCTCGTCTTCTCTTCTATGTCCCAGTGTCCTTGTGTCCTTATTGCAGTGTCCTTGTCTCCGTGTCATGTCCTTGTCTCATTGCCCCAGTGTCCTTCCCTCACTGTCCCAGTGCCCGTGCATCCTTTCCCATTGTCCTTGTCTCTCTGTGATGTCCTTGCCTCCTTGTCAAGTGTCCTTGTCTCCTTGTCCTATGTCCTTGTCTCTTTGTCGCAGTGTCAGTGCCTCTGCTCCTTGTCCCAGAGTCCTTGCCTCCTTGTCCCAGAGTCCTTGCCTCCTTGTCCCAGTCTTGATGTCTCCTTGACTCAGTGTCCATGTCTCCTTCTGTCAGTGTCCTTGTCTCCTTTTTCCAGTGTCCTTGCCTTCTTTTTCTAGTATTCTTGTAACGTGTCCTAGTGTCCTTGTCTCCTTTATGTGTCCTTTTCTCCTTGTTGTGTCCTTTTCTCCTTGCCTCAGTGTTCGTGCCCCCTTCTCACAGTGTCATTGTCTTCTTGTCCCAGTGCCAGTATCCTTGACTCCTTGTCCCACTGTCCTTTTCTCCTTGTCCCTGTTTCCTCCTTGTACCACTATTATTGTCACCTTGTCCCAGTGTCCTTGTCTCCTTGTTGTGTTCTTTTCTCCTTTTGTGTCCTTTTTTCCTTGTCTCAGTGTTCGTGCCCCCTTGTCAGAGTGTCATTGTCTCCTTGTTTCTGTGCCAGTATCGTTGCCTCCTTGTCCCATTGTCCCTGCCTCCTTTTCCCAGTGCCATTGTCCCAGAGTCAGTGTCCTTGTCTATTTGTCTATGGTGTCTGTGCTTCCTTGTCCCAGTGTCCTGGACTCATTGTCCCAGTGTCCTTGACTCATTGCCGCAGTGGCCTTGTCCCCTTGTCCCATTGCCCTTGTCTCCTTGTCCCACTGTTCTTGGCTCCTTATCCCAGTGTCCTTGTCTCCTTCTCCCAGTGTCCTTTTCTCTTTTTCCCAGTGTCAGTGTCCGGGCCTCCTTGTCCCAGTGCCCTTGTCTACTTATCTCAGTGTCCTTGCCTCCTTTTCCCTGTAGCCTTGTCTCTTTTTCCGAGTGTTCTTTTCTTACTGTCCTGCCCCAGTGTCTGTGTCATGTCTCCCTGCACTCTTCTTTATTGTCCCCGTTGTCTTTTATACTTGTCCCAGTGTCCTTGTATCCTTCTCATGTCTTTGTCCCATTGTCCCAGTGTCCTTCCATCACTGTCCCAGTGCCCTTGCATCTTTCCCAGTGCCCTTGCATCTTTCCCATGTCTCTTTGTGATGTCCTTGCCTCCTTGTCAAGTGTCCTTGTCTCCGTGTCCAATGTCCTTGTCTCTTTGTACCAGTGTCAGTGTCTCTGCCTCCTTGTCCCAGAGTCCTTGCCTACTTGTCCCAGTGTTGATGTCTCCTTGACTCAGTGTCCATGTCTCCTTCTGTCAGTGTCCTTGTCTCCTTATTCCAGTGTCCTTGCCTTCTTGTTCCATTATTCTTGTAACCATGTCCTAGTGTCCTTGTCTCCTTGTTGTGTCCTTTTCTCCTTGCCTCAGTGTTCGTGCCCCCTTGTCACATTGTCATTGTCTCTTTGTCCCAGTGCCAGTATTCTTGCCTCCTTGCCTCCTTGTCCCACTGTCCTTCTCTCCTTGTCCCACTATTATTGTCACCTTGTCCCAATGTCCTTGTCTCTTTGTTGTGTTCTTTTCCCCTTTTGTGTCATTTTCTCCTTGTCTCAGTGTTTGTGCCCCCTTGTCACAGTGTCATTGTCTCCTTGTCTCAGTGCCAGTATCCTTGTCTACTTGTCCCACTGTCCCTGCCTCCTTTTCTCAGTGTCCCAATGCCATTGTCCCAGTGTCAGTGTCCTTGTCTATTTGTCTATGGTATCCGTGCCTCCCTGTCGCCGTGTTCTGGACTCATTGTCCCAGTGTCCTTGACTCATTGCCCCAATGGCCTTGTCTCCTTGTCTCCTTGTCCCAATGTCCTTGTCTCCTTGTCCCAATGTTCTTGGCTCCCTATTCCAGTGTCCTTGTCTCCTTCTTCCAGTGTCCTTTTCTCTTTTTCCCAGTGTCAGTGCCCATGCCTCCTTGCCCCAGTGCCCTTGTCTACTTATTTCAGTGTCCTTGCCTCCTTATCGCTATGTCTTTGCCCTCCTGTTCCATGGTTCTTGTCACTTGTCCCAGTGTCCTTGTCATCTTTTCCCTGTGTCCTTGTCTCCTTTTCCCAGTTTCCATGTCTCCGTATCCCAGTGTCTCCTCCTCCTTTTCCCCCTGTTCCTTGTTTGATAATTCTAGTGTTCTTGTCTCGTCCCAGTGTCCTAGACTCCTTCTCCCAGTGTCCTTACCTATTTGTCTGAGTATCCTTGTCTCCTTGTCCAGGTGTCCTTTTCTCCTTGTCTCAGTGTCCGGACCTCCTGGTCCCTATGTTTTTGCTTCCTTGTCTCAGTATCCTTGTCTCCTTGTTGTGTCCTTTTTACCTGCCCCGTGTCCTTGTCTCCTTGCCATGTTCTTGTCTCCTTGAACGAGTGTCCTTCCCTCCTTGTCCTAGTTTTCTTGTTTCCTTATCCCAGTGTCCTTGTCTCCTTATCCCAATGTCTCTGCCACCATCTCCCACTGTTCCTTGTTTCATTATCCAAGTGTCTTTGTCACTTTCTCTCAGTGTCCTTGCCTCCTTGACTCCCTGTCCGAGAGTCCTTGTCTCCTTGTCCCATTGTCCTGGTCTCCTTGTCATGTCCTTGTCTCCTCTGGAATTCCCTCCCTGCTGATATTTCTGGACAAGTGTCTCACACTCTCTTCCGTAGGGCTCTGAAGACCTGGCTCTTTACAGGTACACCAGTCTGACCCTTACTTCTATTTACCTATATTTCAATTTGGCAGTCCCTCTTGTAGTGCCTTGACATCTTTGGGCTAATTTTGCGCTTTAGAAGACTAATATTCATTAATTCCTTGCCCCAGTGTGCTTGTCTCATTGCTCTAGTGTCTATGCCTCTTTGTCCACTGTTCCTGCCTTCTTCTTCCAGTGTTTCTGCTTCCACGTGTCAGTGTCATTGCCTCTGTATCCCAGTGATCTTGTATCCTTGTCCCAGTGCCCTTACCTCCTTGTCCCAGTGTTCTTGTCTCCTTGGCCCACAGTCGTTGTCTCCTTATCTTAGTGCCCTTGCCTCCTTGTCCCAGTGGCAGTGGGCCTGCTTTCTTTTACTAGTGTCCTCAACTCCTTGTCTCAATGGTTTTGTCTTACTGTCCCTGCCCCAGTGTCAGTGTCATGTCTTCCAGCACTCTTCTTTATTGTCCCAGTTGTCTTGTATACTTGTCCCAGTGTCCTTGTATCCTTCTGTCTGTGTCCCATTCTCCCAGTGTCCTTGTCTCCTTTCCCAGTGTCCTTTTCTTTGTGTCCCAGTGTCAGTGTCGGTGCCTCCTTGTCCCAGTGCCCTTGTCTACTTATCTAAGTGTCCTTGCCTCCTTATCCCTGTATCCTTGTCTCTTTTTCCCAGTGTTCTTTTCTTACTGTCCTGCCCCAGTGTCTGTGTCCTGTCTCCCTGCACTCTTCTTTATTGTCCCAGTTGTCTTTTATACTTGTCCTAGTGTCCTTGTATCCTTCTCATGTCTTTGTCCCATTGTCCCAATGTCCTTGTCTCCTTGCCCAGTGTCCTTCCCTCACTTTCCCAGTGCCCTTGCATCTTTTCCCATTGTCCTTGTCTCTTTGTGATGTCCTTGCCTCCTTGTCAAGTGTCCTTGTCTCCTTGCCTTATGTCCTTGTCTCTTTGTCCCAGCGTCAGTGTCTCTGCCTCCTTGTCCCAGAGTCCTTGCCTCCTTGTCCCAGTGTTGATGTCTCCTTGACTCAGTGTCCATGTCTCCTTCTGTCAGTGTCCTTGTCTCCTTATTCCAGTGTCCTTGCCTTCTTGTTCCAGTATTCTTGTAAACTTGTCCTAGTGTCCTTGTCTCCTTGTTGTGTCCTTTTCTCCTTGCCTCAGTGTTCGTGCCCCCTTCTCACAGTGTCATTGTCTTCTTGTCCCAGTGCCAGTATCCTTGCCTCCTTGTCCCACTGCCCTTTTCTCTTTATCCCACTATTATTGTCACCTTGTCCCAGTGTCCTTGTCTCTTTGTTGTGTTCTTTTCTCCTTTTGTGTCATTTTCTCCTTGTCTCAGTGTTCGTACCCCCTTGTCACAGTGTCATTGTCTCCTTGTCTCAGTGCCAGTATCCTTGCCTCCTTGTCCCACTGTCCCTGCCTCCTTTTCTCAGTGTCCCAGTGCCATTGTCCTAGTGTCAGTGTCCTTTTCTATTTGTCTATGGTATCCGTGCCTCCTTGCCCCCCTGTCCTGGACCCATTGTCCCAGTGTCCGTGCCTCTTTGCCCCAGTGCCCTTGTCTACTCATCTCAGTGTCCTTGCCTCCTTATCCTCCTTATGTCTTTGCCCTCCTGTCCCATGGTTCGTGTCACTTGTCCCAGTGTTCTTGTCTCCTTTTTCCTGTGTCCTTGTCTCCTTTTCCCAGTGTCCATGTCTCCGTATCCCAATGTCTCCTCCTCCTTCTCCCACTGTTCCTTGTTTCATAATTCTAGTGTTCTTGTCTCGTTGTCCCAGTGTCCTAGACTCCTTCTCCCAGTGTCCTTGCCTATTTGTCTGAGTATCCTTGTCTCCTTTCCTGGTGTCCTTATTGTGTCCTTTTCTCCTTGTCTCAGTGTCCGGACCTCCTGGTCTCTGTGTCCTTGCTTCCTTGTCCCAGTATCCTTGTCTCCTTGTTGTGTCCTTTTTACCTGCCCCGTGTCCTTGTCTCCTTGCCGTGTCCTTATCTCCTTGCCTGAGTGTCATTCCCTCCATGTCCTAGTGTCCTTGTCTCCTTAGCCCAGTGTCCTTGGGCCCGATTCACAGAACTAACTTAAGACAAAATCCTAAACTTACTACCATTTTCGTATTCACAGAAGGCACTTACTCATTTTGGTATTCACAGAAGACACTTACTCACTTCGGTATTCACAGAAGTTAGGAGTCCTAACTTTAGGACTCCTAAATGCCTTCTGTGAATACCGAAAGTCTTAAAATTATGATTTTTCTCAGTTTAGGAGTCCTAAAGTTAGTACTCCTAACTTTACTACTACTAAACTGAGAAAAATCCTAATTTTAAGGCTTTCGGTATTCACAAAAGGCATTTAGGAGTCCTAAAGTTAGGACTCCTAACTTTACTACTACTAAATTGAGAAAAATCCTAATTTTAAGACTTTCGGTATTCACAGAAGGAATTTAGGAGTCCTAAAGTTAGGAGTCCTAACTATACTACTACTAAACTGAGAAAAATCCTAATTTTAAGGCTTTAGGTATTCACAGAAGGCATTTAGGAGTCCTAAAGTTAGGAGTCCTAACTTTATTACTACTAAATTGAGAAAAATCCTAATTTTAAGACTTTCGGTATTCACAGAAGGCATTTAGGAGTCCTAAAGTTAGGAGTCCTAACTATACTACTACTAAACTGAGAAAAATCCTAATTTTAAGACTTTCAGTATACACAGAAGGCATTTAGGAGTCCTAAAGTTAGGACTCCTAACTTCTGTGAATACCGAAATGAGTAAGTGCCTTCTGTGAATACCAAAATGAGTAAGTGCCTTCTGTGAATACCAAAATGGTAGTAAGTTTAGGATTTTGTCTTAAGTTAGTTCTGTGAATCGGGCCCTATGTCTCCTTTCCCAATGTCTCTGCCGCCATCTCCCACTGTTCCTTGTTTCATTAACCAGGTGTCTTTGTCCCTTTCTCTCAGTGTGCTTGCCTCCTTGCCTCCCTGGCCCAGAGTCCTTGTCTCCTTGTCCCAGTGTCCTGGTCACCTTGTCATGTCCTTATCTCCTCTGGAATTCCCTCCCCGCTGATATTTCTGGCCAAGTGTCTCACAGTCTCTTCCGTAGGGCTCTGAAGACATGGCTCTTTACAGGAACACCAGTCTGAGCCTTACTTCTATTTACCTATATTTCTGTTTGGCAATCCCTCCTGTAGCGCCTTAACATCTTTGGGCTAATTTTGCGCTTTAGAAGACTAATATTCATTCATTCCTTGCCCCAGTGTGCTTGTCTCATTGCTCCAGTGTCTATGCCTCTTTGTCCACTGTTCCTGCCTTCTTCTTCCAGTGTTTCTGCTTCCACGTGTCATTGCCTCTGTATCCCAGTGATCTTGTATCCTTGTCCCAGTGTCCTTACCTCCTTGTCCCAGTGTTTTTGTCTCCTTGGCCCACAGTCGCTGTCTCCTTATCTTAGTGCCCTTGCCTCCTTGTCCCAGTGTCCTTTTCTTTGTGTTCCAGTGTCAGTGTCCGTGCCTCCTTGTCCCAGTGCCCTTGACTACTTATCTCAGTGTCCTTGCCTCCTTATCCCTGTATCCTTGTCTCTTTTTCCCAGTGTTCCTTTCTTACTGTCCTGCCCCAGTATCTGTGCCATGTCTCCTTGAACTCTTCGTTATTGTCCTAGTTGTCTTTTATACTTGTCCCAGTGTCCTTGTATCCTTCTCATGTCTTTGTCCCATTGTCCTTGTCTCCTTACCCAGTGTCCTTTTCTTTGTGTTCCAGTGTCAGTGTCCGTGTCTCCTTGTCCCAGTGCCCTTGTCTACTTATCTCAGTGTCCTTGCCTCCCTATCCCTGTATCCTTGTCTCTTTTTCCCAGTATTCTTTTCTTACTGTCCTGCCCCAGTGTCTGTGTCATGTCTCCCTGCACCCTTCTTTATTGTCCCCGTTGTCTTTTATGCTTGTCCCAGTGTCCTTGTATCCTTCTCATGACTTTGTCCCATTGTCCCAGTGCCCTTGTCTCCATGCCCAGTGTCCTTCCCTCACTGTCCCAGTGCCCTGCGTCCTTTCCCACTGTCCTTGTCTCTTTGTGATGTCCTTGCCTCCTTGTCAAGTGTCTTTGTCTCCTAATCCTATGTCCTTGTCTCTTTGTCCCAGTGTCAATGTATCTGCCTCCTTGTCCCAGAGTCCTTGCCTCCTTGTCCCAGTGTTGATGCCTTCTTGACTCAGTGTCCATGTCTCCTTTTCTCAGTGTCCCTGTCTCCGTATTCCAGTGTCCTTGCCTTCTTGTTCCAGTATTCTTGTCACCTTGTCCTAGTGTCCTTGTCTCCTTGTTGTGTCCTTTGCTCCTTGTTGTGTCCTTTTTTCCGTGTCTCAGTGTTTGTGCCCCCTTGTCACAGTGTCATTGTCTCCTTGTCCCAGTGCCAGTATCCTTGCCTCCTTGTCCCACTGGCCTTTTCTACTTGTCGCTGTTTCTTTTCCTCCTTGTTCCACTATTATTGTCACCTTATCCTAGTGTCCTTGTCTCCTTGTTGTGTCCTTTTCTCCTTCTTGTGTCCTTTTCTCCTTGTCTCGGTGTTTGTGCCCCCTTGTCACAGTGTCATTGTCTCCTTGTCTCAGTGCCAGTATCCTTGCCTCCTTGTCCCACTGCCCCTGCCTCCTTTTCCCAGTGTCCCAGTGTCCTTGCCCCAGTGTCAGTGTCCTTGTCAATTTGTCTACGGTGTCTGTGCCTCCTTGTCCCAGTGTCCTGGACTCCTTGTCCAGTGTCCTTGACTCATTGTCCCAGTGTCCTTGTCTCCTTGTCCCAATGTCCTTGGGCCCGATTCACAGAACTAACTTAATTCAAAATCCTAAACTTACTACCATTTTGGTATTCACAGAAGGCACTTACTCATTTTGGTATTCACAGAAGGCACTTACTCATTTCGGTATTCACAGAAGTTAGGAGTCCTAACTTTAGGACTCCTAAATGCCTTCTGTGAATACTGAAAGTCTTAAAGTTAGGATTTTTCTCAGTTTAGGAGTAGTAAAGTTAGGACTCCTAACTTTAGGACTCCTAAATGCCTTCTGTGAATACCAAAAGTCTTAAAGTTAGGATTATTCTCAGTTTAGGAGACATAAAGCTAGGAGTCCTAACTTTACTACTCCTAAACTGAGATAAATCCTAACTTTAAGACTTTCAGTATTCACAGAAGGCATTTAGGTGTCCTAAAGTTAGGACTCCTAACTTCTGTGAATACCGAAATGAGTAAGTGTGTCCTGTGAATACCAAAATGAGTAAGTGCCTTCTGTGAATACCAAAACGGTAGTAAGTTTAGGATTTTGTCTTAAGTTAGTTCTGTGAATCGGGCCCCTTGTCTCCTTGTCCCAGTGTTTTTGGCTCCTTCTCTCAGTGTCCTTGTCTCCTTCTCCCAGTGTCCTTTTCTCTTTTTCCCAGTGTCATTGTCCTTGCTTCCTTGGCGCAGTGCCATTGTCTACTTATCCCAGTGTCCTTGCCTCCTTTTCCCTGTGTGCTTGCCTCCTTGTCCCATGGTTTTTGTCACCATGTCCCAGTTTCCTTGTCTCCTTTTCCCAGTGTCCTTGTCTCTGTATCCCAGTGTCTCCTCCTCCTTGTCCAGCTGTTCCTTGTTTCATAATTCCATAATTCCCATTGTCCCAGTGCCCTTGACTCCTTGTCCCAGTGTCCTTACCTCCTTGTCTGAGTGTCCTTGTCTTCTTGTCCCGGTGTCCTTGTTGTGTCCTTTTTTCCTTGTCCAATGATCTTGTCTCCTTGCCATGAACTAGTCTCCTTTCCCCAGTGTCCTTGTCTCCTTGTCATGTCCTTGTCTCCTTGCTCCAGTGTGTTTGTTTCCTTGTCCACTGTCCCCGCCTTCTTCTTCCAGTGTCTCTGCCTCCATGTGTCATTGTAAGTGTCCTTACCTCGTTGTCCCAGTGTTTTTGCCTCCTTGTCCCACAGTCCTTGTCTCCTCATCTTAGTGTCCATGCCTCCTTGTCCCATTGTAAGTGTCCCTGCCTCCTTTTCCTAATGTCCATGACTCCTTTTCCCAATGTCTTTGTCGTACTGTCCCTGCCCTAGTGTCTGTGTCATGTCTCCTTGTCATGTTCTTTGTTTTCCCACTGTTCCTGCCTCTTTGTCCCAGTGTCCTTCCCTCTTTGTGCCAATGACCTTGACTGCTTGTCCCAGTGCCCTTTTTTCCTTGTCCCAGTGTCAGTATCCTTGTCTCCTTACCCCAGTGTCCTTTTCTCTTTTTTCCAGTGTCAGTGTCCGTGCCTTCTTGTCCCAGTGTCCTTGTCTCCTTGACCCAGTGTCCTTACCTCCTTGTCACAGTGTCATTTTCTCCTTACCCCAGTGTCAGTGTCCTTGTCTCCTTGCCCCCGGGTCCTTGTCTCCTTGTCCCAGTATCTTCGTCTCCTTGTCTCAGTGTCCTTACCTCCATGTCCCATAGTCCTTGTCTCAGTGTCCTAGTGTCCTTACCTCTTTGTCCCAGTGTTCTTGGCACCTTGTCTCAGTGTCCTTGTCTTCTTTTCCCAATGTCTCTGCCTCCTTGTCCCACTGTTCCTTTTTTTCATTATTCCAGTGCCCTTGTCACATTGTCCAGAGTCCTTGTCTCCTTGTCCAAGTGTCTTTGTCTCCTTCTTCCAGAATCCTTTCCTCCTTTTCCCAGTGTGCTTGTCTCATTGTCCCAGGTGTCCATGTCTCCTTGTCCCAGTGTCTTTGCCTCCTTGTTCCTGTGTCCTTGTCTCCTTAGCCCAGTGCCTTCATCTCCTTGACATGTCCTTATCTCCTTGCCCCAATGTGCTTGTCTCATTGTTCCAGTGTCTATGTCTCCTTTTCCCCCGCCCCTGCCTTCTTCTTCCAGTGTTTTTGCTTCCATGTGTTAGTGTCCATGTCTTCTGGTCCATGTGTCCTTGCTTCTTTGTCCCAGTATCCTTGTCTCCTTGTTGTGCCCTTTTTTCCTTGTCCCATGTCCTTCCCTCCTTGCCATGTCCTTGTCTCCTTGCCCCAGTGTCCTTCCCTCCTTGTTCCTGTGTCCTTGTCTCCTTGTCTCCTTATCCCAGTGTCCTTGTCTCCTTATCCTAATGTCCCTGCCTCCATGTCCCACTGTTCCTTGTTTCATTATCCCAGTGTCTTTGTCACTTTGTCCCAGTGCCCTTGCCTCTTAGTCCCAAAGTCCTTGGGGCCGATTCACAGAACTAACTGAAGACAAAATCCTAAACTTACTACTTTTGGTATTCACAGAAGTTAGGATTTTGTCTTAAGTTTGTCTTAAGACAAACTTAAGACAGACTTAAGACAGTCTTAAGACAGACTTAAGACAGTCTTAAGACAGACTTAAGACAGACTTAAGACAGACTTAAGACAGACTTAAGACAGACTTAAGACAGACTTAAGACTTAAGTTAGTTCTGTGAATCGGGCCCATAGTCTCCTTGTCCTAGTGTCCTGGTCTCCTTGTCAGGTCCTTGTCTCCTTGCCCCAGTGTGCTTGTCTCTATGCCTCTTTGTCCACCCGTTTCTGACTTCTTCCAGTGTTTCTGCTTCCACGTGTCAGTGTTGTTGCCTCTGTATCCCAGTGATCTTGTATCCTTGTCCCAGTGACCTTATCTCCTTGTCCTAGTGTTCTTGCCTCCTTGTCCCACTGTCCTTTTCTCCTTATCTTAATGACCTTACCTGCTTGTCCCAGTGTCCCTTTCTCCTTCCTGTCCTTAACTCCTTGTCTCAATTGCTTTGTCTAACTGTCCCTGCTCCAGTGTCAGTGTCATGTCTCTCTGTCTTCTTCTTCATTGTCCCAATGTCCTTGTCTCCTTGTTGTGTACTTTTTTCCTTCTCCCATGTCCTTGTCTGCTTGTCTTGTACTCGTCTCCTTGTTCCAGTGTCCTTGCCTCCCTGTCCCAGTGTCCTTGACTCCTTGTCCTAATGTCTTTGTCTTAATGTCCCTGCCCCAATGTCAGTGTCATGTCTCCCTGTCTTCTTCTTCACCGTCCCTGTGTCCTTGCCTCCTTGTCCCAGTTTCCTTTTCTCCTATTACCAGTGCACTTTTTTTGTGTCCCAATGTCACTGTCCATGCCTCCTTGTCCCAGTGTCCTTGTCTCCTTTGCTCAGTGTCCTTGCCTCCTTGTCACAGTGTCCTTGTCTTACTCTCCCAGCCCCAGTCTCTGTTTCATGTCTGACTGTCCTTTTTCAATGTTTCAGTGTTCTTGTCTCCTTGTCCCAGTATCTTCATCTCTGTGTCCCAGCGCCCTTGCCTCCTTGTCCTAGTGTCAGTGTCCTTGCCTCCTTGGGCCTTTATCCATGTCTCCTTGTTTTTGCTTCCTTGTCCCAGTGTCCTTATCTCCTTGTCCCAGTGTTCTTGGCACCTTATCCCAGTGTGCCCTGTCTCCTTGTCCCAATGTCTTTGTCTCCTTTTCTCGGTGTGCTTTTCTCATTGTCCCAGTGCTCTTGCCTCATTGTCCCAGTGTCTCAGCCTCCTTGGCCCATTTTACTTGTCTCCTTGTCCCATTGTCATTGTCTCCGTATCCCAGTGTCTCCACCTCCTTGTCCCACTGTGCCTTGCTTCATTATCCCAGTGTCCTTGTCACTTGGTCTCAGTGTTCTTGTCACTTTGTCCCAGTGTCCTTGCCTCCTTGTCCCAGAGTCCTTCCCTCTTTGTTCCAGTATCCTTGTCTCCTTGTCATGTCATTGTCTCCTTATACCAGTGTCCCTTCTTCCTCGTCTCCTTGTTGTCATTGGCTCCTTGTCCCAGTGTCCATGTCTCCTTGTCCCATTATCCTTGCTTCCTTCTCCCAGTGTCAGTGCCCCTGCAGCCTTTTCCTAGTGTTCTTGACTCCTTGTCCCAATGTCTTTGTCTTACTGCCCCTGCCCCAGTGTCTATATAATGTCTCCCTGTCTTCTTCTTCATTGTCACAGTGTCCCTGTCTTCTTATCCCAGTGTCCTTGTGTCCTTATCTTAGTGTCCTTGCCTCCTTGTCCCAGTGTCAGTGTCCCTGCCTCCTTGTACCACTGTCCTTGTCTACTTGTCCCACGGTCCTTGCCTCCTTGTCCCAGTGTCCTTGTCTTGCTGTCCCTATCATAATGTTTCTCTCAGTTTTCCATTCAATCAATCAATCAATCAATCATGGAACTTATATCGCGCACTACTCACCCGTAAGGGTCTCAAGGCGCTTGGGGAAGGGGGTCTGCTACTGCTCGAACAGCCAGGTCTTGAGCTGTTTCCTGAAGGCCAGGTGGTCCTGGGTCATCCGCAGGTGGACGGGTAGGGAGTTCCAAGTCTTAGCTGCCAGGTAGGAGAATGACCTTCCTCCAGCGGTGGCTCTCTGGATGCGAGGGACGACGGCGAGGGCGAGGTTAGCGGAACGTAGCCGGCGGGTGGGCGTGTAGAAGGTGAGGCTGCTGTTGAGGTACCCTGGGCCTAGGTCGTGGAGGGACTTGTGTGCGTGGGTGAGGAGTCTGAACGTGATCCTCTTGTTGACAGGGAGCCAGTGCAGGTCTCTCAGGTGGCACGAGATGTGGCTGCGTCGGGGGACGTCCAGGATGAGTCGGGCGGAGGCGTTCTGGATACGCTGAAGTCTTTTCTGAAGCTTGGCTGTAGTACCGGCGTAGAGGGTGTTTCCGTAGTCTAGTCTGCTGGTGACGAGAGCGTGGGTGACCGTCTTCCTGGTCTCGGTCGGGATCCATCGGAAGATCTTTCGGAGCAAGCGGAGATTGTGGAAGCAAGCTGAGGAGACGGCGTTGACTTGTCTGGTCATCGATAGGGAGGAATCCAGTATGACGCCCAAGTTGCGTGCGTGGTCCGTCGGTTCAGGTGCGGTGCCTAGTGCCGGGGGCCACCAGGAGTCGTCCCATGCGGAGGGTGATGGTCCCAGAATGAGGACTTCTGTCTTGTCCGTGTTCAGTTTCAGGCGGCTGATGTTCATCCATTCAGCGACGTCTGTCATCCCTTCGTGCAGGCTGGCTTTGGCGGTGTCGGGGTCTCTGGAGAGGGAGAGAATCAGCTGGGTGTCATCGGCGTAGGAAATGATGTTGAGGTTGTGTTGGCGTGCGATGGCAGCGAGGGGTTTCATGTAGATGTTGAAGAGAGTAGGGCTGAGCGACGATCCTTGCGGGACGCCGCAGATGACTTCGGTGGCCTCGGAGCGGAACGGAGGGAGGCGTACTCTCTGTGTTCTGCCGGAGAGGTATGAGATGATCCATTCCAGAGCCTTCCCTTGGATGCCGGTGTCGTTGAGGCGTTGGACTAGTGTGCGGTGGCAGACAGTGTCAAATGCTGCGGAGAGGTCTAGGAGGATGAGTGCCGCTGTTTCGCCGTTGTCGAGCAGGGCTCGGATGTCGTCGGTGGCTGCGATGAGGGCGGTCTCGGTGCTGTGGTTGGCTCTGAATCCGGACTGTGATGGGTCGAGGGATCCGTTCGTCTCGAGGAAGGCTGCCAGTTGCTTGTTGACGACCTTCTCGATGACTTTGGCCGGGAAAGGAAGGAGCGAGATGGGGCGGTAGTTCTTGAGGTCGGTCGGGTCCGCTGTTGGTTTCTTCAGCAGAGCGCTGAGTTCGGCGTGCTTCCAGCTCTCCGGGAAGGTTGCTGTGTTGAAGGAGGTGTTGATGATGTCTCGGAGGGGCTGCCTTGTTGAAGACATGATGGGGGCACGGGTCGGTCGGAGATCCGGAGTGGATGGTGTTCATCATGCGTGACGTGTCTTCGGGGGTCACATCGGTCCATGTCTGGAGGGTGGCGGCGGGGCGCGAAGGTACAACCGATGGGTGCGGGGGTGAAATGTCGAAGCTGTTGTGGATGTCGGTGATCTTGCGGTGGAAGTACGAGGCGAGGGAGTCGCAGAGGTCCTGTGAGGGAGTGATGTCGTTGTTGCCGGTGCTGGGGTTGGAGAACTCCTTGACGATGTTGAAGAGCTCCTTGCTGTCATGGGCGTTCTTGTCCAGTCGTTCCCGCAGAGATTTCTTCTTGGTGGTGCGGATGAGCTGGTGATGTCTGCGAGTGGCGAGTTTGAGTGCTGTTCTGTTGTCGGCGGTCTTGTTGAGGAGCCAGGCCTTCTCGAGGGTGCGGCAGGCCTTCTTGGAGTCCTTGAGTTCGTCGGTGAACCAGGGGGCCTTCTTGCTTCTGGGTCTGGAGGGGGGGTTCTTCAGTGGGGCGAGGTCGTCGGCACAGGAGGTCAGCCACTGCGTGAGGTCGAGGGCAGCTGTGTTAGGGTCCGTGGTCCTGGCAGGTGGGCTCTGGCTGAGGGAGGTGGCGAGCTGGTCGGCGGTGATCTTGCTCCAGTTTCTGTGGGGAGCCTGCTTCGGGTGATTGTGGACCGTGTTCTTTCTGAAGCTGAAATGGACGCAGCTGTGGTCGGTCCAGTGAAGTCCGGTGGAGTGGCTGAAGGTGACGTGCTTGCTGGACGAGAAGAGTGGGTCGAGCGTGTGGCCGGCGAAGTGGGTGGGGGTGTTGACCAGTTGCTGAAGTCCGAGGTTGGCGAGGTTATCCAGCAGGGCGGTGGTGTTGTGGTCATTGTTGTTCTCCAGGTGGAAGTTGAGGTCCCCGAGGAGGATGTAGTCGGCGGAGGGGAGGGCGTGAGGGCTGATGAAGTCGGCGATGTCTTCGCAGAACTGTGCGCGTGGTCCCGGGGGTCTGTAGATGAGGGTGCCTCTGAGGGTAGTCTTGGGGTCGGTGTGGATCTGGAAGTGCAGGTATTCGGCGGCGTTGAATACGTCGATGGAGTCAGTCGAGATGCGAATGGTGCTCTTGTGTACGATGGCGATGCCTCCTCCGGTCTGGTTGACGCGATCCTTCCTGATGATCTTGTAGCCGTCCGGGATGGCTATGGCGATGTCGGGGGCTGAAGAGTCGTTCATCCAGGTTTCCGTGAGGAAGGCGACGTCCGGAGATGCGGTGTCGAGGAGGTTCCAGAGTTCCACGGCGTGTCTGTGGACGGAGCGGGTGTTGAGCAGGATGCACTTGAGGTGGTTGCTGTTGTCCGTCTTGGTGGGCGTGGTGCTTGTTTGGAGGCAAGAGAAGTTGCAGGATCGGCAGGTGAAGGGTCCATGGGTGCGTCGCGGGGACGCTCGGTAGCATCCGGGGGCTCGGGCGGTTTTGAGTGCGATGAGCGTAGCGAAGTCGTAGATCCTGCGGGGGGGCTGGCGGGCGCGGGGACCAGGGAGTCTGGCGCTGGGCGCGGTCCAGGCGCGGACGGGCGCAGACGGGCTTACCTTTGGCGCACCTTCGGCGCTCAATCGGCGCTCCCGCTGCGCGCGTCCGCTGCGCGGTCGCGGAAGGGGCGTCATAAGTAGGAGCCCGGAGGGAGGGTCAGCAGGGAGGCGGGAGGCTGGGTAGCCAATGGGCAGTGAGGGGAGGCGGGACTGCGGGGACCGGAACAGGGAAGCGGGAGGAGGGGAAAGAGTGACCGGGGCAGTGGCGGCGGAAACGGCGAAAAAGAAGAAAAACAAGCAGGCAGTGAGCGGAGGCCGGTACCTGAGAGCGGCGGAAGGAGGTAAGTGGCGCCAACGGGGGTTGCAGTGGGTGAAGGCAGCGGCAGGCGTAGGCAGCGGCAGGCGTAGGCAGCAGCAGGGGATAGGAGCGACCGCCTGTGGGTCACAGGGGGGTCACACTGACCAGCGCGGTGAGGATCCCTAAGTAGGAGCCCGGAGGGAGGGTCAGCAGGGAGGCGGGAGGCTGGGTAGCCAATGGGCAGTGAGGGGAGGCGGGACTGCGGGGACCAGAACAGGGAAGCGGGAGGAGGGGAAAGAGTGACCGGGGCAGTGGCGGCGGAAATGGCGAAAAAGAAGAAAAACAAGCAGGCAGCGAGCGGAGGCCGGTACCTGAGAGCGGCGGAAGGAGGTAAGTGGCGCCAACGGGGGTTGCAGTGGGTGAAGGCAGCGGCAGGCGTAGGCAGCGGCAGGCGTAGGCAGCAGCAGGGGATAGGAGCGACCGCCTGTGGGTCACAGGGGGGTCACACTGACCAGCGCGGTGAGGATCCCTAAGTAGGAGCCCGGAGGGAGGGTCAGCAGGGAGGCGGGAGGCTGGGTAGCCAATGGGCAGTGAGGGGAGGCGGGACTGCGGGGACCGGAACAGGGAAGCGGGAGGAGGGGAAAGAGTGACCGGGGCAGTGGCGGCGGAAACGGCGAAAAAGAAGAAAAACAAGCAGGCAGCGAGCGGAGGCCGGTACCTGAGAGCGGCGGAAGGAGGTAAGTGGCGCCAACGGGGGTTGCAGTGGGTGAAGGCAGCGGCAGGCGTAGGCAGCGGCAGGCGTAGGCAGCAGCAGGGGATAGGAGCGACCGCCTGTGGGTCACAGGGGGGTCACCATTCTTCCATTTCTTTAACAGGGTCACTGTATCTCCAACCAAGTGTCAATGTCCTCCCTGGCCCAGTGTAAGTGTTGTCTGTGTACTAGTGATCTTGACTCACTGGTGCAGCATCAGTGTATTTCTTATCTCCCTTCCCCGGTTACTGTGATCTGTGATTTCCCTTTAGAACAGAGATGTGTAGGTGATGTGACGTCCTGCTTTACATCTCTACTGGTCCCAGTGCTTGAGTCTCGTCAGTGACGGTGTCTCGCTATCCCAGATTGAAGTGATGTCCTAATGTCAGTGTGTTCTCTGGTCATGGGCGTGTGTGTTACATGTCCCATTATAAGATCCTGCCAGTGTCCAATGTCAGAAATCTCTATAGTCCCAGGCTGAGTGTGCCCTATGTCTCAATGTCAGCATCATGTCTGTCCTAGTCTAGGATATTCACAGGTGCACTGTACACACCTCCCTGTTGGAGTATTGAAAACTCTTGTGCCTCAATGTACTTGCTTCCTTGTCACACTCATGTTACAGTGATACTTGTGTTTGGTTCCTAATAGTGGTGAGACAGGTGTCCATTGTGTGCCTGTGGCTCACTGGCCAGAAACAGTGCCCTCATCCAGCAGTTGTTTCCCTATCCCTGTGCCACAGCCTTCTTCTGGCAGATAGCCTTCTCGGTCCGTTGACCAGTACCTACATATATGTTCTCCCCTTAGTATGCAACTCTTTGTAGTGTCCACACCTTTCCACTGAAAGGATTGATGTTCCTGTGACACTGTATTCCATTGTCAAGCAAGTCACTGGCCAATTTTTAGCTTATTTCCCGACCCAAGTAAGTGTCCCCAAGTCCCAGTACAATGCATCAATTAATGTTCAGCTTTCTCCTTCTTTTCGATGGTGTTTACCCTGCAGCTGTACATGAAAACTGGACACCAAACAAGGCAATAGGACCAAGTGTAGCCATCATGCTCATTGTCTGTCACTCTCTGGTCAGTGCAGACTGTTACAGGTGGTTGTTGCAGGTGGTTTTATTGGGTGTTTTTTTAAGACAATAGTGGGGACCCCTGAAAGGCAGGCATTAGAGCAAATTAAGTTGGTCTACATCCCTGCTTGGAAAGGGGCTCGGTTTACCTGAGGAACGAAGTCCTGTGTCACCTGCTGTCCTATTTCGTTTGATGGCTGCCTTCTTGGAACAGTGGTTATGCATTCTTCTCATTCACTGGGTCTGGCCATGTTCTGCTACTTCTGCGAGTATGGGGATTCTTTTAGACGGAAGGCGCATTAAATGGGCTAATGGCTTAGTTCCCCACTATTGTACTTCAGACCCTGTTTGAGGATGTAGCTGTGCATTGGCGTATGTTTCACCATGGTTGGCCTATCAATCAATCAATCAATCAATGAACTTGTGAAGCGCGCTACTTACCCGTGAGGGTGTCAAGGCACTGAGGGATGGGGGGGTTGCTGCTACTGCTCGAAGAGCCAGGTCTTGAGGAGCCTTCTGAAGGTGAGCAGGTCTTGGGTCTGCCACAGACGGGTGGGGAGGGTGTTCCAGTCTTGGCGGCGAGGAAGGAGAAGCATCTGCCACCAGAGGTAGTTTGTTGGGTGCGCCGGACAGCGGCAAGGGTGAGGCTGGCAGAGCGGAGCTGGCGGGCGGGGGTGTAGAAGTTGAGTCTGTTGTTCAGGTAGGCTGGTCCGGTGTTGTGGAGTGCTTTGTGTGCGTGGGTGAGGAGCTTGAAGGTGATCCTCTTCCTGACGGGGAGCCAGTGCAGGTCTCTTAGGTGGGAGGTGATGTGGGTGCGGCGGGGGACATCGAGGATCAATCAGGCGGAGGCGTTTTGGATGTGTTGTAGTCGCTGCAGGTGCTTGGCCGGGATTCCTGCGTAGAGTGCGTTGCGGTAGTCCAGCCTGCTGCTGACGAGGGCTTGGGTCACTGTTCTTCTTGTTTCGGTTGGGATCCACTTGTAGATCCTGCGAAGCATGCGGAGGGTGTTGTAGCAGGAGGAGGAGATGGTGTTGACCTGCTTAGACATGGAGAGGGAGGAGTCGAGGATGAATCCTAGGTTGCGTGCGTGGTTCGTGGGTGTTGGAGCTGTTCCCAGTGTGGTCGGCCACCAGGAGTCGTCCCACGCAGAGGGGGTGGGGCCAAGGATGAGGACCTCCGTCTTGTCCGAGTTCAGTTTCAGACGGCTGCTCCTCATCCACTCGGCGACGGCCTTCAATCCCTCGTGGAGTTTTGTTTTGGCAGTGTGCGGGTCCTTGGTGAGGGAGAGGATGAGCTGGGTGTCGTCGGCATAGGAGATGATGTTCAGGTCATGCTGGCGGGCCACTTGTGTGAGGGGGGCCATGTAGACGTTGAACAGGGTCGGGCTGAGGGATGATCCCTGGGGAACGCCGCAGATGATGTTGGTGGCTTTGGATCGGAAGGGCGGGAGGCGGACTCTCTGGGTTCTGCCGTAGAGGAAGGACGTGGTCCAGTTCAGGGCCTTCTTCTGGATTCCGGCTTCGTGGAGGCGTATTCTTAGTGTGCGGTGGCAGACCGCGTCGAACGCGGCTGACAGGTCCAGGAGGATGAGGGCTGAGGTTTTGCCATTGTCTAGTTGGTGCCTGATGTCGTCTGTGGCGGCGATGAGGGCAGTCTCGGTGCTGTGGTTGCGTCTGAATCCGGACTGGGATGGGTCTAGGATGTTATTGTCCTCGAGGTGGAGGGGTTAGCTGTATGTTGGCGATTTTTTTGATGACCTTCGCCGGGAAGGGGAGCAGGGAGATGGGCCGGAAGTTCTTGAGGTCTTTGCCGTCCGCCTTGGGTTTCTTGAGGAGGGCGTTGATTTCGGCGTGCTTCCAGCTTTCCGGAAATGTCGCTGTGTCGAAGGAGATGTTGATGACCTTCCATAGTTGGGGTGCGATGGTTGCGTCCACTTTTTGTAAACGTGGTGTGGGCAGAGGTCTGACGGAGATCATGAGTGGATGGAGTTCATGACCTTGTGTGTCTCTTCCTTGTTGACGTGGGACCAGGAGGTCAGCTGGTTGGTGCGGGTGGCGTTCAGGGTGGGGTCAGTTGCGGTCGGGGCGGACGAGGAGTTGAAGCTGTCGTGGAGGTCGGCGATCTTGCGTTGGAAGAAGGTAGCCAGTGAGTCGCACAGATCTTGCGAGGGCGGGATGTCGTTGGTGTTGGCGCTGGGGTTGGAGAGTTCCTTCACAATGTTGAAAAGTTCTTTGCTGTCGTGTGCGTTGTTGTCCAATCGGGCTTTGATGGACGATCTCTTGGCTGTTCTGATGAGGTGGTGGTGTCTGCGGATGGCGTCCTTGTGGGCTGCGTGGCTGTTTGGTGTGCGGTCGTGGAGCCATTTCTTCTTCAGCTTCTGGCATTTGCGTTTGGAGGTCTGGAGTTCTTCGGTGAACCAGGTGGCTTTCTTGCTGGGGTGGTTGCCGGAGGGTTTCTTGATCGGGGCGAGAGCATCGGCACAATCGTCGATCCATTGTCTGAGGTTTCGGGTGGCGGCGTCTGTGTCGGAGGGGTCGGTGGGTGGATTCAGGGCGAGGGTGGTGGTCCGCTGGTCTTCGGTGACTTTGCTCCAGCAGCGGCGAGCCAGCAGTTGGGTGCGGTGGTGCATGGTTGGTTTCTTGAAGGTGAAGTGGATGCATCGGTGGTCGGTCCAGTGGAGTTCGGTGGTGTGGCTGAAGGCGATGTGGGTGCTTGTGGAGAAGATGAGGTCGAGCGTGTGGCCGGCGTCCTGGGTGGGTTCAGTGACGAGTTGCCGAAGGCCGAGGATGGGGAGGTTGTCGAACAGGGTGGCGGAGTTGGCGTCGTTGTTGTTCTCGAGGTGGAAGTTCAGGTCCCCGAGGAGGATGTAGTCCGTGGAGGCGAGTGCGTGAGTGTGGTGAGGTCGGCTATGGAGTCGCTGAAGAGGCCCGGGGTCCAGGAGGTCTGAAGATGAGTGTTCCTCTGAGGGTGGTATTGGGGTCGGTGTGGATCCGGAAGTGAAGGTGTTCGGCTGAGCTGAGGGAGTCGTCTGCCAGGGTGTGGACCTGGAGGGTGGACTTGTGAACGATGGCTATTCCTCCTCCAGTTCCGTTGGTGCGGTCTCTGCGGGAGATCTTGTAGCCGTCCGGGATGGCTATGGCGATGTCGAGCAGGTCCCAGAGCTCGACGGCGTGTTTGTGTGCGGAGCGGGTGTTGAGGAGTATGCAACAGAGGTGGTTGGGTCCGGTCCTTGGAGGTTTGGTGGTTCTGTCGCATGCGAAGTTGCAGGAGAAGGGTCCGTGGGTGCATCTCGGGGCGGCCTGGAAGCAGCAGTGGTCTCGGCCGGTGTTGAGAGCGTGGAGGGTGTTGGCGTCGTATCGGAGTCTGGCGTCGTGGCGTGTGCGGGGTCCAGGGGTTCTGGTGCTGGGCGCGGTCCAGGCGCGAACGGGCGCAGCTGCCATTCAAGGCGGGGAGGGCGGGAGGAGCAGCTGGGAGGCGGGAGCAGGGCGGCGAGGGGCGTTGCCTCAGGGGCAGCGGCAGAACAAGAGCGGGGTACAGAAAGCAAAAGGGGGTGGGGGGAACGAGCAAACAAAGGGTCTAAGAAACTGAGCAAAAAGCACAGAGAGCACCACAAAAACACAAAAACAGGACACAAGATTCAAGCAAAGATCTGACCTACGGTCACGGCAGTGAGCAGCGGCAGACAGTGGGCGCGAACCTGCGCGCAGTCACAGGAGCAGGCAGTCAGCAGGTGGAGCTGTTCGGCAGCAGGGGGGTGACCTGGCCTGCAAGCAGGGTCAGGGGTCACGATGTGGGCAGGTTGGCATAGCTGTAAAAGCCACAGGTAGAAGTGTGTGGATAAGAGTGGCTGTGTGTTTGACTGGGTGCTGAGATCAAATGCTGTGCATTTTGTGTATGTTACCTGGTATTCATCTATACACCACATGTACTGAGAATTTCTAGGATGGCTTCAGGAAGCTAAATCATGTGTGGTTTCCTTGTGCAAGTGAGCATCCTCATGAATAAATAGCCTAAGTGGTTAATGTATGTCTGCCAAATGATTTAATGCAGAAACATTTAGAGGGATATTCTAAAAGAACGTGTGTTAAATACCGCAAAAGTAGCTTAACGCAACTCTTCACATCGCAGTCTATCATGGGAAAATAGCACCGTGTTAACGTGGTATTCTCAATCCGGCGGCACCATGCGATAGTCCCATGACATCACGTCAAATGACCGCATTAAAACCAACGCGATGCCGCAAAAATGCAAAACAAGGTGCGATGAGGCCAAGCGCGATACTAAAATCACCGATAACCAGCGACAGGCCTGCAAATCCCACGCGTCCTGCGGGAAAATGCACTGTAAAAGCAGAACAAGAAAAACACACCAAAAACAAAATAAACTGCGTAGCAACGTGGATGCACCCAGACCGAGTGCCCAGGTCAACGCAAGCCCCACAAGGGCAAGTTGAAGAGGAAGAGGAAGACGGGGTGCAGTCCGCTGGAAAACCAGATCAGCGTCACGGAGGTGACAGAACACTACCATCAACTGAACGCCAATTTGACAAATGTGAATGCAGTCGGAGTGTCGAGGAGGTCAATCGAGGAGGCCAAGAGGCGCTGGCATGATGTGAAAATCCAAACTAAGCACAAACCCGCTGCCACCAGGAAGGCAGCAATGGCGACAGGAGGTGGGAGTCCAGTGCCACAGGAGGAGCTGGAGGAAATGGAGGCCACAGCCATCAGTGTGGAGATGGTGCAAGGAGTCGGGAGTACGGACACAGCACAATGGGACCTGACACAACATCACCAGGGTGGGCAACGACCAGGGACTGGGGGACAGGGGGAGATGGGCACAATGGCACACATGCACACCGATGTGTAGCACACTGCACACCCACAATGACCCAGGATCATGTCCCTTATCCCTGTGGCACACTGTAGCACACACACATAGCAATCACAGCACATCCCACGACAATGTGGTACAAAGTGCAACACCGACACTGCAGAACAGAGGACACAACTGGGTCCGCCCATACGCAGAAACAGGCCAATCACATCTAACGTAGCAGGAAACTGTGAGAATGAAATGTACGTGTACAAGCTCACATCCGTCATGTAGTCCAAATGTCCACTGTCCAGCCTCAAATTTTGCACCTCCCAAACAGTCAAAATGTACATTGTCATACAGTCTGCATGTACACAAGAACAATGCGCCAACATACATGTCAACACAATGTCAACATGCATCTACCCTTCACATTGCAGAGGGACAAACAACAATTCCAGCAGGGCAGACCACTCATCAGTGATGCCGGAGACGACCACCACACCTCCGACACGCTACAACAGCTCATGGACATCTTAGGCAACCCACCCCCAGGAGCAGGGCAATCAATCTTCATAGAGGAGACCCCTGCTCCTGCACAGACCACACAACAGGAAGCACCCAACACTCCACCGAGGCACCCATCACATTCCAATGCCAGGTGTCAGAATGCCAAAAGGAGGTTGCCGAATAGGTGTGGGTGGGGTCAGAGCTCATAGAAGCTGAACTGGACCACATACGTGGGTATCTAAGTCCCATCAGGGACCACCTACACCCCACAAAGGAGACCCAAACTGCGACAGAGACACATGCATTTACACATGTCCGGTAATGAACCATGCCCAGAGCCCCGGAATTATCATTCACACACCCACGCCGGACCTCCGTACAACGGGCCAGGCCAATCCTCTTACGTATTGAGTGGGTGATGACAAAGCTACATGTCCAAGGTCTCACCCGCTGCCAGCGGGAACATGGTTGTGTCCGCTGTACACAGCACAATGTAATGTTGTAGGGCCCGGGGCCCCCATGCATACATCATGACCACACGGACACACTCAGATAGTTTGTGGGACTGGCTGCGGGCACGTGCGCCCGGCCCCTTTATTGGCAGGGTCACATGTACAGTGACGCCTGTGCTGGATATGTGTGGGGTGAGTGTAATCCAGCCAGCAAGGAGTGGTTGGTGCCGCAACAACTACGACAGTGAACACTAATGAAACGGAAACAGAAAACACTAGCATTACAGAGACAACTGGGGAGCATCGTGGTGGTATCCGGAGCAAGTACAGAGGTCACCCAATGAGTAAACAGAAGTGTCCATGAGCTGTGGTGCACTGAGTTAGTGGCACCTGTAGTGCTGAGCAGGGTATCAGGTAGATGACAGCATCCACGACAGGTGTGAGCAACTCTGATAGTCTGGCAGTAAGACAATTTCGACTCTGGCTTTTGGCGTTTGGAGCTAGTCCTGGCGGTGGTGGCGTGTGCCTCCTGCGGTGATGCGACGTCCTGGCCAGTCAAGACTCGATTTGCTGTGTGAGCCCTGGTGGACCACAGTTGAGGCCGGAGGCAGCGGACAGCGCAGGGCCCATACACATGGCGTTGATAACCCAAGTCCATCTCCTCAGAGGCAATCCAATATCTCACCGGACAGGGTCCCTAACTTGAGCTGCACAGAGTTAGTGGCCCCGGATGCACTGCAGCCGCCACACCGCCATTGGACAGTGACTTGCGGTGCAGTGAGATGGGGCCACGCGAGCTGAGCGGGTCCTCATCGATGTCCATCGATGTGGGGGAGGGTTGTGGGGGCAGTGGAAGGTGTCCTCCAGGGCATGATGCAGAGGGCAGAAGCCATCCGGCAGCAGCAAAAGGAGGAGTGGAATGCGACTGCCACATGTGGCCACCAAGTCAGTATCACCGACATGATGATAACGACAATGTTCAACCAGAAAGTGTCCATGGATGTCAGGAACAGACTTAGTGGCACCGGAGTCGAAAGGGGATGCAGTCTGCGATGAGGCCTGTACAATTATATCAAATCTGCCATTGATGAATCAGGACTGAGTTCTGAAAGTGTGACCTACTCGTCCGCAGTGTAGGCCCGAGACAGCGGTCAGCGCGGGCCAACCGCTGTTCAGCGAGCTCCTCCTGGAACTCTAACACACGACGTAGAATTGGCATGTGGGGGTGACTTGTGGTTGACGGAGGTAGGAGCACCAGAGCTAAGCAGGTGTTCAGTCAGCGACTATGCCGTGTCCTGCCTGACATGGACTGGATTGGAGTGAGGCCTGCTGGGCCGCATTGTTGGCCGAAGGCGTAGTCATCAAGGGCCCACAGACACATGTGGTTGGGATGCTATGCACAGACTTGGTGGCACCACATCGAAGGGAGTATAGTGATTTAAACTCTGCATTAACGTGTGTACTCGGACATTGTATTATCAAGACTCAGTCCCTCATGTGTGACATACTCGACCGCAGTGTAGGCCGAAGGCAGCGGTCAGCAGGGGCCCACATGCACGTGTTGTCGGCTTGCGAAGCACAGAGTTAGTGACACCAGGGCAGTTGGTGGTGCTCGATCACCTCCGTAATGATGATCCTTTTTTCCTCTGGACTGAAACGCGTCTTCCTCTTACACATCTCCTTGCGTGTAATGATTTGAACTCTGCCATAAAAAATCAAGACTCAGTTCCAAATGTGTGACCTACTTGTCTGGTGTGTATGCTGGTGGAGAATATCAACGAGAAAGGAGGACTGCGGGCCTTGCTCGAGGACGCTGTGATGGTCTGAGCAGGCTGCCAAGGATGCGGGCCTCGGGTTTGGAGATTGCATGGGCACATGGTGGGCCCTCTTTGACACACGCCAGTGTCGGCAGGTGAGCAGAGAGGCCTGGGTGCGCAGGGGCGGGCAGGACGGGTTCGGGGACCAGCGGCCCGGGATACAGCAGGCGCACAGCATTGCAGGCAACTCCGCTCACGACGACGGCATGGGCCTCGTGGTGGGGTGAGAGGCGCTGCCCTGGTAGAGACGTTGGGCATTTCAGAGAAGAACCACGCCCAGAGCTACGTGCTTTTTATTCACACCCCTAAACTGGCCTGGCATACGCCGGACCAGCCCACTCTGCTCACGCTTACAGGGGGGGAGTAACAAGCTAGATTTTCGCGAGCCTCCCCACTGGCTGGGGTGACATGATTTCGTCCACTGTCCACTGCACTCCTTACACCAGTGGTGTATGTCGAACTGGATATGTGTGAGGTCTGCGTACTGCAGTCTGGCCATCACATCCAAGCCACACTTGGCATTCATGGGTAACTTGCCTACTTTGCACATGCCTGGTTCCCACCTCTCCCCACAATCCACTATTGTGTGGATGATGTGCCATGCCTCCGATGGCTCATGTACATGGCTGGCCCAGGTTACCACAGTATGTTGTGCATTCGTGTCTGGTGGGTGGGCATGTTGTTGGGCCTGTTGTATGTGAGTTTGGTACATGTGCATTCCCAGTGTTGTGAGTTGCATGATTGTGGAGCAGAGGTGTGTCGTGTGTTCATTTGGTACTTACCAACGTGCAGTGCATTTCCATGGGTGCCATCCTGGTAGCGCCGGTTGCTGATGGATTGTTGGAAGAAGTGGAATGATGCACACTTCCTGGGTAGTTGGCGATGACGTTGGTGGCAAATCCCCGGTGGTCCACTATTGCCTGCACATTGATGGAATGCGTGTGCTTTGCGTTGAGGTAATTTTGTGCAGTGTCACCAGGTGGCACAGGTAGGACATGTGTGCAGTCAATTGCCCACTAACATGTGCGGGAAGCCAGCTATGGTGTAGACGCCTTGCTTGGTCAACAGCTGTTCCTGCGCAGTGGGGGGGGATTGGTACTGTGGTACCAAGCTGATGATGTCATCCAGGACAGTTGTGATTAACTTGGATAGGGCTGGCTGTGAGACTCCTCCGACTCGGCTGGCAGTTGGTTGGGAGGTACCAGGGGCCAACAGGTGCAGCACAGCCAGCAGCTTTGTCTGAGGTGGGATGTTGGTTGTCCGCTGTGCTACCGCCGTCGGCCTGTGGGCAATGATGTTCAGGATGCAGTGGATGGTTGTCCTTTTGGGCCTGTAGTGGGCAATGACATTCTCTGGTGTTGGGTCTGTGAGGTTGGTGCGTTGTTGGATGGTCCGCTGTCTTTGTCTGCGCTGCCTCTGGGGTGGTCCGGGGCGGGGGGGCTGGCGGTCCTGGGGGTGGTGGCGGTGGGTGTTGTGGCCCTGTTGGGGCTTCGTGCTGCATGATCAGTGGCTCCATGGCATCTGTTGGTCTTCAGGTGTGGCTGTGGTCTGAGCTCCCTTGTCTGGTGCCGGTTGTCGGCCGACTTTACACCAGGTCAGAGCAGGTGTTAAAATCCTGGTGCTAACGCGCCTTATCGCCTGTTTTGGGATCTTATCGCCGATCTGGCTGGTCGTTGAGAATGTTGGGGAGTGCTGTTGTTGCGGCTTTTTGCTTGGGAACGCCTACTCTGAATCTCATTAGCGATAGTTGCCGGGGTCAACAGTGGCGATTTCTTTTGAGGATGCTATCGCTGAAAAACTGATGTTATCGGCTGTTTGCACCAGCTTGTGAATGGGGCGATAAATTTATCGAGACTTTGGCTGCGCTAAAGTGCCGATAGCTCAGTGATAGCTCCTTGAGAATATGCCCCTTAGTTTTATCCTCTACACAACATATACCAGTACTCAAGCAGTCAGAATATTGAATGCACAGTACCTGGAATTCAGTTTCGGTACTCAGTGCTGCTTTCCTCCACTCATTTGTCATATCCAGGGAGCTCGCACTACCACTCACTCACACTACCATGTCATGTGCACTAAGCTTCCAGTACCACTTACCAGCACTGCCACTTCATGTGCAGGAAACCCGCACTGCTACCCACTTGCACTACCACTTCATGTGGCAGAAGCTCACACTACCACTCACATGCACTGCCACTCCATGTATGGTAAGCTTGCAGTACCACTCACTCGCACTACCACTTCTTATTCAGGCAGCATGCACTGCCACCCATTTCATGTGCCAGAAGCTCCCACTACCACTTCATTTGTACTAAGCTTGTACTATCACTCACCTGCACTACCACTTCATGTGCAGGAAGCTCGCACCACTACTTCATATGCAGGAAGCTCACACTTCCACCCACTCGCACTATCACTTCATGTGTATAAGCTCATACTACCACTCACTCGCGCTACCACTTCTTGTATAGGAAGCTTCCCTTTCCACCCACTGACACAACTACTTCATGCACAGAAAGCCTGCACTACTACTTTATGTGTAGGAAGCTCGCAGTTCCATTCACTCGCACTACCACTTCATGTGTAGGAACTGCACAGGTCCACTCCTGCATCGGAGTGAGAGTTTGAACAACGGAAGAGCTAAGCTCTTGCGTTCTCAATATGGCACTTGTCAAAAATGCAAAATTCAAGCAAGCCCAATAATAATACAATAAAATATTTATATAAATAAAATGTATAATGATATTTCAGGAGCATGGTTTACTCTAGAAGTCCAGGATATTTCTCTGATCTTGAGATAGTCATTCGGTGGGAAGAGAAGGGTTACTAACAACAGGCCCATTGCAAGAGAAGGGAAAACAATGAATTTACGAGTAGCATCAATATAATCACAGCCTGAGGTGTGCATAAGTTCAGGGCCAGGACAAAATGTGTGAGCTAGCAGTCCAGAGGATTTACAAATGAAACTGAACATCCCTTAGGGCAGTAACTGCCACTGCCCCACCACTGGGGCAAGCGCCGTGAAATGAATCTGTTCAGAAGATATTTAATTTGCAGGCCGGAGGCAGAAGTATCTCAGCCATTCCATTTGCATTAACCAGGTTGGAGGAAGAGGAGTGCTCTGCTGGAAGGTACACTGCTGCTTGGCTCTGTGCAAAGTTTGTGTGTATGTGTGTGTGTGAGAGTGTGTGTGTGTGTGTGTGCCGGTCTGTGTGCGTGTGTGTGTGTGTGTGTGTGTGTGTGTGTATTTGCCTCTGTGTGTGTGCATGTGTGTGTGTTTGTGAGCATGTGTGTGTGTGTGTGTGAAAGATAGTTTTCTGAAGGTTTATTCACATGGCATTCACAATTCGAGACCAATGTTGAATATAAGCATGCTCTAGCCCTTCTAAACCTCTTGCAAAGCTTCCTACCATGATCTTCCATCACCAAAATCCACAGCGGTAAAGCCCAATTTGGCCTAGGCTTGCCAACAGGACAGCAAAAAGCCCTGTAAAAGATGAAATAAAAGAGCTGGCTCAGATGTGAGCTCAGTGGGTCTGACGACCTTGCCTTGATTATCTCTCATCGTGTTAACCCTTCCTCGAAACGAAGCCTTTTCTTCACCGCTGCAACCTGAAATGTCCCTACGACACCATGGAGCCCTCAATAGTGGTAGTTGTAGAATATGCTAATTTGTTGAAATCATAGCCCTAGAAAAGAGACTAACCCAAGTTTCTTTTCATATGTAGGTGTCCAGTCACATTTATTATAAGAAGACAACCAGGAGAAGCCTCTTACAGTCTGAGTTAGAGTTGGGCGGTATTAAAAAACGCCCTAATTTGCGAAGACAAATTACATCTTCAAACAGAGAAATTTTAGCAGTTCGGGAATTAATTGGCAGGATTAAGTGAGCCATAAGCATGGCGTTGCAGATTTAATCCATCTAGCAGACTCCCTACCACTGTAAAGTACTCTGAGGATTAACCACTGTCCCAAAGGATTTCTAATTACCGCTTGTTGGAAATGGCCCTTTTTGCAGGGTTATCCTCAAACCTTTTGCTTCTTCCTCCTATTTTCTCCTGACCTGTGTTTGTTGGCTATAGGACTCTGGGCACTTTACCACTGCTGATCAGTGCTAAAGTGCATATGTTCTCTGTGTAAACTGTGATTGGTTATCCATGATTGGCGTATTTGATTTACCAGTAGGTCCCTAGTAAAGTGCACTGAGTGTGTCAGGGCTGGTAAATCAAATGCTACTAGAGGGCCTGCAGCACTGATTGTGCCACTCACATGAGTAGCCCTGAAAAGATGTTTCAGGCCCGCCACTGCGGTGCCTACGCGCAGTTTGTTAACTGCCATGCCAACTTGGAAAGTGCACCCTTCTTGCCAGGCCCTAACCTTCCCTTTATTACACCCCTATGGTAGGCCCAAGGTACCCTTCTGGGCAGGGTGCAGTGTATGTGAAAGATAGGACATGTACTGGTGTGTGTAACATGTCCTGATAGTGAAATACTGCCAATTTCATTTTTCATTATTGAAAGGCTATCTTGCCCCATAGGACAGAATGTGAAATGCATTGTAACATTTTACAAGCATATCTTCCCATAGGGATAAGATAGAAAGATGGAGTTTGGTATCCCTGAACTCAGGATTTAATAACACATCTTTTAGTAAAGATGGTTTTTAAATTGTGTGTTTGAAAATACCACTTTTAGAAAGTGGCTATTTTCTTGTTTAACCATCTTGTGTGCCTCTGCCTGTTTGTGGATTGACTGTCTGGCTTTGGAGTGACAGGGTCTGGGGAGGTGCAGTGGCTCCAGGAGTCTGGATGAGTCAGCACTAGGCTGAATAGGCCTGATCTGCATTTGGAGTGGTGGGAGGAGTAGCACCTGTACCTAAATAGGACTGGGCCTGCCTTCCACAATGCTGGCTCCGCCCCCCTCCGCCTCCCTGTGATGTGTCTGGAGCCAAGGCTCACACTGACAATGGATGTTGCTGTGCACTTGCAGATAGCCCCCCAGAACTGGTTTGAACTGGCCTGAGAGCCCCCTGCACTCAGAAAACAAAGACATTTTGGGGTATAAGTATTAGACGTAAAACCCCAGAACTTTAGATCATTCCTGGAATTCAAGAGAAACCTTTGCCAAGAGCTGGGGAGATTAAGGAGAAGTACTGTCCTTGCTGTGTGCCTGGGGTTGGCCTACAGTTGCTGTTTCTGCCAAGGAAAGGCAAAGGACTTTGCTGTGTGCTGTTTACCCTGCTTGAAGGAGATCTCCAAGAGCCTGAAGTGAGCAGGCCTCCTGTTCTGAAGTCTCAGGGACACAAAGACCCCAGCTCCCCAGAACTCTGCTGCTGTGATTTCTGACCTGCCAAGAGGTGCCTGTGCCAGTTTTGGGCCTCTGGAGGTTGTTGCTGCTGTTTGGGAGCTGGAAGAAAGAAGAGACTCACAGAACTACAGAAATAGACGCATCGCTCTTCTTGCGGATGTTTTCCCAACACATCTCCACAGCGCGCTAAGATTTTCCATACATTATTGCGCTGCAGCGGAAACCGCAGCAGCGCCTGTCACCGCTGCAAGAATCGACGCATCGAGGGATCGCGGCTGAAGAGGATGACGCAGCGCCGCTCAACGCCGCCTGCATCGATCGCAGACGCATCCCGGATTTCCACACATCGTACCTGTGCGGCAAGTTCTTCTACAGCATCACCCACGAACCGGAACCATCATTAAGAATCGACACATGACTCCCCGTACAGAGCGGATTTGATGCAACCCTTCCTCTGCGTGCAGCGGGACTGTCACATCCCCTCCCCAAGGTCTCAGGAGTGTTGCATCTCTTTGTTTTCCAATGCTGCAGCTGTTTGGCTTGAGAACTTTAACAGAAACTACAGGTACTTTGGTGAAAAGTCACGCATCCATGGTGTTCTATGGTACAAGTTCTTGAAACCTTTTCAAAGTCATATTTTAAACTGTGTATGTTGGAATGTTGTCGTTTTGGTCTTGTTTAGTTTAGATAAAGATATTTTATTTTCTAAACTGGTGTGGTGTCTATTTGTGATGTTTTCACTGTGTTAATGTGAGTGTCGGTACAAATATTTTACACATTGCCTTTGGGATAAGCCTGTCTGCTCATGCCAAGCTACCTAGGGGGTGAGTAGGGTTATCTAAAGTGTGTTATGCCCCTTACCCTGACTACAGGCAAGGGACAAAATTAGGACAAAGGTACCTACCTCTGCCAACTAAAGACCCCTATTTTTAACACCGTCCAACTTAAAATATGCCCACTCCTAATATTTTTATCAATTCATCTGTCACCTGTAGATTTGTAATGATGTTCATAGAAACCCATATTAACCCCATCTCCCATTGACATGTTTTGGAAACATCTAAACGCATTTTCTCAACTCTCCATTACTGTTTCCCTAAAATCTTTTGTCCTTAGCTGTTAATACGTTTCTTTTATTTTTCCGAACATTTTGTTTAAATCTTATATTCTTTTACTGTATCATTTTTTGTGCTGTTTCACTCATACCTCTAGCACTTCATGTGGGTGAGTTTTCACCCTCTGCCTACAGCAATTAAATGCTTTCATTCTGGAGGTTTTTGAAAGAGGATTGCCTGAGCCATGCTTCTCTTCGACCACCGTGAAGCCTCTGTCAGCCAGGATTAGTTTTAAAACTGAAAGGCAACCTAAGACTGTTGTTTTGCTCTGGCTAATCAGCACGTGAGGTAGGATCTTCAAGTTATCCCATTCTTGAATCTTCAATCTGTCCCATTCATGAACCTTCAAGTTATACTATTCTTGGATCTTCAATTTGTCCCATTCTTGAATCTTCAATCTGTCCCATTCATGAACCTTCAAGTTATACCATTCTTGAATCTTCAATCTGTCCCATACTTGAATCTTCAAGTTCAGTAGCAGCTGCTCCTGGAAAGAGGTGGTGGGACGGGGGACAATGGAGGGGGAGGAATGTAATAAAAAAAAGGTCTTACCTTTAACGGCTGACCGCTGCCTCTCCTTCGTCCTCCATCTCATCCTCTTCATCTGCCTGTCCCGGCCGGCAGCAGCAGGAAGCACCCGGGCAGACAGGCTCCCCTGAAACAATCAGAACACTGCAGTGCAATGTTGTGATGGCGCTCAGACTGAAACAGGGAGCCTGTGCATGTTACTGACCAGGCTGTGTAATGCAGCCTGGTAGGTGTGCATGAACTGTTGGGTCGGCCCAAGACGGACGGCCAAGCAGTTCATGCACACTTAGGGAGTGGACTCCTCTCCTACCCTGCTCTGCCAGCCCCGCCATGCCCCACCACTGTAATAGGGAAAATAAAATGATAATAACGATACATTATTATCATTTTATTTTTCCTTTTGAGCAGTGGGGCGACGCTCCTCCGCCTTAGCGGAGGAGCCACCACTGTTCAAGTTGTCCCATTCTTGAATCTTCAATCTGGCCCATTCTTGAATCTTCATTTATTCCATTCTTGAAAGAGTCCCCCATCTGGAACAAGATTAATAACATAACAAAAAATGGCATAAGAACTTTTATCTGTTTTAATTAGCACCCACTTATTAACTATGGTGCTGCAGTGGTCTATCAGGGGTGGATCACATACCCAGTGCAGTAGAAACCTGTCTATCTTTGTCCCCAAATCACCCCCCTGCTAAGCAACTAAATTAGGGCCACACATTTCCCCTTATCCCTGAGAGTATTCATTCTTTTATTCCTCTCCAGAATGCAATATCAGGCTCTCCCCTCGAAATTGCTGGAATATTAAAAATTACCTGCCCTTCCAATTTACCTCATACCTTTGAACGTTCCCAATAAATGTGGATTACAATTCCAGAGAAACCAAACATTAACTGGTCACTTGTTCCCATTTGGAAATTGCACTTATAAAATTCAATGAGGTAACTCCAATGTTATCTTATGGGAGAGGTAGACCTTGCAGCAGAGAAAAACGAATTTAAGAGTTTTTCACTACCAAGACATATAAAACTTAAAAATTGCATGTCTTACTTTTTGTACACTGCACCCTGCACTCTTTCCAGGGCATGCCCTAAGGGTGACTTATATGCATTAAAAAGGAAGGTTTGGGCCTGGAAATCTTTTTATTTTGCTAGGTAGAAATGGCAGTTTAAGACTGCACACACAGGCTGCAACGGCTGGCCTGAGACATGTTTAAAGTATTACTGAAGTGAGTGGCACAATCAGTGCTGCAGGTCCACTAGTAGCATTTAATTTACCAACTCTGGGCACAGGTAGTGCCATTTTACTAGGGACTTACCGGTAAATTAAATATGCCAATTGGGCATAAGCCAAAATTGCCATGTTTTAAGCAGATAGAAAAAGCACTTGATAATTATTTAGCATTCAGAAAGGTCATTAAGACTTATCTTTTCTCTGCATCTTAGTCCTTGCCTGCTTCTTTTGCTCTGTCAGTCTTTCCTGCAATAGTGCCGGGACGCCCCTTCGCTGGGGCAGCTATCGCGCTTTATAAGACACAATAACGTAACATAACACTTTAGCAGTAGTTAGCAGTGCTAAAGTGCGCATAGTCCTAGAACCAGCAAAACTCGAAGTCAGCCAACAGGAGATCTGGATTCAAAAAGTTAGGGTATAAACCGTGCCAAGGATGTCAGTTGTAACAAGGTTTATCTTTAGAGTGATAGGATCACATGTCTATCTATGATCACTTAGTCACCTGAAAAATGGCTCATTCTTTATCAGAAATGGGGTCACATGGTGAAATATGGTGCCTGGGTATGGTCTGCAATGGGGTCAAGTGTAGTGTGAGCCCGGTGCTGGCACGGCTTAGGGGAAAGAGCATAGAATCTCCTCCCACAGCATGGTACCCAGTCTTCCATTCTAGCCAGGATGTAAGAGAGTAGGCTAGCCAGCATCAGGGATTGAGAAGGCCAGCCGCGGCCCGTGGAGGGAGTTCCGTGGGGCGGTAAGGCGGGGCGGGGGGGCGTGCTACGAAATTCGTTTTATTTATTTAATTGTTTACTTACCTGCAATTATCCATATTCCAGTTTTTAGAACCCCCCACCCTGCCCCTCCCCCGCCCCGCCTTACCGCCCCACGGAACTCCCTCCACGGGCCGCGGCTGGCGAAGGCCCTAAAGAACAGGGTTCACTCCCCCCATTTCACTGAACTGACGCATGGTGGCCTCAAGGGTCTCTCAACATGGCGATGTTTGCACTCACTGCGGTGGGAGTTACTGCATGGTGGCACACTTCCATGGCAGTGTTTTACTTCCATCTGTCATTGTGAAGTGGAGACAGCAGAAAAGCTCACATCCCTTGATCTTCCCCTGAACCCACTGACGGGCAGGTGAAGAACAAGCAATGGGAGACCGCTACCTGTGTCCCATCCTTCGCCCCTCAGCCGCCACCTAGCTGGTTGTAGATGGCTATGTCGGAACAAGAGGTGGCAAGCACCTAAGTAAGCTTGGCTCCTTGTAGCCTCGTCTGATCTGCTTTCTTTCTATTCATGATGCTGCTTTTGCACTTGAGACCACATGTCGCTAGAGCGGGGGTCTTCAAACTGGGGGCGGGCCCCATCAGGGGGGGCCTCAAGTGATCCCAGGGGGGGCGCCAGGCTCTGGCCAAAAGAAGCATTATGCTGATAACGGTGCTTTGTTTTAAGCTGAAAAAAATGAGCGGCAGTAAGCCGCTTTGTAATGGGCCATCTATCACATGTTTATATCCTAGCTGGGAGTATGTGTCAAAAGGGAAGGGACTCCCAAAATTATTCGACCCCCTTCCCCTCCTCTAATAATCCCACTGTGGATACTTGTGCATGTTAGTAAGGCCTTCTTGACCAGAATAGTATGTTTGGCAATCATGTATTTGATTGCATTTTTAAAACTGTTAACAGAACTTAACTGCAATGTTTAAACAAGTCTAGACATATTTAAACACAGCCAATTTAATAGAATAATTGTGAAAAATTCTTTTTTTTCTCTGGGAGGGGGGCTCTGCATTAAAATGTTTGAGGACCACTGCACTAGAGTGACATCAAGGTGGCAGGGAGCAAGTCAGGCATAGAGATGCCTTCATGTGTTTGCATCATCTGTGCAGGCCCCTGCTGCAGTGTTGTTGATAGCTTTCCGGCCCCCGGGCAAAAAATGTTTTGGGGGACCCCGGTTTGGCACAACTCTTAATTTTATTATCCATTTTCTGCTGATTTAAGTCCCATGACGGCAAACTAAATTGAATCATACCTTAAAGGTTGGGATTATCTAAATAAAGAAAACGTACACTTTCCCAGGGGCGCTTTGGAAGGCGGGGGCCCTGGGAAATCGCCCACTTTCCCCAGTGCATTAAAACGTCTCTTCGACCATGCAGGTCCCATTTTTTTAAAAAAAATAGTCGGGCCTGCACGTTTTCGTTGGTTTGCAGATTGCATTTTCATTGTGATCTAAAAGATCCCTCCGAATAAAAGATATTTCCAAAGTGTTGTAAAACAAACCCTACAAAGCGAGCTACCACACGCTCAGCTTCATTGGAAGTCAAGTAGCTGCTGGTACTAATTGCCTCTTAGGGGACGCAGGGGCTGACGTCATGGGCCAGGTCCTGCTTTGTTTTGAGAATCAAGGCTCTCTTACAGAGATGTTTCAGCACAAATATGGAATTTCAAGTTCCCACCATCCCTCGCTCGATCCCCCTGCTCGCTTCAATAAATACACCGTGCAGAAATGGAACATTTTTCTTCAGGCATAAAAGACTAAAAACACATTTGATTAATAAACTGGTGTTTGGCAGGCGCTGTGTTGTGACAGTATGGAGCCATTTATTTCAGCTTTACACATGGGCGTTTTGATCGAAGACGCCGAGCCAAAAATGAAAATGGTATTTCATGCCATGAGCAGATGTGAATCATGAGCAGTGGAAAGGGGAAGGCAGTGGGGTCTCTGTGAGCGTGGACTGCTCAGGACTGTGGGAGAAAAAACTGCCCAGCCCCCTCCACTGCTGGGTAAAGGGGGCAGAAGGGGCCGGGCGAATGCAATTCACCCTAAAGCGAGCAGGGGGGCGGAATGTTGGAAAACTCCGCTATTTCCAGCTGTCCCTGGGGATCTCTCGGCATCTTTTGCTCCAGTGGGCCTAAGTTACTAAGGGCCATACTTATGGAAACATGGCACAGGGCAACGCAGCATGTAACCTTGCTGCGCTGCCCTGTGTCACAGTGAAAGGGCAGGAACGCGCTGTATCTATGGCATAAGCTGCATGCTTGTCCTTTCCCCCTGTGCTGGCACCCCTTTTTGAGTAGAGGTTGAGTGAAATGGTACAGATTTAATGGGGGCACAGATTTGTTTGAATTAAAGGATGTGTTATTTATTTTTTGCTATACACTTTCATAGCATGCAGTTGATACGTATTTTTAAATCACCATAGATACCCCTGACGAAGGTCCAGGTGGACCGAAATGCATTGGGTGGATTTTAATGTGACGGAGGAACTAAGTTTCAATATGTGCCTACGAATAGGCCCGGATGGGCAATTCTGGAGCAGTAAAAGGCACAAAATAATGGAACTATGTACCTTTGACGTGATGGAAAAGGATTGGTATACTTTTTTAATAAAGTGGATGAACTGCAAATTATTACTGATTACGTGGATTACTTCAACACAAATGTGAATGAAGCTGTGCAACTCTTTTGACTCGCAAACCGCTTGTCATATTCTCATGTTGTTTTCTTCCAATGCGCACTTGGGACGGAGCGCATTCAGAGTGCATTCACGCTAAAAAAGATAAACATGGATTAAAAGGATTGAATTTCAAGGAAAGGTGGGCTTCAGGCCTATTGCAGGGCACCCCTTCGGCAGCATGGTGCAAGGGTGCCTGTGTTGTCGGCAGGATTGTTTTTGTGCAGGAACGGCTGGGAGGCTTTTTCTTCTTTCAATGTGTGCTGCAGAAATAACTTTATTTCTCCTCGTTTTTCTTGTGTGCACTGCATAATGCAGCACACAGAGAAAGAGGAAAAACCTAGGAGAAATAAAGTTATTTCTCTTCTTTGCGCCTCCTTTGTAAAGGCGTAAGGTTTTGGCACAATCCCAGGATTACATGGTCTTGTAAATCCGGGGATTGCTATAGCTGGGCAGCAAAGCTGCTATTCGTTTAGATTTTTCTAACAAAATGTGACATTTTTTCAGTAGCAAAAATAACTTATAAATAAAATAAAACATTTTTTTTTAATTTGACGTGTTTATTTAGACCTTTTATTATCAATATTTATACAAATCATTTTTGGGAATGCAGAATTATTATGTATGTTACAGGTAAAAGTAGGGCCCAGAAAAAATGTGTACATTTAAGTGACACTCAAACTATAAGCATTGTGAAAGCTAATACGTTTCTCCATTTTAGATCAATTGGCTTTGCCCATGTTGTTTTCCCATGCTGCACAGCATTAGCAAAAAAAAAAAAAAGTGAAAAGAAAAGTGTGGCGATAATGATGATGTGGGTGTGCGTATGTGCAAGTATGTGACACGATGCTGCTGGCGGGCATGTCTTTCTGTATGAGCACACATTCATGATGCCATATTTGGATACATGCGTCACTGCCGATGCGCGCATAGAGAACATGGGTATCATTTTATTAATTATTATATGTACTGTTCAAAGAAGGCGAAAGCAGCTTGGAAAGCAAAAATAAAAATAAATCATTTTTTCTTGTGCAAAGGGTCTTTTTGAAAACTGAGTGGCCTGGCACCAAATGGCAGCTGCCATGCCCTTGAAAAGATTTGAACAAAAGTCAACAAAAAACATTACATTGGGAGAGTAGTAAAAGAAAGTTGTTGGAGGAGCAACAGAAGCCACTTTGAGCAGAGTGTCACATATCGAGTGTGAGTCTTGCTTGCTGGAGCACGTCACTCACTGAGTGTGAGTGTTATGTCTTGGCGCTAAGTCGCGATCAGTGAATGCTAGTGTCTTTGTTCCATATAGAGCCTTCAAAGAGTCACACACTCAGACATTTGATCCAAAGCCCATTAAATCTTGAGATGGGCAAGGGAGATGGGAAGGAAAAAAACTCAGATGGGCGAATCATTGGAGACCCTGAGAGTAAAGAGAGGCGGGAGCAATTTAGAGTGTGAGGAGGGTGGGCAAATGGGTCTTTGGGGGGGAGGAGCACATGAGAGAGAGAGCAAGAAAACACATGCACTTTCATGGAGTGCTTAACGAAAAAGAAAAACAAAAATTCCCTGACTGTGAGCAGTGGAATCATACAAGGCATCCAATCAAAAGGATGGTAAATAGGCTGTGCTCCACGGGAGGGTCAAGCACTAAAGGAGAAGGAAAGCCATTAAAAAGCAAGCAAATGAGAGTGACAAAAAAGCCAACCAATGGTAAGCAGTGGACTTGCTGTAAGTTTTCGTATGGACCACAAGAGGTATTTCAACAACAGGAGAGACATAAAAAGGAGCATTTATTATTTCCAATGTCAGATTATGAGTCACAGTGACACTTTATAGGGTATTTGAAGGGTGAAAATATAATTTACAACTGTGGTACTTCTAACTGTTGGATATATTGTCTGCATTCACAAGCGGCGTTGAGATGGGATTTGTTAAAATGAATATTCCATGTGAGGTTTAATTGTCAATGTTGTGAGCAGACACAAAGTTCTCTTTTTTGGTGTATTTACAAACATTATCTTTCTTCCAGAATACCTTTTCCCACACTACTTGTACTTCTAAACATACAATTTACCTAGTAGGTGTAAATGATTACATTATTTTTGAGTGCCCTAAACAGCAGTGCTGCTCACTTCTTTCACTTCTCTCCTTGTGTTGCATTCCATGGAAACTTTATTTCCTAATTTACTGTCTAAAATTAAAAAGAATAATAAAGCATAGGAAAACAAAAAGGATGGTGTGTCAGCACACATGTACACCTATGGGCAGCCATCTTGCAATAATACTTTTTCATTTTGACAACAATCATTCAAAGATGGCCCATGGATGTGCGGACCACCGTCGGGCAACTTGAAAAAGTTTTTTTGTCACAAAGTGAAAGTAAAAGCATCGAAGATGGCTGCCCGTGGAAGCATGTGTGTGCATACTGATGCAATGACAGCCATCTTGTTTTCTTTTCGTACTTTGCATGACTATATAACAGACAGACACAACGCCAGTACTTCCAAGGCTGATTATTATGGGAAAGATCAATTGGCTTTTGCAATGCTTCGAGTTATTAAGCTTTGCAATTTCCAAGTGCCACCATGGGCATAGTTCTCAGTAGTGCAGAAGGTGCAGTAGCTCCAGAGACCAGGGTGTGTATGGGCGCTTTACACCAAATATGGCTGCATTTTGCAATCAAACTGGGGTTATCGGTGTGGAAGTGAGCCTTTTCATGGGCCCACCAGTGCGAGGGTTTGCCCTTCTTTGTCCTTTAGTCCTTAGACCAACAAAATAGAGATTGGCACGGAAGCTGTAATATCAAAACAATAGTTTATTATCACTCATGAGTGGGACTACATCGATACAGAACCCTCAGGCAATGTATGAGACAGTATAAGGAGTACAGAAACCAGGGGTCTTTTATATGCATTAGTTGCATTGTCAGCACGAGACCAAGGGGAGGTACTGGCACATACAAGAATAGTTATTGACTAACATGGGCATACAAACATGTCTTGGTCAGCAAAGTGGGAGGGGAGACACTTCTGTTTGCATCAGTTAGAACAGCCTGACATTTTCAAACTAGGACTGGTGCATTCTGCCAGCTACAGGCCTTTCTGAGCATGCGCAAGGCTCTGGCTCAGCACTGAAGAAGTTAATTATAGTTGATGACTCAAGCGAAGTACAAGGGCAGGCAACAGTGAAAACTGAAGAAGCACATGGCTAACAAATGGCTAACTAAAATGGCTGCCACAACCAAAATGGCTTCAGATCATGCTAACAGAGATTTCTGTCGGTTTCCACATCGGGTTCTTTTTAATTTTTTATTGCATTGGGACCCATGACATTACTGCAGGGCACAAAGTGTTTTGAGTGGAGGTTGCCTTCTCAAACTTACATCTCTAAGCCCACAGTGCCGCTGTGCATAAGTATAAGGAGAGGATATAACCTAACGGCTAGAGTGGTCGACCTCAAAGCTGGGGAACCGGGTTCGAGTCGGAAACTACGCTCAACCTCCTGTGATTTTGGGCAAATCACTTAATCTCCCCGTGCCTAACAAAAATAAATGTGTCCGTCTGTAACTAAACTGGTGCTCATGTAAAGCTCTCTGAATCCCAATGTCTCGGTTCTAGTTCGCACTATATAAAACTCTTTAAAAAAAACTGCGTAGAAGGGAGTAGAGAAGCATTTCTTTTTTTTTTTAACAAAATTTTATATACCGCGAACTTGACCCGAAGGTATCGGGTATTAGAGCGCTTTATATAGCACCAGTTACATTACACAAGGACACATTCATTTTTGTTAGGCACGGGGAGGTTAAGTGACTTGCCCAGAATCACAGGATGTTCAGTGTCATTGCCGAGACTCAAACCCAGTTCCCCAGATTTGAGTTCGACCGCCCTAGCCGTTAGGCCAACTCCTCTCACTGAAAGGGCCCCCTCGTCATCCTCGCTGAAGGAGAGGGGGTGGGGGATCGGTGGGGCATTGATGGCAAAGTTTGCCCATCCATCTACATACAGAAATTGACTTGAGAAGTATCGTTCTTTAGTGGGGGGTAGGTGGGCAGTGAAGGGGGGGGGTCATTTCAGGAAGATGATCTGAGTAACATACACCATATCCCCAGGGCTGAAGAAGGCCTCATTGAAAAGATCATCGACTGCAAACATATGAAGGGAGATGAAATTCTAGCACGTGAAGCAAGCTGGGAGAGCAGAAATTCTTCAAAGTGGGTAAGACCTCCCGCTGTGCGCCCCTCATCCCTGCAACCTGCGAGCTCTGAAGAACCTCTGGTCTTCATTCCCAAAGGCTGTCAGTCTGACATCTTCTGTGAGCTCTACACTCATCCTTGAAAATATTCATTAAAAAAGATTTGTCAGAATTTCAGGATTCCTGCGCCAGGGGCTGGAGTTGATGCAGGGCTGAGACTGGTCTGGCGATCACATGCAGACGAGCGAGGGTGCATTAGGCTGGATTTCAGAGGCAGGAAGCTCCTGGTGGTCTGGCCGTGGGATACACTTCTCAAGCGCTGATTCTTTCTATAAAGTAAGCACATGCAAAGCTGAGGCTACACGTGGCCTCGTCCTCAGGCGCTGCATGTGGTGTGAGGCTAAGGGGCGGATTTATCGAAAGAGAGGCTTTGGCTGACTGACAGCTCTCAGATCTGGCGAGCACTGTGTAAGCCGCACCCTGGTATAAAAATGAAGTTGACCAGTTACGAATGGTTTCAATTGGAACTTTTGCCGGCATAGGTCTTTGGGTATGTTATGTTATCAGAACTTGTATAGAGCTTTTTTGCCAACTGTATGACCCTGTGCGTCCTTTTTTGTACGGTTCTGGGCGCCTTATTGCTTTTGAAACACTCATTTTATTTTTTTTTATTTTTTATAAAGCTAATTATTGTTACTGTTTACAGTTACATTTATCACACCAGCTTTTTTGGTTTTTTCCCACAGGACCTATTTGCCATATGTATCTAAATTAGTAATTGTGGTTTCCAAATAGCTACTTTTACGGAATCACAATTTGGAACTCGCAATTCCTAATGTATGAAAGTTTGGATTTTAAATTTAGCGATTCCTAGTGGGTTACAAATTGACCTACCTCATTAAGATTATGGGGCATATCAGCAACAACCAGCTATAATTATCGCTAAGCGCACTTAGCACTCGGATAATTATCGCCGGCTAGCGTGGATTTTCATCGCTGAGATAGCGTGCTATTAGCAACGCTTATCTCAAAAGCGATAAAAATCCTAGCGCTAACTGCCAAACGTGAGATTATCGCTGGAAACCCAGCGATAATCCCATGAAGTTTGGCGATAGCTTGCTGATAAGGCCTCACATACTTAGCCATGATATCCACCTTCCATAGGATATCATGGCTAAGTCAGTTTCAAAGCAGGCGTAAGGAAAGCAGCGATAACAGAGGTTATCGCTACTTTTCTTGTCGCTATGCTGCTTTGCGTGAGGCTTGATAACAGGAGAAATGTTGCTTAGCGACATTTCTCCCGTTATCCTGGGAAGGAACGCCCACTTTGCATCTCAATAGAGATGCCAAGATGGGCGTTAGGAATGCAGGCACTAAGGCAAGGTTTCATGCGATAGCGTGACCTTGCTAATATAGCGATAAAATTATCGCCGCTTTTCGGACACCGCCTTGTAGATATGCCCCTATGTTTTTGCAATCACTCCCACATGAAACAGACAATGCACATTTTGCTCCTTCATCACGGTCAAATACTTTATTCCGCCCTTGTGTGCCTTAAAAACCAAAAATAGTTATTTCATATGTCACATTAAAATAGTTATTATAAGATCAGAGAAATAAATGAATATACATAAAAACACAATTTCTCCCAGTCACAGGTTTTAACCCACATAAAAAGTATGAGTGCTGAAACTGCATAGTGTGCAAAATATCCGCCTTCTCACTATGACTGAGCGATGAATGTAGCTGACCACTAGTGCCCAAGTGTGGACGGTGTGTAGTGACCATACAGCTTCTTTGCAATTCCTAGTGTTTGCCTCCTGCATAATTGGTAAAAAAATGCTGGGGCATATCAACAACAACCGGCGATAATTATCGCTGAGCGCACTTAGCGCTCGGATAATTATCGCCGGCTAGCGCCGATTTTTATCGCTGAGATAGCGTGCTATTAGCAACGCTTATCTCATCAGCGATAAAAATCCTGGCGCTAACTGGCTAATTTGAGATTATCGCTGGAAACCCAGCGATAATCTCACGTTAGCTTGTTGATAGGGACTCACAAACTTAGCCATGATATCCTCCTTCCATAGGATATCATGGCTAAGTCAGTCCTGAAGCAGGTGTTAGGAAAGTAGCGATAACAGAGGTTATCGCTACTTTTCCTGACGCTATGCTTCATAGCGTTAGGCTTGCTGATAGGAGAAATGTCGCTTAGCGACATTTCTCCTGTCATGCCAGGTCAGGGACGCCCACTTTGCATCTCATTAGAGATGCAAAGCTGGGCGTTAGAAATCCTGACGCCAAAGCAAGGTTTCACGCGTTAGCGTGGCCTTGCTGATTAGGCGATAAAATTGTCGCCGCTTTTCGGCCGAAAACGGCTGCAAAAGCGGCGATAATTTTTTATCGCCAGCATGTTGATATGCCCCGCTGTTTCTTATAGAGGAGTAGAATTTGCAGAAGAACATACAGTGCAGCATGGTTTATGGGGAGCGATGACCATGAGGGCAGACATCTATGTTGCTCGTATTCACAACTGGCTTAGAGTAGGGAACCATTAAGAGGATTGCATTCAGCCTCGACCTAGTTAACAAATATCTGTGATAGCTCTTTGTTACCCAGATAAGGCACGGTTCCAAATTTTAAGTGTCTATGATCTGAGACTGCACACTTTGGGGCATATTTACAAGCTCCTATCGCCCCTACGTCACTTTCAGTGACGTTGTGATGGCGATCGGGGCTTCACTTTATTTACAAGGGAATGTTAAGCCACTTGACGTGGTTTATCCCTGCCTTGTAAATAAGGCACACTTTCACGCTGTACTTAATGTGAAAGAGATGGGCAATGGGTGTTGCGTTGGGCATTCCACTGCAACACCCACTGATTTTGAAGCTGCCCCCTATTTACAAGCGTGGCGTAAATAAGAGGCAGCGCCAAAATTAAGACCAGGGAAAAGAGGTGAAACGAGGAGAAATGCTTTATTTCTCCTCGTTTTTGCTGTTTCCATGTGTACTGCGGTAGATTTACTGTGTGGCTGATCATTTTTATGTAGGCAACCCATGGGATCTTTCTTGCATTATTAAGCATCATCAAGCTTTAAACAGTCTAAAAAAAGCATTCAATTAAAAATGATTTCTCCATATAGAGAACCAAAGAAGGTGTGGTTGCAATCTAAAGTAATCAGACACATTATTGAATCTTAAATCAGCATGAGATGTCTGTGGAGAGCTGCCTTGTGGGACTGCCAAGAGTTGCCTCAAAAAGCCATTTTCTATCTTTTCAGTGGTGGAATAATCTTGAATTCCTTACACCCCTACACCATAGAGAGCAGTCGGTAGGCCTTTTACTTTGTACACCTCCACCAGTTCTTTAAGGGGCTTTGTGCCTAATTTTGAGGCAAACTGTGTAAGTGCTTTAACACTTCTCACAAACTTTGATTTGATTTAAATGTGTAAAGTGCACTGTTTAGGCCTGCTCCTCTAGAAATTGAAAAGGAATATAGAGAAAAGCTAACTTTTTAGACCAGTGCAGCGAAAAGCCAAGATGTTTGGATGCTTTCTAGAGATCATAAGCTTTGATTGTTACCTTAAATGCAGTGGCAATTGGTTCCAGAGAATTTCTGTAGGATGCAGAAAGCTTCTGCCTCCCCAAGTGGCATTACAAGTCTTATAGAATACCATGGTCTTAGCAAAGGTAGATCACAGACATCTCCTAGGGGTGCACCATGACATCTTTTCCCTCAGATAACCAGTGCCTGTTCCATGCAGGGCCATGTGTGCCATACAGAGTGCTTTAAAAGCAACTCTGCTCTTGATCGGTATCCAGTGTAGCACCTTGAGCCCTTTTCAAGAGGCGAGTAGCAGCATTTTTCAGTATTTGAAATTTTATTATCATCCTTTATTGCCTGTCCAGATAAATGGCATTGCAATAGTCTAACCGTGAAAGTAGGGTTGTCTCAACTTGGTTGTTACAACACGTTCTGCTTAACTAGGTGCCCCTCCAGACCATTAATATAAAGCATGACCATGATATGTGCCAGCACACAGCCCTGCTGAGTGCCCCCATCTATGTTAAACAGTCATGTTGTCTCCCCATTTATATATTTAGTTATTGACATACTCAAAGGCTGAGCTAAGGATCATGAAGGACACATCATTTCTTCCCTCCTTTGCTGTTAAGTATTTATTAATAATGTGGTAAAGATTAAGGCAGTGTGCTACAGTTCCAATCCAGGGCAAAAACCAAACTGCAGGTCTGAAATAATATTATTATCTTACGCCCATGCTTCATGCTGCTCTAGCAAAATTCTTCCAATTACTTTTCCAGTTGAATTAATGGGAGATATTGGGCGATAGCACCTTGAAGCGCCTTTACTTCCCTTTTTAAAACTGGGGGCAATCGTGACATGTGATCATGATTTTGGGAGGTCAGTCTAGCTGGACACATTTAAAATGTTGGTCAGCAATGGTGCCCAGAGAGTTATGTTTTCCTCCAATAGATCTGCAGGGACTCCATCAGGTCCCGGGGCTTTGTTTGTTGGGCATTTCTTTAGAACATCCACTACCTCATATAATGTGAGACCCAGACCCTCATGTACTCCTGTATCTTTATTACCTCTAACCATAATCTGTGAGTCTGTGTATCATTCAATCAACTAGGATTTGTATTGCGTGGCTAATCACTCGTAAGGGTATCCTGGTGCTGAGAGTGTTGCTGCAGGGGGGGTCAGTTTAACAGCCAGGTCTTGGGTGCTTTTCTGAATTCCAGCAGAGAGGGTGAGGTCCGTAGGTGAAGTGGGAGGTCATTCCAGGACTTTGCAGCAGGGTAGGAGAAGGAGCCTCCTCCCCTGTTGCTGCTGTGGACGCAGTGGGTGTGTGTTGGGACACTATAAACCTGAGTGAAATTATCAAACCAAGTCTCAAGCTGCATCACCACATTCAAACTGAATTCTGGACGCCCACTAAAAGATGGTCAGTTTACCACCTTCCAAAATGCTCGAGATTCTTTAATTGAGCTGGCAGCTAGTAAAGCTTTATATACCTTATTTCTAATTTCCTTTTTCCTGATGTCTAAGGGCCTCTTTTGGGATATCCAGCAGTAACAAACTTGGGGACTTATTCACAAATGTAAACTTACACTTTTGGTGTGAGTTTACTCATTTATTTTGCTTTTCACAAACTATGAGTGCAGTTTTACATGTAGTATTTTTACGACTGCAAAGACTGTTGAATCTTTTAATGTGCTGAGTTCTCCTCTGTCATAAAGATACTGCACGCAAAACTATATTCAATTGGTCCAATTTACAAAGGTAAACTTAGACGTTTGGCCTAAACTTAGACCAAACGTCTAAGTTTATGACTTTGGGAATTCACAAAGGGCTTTTACGAGTGCTATCTTTAAGACGTGCAAAAAAGTAGTAAACTTACACCAAAAGTGTAAGTTTTCCTTTGTGAATAAGGCCCTTTTTCTTTGTTTCTAGGTGTAACTCTTAGGGTCTTTATGAGGTCATTAGGACAATTAGACCAGTTGGAATTGAACCATCTATGCACTCTTGCCTTGCTTCTACATATGGGGTCAAACTGCAGCTCCTTAGCAATCAATCAATCAATCAATCAATCAGGGGTTTATAAAGCTCGCTACTCACCCGCGAGGGTCTCAAGGTGCTGGGGGGAGACGGGGGTGTGTCCAGCTCCGGCTAAGTCGAAAAGCAAGGTCTTGAGGTTCTTCCTGAAGGTGTGCAGGGTCGGGGAGCGTCTGATGTTGACTGGGAGCTCGTTCTAGGTCTTGGCTGCCTATGTAGGAGAAGGCTCTTCCACTTGCTCTGCTTCTGCGGATGCGGGGGTCTCTGCCAGGGCGAGGTTGGCGGAGCGGAGGTTCCTTTTGGGTAAGTGGAAGGAGACTCTCTCGTTGAGGTATTTGGGTCCGATGTTGTGGAGGGACTTGTAGGCATTGGTGAGAAGTTTGAAGGTTACTCTCTTCCCGACAGGGAGCCAGTGGAGGTCTCGTAGGTGTTGGGTCATGTGTTCGTGCCGTGGGGTCCCGAGGACGAGTCTGGCTGCGGTGTTCTGGATGGTAGATTCACATACTTAAATGTCGACAGCCAGAGCATCCTCATCTAGACAGGTAAAGCGTTCAGCTTTATTCAGTGAAATAATATTATGCAGTAGCTTAGGTTTGTCCACACAATCCCATCTTTGTAAAACTGCCTTATTGTTTGTACCAATTATCGTGACAGTATTGTGTTCCACCTCTATCATGGATGTACAAGTAATACAGGGGATGGAGAGCAGGTCATTTCAGAACAGTATGAAATCAATGAAACTGTTACGACCCTTTCTCGTGTATGTAGGTGTCAAAACTGGTGCCACTGTAAATGAGTCAAGGGCAAGATCTAAACATATATTTAAAGAGTGGTTGGTTAAGTACCTCCGCATATGGAATGTGAGCGAAACGCATGCGCGATTCCCCTCTGTGATTCGTTAGGCCACACGCAATATTACCGAATTGTTCAAGAGTCGGGCATTGAAATCTCCCATCCACGATAAATATCAAGAACATTTACATTTCACACTGAAGCCCTGAGTTTCCCTACACAGTGGATTTGAAATGTCCAAATTAGTGACATTAAAATTGCTGTTATAAAATTTAATTAGTAGAAGTTTTTTGGCACTATGCTCAATCCAAAAAAGAGGTAAATAAGATGATGCTAAATTTGGACTGATAATTCATCCTCAGGAAAGAGAGGGACTCCAGGGTAATAAATCCCCCTTTGGCAGTACCAGATGTAGCGGGGTGCAGGGCTGAAGAATGTAGTGTGACCCTGCGCGTAGTACAGCTGTAATGCCAGTGGCGGCTCCTCCGCTATAATGGAGCGTCGCCCCCCCCTCCCAAAACGTCAGAAAAGGGAAAAAAAGAGACTTGTTTTATTTTTATTTTCCTGCCGAGTCTTGGGGTGGGGCCTGGGGGTGACAGGCACTGAGGGGAGTGGTAATGCACTCCCTTCACTACGCATGATGGTTTAGGCAGCCGTCTAAAGCTGGCCAAACCTTCATGTCCAGTGAAAGCTCTCTCAACCAAGCAGCGTTGCCGGGTTGGAGCGAGCAGGCACAGACTCTCAGCAAATCAAGGGCGCTCAGGCCGATCCTTAAGCTGCTCTCTAACATGAGAGCAGCTTCAGGATTGGCTGCAGGGCATTCTGGTAGCCTGTTCCTTCCTGCAGCGAAGAGGAGCTGAAAAGCGTGACAGGGACAGCTGCAGGTACGTTTTTACTTTTTTTATCCCCCCCCTCCGTAACCCCTATGCATCTTCCCCCCACCCGCCCCACATACCGGTCGCTCTTGTGTAAGGCCAAAGTTTCTTGACAACAAATAATTGCTAAGGCGTTTATGAACTCCGAGTTGATAATCTTTGAGCCCATTCCTGTGAGGTTCCAGAAAGCAATCTTTCTTGAGTGTTTGGCTTGGCTAAGATTGACATTACTTAATACTGTCCCACTGCAATTGTTGTTCGCAATGGTCCCTGGAAGGCGAATAGAGACATAGTGCTTGCAAGGTTTGGCATAAGTCCCTGTATGCTAGGTTGTTTCTCTATTTCCATCTTCCTGGAGCCTAACGTGAAGCTTAGAGCTAGAGAGCCAATTGGAAGGCACCCAAGAATGCAGCCACTCGTCCAGAAGCTGCTCCATGACAGAGGTCTGTGCACCCTCCAGAAATCCAACAAATCAGAGGTTGTTCCTTCGGGACCAATTCTCCATGTCCTCGGCTCACTCTTCATGCACCATCATTACTGAGAGGAACCTGGAGACCTGCAGCTTCAGGGTAGCCACTTGGTCCTTCACAGAAGACACCCTGGTCTCCGCCTCAGTCAGTCTATCAGCGATGTTCCAGAGGTCATGACGCAACAGGGAGACAGCCACCCGGGATTAGCCCACATTAGTTTTAACTGCTTCCCTCGAGTCTTGTATCGCCTGCGAGATGGTTGCAATATCAGAGTGAACGGTAGCTGAATGGGATGCCTGGGGACTGCTAGCAGGATTTATAAAGCACTGGTAATCAACTGCAAGAGTATCCAGGCGATGACAGCCAAGCTTCTTGGTGGAATCAGTTGAACAACCTCCAGGTCTTGAGACTGCTTTTGAATTCCTGAAGAGTCGGTGAGGATTGGAAGTGGAGGGATAGGCTTTTCCTGAACTGTGCAGTGAGGTGGAAAAAGGAGCGTCCTCCACTGTTGCTTCAGCAGATAATGGGGTGAGCACGGGAGAGGTATGAGGAGTGCAGGTGTCTGGAGTGTTGGGGGAACCTCAGGCAGTGGTTGATGTATGCTGGTCCTTGATTATGCAGGACTTTGTAGCTGTGGGTTGCCATCTTGAACTGGCATCTCTTGTGGACGGGGAGCCAGTGGAGTTTCTTTAGGTGAGAGGAGATGTATGTTTGTTTGGGGATGTCGAGGATGAGTGTGGCTGCTGAGTTCTGCATGTTCTGCAGTCTCTCCGGAGGTGGGTGGTGGTTCCAACGCAGAGTGCATTGCCGAAGTCCAAGCAGCTAGCAATTAGGGCTTGGGTGACAGTGCATCTGGTGGTGGCAGCGATCCATTTGATGATCTTTGGGAGCATGCAAAGATTTAGGGAGCAGGCGGAAGAGACTGCATTGATCAGGATTTTCATGGCGAGTTTGCTGTCCAAGATGATGCTGAGGTTCTTGGTCTGGTCTCTAGAAGTGGGCGAGGGTCTGACTACAGCAGGCCACCAGGAGTCATTCCACGGGGAGGTGTTGTTCCCCAAGATCAGAACTTCTGTTTTGTCTTTGTTGAGTTTGAGGCAGTTGTTCTGCATCCAGTCGGCGATGCTGATCATGCACAGGCAGACGTTGGCCCTCATGGTCGATGGGTCTTCAGAGGGAGAGAGGAAGAGCTGGGTTTTGTCTATGTAGAAGATGACATTAAGTCTGTGGGTTCTGACAATGTTGTCCAGGGGGGTCATGTAGGCGTCGAACAGAGTAGGACTGAAGGATGAACCTTGAGGGACGCTGCAGAAGATCTTCTTGGGTTCCAAGGTGAAGGATGGAAGATGGATTGTCTCAGTTATTTCAGTGAGGAAGGAAGCTATCTATTTGAGGACACCCTATTGGATTGGTGGCTGTGATTAGGGCGGTTTTGAGGCTGTGGTTCGTGCAGAAACCTGATTGGGATGAGTCCACAAGATTGTTGTTCTCCAGGTATTCTGTGAGTTGGCGGTTGATGGCCTTTTCAAGGACGTTGATGGGAAAGGGGAGCAAGGAGATGGGCCAGTTCTTGAGCTTTTTGGGGGTCTGCTGATGGTTTTTAGAGGAGGGGTTTGACTTCAGCATGTTTAAGTTTTTCTGGGAAGGTGGTTGGAGGTGTCGAAGATGTCTTTGATCTTTTTGCTGATAGTCCTGTTTCCAAGGTTGAACATGTGGTGGGGGCGATTCACTGACAGAATATCGACGACCACAAAATATTGAGACCTAAATATCGATGTCAAGAATATCGACATCCTATCTACATCATGGTAAGTACAAAAATAGCAAGAAAAAAATATTGTTGTTAAAAATATCGTTTTTTTAAAAATGTGTGAAGAATAATATAAAATAAAGAAAAGAATACATATAATTAAAAAAAGATAGTTAGAATTATACAAAGTTTAAAATTAGAAATAATAAACATCATGTACAAAAAATTAAACATACATATATATAAAATAAAATATATAAATTTACTTAATAATATTAATAAATAATTATTATAATAAATTAAAAAATGTTAGAAACATATTAAAAATTATAAATACATAGATATATATATACATATACCAGTAAAATAAAAATAGAAAATAAAATATCTATATAATAAATTAAAATATTACAATATTTTCATTCTTTTAGAATTACATTTTACACTACATTAACAGCAACAGTAGGGAAAATATTGGATAGCGGAGGAGATAAGATTACTATTCCCACTCCATGGAGTGCAACAGTAGAGAAAGTGTTGGATAGCGTAGGGGAATAATTTACTATTGTCACTCCAGCGAGTGCAACAGTAGGGAAAGTTTTGGATAGCGGAGGGGAAACAATTACTATTCCTACTCCAGCAAGTGCAACAGTAGGGAAAGTGTCGGATAGAGGAGGGGAATAATTTACTATTCCTACTCCAGGGAGTGCAACAGTAGAGAAAGTGTTGGATAGCAGAGGGTTCATAATTAATATTCCCACTCCAGTGAGTGCAACAGTAGGGAAAGTGCTGGATAGCGGAGAGGTGACAACTACCATTCCCACTCCAATGAGTGCAACAGTTGGGAAAGTGTTGGGTAGCGGAGGGGTAAAAATTACTATTTCCACTCCAGCGAGTGCAACAGTAGGAAAAGTTTTGGATAGCGGATGGGATAAAATTACTATTCCCACTCCAGTGTGTGCAACTGTAGGGAAACTGTTGGACAGCGTAGGGGTAAAAATTACTATTCCCACTCCAGCAAGTGCAACAGTAGGGAAAGTGTTGGGTACCGGAGAGGAATCATTTGCTATTCCCACTCCAGCGAGTGAAACAGTAGGGAAAGTGTTGGATAGCGGAGGGGAATAATTTACTATTCCCACTCCAGCAAGTGCAACAGTAGGGAATATTTACTATTTCCACTCAAGCAACATAATTAAAATGAATTAACAAATAATTAATTAATTTAAAAAACAATTGTCTCCCACCATATTTCCCTATAAATGACACAACCAATGTTGTAAAACATAACACTATTAACATATTTAATTAATACCTAAATAATTAATTAATTAAAATTAACAAACAATTTAAAAACAATCAATAATAATTTAGTTCACACAATTAACAGTATAAAACAACTTAAAATACATTTTATATTAAAAAAAATCTAAAAATTATATTGAAATTAAATTACTTTCAAGCCTGCCCCTATCAAGCCACAACCCACTCTTAAAAAAATGACACAAATAACATCATTAATAATTAATTAATAATTATTAATAACCAAATAATAAATAATTAACAATATATTATTTACCACAATTTACAATACAAAATTTAAAATACATAAATATTAAATAATTAAAAATATAAATAAATGAATTATCATTAAATTACTTCTCACCCTCCTCCCCTATAAACTCACAACCCACTCCTGAAAAAATAACACAATTTACATATTTACCAATTAATTATTAATAATTAACAAACCATTAATAACTAATTAATAATAAATCATTTACCAATATTAACAATATAAAATCATAAATACTTATTATTAATTAATAAAAAGCATTAATTATAATTACATTACTTCCCACCCTATTCCCCCATAAACCCACAACCCGCTACAGAATAATAACACAACATTTATTTAAAAATAGTTAATAACTTCTAAAAATTATTAATAAATGTATTATAATTAAATTACTTACCACCCTATTCCCCTATAAACCCACAACCCGCTACGGAACTAAAACGCAAAATTTACTTTTAAAAAATAATAACTTCTAAAAATGTAAAACATATATAAAAAAGAAAATCAATTCATAAACAGAAATATAAAACACATACATTAACCCCTTCCCTGCTCATGACGGAACCGTTCCGTCATGAGCCACGGTTGCCGTGTGCTCATGACGGAACGGTTCCGTCATGACAATCCTGTCGGCGGCCGCTCCGCCTGCGCGGCGCTGTTTCCCCGCCTGTGCGGGGCGACAACGCAAATGGGCGGAGTCATGACGGAACCGTTCCGTCATGAGCACAGCTCAACTGTGGCTCATGACGGAGCGGCTCCGTCATGAGCACAGGCCCGCCGCGCTGCCCCCCTGCCCCCCCCAGCGCTGCAGCGGAATGTCCGCAGCAGCGAAGGGGTTAAAAATACATACTAAAATACATAACACTAATATAAACATTGACATTATTAACAACAATATTTTTGCAAACGATATTACTGACTTCGATATTAACATAAACAATAAGTCGATATTCTGATCCACGATATTATTGCAGTCGATATTCTGTCACCTCGATATTATGTCTGTGCACCGGTGGGGGCAAGGGTCCGTGGGTACTCCTGAGTGGATGGAGCGCATGATGGATGTGGTACTCTGAGTGATGAGCTTGTCCCAAGTGGTGATCCTGTGGTCAGAGGTTGTATCTGTGGGAGCGAGGAGGCTTAGGATGTTACAGGTGGCAGGCTGGATTTCAAAGCGTTTGTAGATGATGGTGAGCTTGTCATGGAAGAAGTCCACTAGGATGTTGCAAATCCTTGAGAGGGGGTAATATTGTTTTCGGTTGTTGAGGGGTTGGAGAACTCCTTGACAGTGGTGAAGAGTTCTTAGCTGTAGTTGAAGCTGGCTTTGATGCGGTTGACTTGTGTGTTCCTTTTAGTCTCTTTCAGGAGTCAGTGGTAGTGGTTGAGTGATGTCTTGAAGGTGGTGCGGTCTGTGGGCTCCTTTCTGTTGTGCCATTTCCTTTCTAGTTGTTTGCAGTTTTGTTTCTTGATTCTCAGTTCCGAGGTGTACTAACTGGCGTTTTCGGTGGAACTCTTGAGTTTAGTAGGTTTGATGGAGGCAACTCTGTCGGTGCGGTCGGTGATCCAGGTGGTAAAGTCCTTGACTACCTGTTGAAGGTTGGTTATGGTGTCAGGGTGGGCAGTGCTGAGAGCATCGGTCTATTGGCTTTAGGATACTTTGTTCCAGCTGCGGTGCTGGGCAGCTTGGTCGTGGTGCTGGGGCCTGCTGTTATGGTGAAGTGAGCAATTAAGTGGTACGACCAGGTGAGCTCGGTGACATGGCTGCACTTGACTCTCTTGCTGCCTGTGAAAATCGGGTCGAGCTTGTGTCCTGCATTGTGGATGGGGTTATTGAAAAGTTGGGTGAGATCGATGTTGTTCATGCTTTCGAGGATATTGGATGTGTTGGCGTGATTGGGGTCATATATGGGGAAACTTAGGTCTTCAAGGAAGATGTACTGTTTGGTGTTGATGGCCTGTGGTACAATTAATTTGGGGATGGCATCACAGAAGCTGGGCCGTGGTCCTGGAGGTCTGTAGGTGAGAGGGCCTCTGATGGTGGTTTTGCCATCTGTTTTGAGTCGGAAGTTGAGGTGTTCCATGATCGGGTGGTGTTGTCTGTGGCGGTGGTAGGCATGGGCCAGCATGGCAAAAGCACTTCCAGACAGGCGGGCCATCAGGAGCTGCATAAAAGACCCCACACAGAGAGCAGAAAGGAGCCCTGGAGGATCTAGCAGCATACAAGGGACACACCCGTACGAGGTCCCTGGTCTTGAGCGATGCAACAGTCAGGTAAAGGGGGGGCCAGGCAGAAGTCAGTCAGATACCAGGTGGGGAGCAGTAGCGACCGCAACAGTCCATTGCATCATGGTCCAGATGATGTACAGCCCCTATTATGCAACCACTGCCCCCCTCAGCAGTACTCCGGGAGGGTTGACCAGCTGCATCCAAGGCAAAAACCAAAGTGTAGGCCTCATTGGCGGATGAGCCCTCGGATATCACTTTGGCCAGGGGCCCCATGTAAGTCTCCTGCCCTCTGGCGGTCCCTCAACAAGCAGAGGGCATCACCACAATAGGTGCCCCCGATATCAAGTGGAATTTACCCCTTGGGCAGCAGTCACCCAGGTCCACCAGCATGATGCCCCCACCACTAGTTACTCAGTATCCAATTCCAACCTTCTTATTCGGCCTCGCCAAGGCCTTGCCGGCAGTGTTAGGCTCCATGGGACCACTGCAGCTCCAGGCACCCCACTGACAATCACCCCCACCGGATGGACCCCAGCAGCAGATCAGCCTAGTCTCAGAAACTTGCCACCACAGTGGCCCCTCAACAGTTATGCTGCCTACGCTCGCCTCCCAGTCAGCAGGAAACTCCTACATGGAACCAGAGATAGCCACTTTGTCTCCTCAGCTGCCGCCGCTCTCGTCTTTAGCACCTGGTCTGTGTCTCCGCCTCTTCTGGCCCACAGTCCAGCTCCCGGCAACCCCACACCATTGCTAACACGGCCGCCAATATTCAGGTCGGGCTTCCAACCTTGGGTGGGCTGCACATCAGCCGAAGATGTCCCAGGCCTGGCGGGCGGATGCGGGTCCCGCCAGCCTGCGCAATACAGCCAGTGCTGTCCTCACCCCCAGCACATGTAAGAAGGACAGAAATACCCATTGCCAGACCAGGATGCTGCTGGATTACGGCGGGTTCTGTGGAAATATGGATTTTTCTGGTCAGTTATGTCCCCTATCTTGGACCCCAACGGTTCTATGTGCATGTCACAAGTACATGTATGTTCCCTCCAGTTCCAGTTATGAAGACGCAAATACATGTGCGTCCACCGTCAACATGTCCTCTGTCAGATCCGCCATGAATAGGCCGGATATTCCATTCCCAAATATGAAAGGCCACCGGCTTTGTATGGTTCACTTATGCCATTTTACAGTCCAGGCAAGTAGGCCCTGATTCTGTCATCAAACTCCTCTTGCCTTCTGCCTCTGAAAACTCGAGTCTGAGCCTGCATCTGTGACCATGAACTTTGTCTCATTCTCTGCGCGGCTCACGAAGCCTGACATCAGCCTATTCTCTGCCAAGAACTGTATTTCACCTTCGAATTATCTGCTTCACTCCTTAGCCGATGCATTCCTGTCTAGCAGTTTAAGTAAACATTCTTCCAGCTACTGAGCAAAGGCTCGGCTTCTCTGTCCTCATGCAAGTAATTCATAGCCCTGTTACCATGGAATATTCCTACCCCCTCGCATTCAGTGTAGACACTTAGACGCTTGTACACGCACGCACAGTCAGTATAGAATAGATTCTGTCCGAGAGTCCTTCTTTTGTGGATAACATAGTTCTTTAAACATAGGATGTTAGATATGATTTGGGATTAGGTTGACTTGACCCCCCAGACTTTTTGTCTCCACATGTAGAGCTAAATGTCAAGTCCCCTTCACCCCCTAGTTACACGTCAATTACACGTCATGCTGCTGCGCGCGCATCTATGCCAAGTATTATCTTATAGATCCACCTATATGTGACATCATAACCAATTATGTTCCTTTTTACTCCTTATTACACCCATTTTCGGTTACGCATGTAAATCGTCATTTTCCTTATCAATTGTTACGCCTACCGCATTCGTTTCATTGTAATGTATGTGCTATAAAAATCATTTCTTGTCAATAAAGTATGTACTTCACTTCCTGAACCCCCGTGGTGATGGAACTTGGAGCAACCGATTATAATCGATCATTGGAATAAAGCCCATTCCGAACCTCTAATATCACGGATTCTGCCTCTCATTTTACTGAGCTATTTTATTATGTTTCTGTATCAAATTAAGTCCCGGTAAAGGAATTTTATTTACCACATGAATGGCGCCCGAACAGGGACTCTTTCTCATCTCACGCGCCGGCGGTGAGTTGCAGGCCCGGTCTCCTGCCACAGCTGGACGGACAATAACGCGTACCAGCAGGATTTCCTGTATCTCCCTCCGGTCAAGCGGGGGCGACTGAGGCTGCGATCAACACCCAGACGAGGCGGTGAGAAGTGCGAAGTATCCCGACCAGAGCCTAGCTGAGAGAGCAAGATCCGAGGTATACAGAGGCCCACCAGTTCGAAGTCGAGTCCAGTTTCCGACGAGTCGAGTCGAGTCCAGTCCGGTTCAAGTTCAGTTGCCGAGGCCTTCCGTTTCCGAAGCTACCCGGTGAGTACCATTACTGGGGAGGCATTTCTGACGTGCACATAGGTTGTGCCGGTCAAGACGGGTTTGGGTACACAAATCCGGTCTGCACTGTTTTAGCAGTGTATATGTACTGTTTAGCAGTATATCAAGTATTCCGAAGTATCTAGTTATTGTCAAGAATTATGCTTGGTGATTAGTTATGCAGACGATCATCATTGTTGTTTATTTCTAGACAGTTAAAAAAAAAAAATGTGTTTAATGTTTAATGTTTAAATGTGTTAAGCGTCCTGCATATTGTGGTATGAATGGTTGTTCATTATTGTGCTTTGGTATTAAGTGTGTTCAAGATTAAGTATCGGATCAGTTGTCAATATGCCGCTCTTTTCGAAATTAAGACAGATCACTACTAGAAAAGGGGTACTCGAAGAAGCCGTCCCTATTCCTCCTAGGGACACTCCAGGGCACTTCATGTATCACAAACATGGCTTAGACGCTATATTATTTCTTGATTTATGGGTAGATTACACCAAGGGATTACCAGAAAGTCAGAGGTGGCCCGCAGCGGGGACCTGGGATGCAGAGTGCATCATGAAAGTCGAGGAAGAGTTATGGAAAAGGAAAGTCAGACAGTCACAGAAAGACGCCGTTGAGTTATGGCGTAAAGAATCTCATAGACGCACAGAAAAGGCACTCCGACAGGAAGAAAAGAATAAAGAGAGTTCAAATAAAGTTCGAGAAAATCTATTAATTGAGGAAGGTATCCGAGTGAAATCAGAACAAGTAGATAGACAAAGAAATGCCCTTATGAATGGTATGTATCCCCTTCTAGCCGAAGGATTACCTAAGGCTACTCCAGAGATACCGAAAGACTTGCCACCCCCATTATTCCCAATAAAGGTACATCCTAAGGGGCATCCTAGAACCGCAGAAGATGTTTTTCTTTCCTCATATTTAGATGACGCAGCTCCCGAGTATGCTAATTCCGCCCCACATAGACCGCATACCAGGGAGGTCCAACGCCAAGATCCAGTACCCGTATCCCTACAGCAACAGATCGAGTCACAAGTTCCGGCAAGCACATCTGTTTCTGCATCTGTTCCTACAGCTACTTCTATAGCTGTGTCCACACCTATAGTTGCTGTGTCACGTTCAACGAATCCTTTCACACCCGACACCCCAGATGGGGCTACGGGAGGTGCTACCAATATTTTTTCTACGCCACCCAGAATAAATAAACTTACTTTTCAAGAGTCAGCACATTCACGTACACCCAAACTCATAAGTGCCCGTACGCTTAAGGAACTTCTTATAGATTGTAGATATGACCCTGTGCCCGGTAAAGAGGACGAAATGACCCTGGCATCATTGCGTATCAGACGAGCCGCAGTGTATTTAGGGAAGTTACCAGGAATGACTGCGCATCTAGATAAAATATATCATTTTGTCCAAACAGGGCGAGATCCAGAATGTATTAACAGAGCTATGGAATATCAGAAAGTAGAGATACAGGGGGAACTGTTACGTTTCCTCATAAATTGTGTGATCAGAAATCAAGACCGACCGGGGGTAGACCCGGAAGCAATGCAAATTCTTACCAGATGGAGCCAGAATATATCAGAAGGGAGACATGATAAGCAAAATTGTATAATAGCCATGTGCCGAAAGATCCGTAAAGAAATAGAACGCCTACACGAAGAAAGATTAGAGGTAGACGAGTTCGAACAAAGCGAGGAAGAAGGGTCAGGACTGCCCGCGGGACAGTCGGACACCATAGCCTATGTAGGTAGAGGAAGATCTTGTAATAGTAATAGATGTCTTACTGACTCGATACGTCCGATATGTCCAGATAATAACAGGAATTTCCAAATACCTATAATTAAAATAAGGTCTAACGAGCATTCGTTCCAAACCGCCGACAAACTACTCCGAGAACGAAGGGGTTATCATTTTCTCGATTCTATGCATGAACAAGATTTAGCCAGGGCAGCTGTCCATTGGGTGGACAGTCCCGGAAAATATAGTGATGATACAGTAGCACGCACATTTTTGAATCTCACCCCAGATGAACAGAGGTTAGCTGGGATTTATATGATTCAACAACTCATTATACTATATCGGAGTCAGCATTCGGACCCTGGTCCCTTACCTGACATATTGACTGAATTGCTTATGAATAAATGGAGAGGTGCAGGTACTAAATTAATTAAAGAAATTCTAGAATCGAGAAAGCAGTATATTCTTTTTGTATGCTCAGAGCATGTCTCATTGCCCGTCAAGGAAAGAACCACGTATCACATGGATAGACAGAATCCCTTACGAGAAGTGCACCCAATAAAAGGCGAGGACAACGAGTTTAAGCGCGTATTTGTATATACGCCCATATCGAAAATAGAATTGTTACAAATGAAGAAAGTGGTACCCAGTCATGACAAAGATCCAGCGGGTTTTCACCGAGAAATTAAAGACATGTTACTCATGGGAGAGTATACCTATCCCGACATTATGACAATATTAAAGGTATTGATGCCTGCTGGTATTTATGAGAAACTCAAGGAAAAAGAGTGGGAGGTAGGAGACCAAAAGATAGAATGGTCAGTGTTAGAAGAAAAGGCCCGAACTGCAGGAGCAGGACTTGGGGATAAAACTAAAGCACTACCAGGTTTACTAGTACAGGTACTGCCACGTTTATTGACTACAAAAAAGGAAGATTGGGGTACAATTTCAGCCTGTAAGCAGAAGCAAGATGAAGACACTAGTGATTACTATGCCCGATTTGAAAAATGTTTTGGTATAAATAGTGGCATAAAAGCAAGTAGCGAATCATACCCGCATCTGTTTGTAACAAAATTAGTAGAAAATGCCCTGCCCCCAGTAAAGAATAGAGTATTAAAATTCGAGAGTACCTGGCAAGGTAACACTCCATCACAAATGTTACAAATGTTACAGTACCATCACAATAGAATTAGAGAGGAACAAGAACATGAACACAGACGCATGAAAGACACGAAAATGAAAATGCTAGTTTCCCAGACAGTTCCAGCTGAAGGACATAAAAAGGGTATGACACATTCCGATTCAGCAGGACCTGTAAAAGGGACATGCAATTATTGTAAAAAGCCAGGTCATTACGTACACGATTGTCCAGTTTTAAAACATAATATCGCCATAGGTAAAACACAAGAAAGATCACGGCCACTCAGACAAGATCAGAATGAACAAGGAGCTCTGCAGCATGCACAGGCCATGCCAGCCGCACAACAGCCAATACAGTTTGTGCCAGCTGCACCACCGTTGCCTGTTGCTGCCACACAGACAACAACACGACAAATGTATCAGACCGCACAGTATGAATATCCTGAGTATCAGCGTTACGCATGAACTAGCCTAGAGAGGGAAGTTGACTTACCCCTTATCGAGATTCCTGTAGATCAAGAAGGACCTTATGTACATAGTGGATTATTAGGCCAAGATAGAAAATTTTTACTCGATACAGGGGCAAGTAGAACAACTATAAAACGTAGTGAAGTTCCAGGGGCACCCCTCTCAGGCTCTCAGAATATTTCCCTTGGTTTTTCAGGAAAACCTATTGTTAATGAAGTATCACAGCCTCTTCCACTTACGATAGGACCCTTGACCCGAACTACAGATTTATTGCTTACTAAATCATGTCCAGAAAACTTGTTAGGAATAAAAACACTGAAAGCTCTAGGAGCCATAATATGTTGTTCTCCGGAAGGAGTAAGGTTGTTTTTACGTGATTTTAAAGGTCACTATGTGTCTAGAGACATGGATCCCCGACTGCAGACTTTACCTACACATCTATGGGCACAAGGCCCTACTGATGTTGGTTGCATGAATATTACACCATATCGAGTCACATTAAAGGCAGGAGTGGTGCTACCACGAATACGACAATACAAGTTACCACCAGATGCTGTAGTGGCTTTACTACAAATCATTGACGAGCTCATTGCCCAAGGAGTAGTTGTGGAAACAGACTCCAATGTATGTAATTCACCGATAATTCCGATTCTTAAACGAACAGATCCAACGGCCCCGCCAGTATATCGATTGGTTATTGATCTGCGCGAGTTAAACAAATGCATTGTGCCACAATTTCCTGTGGTCCCAGATATCTCGTCATTACTGACAGCTATTGATTCCGAAGCAACATTCTTTACTGTAATTGATCTCAAGAATGCTTTTTTTAGCGTCCCAATAGATCCGGAAAGCCAATATTTGTTCGGATTTAGTTTAAATGGGCGTAGCTTTAAATTCTCACGCGCACCTCAAGGATTTACAGAAAGCCCCAGCATCTATAGCCAAGCACTGAAACGAGAACTTGACAGTATCCACATGCCAGTTAACACTGCCTTGCTCCAATATGTCGATGATCTGCTGATCACCGCGAGAAGCGAACCGGAATGTGAAAAAGCATCACTGACAGTTTTACAATTTCTAGCCGAAAAGGGGCACAAGGTGTCCCCTTCTAAGCTGCAATTCTGTGTCCAGCGAGTTATTTATCTTGGACACTCGCTGTCCAAGGAGGGAAGGCAGCTTACACCCGACCGCATTCAGTTAATAGCTAACATGCCAATACCCAAGACACAAAAGGAGGTGCGGGCTTTCATAGGCCTCACGTCATATTGCAGGCAGTGGATCCCTCAGTATGCATTTCTAGCTAAACCACTCATTCAGTTGACAACCCAGGAGGCAGCGACATCGACTGTTCTCCCTTGGAATCAGGAACATACACAAGCTTTTGAAAGCCTAAAGAAAGCTTTATGTCAAGCACCTGTTTTAGCAACGCCATGTTACAGAAAACAGTTTACACTCTTTGTCACAGAACGCGAAGGTACTGCCTTGTCAGTACTCACACAGGAACAAGCAGGAGCACACAAACCATGTGCTTATTTTTCTAGTACATTAGATCCCGTAGCCCAGGCTTTGCCTGCATGCCTAAAATTAGTAGCAGCGACAGCTTTAGCAATCAGACAAAGCGATGCCATAGTGTTAGGACATCCATTGACAGTTCAAGTACCACACGCAGTAGAGGTTCTTGTAAATAGAACGCAAACACAACACTTGACTATAGCGCGACTTACAGGATACGAACTTACATTGTTTCAGCCACATATAGAAATCAGACGCTGTAACACATTGAATCCTGCCACACTGTTGCCAGTAACCGGAACAGACCCACTAGCTCATGACTGTATTGAAGTTATTACAATAACGACAAAACCCAGACAAGACTTAACCGATGTCCCATTGTCAGATCCAGACCTGACATTGTATGTAGATGGTTCATGTATGAGAACAAGTACAGGAGAGTTAGTGGCCGCTTACGCAGTCACAACAGATACTGAAGTCATTGAAACTAATCGTATAAATACTTTGTCAGCTCAAGCCGCAGAGCTTATCGCTCTGACACAAGCCTGTATTCAAGCCGCAAATAAAAAAGTCAACATATACACTGATTCACGTTATGCATTCGGAGTTGTACATGACTTCGGCGTGCTGTGGCGAGAGAGAGGTTATTTAACTTCCCACGGTGCCCACATTCAGCACGGACCCCTCATTCATGCCTTATTAGATGCAATACATCTACCCACTGCAATATCAATTATGAAATGTAAGGCTCATACGAAGGTTACTGATATCATTTCCCAAGGCAATGATCTAGCCGACAGAACAGCTAAACAGACTGCTCAAACTCAAACCCCCGACATGACAAAGACAATAGTCCCGACACCGACACATTGTATGACAGTTAAAGATCCTACTCTTGACGTAATTGACATACAGACACATGCTACACCAGACGAAATAAAGAAATGGACTGAATTAGGAGGGATCCAAACGGACCAAGGATGGATGATGAAGGAAAAGTCTGTATGGTTCCTTCCTGATTCGATGGTCCAAGTTATAATTAACACTATACATAGTCCAGCACATCTAGGAGAAAAAGCTATGCTAGACAGCATTCAACACATTTGGTTCAATAAACATTTACGAGCAGCAGCCAAACAAAAGGTCCGTACCTGTATGATCTGTTGTCAGTTTAACCCAGGAAAAAGCGTTCCCGTAGAACAGGGTGGATTTCATCCTCCTAATCACCCTTTTGAAGCCCTCCAGATGGACTATATCCAGATGGAACGATGTCGAGGATTCAAATATGTTCTCGTAGTTGTCTGCGCTCTGTCCCGTTGGACAGAGGCATACCCGGTTTCAGATTACACTGCCCCGACTACTGCCAAACAGTTGGTTCGAGAATTCTTCCCACGATACGGTTTACCACGTGTTGTTCACTCAGATAACGGCCAGCCGTTCTCATCCGAATTAATGAAACACGTTTCACTTCTGTTAGGATATCAGTGGAAATTCCACAGTGTCCGACACCCCGAGGCAGCAGGTCTCGTAGAAAGACATAACCAGATACTGAAAATCAGATTGTCCAAAATATGCAGAGAGAAAGGTGTCGACTGGGTAGTAGCGTTACCCGTTGCACTCTTTTACATGAGAATGGTAGCACACTCTCGAACAGGGCTATCCCCGTATGAGGTGATCTTCGGCAGACCACCAAATATGTGGGGGACGCCTATACCACGCAAAATAACTGATATTGACTGTAATATGCTGACAGATTACTTGGCTTCCTTGATGTCTGCACTACAATCTTGTCGTTCACAGGTAGCTGCAGCCTTTCCCGACAACACTGAGGTGAAACCCCATGACGTAGTTCCGGGGGACCTCGTACTTGTGAGGAATTTCGACCGAAAGACTCAGCTGGAGCCCAGGTGGAAGTCGCCCAAGTTGGTCCTGCTGACCACAAGAACAGCCGTGAAGATCGAGGGCAGGAAAGGCTGGATTCATTCAAGTCATATCAAGAAATTTCATGGACTTCCTGCAGATGTAAACAGCCCACCTCGTGTGACTTCACCCATTGACTCAAAACTTCCTTTTGTTGAACAGAGTAACTCTGAACACTATAAACTAAAGCTTAGGCCCAACCAGTCGAGCAATTTGATTGTTTAAGTCCTCTCCAAGGTGAAGCGGTTGAATTGTCTCTGACATGTATCCCTTGGACCTGAGTAGAGAAAACACTCGGAAAATGTTGAAACGACAGGCGTATTGTAAATCACTGCGTAGCCACTGCATAGTGACATTATTAATCTTGTTTTTCTTGAGTCTTTTAATAATTACTGCAAGTATATTGTTGCACATATATTACCCTATTTCTAGACATGTTTATAATGTTACTGCTGAACATTCTTTTAGTGACTTACCTCCGCATGAATTGTCTTATAGACTTGCGCTGCGCAATAACACTTTCATTAGTATGTTACATCATTCCCATCAGACTAGTAATGCCACTAATTGTTGGGTGTGTGGCCGGCTCCCTCCCTATCAAAATTATGAAGGAGTCCTGCCTTTCTTTCCACATCCGTTTACACATAATGGCTCCTGTGGAGCATGGTTTAGTTTAATCAATTCCATAGACTCAGACACAGCAGTTTACCAAGATCATTGGGTATGGGGAAACCTGAACCTAGTTTTACTCAAGGTCTGCTACCCTGACAAGGAGGGTCGCCCCAAAAGAACAGGAACTGATCTAGAAAATGAAGTATATGGATTGGGTAATTTTACACCTAATCTCATGATTCTGAATGTCGAATCCGAAGTTGAACTAGTTTTGCCCACCATGTCAGTATTCCCAGCGAAGGGTGAATTGTGTGTAAGAAAGGTTGGTTCCATACATATGGGCCATAGTAAATGCACTACTATAGTAGAATTCAGTGATCAAGGCAAATCTTCATTTAGAGCTTATCGCCACTCCTACTTTATATGTGGTCAGACTGCATATATGCGTCTACCTCTAGATTGGGATGGTACCTGCTACATTGCATTCCTTTTGCCACCTGTTTTCCTAGCTCCTCCTGATTATTATAGAAATATTCATTTAGTACACAACAGAGAGCGGAGAGATCTCCCCATTGTCGATTACACTGAGACGGCATGGGACAAGTATGTAGATTTTAATAAAGGCATCTTTCCCTATATAGGTACTGTTACTAATAGTAAGCTGATACGTAGATTAACTAGAACCCTTGAAGCAGTAGTGAATGAGACTATTTCCGCCTTAGGCAATTTAACAGAAGAGCAGTCTGCTATGCGGATTGTTGTGCTTCAAAATCGTCTTGTCCTTGACGTCATCCTGGCTGATAGGGGCGGAGCTTGTAGGGTCATCGGATCAAGCTGCTGCGTATTCATACCAGAAAATTCGCCATCTGTATATAAAGCCATCACTCGCCTTCATAAGATTGTAAACCAGATACACCAGAACCCAGGCACTTGGACTTGGTCCAGTTGGTTTTGGAGTGTGATATCAGCCTGGGGATGGAGAGTTTTATCCTTCCTAGGTATTGGCCTTCTCATACTATTCAGTTGCTGTCTATGTCTACAATGTGGACCAGCGATTTGTGGTCTGTGTGCCACATCGTGTATTCCACCACCAAGATTTCATTCGTCACGGAAGAAGAAAGAAGAACAAATGATGCTATATGAACAGATCAATGGATTGATGAAGATTGATATCTCTTAACGGGCAAGTAGGGGACAAGGAGGGAATGTGGAAATATGGATTTTTCTGGTCAGTTATGTCCCCTATCTTGGACCCCAACGGTTTCATGAGCATGTCACAAGTACATGTATGTTCCCTCCAGTTCCAGTTATGAAGACGCAAATACATGTGCGGCCACCGTCAACATGTCCTCTGTCAGATCCGCCATGAATAGGCCGGATATTCCATTCCTAAATATGAAAGGCCACCGGCTTTATATGGTTCACTTATGCCACTTTACAGTCCAGGCAAGTAGGCCCTGATTCTGTCATCAAAACTCCTCTTGCCTTCTGCCTCTGAAAGCTCCAGTCCGAGCCTGCATCTGTGACCATGAACTTTGTCTCATTCTCTGCGCGGCTCACGAAGCCTGACATCAGCCTATTCTCTGCCAAGAACTGTATTTCACCTTCGAATTATCTGCTTCCCCCTCAGCCGATGCATTCCTGCCTAGTAGTTTAAGTAAACATTCTTCCAGTTACCAAGCAAAAAGGCCCAGCTTCTCTGTCCTCATGCAAGTAATTCATAGCCCTGTTACCATGGAATATTCCTACCCCCTCGCATTCAGTGTAGACACTTAGACGCTTGTACACGCACGCACAGTCAGTATAGAATAGATTCTGTCCGAGAGTCCTTCTTTTGTGGATAACATAGTTCTTTAAACATAGGATGTTAGATATGATTTGGGATTAGGTTGACTTGACCCCCCAGACTTTTTGTCTCCACATGTAGAGCTAAATGTCAAGTCCCCTTCACCCCCTAGTTACACGTCAATTACACGTCATGCTGCTGCGCGCGCATCTATGCAAAGTATTATCTTATAGATCCACCTATATGTGACATCATAACCAATTATGTTCCTTTTTACTCCTTATTACACCCATTTTCGGTTACGCATGTAAATCGTCATTTTCCTTATCAATTGTTACGCCTACCGCATTCGTTTCATTGTAATGTATGTGCTATAAAAATCATTTCTTGTCAATAAAGTATGTACTTCACTTCCTGAACCCCCGTGGTGATGGAACTTGGAGCAACCGATTATAATCGATCATTGGAATAAAGCCCATTCCGAACCTCTAATATCACGGATTCTGCCTCTCATTTTACTGAGCTATTTTATTATGTTTCTGTATCAAATTAAGTCCCGGTAAAGGAATTTTATTTACCACAGTTCCGTGAGCAGCCTTAACTCGCGGCTGCCATCTTGAGTGTCGCAACCATGCCGGATTGTGTTTATTACTTAAGATGGATCATCACCCTCCTTAAATATTAACCCAATTTCTTACAATTGCCATTATACCTGACCTTTTTCCTCTTCCACCACATTCATAATGTATACACCATGTAGACCATTATATAGTCTTCTCTAACCATGTAAAATGACCTTCAATCTCTCGAAGTTGGACAGTCATCCGTTGATCAACCAATGCATGAACTTAATTTAGATATTGGTTGGGGTCACAATGACTACTTCTACCTCTCATTGTCTGTCTCTGGCACTACTCTTGCTACCACTTATTCAGTGATCATAGTTGCAATTCTACAGACAGAAAGAGAACACGCCTCTCTTGGAGGACTACTTACTTTCTGCATAAGATGCAAATGGTGGGCTGCCACGTGCCTACAGAGGAGGCAAAGTGTAGGAACTCCTTTAAACTTCAATAAAACCTGAGCAACCATCTGTATGCAACTAACATGTAAGCATAAAAAAGGGGTGAGAGTTTTTTCTCATTCTCACATATGACCATGATACTACAAAAGTTAGGAACAGTCCGCTAGCTCTATCTAGTATATGACTTTCCAAAGATTCATTACGTGTCTTGGCATTCGAGTGTGAAATTGGGTATGCAAAACTATGCATGTGCAAATGACAGCTGTGTATTACTGTTGATGGCCATGCTCCTGGTATGTCTTCACTGTAGCAGACAAAGGCTATTTGATTGGCAACTTATTTTGGGATTGCATTCATATTACACTTCACTTGCATAATATAACTTCCTGTGTTGTCACCAGGTTTAAATGGCATGTGACATATCTACCTGTGCTGTCGTTGGAGGCCAAAAACATGCTATTTTTCTTCCCATTGAATTATGAAAGTTAAAGGCTGCATGAAACCAATCAATCAATCAATGTATCTTTATTCGATTCACACAAGGGGGCCGATTCCGATCCGGGTCGGAAGGGTACTGAACGCGATTCGGCCGGAAAAACTACGAGCCGTAGGCGTGTTTTCCGGCCGACTCGTACAGCTGTACGAGCGAGCAAGTACGATGCGAGCTACATGAAATTCACCGACCGAGTCGTTTCCGTGTCCGAACCGCTCCGTACGTCTCGGTCGTAAGCTAACCGTGGCGTGCAATAGATGCAATTCACGACCGAGCCAGTACAATGCACTCGTCAGACAGCCTGTACGAGCCGGAGTGTCCGGCTCGCAATTGTCCGGGTGGTTGCCTTTGGGGGTCCGCGTCGGACCCCCTGTCACCAGCAGCCCTACGACTCGGACACAGGGGGAGACCCATGCGTCTCCCCAACACAGGCATGTACGGTGCGGATGGCACCGATGCGTACCCACTGTAGGGGGCGCCCTTGTCCACGACGTACCCATTCAGTCAATGGGAGCCCATGTACGTGTCGTACGACCGGCTCCCATTGACTTCTATGGGAGTCCGACCGAACCGAGTCCGACAGCATACAGCCGCATCGTACTCGCTCAGTCGGAATGCAGGACTCCGGCTCGGTCGGAAAACACTCCGGATCCGGCTCGGTCAGAGTGCTTTCCTACCCGGATCGGAATCGGACCCCAAGTGTATCATAAAAGAATGCATAAAAAGTAGAATTCATAATGAGAAATACAAGCAGTTAAAATACAGTAAAATCGGAAGGGCAAAAATACGGTTCACATTATAACTGACAATTTTTGTATCAACACATTGCTAGTATGGAGTTTCTTCTTACTTGAATCTCCCTAAGAAACCGTGCAAGTACCACACATGTATAAAGATTTGGAAGTAGTTGCAAATATAAAAAAGCCGGCCTACATTGTTTAAAATGTAGTCATTTCAGTAAAGGTACAATAAAAAATCATCTCAGATCCATATAAAATGTACAAAAAAGTGCACTGTGCATGGTTGATTGATTAGATACTTTATCACAAGATCATTTGACCAGTTATTGGGATTTGGGAAGCTTATCAGTCGGTGGAATATATGTAGCCTAAAACGTGTTAAAACAAATCTATGTTGGGCGTTAAGAACAGTAAAAAGGTAAGGTTACATTGAGAAGGTGGTCAGGACCCTTTGAATGTATTTCACAGATGGTTTGGCCAGTTCCAGACATAGTCGCAAGTCCTCCAGATGGTGTAGACACTCTGGGGGTCATTAGTATGGCGGGCGGACTTATCCGCCCGCCATACCTCCGGGAAACGGGACCACCCGCAATGCATGCGGCGGTCCCGCAACTACAATTAGGATGCGCCCGCCACACTGGCGGGTGCATCCTGCATTCATGACATTGCGGCGGGCGATGGCGGTGCTTTCAGCACCGCCCGCCGCAATGCCACAGAAGCAAGTTGTGCCTTTCAATGCACAATGTGACAGGCACCGGGCGGTGCCTGTCACGTTGTACATTGAAATGCAGGTGGTTACCATAGGTACACCCCATGTGCACCCCCCAGGATCCCTGGGGCCCGCTACGGGCCCCCAATGTCGAAGACCGCAAGGCATGTCCCCGCCTGCATATTAATGTCTACCAGACACGCCACCATGTTAACAGCTTTTCCGCCCGGTAGGTAATCGGGCATATTGCCTACCGGCGGAAAACCGGCGGACGGTCTTTCCGTCCGCCGAGGTCCCCCCCGTCATAGTATTATGGCGGGGGGAATTGGCATGCGGGCAGGAAAGAATGTCGGGCGGATCATCACCGCCATGCGGGCGGTGGCGATCTGCCCGACATTCTAATGGGCCTCTAAGTTTTTAGGGCTTTCCTTGAGATGTTTAACAGGGATTCAGGTCGATCATAGAATTCTGAACGGCCAATGTCTATCATAAAGTTATTGATAAACTTTAACCAAAGAATCTTTAGGGCCAGTTCAGAGTTGCCACAGTCCTAAACTATGGCACGATTCAAGTTCATGTGTTCTGAGGTCCATATTTTGTGCCATAGCAGAAATGGTTGAATCCTAACCAGGTCTATTAAATAATTAGTCCCCAATTCTGAGTGACCTACATGATTTGAACAACTGGAAGGATGTGCTAAAAGATTTTTTTTTAAAGCATTTTCCACCGTCTGCAGGGATTCAACATTTGTGTATCCCCAAATATCCGCACAATACATTGCATAATTGATGAAGCCACTTCTGGAACTCCTAGTGCTTCGCTGAATTGTCTTCCATTGCTGGATGCTTGCACTCTCCACAAACTCCAAAGACAAAAAAAGTCCACACCACATAAGTCTGCCATTCATATCAATCTGATCTGCATATAAAGCACACTGCTGATCAAGCACAATAATCTTGACACACGTCTCACTTACAACAATTAAGGTGTCTTAAATAAATAGCTGCCAATCTTTTCAAAAATTCCAAACACACTGCTTGAATGAGATGGGCAGTGGCAGCAGGTTGCCTTCACAGCTACACAATCATGTACTAATGACTAAGGGCTCCAAACCCTTCTTGCTGTTTCTAGCATATTTTGAAATACCTTCAAATGTCCTCACAGCCACACAAAACCAGGGTGCTACTTAACATCTACTCACCCCAGAAATACACTCTTCTGCCAACACACCTACTTTAACTCTTTCCCTTTCAGTCCCTAGACTGTAGAGTTCCTGACTGATCCTTGCTTTTATCGGTCATCTTCATCCTTCACCTGTGCACACTTGAAGAGGTATCACATACTTTCAACTTCATCTCTAAACAGACCTTGATGACAATCAGCAGTCAGCAAGGATAATGCCCAAATGCTGGGGGCTGAGTACACTGAAAATTTAGGATTTGATTTCCCCTCTCGCAAACATATCACTGAGAGATCCACCTGTGAAACATACTTACCTTCACAATATTTTGTGAAGTATATTCTGGCTTTGATATTTTGATAGCACACTATTCAAAACTAGATATTCTGGTAGTATACCTTTGAGTGTATGTCTGAGTGTAAAAGGCCCACAGGGATATTGTGGTAAACATTCTCAACAGAAGAGACCACGAACGATTGGATTCAAATTGGTTTATTGTCCATTCAATGAAGTCTCCATCCATCTAACATCCAGCATCTTAAGAACTAACCATTTTCCCTTGACTTCTCAGTCCCATCATCAGTAAGCACTCCAAGAACTAAGTCATACACATAGGTGCCGATCACGATCCGGTAAAAAATTCCCCCGTGCGACTCGTATCGGGTCTTTTTACCGTACGAATCGTACAAGTGCCGTACGAACTGGCAATCACGATTCGCATGGTAAAAAGTCCATACGAACCGCACTGGGAATCATTCCCCACACGTCCCCGGGTCGGAAAATGTGTCCGACACGTCCTCGGACGATTTACCTTACAAACGTGAAAAACCAAGTCCGACCTAGGAATCACGATCCATCCCGTGCGTCCGAGGTTACAACCGTATGGAAAAAACACCGTCCGCACCGAACTCCTACAGCAACCATGGAGACATGTGCCCGCATACGCGCCCAACACTCCCCCCAGCCCCCGTACGTCCGACACGTACCCCCCGTATATGTATACCCCCACCCGTCTAGGTACACCCCAGTACGTTCCAGTCGAACCCCCACCCCAGGACGTGTCATAGCCCCGTCTACCCACACCCCAGTACGTTCCAGTCGTACCCCCACCCCAGTACGTGTCGTACCACCGTCAATGTACACCCCCCCACCCCAGTACGTGTCGTACCACCGTCCATGTACACCCCCCACCCCTGTACGTGTCGTACCCCCCGTGTACCTACACCCCAGTACGTGCGAGCCACACCCCCACCCCAGGACGTGTCATAGCCCCGTCTACCCACACCCCAGTACGTTCCAGTCGTACCCCCACCCCAGTACGTGTCGTACCACCGTCAATGTACACCCCCCCACCCCAGTACGTGTCGTACCATCGTCCATGGACACCCCCCCACCCCTGTACGTGTCGTACCCCCGTGTACCTACACCCCAGTACGTGTCGTACCCCCCGTGTACCTACACCCCAGTACGTGCGAGCCACACCCCCACCCCAGGACCTGTCATAGCCCCGTCCACCCACACCCCAGTACGTTCCAGTCGTACCCCCACCCCAGTACGTGTCGTACCACCGTCAATGTACACCCCCCCACCCCAGTACGTGTCGTACCATCGTCCATGGACACCCCCCCACCCCTGTACGTGTCGTACCCCCCGTGTACCTACACTCCAGTACGTGCGAGCCACACCCCCACCCCAGGACGTGTCATAGCCCCGTCTACCCACACCCCAGTACGTTCCAGTTGTACCCCCACCCCAGTACGTGTCGTACCACCGTCAATGTACACCCCCCCACCCCAGTACGTGTCGTACCATCGTCCATGGACACCCCCCCACCCCTGTACGTGTCGTACCCCCCGTGTACCTACACCCCAGTACGTGTCGTACCCCCCGTGTACCTACACCCCAGTACGTGTCGTACCCCCCGTGTACCTACACCCCAGTACGTGCGAGCCACACCCCCACCCCAGGACGTGTCATAGCCCTGTCCACCCACACCCCAGTACGTTCCAGTCGTACCCCCACCCCAGTACGTGTCGTACCACCGTCAATGTACACCCCCCCACCCCAGTACGTGTCGTACCATCGTCCATGGACACCCCCCCACCCCTGTACGTGTCGTACCCCCGTGTACCTACACCCCAGTACGTGCGAGCCACACCCCCACCCCAGGACGTGTCATAGCCCCGTCTACCCACACCCCAGTACGTTCCAGTCGTACCCCCACCCCAGTACGTGTCGTACCCCCCGTGTACCTACACCCCAGTACGTGCGAGCCACACCCCCACCCCAGGACGTGTCATAGCCCCGTCTACCCACACCCCAGTACGTTCCAGTCGTACCCCCACCCCAGTACGTGTCGTACCACCGTCAATGTACACCCCCCCACCCCAGTAAGTGTCGTACCACCGTCCATGGACACCCCCCCACCCCTGTACGTGTCGTACCCCCCGTGTACCTACACCCCAGTACGTGCGAGCCACACCCCCACCCCAGGACCTGTCATAGCCCCGTCCACCCACACCCCAGTACGTTCCAGTCGTACCCCCACCCCAGTACGTGTCGTACCACCGTCAATGTACACCCCCCCACCCCAGTACGTGTCGTACCATCGTCCATGGACACCCCCCCACCCCTGTACGTGTCGTACCCCCCGTGTACCTACACCCCAGTATGTGTCGTACCCCCCGTGTACCTACACCCCAGTACGTGTCGTACCCCCCGTGTACCTACACCCCAGTACGTGCGAGCCACACCCCCACCCCAGGACGTGTCATAGCCCCGTCCACCCACACCCCAGTACGTTCCAGTCGTACCCCCACCCCAGTACGTGTCGTACCACCGTCAATGTACACCCCCCCACCCCAGTACGTGTCGTACCATCGTCCATGGACACCCCCCCACCCCTGTACGTGTCGTACCCCCCGTGTACCTACACCCCAGTACGTGCGAGCCACACCCCCACCCCAGGACGTGTCATAGCCCCGTCTACCCACACCCCAGTACGTTCCAGTCGTACCCACACCCCAGTACGTTCCAGTCGTACCCCCACCCCAGTACGTTCCTGGCGCACCCCCAACACAACCTCCTAAGTACGGAGCGCACCCCATGCCCCAACATCACAACCGCATGTACGAGTCGTACAAAGCCACACACAAGGACAAAATCGTACAACCAAATGGCCCATGTACACACCGTACACACGCTCAAAACGCACGTACACAACAAGGACAAAACAAAACAACTCAACAATACACCATTCGAAAGGCACACAGCCACTAAACATGGCCAACAACCACTAAAATAACACAATCACTGACCTGCAACTGTCAAAAACAAACAGAGGCCCAATACACCACCACTCCTTATAACACACCCACCAAAAATTCAAACACTGCCACACCCACCCATGGACCAATGAAAAGGGCCCATACACACAAACCATGAGCCTTTGCAACAGACCCACTGCTGCCAGACACCACAGAACCAGACTACAAGCGACACCACATCTTACACTTGCACACCTTCACACGACCACCCTCACAAACACCCTCTCATCACATTCACACACACACACAACCATCCACACCCCCCCCCAACATCCACACCCCCCCCCCACACCCACACCATCCCCACCCACACCCCTCACCATGCCCACTACCAAGAATCCAAAGTTCAGTCACCGAGAGTTGGAGGTCCTTGTTGATCAAATCCTCAGAGTCGAGCCACAGATCTTTGGAACATTGGTCAGAAGCACCAGCCAGGCAGCCAAAACAGCCATGTGGCAGACCATCGTCGATGCTGTGAATGCTGTTGCGGACACCAGGAGGACCAAGCAGGATTGCCAGAACAGGTGGTACGATCTGCGGAGGAGGGTCAGAGCCAAGAGACAGGAGGAACACGACCAGGCCAACGCCACCGGAGGAGGGCCCTCCCGCAGAGCCGTACAGTACCATCCCTGGGAGGAGAGGGTGATGGCCATACTGCCGGTGGAGGCAGTTGAAGGAGTAGAAGGACTCCGAGACCCGGGTGAGTACACAAACAACGCACCTCACATGGGGGGAACTGCAACCACAACCAAAATTAATAACAGGCACGCAACCACCACAAGCCATCGCATTACTCAACCACACTCCATGAGCAGGCACATGCCACTGCTGCCACCATGCCCCATGCACCCAGCTGGACAATGTCAAGTCACAGGCCACAGAAGACAACAACACATGACACGGTAACCCGGATGGCGGGAGGCTGGGCACCAAGAATCACATAGTGCGACTCCAAAGCAGACAACAATGCCCTCTGCCCATATGGCCTAGGTCACAGCCAGACAAACACTGTGTCCCAACACAGGAATGACTTGCCAGCAAATGGCAGACGCCTTGCATCAACACATGGGGGTGAAGGCACTGTTTTGCACATGCCAGCAGCTAATGAACAGCCAACAGTGTGAAAGAGTGGCAGCACACACCACCACAGCAGCAGCGCACAGACACACAGCAGACAAAATGGGTGCCGGGAGATCAGAAACAAACTCACATCAACAGGCCAAGGGCCACTCAAAGATCTGCTAACAGTGTGTGCCCAGGAAGCTGGGCCAAGGTGACAGAGGGTGACACACGGAGGGAGGGAGAGGGGGACACAGAGGGAGGGAGAGGGGGACTGAGAGGGAGGGAGACGGACAGAGGGAGGAGGCTGACACACAGAGGGAGGGAGAGGGGGACAGAGAGGGAGGGAGAGGGGGACAGAGAGGGAGGGAGACACAGGAAGATGGACAGAGGGAGGAGGCTGACACACAGAGGGAGGGAGAGGGGGACAGAGAGGGAGGGAGAGGGGGACAGAGAGGGAGGGAGACACAGGAAGATGGACACAGGGAGGAGGCTGACACACAGAGGGAGGGAGAGGGGGACAGAGAGGGAGGGAGAGGGGGACAGAGAGGGAGGGAGACACAGGAAGATGGACACAGGGAGGAGGCTGACACACAGAGGGAGGGAGAGGGGGACAGAGAAGGAGGGAGACACAGGGAGAGCAAATCAGTCCTTTGGTGTGTGGGAATGTCTGCTCGTCAGCAGGTGGACTGCGTGCATGTAGACAAGGGTGGCCAGTGCCAGAACCCCCCCTCTTCATCATGGCAAAACGCAGGGCCATGTCACAACCTGTACACGAGCACAAGGACAGCCACCTGCATCATATAAGTGTGTGGATCCACTCCATGTGCACATGTACAGTGCTACAAGGAAGGCGCAAATGCATAGCTCGGCACACATGCACACTCCACTGCTGACTGCAGTCACACTTGACGCAGCAAGTAAGACTGTGCCACACATAGTTAAAGGGGCCAAATTGGTGCCCAAGGGACACACACATGCACAAGTGCACTGTGAGTGGAATGCAAGACAGATCCTAATTCCAAGAGGAAATGTGCCAACTTTGTAACGGATGAAACATGGATGTTGCATGGATCCAAATTAACATTTTCTCTCTCACACACAGGTCAACGTCGTGCTGCACCCCCCAACACTGGGGGGGAACACTCACAGGACCCGGATCTGCAGGAGACCGATCCCACTGGCAGCGACCACTCTCACCACTCTGCGGACGACCCCGACCGACCTGGCCCCTCTGGTGTCCAACCACCTGCAGCACCTGCGTCAGGTACAACCGTGCCAACCACCACCCCCACTCCTGCCACATCCCAGGAGACACCCAGGATCCCTGCCCCAACACCACAATGCAGCCAGGCTCGCCAGGAGGGACACGGTGTCCCGGGCACCCAGGAGGAGGCAGGCGACAACGCCAATGCCACCCCTCAGGGGTCCCGGAGACCCGATGTGCCCACAAGTGCAGGCCAGACGCAAGTGGGCAGGGGTGGTGGGAGTGGAGGACGGCGGAGGCGCGAGCCTGACCAGTTGGCTGGGGATCCGGTATTTTCCCATGTCCGTAACATCCTGGACTCATACCGGCAGGACACCACGGGCATGGCCCAGGTTGTGTCCGTCCTCGAGGGGATCAAGGTCCAGCAGGCCCAGCAACATGCGGAGCTAATAGCCTGTCTACAGGTACACCAACGGAGGATGGAGGACAGACAGGCTGAGCAAGTGACGGCGTCCCAGGGGATTCACGCTGAACTCCGTCGGATGGCCGACACCATGGCCGACCCTCCCTGTGCCAGAAGGCGGAGAACATCACCACCCACAGGGAGGGATCATGAGGAGGAGGAGGAAACATCCGACGGAGCATCCCAGACGTCGTCACGGCCTGCTGCTGAGGTTCCCCGCAGGAAGCCGGGTCGTCCACGGAAAGGACCGTGAGGGTGGCTGCTACATCACCATCTCCCAGGACACCTGGCCTGGCACCTGGCCCACTGGAGCAACAGCATCACAGCATCAAGAGACATTCTCTGCCACATGGCCCTGCTGGTCACTGGCTGACCAATGTTGACAAAGACTGTGGCATGGACTCTGAGGATTTCCAATGGCAAGGACACCAACTCCCCTACTGAACTTTGGATTCCCTAATCCCGGAAAGCCCCTCACTTTGTCCCCCCCCCCCCCAATAATAAATCACACTATTAAGAGTAGATGCCTGCTGGTAGCATTATTACCTAACATGTGTCTTGTACAGTCTAAACATGCCTGAGTCATCTGTTCACTTCAACCATCCACACCCTGGGGCCTGAGTCTGGCACAGGACACATGGGTCACAGTTTTTTAGGCAAGACAGACATGGAGCACCATACACACCCGTGATGGTCAGAACCAGCTGAGGGGGTGGCCGAACAACCGTGCTGACAGACACATTGAGTACAGCAACAGTCATGCGCAGAGGTCAGGGATCCTGGCCCGTGTCCTGGGGGGCACCCAGGTACGTGTAGACAGGTGGCAGAACCATGTCCTGCAAGCTTGAGTCCGGTGGATGCAGAGAATGGGGTCATGGACAACGTTGGATGCATGGGGATGGCACATGTCACAATACCCACACAGTCATGGACATCATGCCCAATACACAGTCTCAGCACACACACACAGCTTGCATCTTGCCACTCGACACATTGACACATAGCCACAATCAGGGAATACCATGCCAGACATGCAGGATGCACCGTGCCAACACACCAGCATTGACTGAGAAATGGCACCTTGGAGGCATAGGGACACCTTTAATAGTCATGTTTTTGGGATTGCAGAGGCAACTTGAAGTACACATGAACACATCATGTGGAGTAACATGTGGCTCCAACACTGGCACCCCCCTTCTGCAGCACAAATGCGTGATAGCCATGGAACTGGCACACAAGTGTCGGCTAACAGCTAAATACCCACAGCTGCTCACGGAGAGACTGCCATACACCATACATCCGCTGATGTGGAAGTCCCACGCCATGTCAAGACAATGTTAACCGTATGTGTCCGAGGGCAGTGTCACACACATTGATGCCTTCATCACAATCCACTATCCCATCACTGATGACTGACAACCAGGCAGCCCATCTATTCAGGTGTACCCAGCTGCATGTCGTGTCCCATGGGGATGCCACATGTCTGCAGAGGAACCAAACCCCGACCGGGGCAGTGTGCACACATCGTGAACAACTGCCACACCCAATACACCCCAGATGCATCCCTTACCCCATGGAGACTTCCAAACGTGTCCGTGCCTGTAACGCTGAGTCAGCCCACGATGCCATGTCCATGAGGAATAGCAGTGCCACAACAATGCAACCAGAAGACGGCATGCGCAGGTACCTGGGGAAGAGAGACACACAAGAAGTCAGCCACAAAAAGCACAGCCACTTGCATGTGCATTGACTCGACACATGTATGGATGTCAAGATGCTAGGTCACAATTATGAGTGGGGAAATACTACCATCACTGCCACCATCACTCCAGTGACACACCCACACACACCTCTGACTCACGTGCCATACATGCAGGTGGAGACACGCATCACAACACATGCCACACGGGGACCAAGGCGTGCACACTCAGACACTGGTACTCACCACTAAGCAAAGAAGTCGCGTATGAGCCGAGTCCGGATGTCCTCTTGCGGCTCCACATCCTCCACATCACTAGCCCCATTGCCAAGCCCTTCGTCCTCCACGGGTGGATGGTCCTCGTCATGTTGATTCAGGATGAGTGGCACAGCTCTTTCAACTGCCATGTTGTGCAGCATGCAGCAGACCATGAAGATCTTGCAAACCTTTGCCGGGGCATATGGGAGTGCGCCGCCGGTCTTGTGGAGGCACCGGAATCGGCTCTTCAGCATGCCAAACGTCCTCTCTATCACTCGCCTTGTCCGGCCATGGGCGGTGTTGTAGCGGAGCTGGGCCGGCGTGATGGGGTTGCGGAGAGGTGTCAGTAGCCAAGGCATGTTGGGATAGCCAGCGTCCCCTAAATGGAAAGCACATGGATATCGTTAGAACTGGCGAAGCGGTAGTGCTGCTCGGCCAAACAGAATACAGGACAGACAGACTGTACCCACCAACAACACATGCCCATTCGTTGCGCAGCTGCATCATCATATCAGGCATCCCGCTACGCCTCATGATGTAGGCATTGTGTGCTGATCCTGGGAAACGAGCACAGACATGTGAAATCACCATGTTGGACAGACACACCACAAGGGCATTGATGGAGTGGTAGTGCTTCCGATTGCGGTACGCCACCTCCCGTGCGTGTGGTGGTACCAAACCTACATGTGTCCCATCTATGGACCCAATGACATGGGGCATCCCTCCCAGGGCATAGAAACCACGCTTGACCTCAGTCATCTGTTCAGGGGTTGGGAACTTCATGAAGTCATCCAGGTGAATCAACATGGCCTCCAAGAAATCATGCAGCACACCGCTGAACATGCTCTGGGACATGCAACCAACATGAGCTATGGTATTTTGGAAGGTACCCGTGGCAAGGAAATGTAGGGCAGCCATTACCTTCAGCTGGGGTGTCAGTGCCGTAGGATACCTGTGCTGCGGTTGCAGATGTGGTGCCAGTCTCGCCGTCAGCTCCAGAATCAACGGTTGGGTGAAGCGGTAGAGCCGGATCCTGTCATTCTCCTGCATGGTGGCCAAGTCTGGAATTCTTCGGGCAACAGGAGGCGCTCTGCAGTAATTTGGAAGTGACAAGGAAGAGTGAGTGCACTACGAGAACAACTCATGTCTACTGAGCACATGTAAATCTGGCAATACACACATGCCACATAGGGAGTCAGGCATGTGCTACATGCCCAGGACACGTATGGATGCAAGGTGACACTCCTTCCAAGACCCAGCTACACACGGTGATTGAGAACCTCCCCATGCCACGCCATGGAAATAGCTGTGTCCCAGTGCAAGTGCACTGCCCGACGCAAGACAGGAGTGACATACACCCACACATCAGCAGAAGTGTGATGCCGATTGCAGAGACTGGCAGCGGAACACTTGAGCCACAGGTCACATGACATTACACTAGTCCAGCCCACACACCTTGCCATGAAGGTGCACATGTCATGACTCACCACACATTCCTTGTGAGTTTGCTGACATGGCCTTGTCACGCTACTCCGTGTCCCTTGCATACATGTGCACCTCACATCCGATAACACATGTGGCATGGTGTTGGGAACAGTGTGCAATGACAATCTACACACAGCCACATGTTGGTTGCTGCAACGGCTGCAGCTTTTGAGGGTGCTACAACATCAACCTGATGTGAATCCCGGACACATATATGGCATAGTCACATTGTGCACTGTGGGTAGTGACAAGTCATGTGTCATGACCCCTGTACCGGGCATCATGGGACACTTCCGTGTGTTGGTGTCCGTGCCATGCCAGTGACGCTCACCCCAAGTGCGCAGTCCCACATGCACACATGTCAAAGGAGTCAAGGGCATGCCTGGCACACATTGCACCCTCACACAGTACACATGTACACATCTCATCATACATCTGGTGCCTTCTCCACTCAGGAGGCATGTTCCACATCACAGCCTGTGACACCTGTGCCCCACACATGTGGTAATGCACAGACGATGCCTTGATGTCCATTCCTGGACAAGTATGTCCATCCATGGACAAGTATGTCCGCCCTATTCCTACATGTGTGTCGCCTATCACCACAGTGATGTGTAAAATCCGCCGTACTGCTGCTGAGAGGGCCTGTGCATGTTCCCAAATCACTGTGGGAGTGCTGCCGTATGTGTACCCATCGTGATGGCGAGCGTAGATGCGAGTGTACGGTCCGTACCACTACGAGTACGCATACGCGTGCAGACCCATAGTGATAGAGAGCGTAGATGCGAGTGTACGGTCCGTACCACTACGGGTACGCATACGCGTGCAGACCCATAGTGATAGTAAGAGTAGATGCGAGTGTACGGTCCGTGCCACTACGGGTACGCATACGCGTGCAGACCCATAGTGATGGAGAGTGTAGATGCGAGTGTACGGTCCGTACCACTACGGGTACGCATACGCGTGCAGACCCATAGTGATAGTGAGCGTAGATGCGTGTGTACGGCCCTATCACTATGGGTCTGCACGCGTATGCGTACCCGTAGTGGTACGGACCGTACACTCACATCTACGCTCTCTATCACTATGGGTCTGCACGCGTATGCGTACTCGTAGTGGTACGGACCGTACACTCACATCTACGCTCACTATCACTATGGGTCTGCACGCGTATGCGTACCCGTAGTGGTACGGACCGTACACTCGCATCTACGCTCACTATCACTATGGGTCTGCACGCGTATGCGTACCCGTAGTGGTACGGACCGTACACTCGCATCTACGCTCACTATCACTATGGGTCTGCACGCGTATGCGTACCCGTAGTGGTACGGACCGTACACTCACATCTACGCTCTCTATCACTATGGGTCTGCACGCGTATGCGTACCCGTAGTGGTACGGACCGTACACTCACATCTACGCTCTCTATCACTATGGGTCTGCACGCGTATGCGTACTCGTAGTGGTACGGACCGTACACTCGCATCTACGCTCACTATCACTATGGGTCTGCACGCGTATGCGTACCCGTAGTGGTACGGACCGTACACTCGCATCTACGCTCACTATCACTATGGGTCTGCACGCGTATGCGTACCCGTAGTGGTACGGACCGTACACTCGCATCTACGCTCACTATCACTAAGGGTCTGCACGCGTTTGCGTACCCGTAGTGGTACGGACCGTACACTCGCATCTACGCTCACTATCACTATGGGTCTGCACGCGTATGCGTACCCGTAGTGGTACGGACCGTACACTCGCATCTACGCTCACTATCACTATGGGTCTGCACGCGTATGCGTACCCGTAGTGGTACGGACCGTACACTCACATCTACGCTCTCTATCACTATGGGTCTGCACGCGTATGCGTACTCGTAGTGGTACGGACCGTACACTCGCATCTACGCTCACTATCACTATGGGTCTGCACGCGTATGCGTACCCGTAGTGGTACGGACCGTACACTCGCATCTACGCTCACTATCACTATGGGTCTGCACGCGTATGCGTACCCGTAGTGGTACGGACCGTACACTCGCATCTACGCTCACTATCACTATGGGTCTGCACGCGTATGCGTACCCGTAGTGGTACGGACCGTACACTCACATCTACGCTCTCTATCACTATGGGTCTGCACGCGTATGCGTACTCGTAGTGGTACGGACCGTACACTCACATCTACGCTCACTATCACTATGGGTCTGCACGCGTATGCGTACCCGTAGTGGTACGGACCGTACACTCACATCTACGCTCACTATCACTACGAGTACGCATACGCGTGCAGACCCATAGTGATGGAGAGCGTAGATGCGAGTGTACGGTCCGTACCACTACGGGTACGCATACGCGTGCAGACCCATAGTGATGGAGAGCGTAGGCATGCATGTACGGGCCGTTGCCATGCATTTGGGGTGCCCTAGGGCCCCCACACGCACCGTACCTGTGTGTGATGCTCCAAATTACATAGGGGACAAGTATTAAGGCCTACATGCATGCTGGTTGTCATGGAGACCAAGTTCAAAATTCGAAATTGTTCTGGAAGGTGCACAGCAGAAGTCAGTTGGAATTTGTCTACTTTGTTGCAATGTGTTTGTGGGGCTGACATCATGCAGGAGAATGAAACCGATAGAGAACCCACAGACTGCTAGGTTTGAAGGGATTGGTGGAAACATAGGATGCAAATGTGAGTGACCAATCTCTCTGTACTCCTGTGCATGAGACTGGGCAGAAGGGCACATATAAGGCAGCCAGGTCCCATGAGGGAGCACTTGCCTGCACATCTTTGCATTCGTCGACCCAGCTGCTGCTACTGATTCCCTGGAACCATGTCAAGGGCTGTGGAGAGGACACAGCCATTCACCCTGGAGGAGAACATGGCTCTGCTGGATGTGATCCTCCCACAGTACTCCATGCTGTATGGGCGACTAGGGTATCAGGTGAGTGCATAGGCCACTGCCACAGACTGTCCCTATGTGGTGACTGTGACTTCTGCCATTGCGTCCAGGTGTAACACACATGCCATGTACTGTCGGGGGGGTCCCAGGGGGGGGGTGCCTGATGTCTCCCAGCAGTGCCCTGAGACAGGAGGGGTGGGGGACTATCACTCACAGCAGTGCCCTGAGACAGGAGGGGTGGGGGCCTATCACTCACAGCAGTGCCCTGAGACAGGAGGGGTGGGGGCCTATCACTCACAGCAGTGCCCTGAGACAGGAGGGGTGGGTGTGATGCACAGTGTGAGCCTTGATCATTGATTGTGACATTGCCATCATTCCACCTGTGTACCCACTGTGGCACGTAGTGCTTTTTCCATCACCAGGGGATGATGTCCCTATGACAAAGGTGCAATGCGTTGGCTGCATGACATGCCTTGTTGTAACCAGCTAATTTGTACCCATATGTCTCTCTGTGACATGTGGCTGGTGTATTGATGTGGTGTCACTTGTTCCTCCTCACAGGTAGGCGCCACTGCCAAGGAGCAGATCTGGCTGACCGCCGTCAGTGCCGTGAGGGGTGTGGATGGTCGGAGGCGGAGCCTGCCCCAGGTGAGGAAACGCTGGCAGGATATCCGGTGCTGGACGCGGAGGATTGCACGGCTCCTGCTGGGGGACTCACCTGAGAGCCACAAGAACCGCGGCCGCCGCCGTCTGAGCCACCTCCACAGGCGTGTGCTGCCGGTGGTCTTTCCAGACCTGGAGAGGCGCTTACAGGCGATGCAGCAGCCGGAAGGGGGTAGGTACATGTGTGTTTGTTGTGTGTCACCGGCATTTGAAGGGCACAGTAGCATGAATTCACTGGCAGGGTTTAAAGGTGCTGTGCAGATCCTGTTTGCCCCAGTATAGCGCTGTGCCCCTGCCACCCTTCCCCTCCTTGCAATGTGTTCCCTGGTCTGTGTGTAGTCACTCCTTCACAGGGTAATGTAGGCTGGCGCTTTGTCCACGGGAACAATGACTGTAGCATCATGTGTGGGGGTGGTGTGTAACAGGTTGTGGGACCTTGCCTGTGCACTGTCAAGTTCACTGCATGTGGGTTCCATGTCAGTTGGCACTGATGCTGACTCCAGACATGGGAGTTGGTCTCTCATGTGTCATGCCTTACAGCGCGCATGTCCCATGTAGTGGCCTGTGACATGATGTGCATGAGTGTGCGATACACATAGTGCAGGGATGGTGACGTGTGTTGCAGTCATTACCATTCAATAGCATGTAGTTGCGTGCCCACTACTGTCCCCTGGGGCACCTTTTCCTCAGTGGTGTATGTGTCATCATAAACGTGGCCACTGTCAGTGTCTACAGCGTAAGTTGTGCTCTGTGCCATTGTCCCCTGTCACCATGTATATAGACGTGCTATTTTGTACAGGTGTCCACTGTGCAGCCTGACCTGATTGTCCTTCTTCATACTCACAGTTGCCAGTGCCTGTGTGTCTTGTTATACTCATCTGAGGATGGGCACTGGTACCTCATTATTTGTACAGGCGCACCTTGGCTGTTTGGCGTCCAATCTTGCTTTTTGCCTGCCCCTGTGTGTATCACCCAGACTATGAGATGTTGGTGCCACCTGTGTCTCAACAATTTGCCTCGTGTAGGGTCTTGTTGGGGCGGGCAATGCCTATGTGTTAAATCCTGATTACCACTTGCTGGGTCTGGGCAGTGTGTGATGTGTCTGGACACACACGCAATGTGCAGTGACCGAGTCATGTTGTGCATGTTTTCAGCATTACCTATGCAGCATGTGTCTCAAGTTCATGGATATGGTCCCTGGTCATCGGTATTTTCGCCAACGCTGTGTGGTGCAGATGCAGTGCTGGATTGTCCCCAGGGCCTGGGTGCTATGTCAGACTCCTTTTCCTGTGTTTAGCTATTGTCTCATGCTCTCCATGGTATTTCAGTGGCATGGTGGCTCAACCAACTGTGTGTTTCATGCCCTACATCGGTACCCTGTTCAGTAGATGTTAGGGATCTTCCTTTTCAGGCCATGCAATGTTACCTATGTAGATTGGACTCATGTGACAGATGTGTACAGGTGTCTGATTAATTTCTGTCTCTCCACCCTGCCCACAGCATCGTCGGGGGACACAGAGGGAGACATGGACACAGACCAGGCGGAGGGACCGAGCACCAGTGCCAGCCGTGACATCGGGTCTGGCACATCGAGTGGGACAGAGGCGGAGGAGAGTGTGGCCGAGGACCTGTCGACTGGCACATCAGACTACGAAGCTGACAGGTCCGGGGACGATGTCTCCGAGTGGGCGGAGGCTGCACCAGCAGCTGACAGCGGAACAACACCTCGCACCGCCCCCTCAGTTTCCACCAGCCGCCTCCCACTTGCTCGTGTCCCTTCCCAGCGTGCCCGGTCACAGCATGTCTCCTTCCTGCCAGGCACCGCACCCCCTGCCCCTGTCTCCACTGCTGCCGCCAATGCAGAGTCTGTGGACATCCAGCGGCAACTGCAGGTTGGTCAGGCTGCGATCCTTAATGTCCTCCATGCCCACGGCAAAACCCTCACCAACATCGAGGCTTTCTTGGAGGGCATTCATTCATCGCAGGCTGACCAACGCAACTTGCTGAGGTCCATCGACTCCACACTGACTGCAGCAGTGGGTCTCCTGCAGCGCGACCTCCCCCCACCTACCCCTGCCCCATCCACACTTCCCACTCCCATGCCTGTCACACGTACAGCCAGACGTCGGCATGCACCCACATCAACGGACACGGGCACCACACCAGCAGGGAAGGTCCACCGCACTCCTCCTGACACGCACACACAGGGTGAGGTAGGCACACCCACTGGGTCGGGGGGCAAACGTGTGACACGCAGCCATAGTGGGAGTCCGCATTCCACCCAGTCCACTCCCTCCAAATCCCCTCCCCTCAGCTCTCCTGGCCACATCTCCCCCAAGGACTCCTTCATGGCCGCTCTGTCCCTGAGCCCCACAGTTACACCACCACGCAAGCGGTCAAGGAGGTCCCCGGTCAGGGTGGTTGAGTCTCCCCCCCTGTCTCCACCCTCCCCCGGTGGCGCTGCGACCCATCCCTCTGACCCCCCCCTCCTTGGGGCCTGAGGTCCCTTCGGGTGCAGGGGACTCCCTGGAGGACCTAGCAAAGGTGTGTAGTGCCATCCTGGCCTCCGCCTTTGGCACTGATCCACCCCCTGTGGTGGAGTCCTCCATCCCTGCACCGACAACGCCGCCCCTTTGCCCTGATGTCCCTGCGGTGCCTGTTGCTTCCCCCCCCCCCCCTGATGCCCTCACCAGTGTGGAAGACGATGCCATTTGACTGTGCAGGCAAGGTAGGGGACACGCATCCCACTGTGTCCCCCATCCAGCTGAGAATCATTGACTGCCCTATGGGCTTTCTGAAGATTGAACTGCCTGCGATCCACGGACATTGTGCTCATGCTGAATATAGCTTAATTTTGTTTTCATTATCACACTACTGCTATGCTGGTATTGGTGTTGGTGGGGCTGCTACATGGTTTTGGGTGGTGTGTAAGGGTTTGGGTGTGTGGGATATGTAGTAGTGTACTGCTCATTGGTGGGACCCTGTGATCTGTGTGCCATCACAAGGTGTTGGCTAACTTTCTTTGTTCATGTAAGCAGTTACTGCATGGTGCACTTGTCCCAGGGTGTATTCCTTCCTCTGTGTACCCAGCTTTCTTCCCTGCAGGGTGTTCCCAATGTTTAGCGCAGAGCTGTGTCTACATGAGCTGTGTGTGTGACGGAGCCCTTCTACTTTGGCCATGCATGCAGGGCCATGTCTCCACCTGCGACAATCGTGGCATCCTTGGTGATCACTGTACTTGTGTGTGGAGTCTGTTGACATGAGTTCATGGGGACATGTTCCCTTGTAGCCAGTATGCATGTGGATAATTCTGGCCTCACACACATGTGTTACACCCCTCCTGTCTCAGGGCACTGCTGGGAGTGATGGGCACCCACCCCTCCTGTCTCAGGGCACTGCTGGGAGGACTCTGCACACACCCCTCCTGTCTCAGGGCACTGCTGGGAGTGATAGGCACCCACCCCTCCTGTCTCAGGGCACTGCTGGGAGGACTCTGCACCCACCCCTCCTGTCTCAGGGCACTGCTGGGAGGACTCCACACCCACCCCTCCTGTGTCAGGGCACTGCTGGGAGGACTCCACAACCACCCCTCCTGTCTCAGGGCACTGCTGGGAGGACTCTGCACCCACCCTCCTGTGTCAGGGCACTGCTGGGAGGACTCCACACCCACCCCTCCTGTCTCAGGGCACTGCTGGGAGTGATAGGCACCCACCCCTCCTGTCTCAGGGCACTGCTGGGAGGACTCCACACCCACCCCTCCTGTCTCAGGGCACTGCTGGGTGGACTCTGCACACACACCTCCGATTTCGGGATATGTGCGCTTGGCACATACACGGTGGGGGTACGCTCAATGCATTCGAGGTGAGGGTACGAGTCTACTGACACTGGTGTGGTGGGGGTACGCTCCGTACGTCCGCGGGTGTGGGTACGGGTCGTACTTACACTGTTGGCATGGGGGGTACGCTCCTTGCATTCGTGGGTGGGGGTTCGAGTCGTTCTTACACTGTTGGCATGGGGGGTACGCTCCTTGCATACGCGGGTGGGGGTACGGGTCGTACTTACACTGTTGGGCTGGGGGATACGCTCCTTGCATTCGCGGGTGGGGGTACGGGTCGTACTTACACTGTTGGGCTGGGGGGTACGCTCCTTGCATTCGTGGGTGGGGGTTCGAGTCGTTCTTACACTGTTGGCATGGGGGGTACGCTCCTTGCATACGCGGGTGGGGGTATGGGTCGTACTTACACTGTTGGGCTGGGGGGTACGCTCCTTGCATTCGCGGGTGGGGGTACGGGTCGTACTTACACTGTTGGGCTGGGGGGTACGCTCCTTGCATTCGTGGGTGGGGGTACGGGTCGTACTTACACTGTTGGGCTGGGGGGTACGCTCCTTGCATTCGCGGGTGGGGGTACGGGTCGTACTTACACTGTTGGGCTGGGGGGTATGCTCCTTGCATTTGCGGGTGGGGGTACGGGTCGTACTTACACTGTTGGGCTGGGGGGTACGCTCCTTGCATTCGTGGGTGGGGGTTCGAGTCGTACTTACACTGTTGGCATGGGGGGTACGCTCCATGCATACGCGGGTGAGGGTACGGGTCGAACTTACACTGTTGGGGTGGGGGTACGCTCCGTACGTCCGCGGGTGGGGGTACGGGTCGTACTGACACTGTTGGCATGGGGGGTACGCTCCTTGCATACGCGGGTGGGGGTACGGGTCGTACTTACACTGTTGGGCTGGGGGGTACGCTCCTTGCATTCGTGGGTGGGGGTTCGAGTCGTACTTACACTGTTGGCATGGGGGGTACGCTGCATGCATACGCGGGTGAGGGTACGGGTCGAACTTACACTGTTGGGGTGGGGGTATGCTCCATGCATACGCGGGTGGGGGTACGGGTCGTACTTGCACTGTTGGGCTGGGGGGTACGCTCCTTGCATACGGGGTGGGGGTAGGCTCCGTACATATCCGTCCCCACGCTATGTGATGTTTGTGCGGCCCGTACCCAGGCCTTTGCCACGTGGGTGCGATCCGTCCCGCCATTGTTGGGGTGACGTGTGTGGGCGTGGTCCGACTCGTACCCACGCTCTTCAGGCGTGGGTACGGGACGTACCTGTCTGGTTGTGTTGCCGGTTCGCGTGGTGACGGACTTCCGTTGTGGCGGGCGCTGGCTTATCAGGACACGCCCCCACCCCCTCGTGGTGACCAGGGCATGGGAGTCAGGTATGTCCAGGCCATGTGTGGTGTGTGACTTATGTGGTTGTTTTGTGGCCTGCCCTGGTCGTGCCACCCCCACCCCACCCCACTTTCCCCCCTCCCTTAGTTATTCTGACCTTCTGCGGCGTCTGCGTCGTAACCTGTAGAGGAGGTGTACTGCTATGAGGGCAGGGATGACTCGTAGGTTCGGGTCCATGTCTGTCCGTCGCGTACTGGTCCTCCTTGTTCGCGGCGTCGTCTGTCCGTCGCGTACTGGTGGTCCTTGTTCGCGTCGTCCTGATTTCCCGGCAGTTTTTGGCTGCCGCAAAATATTCACCGTGCGGGGTGACGTCGGTGCGAATCGTGATTCCTGGGTCGTGAATGGCTGGCTGCGAGCGTCCCGACGTCAGGTCGGCGCTTTCCCGGATCGCATTGGTAGGTGTTTTTTGTTCGGTCGGGCTTTTTTACGAATTGTACGGTAATGGTGTACCCGTGCGAATCGTAATTCCTTGTTTGTAAAAATTGACGACCGGGTACGCGTCGGGCGGAGATTATGCTCCGTCCGACGGTTCGTACCCGGTTTTTGCCGGATCGTGATAGGCACCATAGTGCTAAAGGAACATTTAGAGCGAACATTTACCTAACATGTAACCCACTGACGAAGGATACTACACATCTTCCCCCATAAAACAACCAAACAAAATAGACAATCAAAAACTATAACACCGTACACAAATACAGAGGACACACTTTAAAACATTAGGCAGATAATAACATCAAATGTATATACAAGTTAGATTTTTTTTTTAATTGCAATATGGTTCAAGTTCCAAATATGACCATCCTCAAGTTTAACCGCCCGCTAAACAATTTTACCACTTTAGGAGATTTACTGAATTTTGATATCCCATTTCTTTATATCTCCAACTCTCACTCCAAAATATAACCAACTGCTTTTCTTACATCATTGTTTTTTTAAAATTCTGTTTAGGTAACTCTCTCTCCCTAACACCTGCTTCAATCCCACAGAATCATATTCCTGATTGTTATTCTCCTCCTTACCCCATGGCGGACACTGTATCCTTTTCTTAAATCATTCAGATGGTGTAACCCCTATTGTAGAGTGAGGAGAAACCTTCAATGCATACTTTAATTTCCTCCTTCCAGTCTTTCTGTATACCCCTAGCTAACTGTATATTCTCTTTCAGTGTTATATTAAAACTTTCCACAGTGCAATTTATATTAGGATGGTAGAGGAGACATCTTTTATGAGAGATATCTCTTTTCTTAATTTGTTTTTACATTTCCTGTGAAGTCAACTCAACACCATTATCCGTCAGTATTGACTTTGGATTGCTTTCTCTTCTAAAACTTTCTTTCAAGAACTAAATGACTGAGTAGGTTGTTATGTCATTTACCTAAGTCACTTTAGCCCACCAAGTGTATATTTCTATTAACACTAATAAATAAACAGCATACAAGCCTCCTTGTAATGGTCCACAAATGTCAAGAGGAACTTCCTCCCAAGCACTTGTTGGCAATAGTCTACATACCATCTGTGGCATTCTAATCTTCCTGACCTTATCACTTTAGTTAGATTCCACGCATTAACTTACCCTTCTTTCAACCATCAGATGCATACCTGGCCACCAATAATTGCTTCATTGTTTTTCAATTGCCTGAATGACTAGAATGTACAAAGTCAACTAAACGAGATCTTAAAACAGAAGACAGTATTAATTTAACTCCAAGAAGAAGCTAACCTCCTCCTACTGAAATGTACTCCTTTATATGTCAAAAGGTTTGACCTCTTACAATTCTTGCACTTCTTCCAAACATTAAGAACCAAATCAAATACTTTCCCCAAAACAATATTTCTTTCTAATTCAGATAACCATTCATCTTCCTTTATACACCCATCTGTGGTCATACAAACTCTGTTATCATCTGACTAACATACATCCAAAATATCATTTACTACCTGATAGTGCTTGATTAACCTTAAAAGGCACTGTGTGGCGTCATTTAAAACGCCTGGCAAGCATTTAACTTCAAACTGAAAATCCTGTAAAGCCACTATCCCTTCACAAATTCTAGAGGGAATTGAATCAAGTGCCCTGTTGCTAAACACTTCCTGCAAGGGATTGTGATCTGACCACACTTCAAACTTCACACCCCATAAAAATGGATTTGAACTTCCTGATGGTCCTAAACATAGTCAAAGACTCCCTCTCAACAGATGAGTACTTACTCTCTGCAAACCTCTGGAAGTGAATGCGATGGTATATTCGAGTCCCTTCTTCACTTGTTTCACACAGCACCCACACCTTTCACACTGGCACATGTTACAAGAACAACGGGACACCTGGTTCAAAACTGATCGATTTGGGAGTTAAAAAACCAAACATTAATCAAAATAGATTATGCTGCACAGTCCTCAGCCCATTGATAATGAATAGGGGTGGGCGGAATTTACGAAATTCACTTTTGCAAACTATCGCGAAAATGTAAAAAATCTCCGCAAACACGCGGAAATATCGCGAAGACGCGGAAGTTTTTTTCCCGCCTGTTCGTGGTATTTTCTGCGTGATCGCGGCTCGCCAACTTACCCATGCGGTTGCTCACGGGCGTGAGATCTCAATCATGCATGATCGCGAGAAGAAAGACGTGATCACGCAACGAATGACGTGATCGCGTGACAAATTACATTAATGCGGGACAGCGCAAATGGCTACCAACAATCCAACATCTCGTGGAGAACGCGACCGGATCGGGATAACTTGTCAGCGAACGCGGGGATTCAGGTAAGGCGATCGCGCGCACGCGAGAATGTATTTTTTTACAGCGCGAGGAAGAAAAAAAATTCCGGTAAGATGCGGATTGCGGAAATTTTGACATTTTCGTGCTCTCTGCGGAACGCGAAAATGTCAAATTATCGCAATTTCCGCGAGCGGAACGGAATTTTAGCCCAGGCCTAATAATGAACAGCCTTTTTGAATAATTGAGAAATGGAAACCGTTTTGCTTGCAAAATGCGGAACATGAATACAATTCTGCCATTCCCAGAAAAGTCTGCTTCTTTTACTTCTTTTTGGGGATTGGAAGATTCTGGATAGTTTGCACCAATGCCTCTTTGAGACTAAAGTTTTCACCAGAATTTACGTATGCTAAATTATTTATTTCAGTTTTTTCAAATTTGCATTAACTTGCTTGAAGGGCTCAGCTTCATGAGATAAAAATACGGGAGGCACAGAACAATTGCAGTTAGCAGGAAAGCTGCTGAGCCACAGAAGCTGAAAGAAAGGAGTAGATTCAGTAACTATATTGAACGACGAAGCACGAATTGTTCCTTTGATGCGCGCTGTAAGATTAATGAAACGAGCAGAAGAGGCTTCTAGCAGCGCACAGTGAGGTCAACAAAGGGCCCCATGAAATAAGAAGCGCGTGTCAGGCCGTGGGTGTTGGTGGGAACATTTGCTGCTACATAGAGTCTGCTGGGGCTGTGCTAATATGACAACCATAACGCCCGAGCACAGTGAGAAAAGTTCAATAACTACTCGCTATGCTGGGTACTGGAGTAAGGCATAGAGTCATATTACATCCAATGTTAAATTCAGTGTATGTGTCAGTATGATTTAAAGCCTTTTGGAGACATCAACAGCCATACATCAGCCAGAGGGGGGATCGAACAGTAACCTAAACAGTGGCGGCTCCTCCGCTAAGGCGGAGGACCATCGCCCCACTGCTTTTTAGCAGTGTAACTAAAAGGAAACATAAAATGATAATAACTGGTTGTTATTATTGTTTTATGTTTTACTGCTGGGCACCTCTGTGTTTGGGGGCGGGGGAGGGGGGGCTGTTCTGATCTCAGAGCAGGGCAGGAGAGGAGTGGTTTGCCCACTGCAAGTGCTCATGAATGCCTGGCCAGCCGGCGCCAGCCAAACATACAGGTGCACTTTGTACGTTCTCCACGCAGGCTGCATTACAGCCTGTGTGGAGAACATGTCCAGGCCCTCAGTCCCTGGCTAAGTGCCGAACCATGGCACTGCAGCATTGTGATTGGCTATGGGGATCCTGGGAGCCGGGTGCTTCCTGTTTCACTGTTCGGGCCTGAAGAGACCATGGAGGAGAGACGAGCAGGGACATGGAAATCAGGTACTTTTTTTTTTTAAACCCCCTCCACCGATCCGTGCCTGCCGCCACTGTACAATTGTGTGGATAAGGAGGTGAATATCCAGATCTTCTCTAAGTCTTGGAGTCCATACTAAATTCAAGAGAATGGAGCAGGAGTAACTTTGAGAAACAAAGTAGACAAATGAATCCCGGGTAAAGTTGATGCAAGGTTCTTCTGCTCATCGTCAATGTATGGTGAATGTCGTCCACACGAGACCACATGGGATTAGATTCAAATATGTTTATTCTTCATGCAATAATGACACAATCCATCTATCTGTTTAGGTTCATCTTTATTCTAATTCACACCAATGATTCACAAATTGGCAAGTGACAAAAAGGGGGTGCAAACAGGTACACAACACGGCACAGTTGTCTATATCATATTTACACATGTCCACCATGCATTCATGAAAACATGCTAATTTCTGTGCTAATGCTTGTAAATAAACATTCACTACATTGATAATTTCTTGATACACCAAGCCCACCCTATGGACTACAGTGCAACATCCCTATCATTGGTCACACCTTTCATTGCCTGCAGGTGACCTGTAGCCTTCTGAGTTTTCAACAGACATATTGCTTTCAATGCATTGCAGATACTTAGGGCTTGATTACGACTTTGGCGGTGCAGAGCCTGATCAGCCTCATTGCCGCATATCCAAAGCCGTGGTCAGACCGCTTGCCAGATTAGGTGTTTCCTCCTGTCAGGCAGGCTTTTTTGGGGCATTCCCTCAGAGGTGCCAACAAAAACGGGTGCCACAATGGGAATGCCAAAAATAGTTCCTGCACAGCATGGACTGAAAAGACCATGCCGTCCAGGAACTGGTGTGCATGCACACAGGGGGGCACATTCTGTGCCTTCCAGTGTGCATCTACAGGGAGCAAAGGCACCAGGGGGTCCTACAGGGTCCCCTTTGTTTCCTCTGAGTCAGGGTTTTCATGAGGAGGAACCGCCATGAAAACCCTGGGGGAGAGGAAACTCCTAATATGAGTGGTGGGACTGCCGCATTTGGATGCCTCCTGACTGCAGCAACACCACCAGGGAATGGCGGTTCCCTGGCACTGCGGCGGGTCTGTGGGGGTCCTACCGCTCATCTCGTAATAGGGCTGTGGGAGACTGCCACTGCCGCGCCCAGTGTCTCTGGCAGTCCGCCAGACTCGTAATCAGGACCTTAGTTGACTATGGGTCATGACCTTGGATATGATTGGATGGCTAAGTTGTCATTGGTGTCGCACTCATTTGTCAGCTCTTAATTGTACGGTTTTCTTCCCTATTCTTATGCTTGTTCCCCATGGAGCACTTCATTCCCAGTGTTCAGTTTGGGTGAATTGTATCCTTCCAGTACAAAACCAATGCTTGACTCACATAGACACAATTGCACTATGGCGCAAAGGTGTCTCGGTGGTGCACAGCAGCCAATTTCAGCACCGGCACTAGGGAGAGGGGAGAAAAGTGTCATATTCCAGCCAGTGGCGTAACGAAACCTGAGGGGGCCCCCCTGCAAAGTACATGGAGGGGGCCCTCCACCCACCGCCCACCACTTTGCCCAACCGCCACAAAATCTTGTATATTTTTTAATTGAAACCTCCAACATTTAATGAAATGCCTCTACATCGCGTACTCAAAGTTTGAATAAGAAAGTAAGAAACACTGTTAACATATAAGCTACACCATTTACAACATTATTGTCAAGAGCAGATTATTTAACTGAGACAGGAATGAGAGCAATGCCAAGGAGCGGTCCTATTGTTTGAGGAACTGCCTATCGCTGAAGAACAACTACATAGGGTCTGAATTAGAATGGATATTGATGGAAAATAACTTGAAACTCTGAAAGACAAACCCAAATATGCAATTTAACAGACTCGACTGACAATCTACATGAGCAGTACACAAGATATAACCCAGTATCCTGCCAGCTCCAAGAGAAATTAACTGGTGTGAATTATCGGAATGCCGCACACTTGCGTCGGTCAGGGATTTTGTATGATATTAACCACTCTATAGTATTTAAAATGAACTGAGGATGCAATTTTTTTATCTACCACCAGGGCTTCATTAGTAAGCAGAGCATAAACAGGGAGGCAAACAAAGCTGAGGATGAAAACTGCTGGGATGCTTCAGAACATTGATGCAGATGTGTGTCTGTATTTATCATTTCTGTATGGTAAACAAAGCTAATTACACAATTTCAGGTGCACATATTATAGACAAGTGCAAACATTACCATCAATAACGCATCATGTAGGATAAAAACAAACCATATGAGCAAGTACCTAATGACAGAATCTATACTAACTGAAGCTGGTAAAGCAAAGGAAAAAGTGCAAATACTTTCAAAGTGCATAATAAAAGAATCAGCAATCCAGCAATATACAATCCTCAAGCATGTTTTGTAAAGCAATCCCCCTTTCTTCTTGCACCAAGGTAAAAACACTTTCAAAGTGCGTGATAAAAACAAGTCCAGCAGTATGCAGAAATGAAGCTGGGTTGGTCAAACAAATTCCCCTTTGGTTTGTGTATGAAATATTTCAAAGTGACTGGTCAAACAATAACAAGCACAGCAGCATACAAAAATCAAATCTAACCAGTTTAATCAGACTATGGCCCTTTGGTTTGTGAATGAAGGCGCAAATATTTCCCAATTCCTTTTTAAACAATAACAAGTCCAGCAGGCAGCAGCATACAAAAATCAAACCAGTTTAGTCAACCAACGCCCCTTTGGTTTGTGCATGAAAGTGCAGATATTTCAAAGTCACTGTTAAAACAATAATAAGCAACGCAGGCAGCAGCATACAAAAATCAAACCAGCTGAGTCACCCAATGCCCCTTTGGTTTGTGCCTGAAAGTGCAGATATTTCAAAGTCACTGTTAAAACAATAATAAGTACAGCAGGCAGCAGCATACAAAAATCCCTGTACTGTACCCTTCCCAGGCATACACACATCTAGCGCAGAGTCACAGCTCCTGCGCAGCACTGCACATCTACCTGAAGTAGGCCAAGGGTGAGCCAAGCACACAGAAGTGGACCTTTAAAGTGAGTGAGCCTGTTGGCCTCACTCCAGCGACAGGGCAAAAAGGAACTGTTCACTACTACTAGTATGCTGCTACCACGTCGCTTGTGCTGCTTAACACCTGGTGAAGGATGTAGCCTTCCACAACTATAAGGATAGCACTTTGGGTGCCCCTCTTGGTCCAACAAAACCGCATACCGGGAGACAGACCTGTGTCATGGCGCACCCGCATGATCTGTGCTCACCTAGGAGAAAAAAACAGCCTTAGGGATCCAGACAACAGTACAGTAGAGCCATCAGTTCAGGAGTACACGTCTTTAGACATGCAGAGGACTTCTCCGATGGATGGATGGATGGATGGATGGATGGATAGATAGATAGATAGATAGATAGATAGATAGATAGATAGATAGATAGATAGATAGATAGATAGATAGATAGATAGATAGATAGATAGATAGATAGATAGATAGATAGATAGATAGATAGATAGATAGATAGATAGATAGATAGATAGATAGATAGATAGATAGATAGATAGATAGATAGATAGATAGATAGATAGATAGATAGATAGATAGATAGATAGATAGATAGATAGATAGATAGATAGATAGATAGATAGATAGATAGATAGATAGATAGATAGATAGATAGATAGATAGATAGATAGATAGATAGATAGATAGATAGATAGATAGATAGATAGATAGATAGATAGATAGATAGATAGATAGATAGATAGATAGATAGATAGATAGATAGATAGATAGATAGATAGATAGATAGATAGATAGATAGATAGATAGATAGATAGATAGATAGATAGATAGATAGATAGATAGATAGATAGATAGATAGATAGATAGATAGATAGATAGATAGATAGATAGATAGATAGATAGATAGATAGATAGATAGATAGATAGATAGATAGATAGATAGATAGATAGATAGATAGATAGATAGATAGATAGATAGATAGATAGATAGATAGATAGATAGATAGATAGATAGATAGATAGATAGATAGATAGATAGATAGATAGATAGATAGATAGATAGATAGATAGATAGATAGATAGATAGATAGATAGATAGATAGATAGATAGATAGATAGATAGATAGATAGATAGATAGATAGATAGATAGATAGATAGATAGATAGACTCCTGCAGTCCGACCGAGCGAGTACGATGCGGTCGTATGCTGTCGGACTCGGTTCGGGCGGACTCCCATAGAAGTCAATGGGAGCCGGTCGTACGATGCGTACATGGGCTCCCATTGACTGAATGGGTACGTTGTGGATAAGGGCGCACCCTACAGTGGGTACGCGTCGGTGCCATCCGCACCGTACATGCCTTTGTTGGGGAGACCCATGGGTCTCCCCCGGTGTCCGAGTCGTAAGGCTGCGGGTGACGGGGGGTCCGACGCGGACACCCGAAGTCCGACTCCAGGAGGTTTTGCGAGCTGGATGCTCTGACTCGATCCGGCTGTCCGAATCGAGCATCGTACTAGCTCGGTCATGAAACGTCTTCATTGCGCGCCACGGTTTGCCTGCGACCGAGTCGTACGGAACGCTTTGGAGCCGGAAACGATTCGGGCGGAGATTTCACGCTTGTTCGCATCGTACTACGACATCCGGACCTGTGTACGACTCGGACGGAAAATCATCCTCCGAATCGGATCCGCTAATGCCGAACCCTCATTCGGTGCCCTACTGACCGAGATCGGAATCGACCCCTATGTCTATTTTGAGTTCCTGCTAAAAAAGAGCCACAGTAGGAGAGCACTAATATTTCTCTTCAAGATTAAAATATTTAGCAATCTCTTTTGAAAGGTAAAGTGGTATTTCTCATTATGGTTATAAAACCAGAACATGCAGCAGTCATGGGTCGTCGGGTAGGCACTCAGGGTAAGCTAATTAAAGGTGTCCCCGAAACTGGTGCAGAGAAAATGAACAGGTTTAAATGAAAGGAAACATTGAGTCCCCAATTACAGGTAGTCTTGATTGAGATGTCAGGATACTATCCTGCCAGAAAGAGCGATTCCAGATGGTATATCTAGACCTGAATCTTGCTGTTCTAAGTACTTGTCTCTAGAATGTGAATTAATATGTGAACTGGGAATTACCTGGTCAAAAACGGCATTTGGAGCCTCCCTTCTGTGGACAAATCTGCTTCGATTCACCATCAGCTATTAGGAGGTGATAAATGGGTAGGACCAGGTCAGTCTTTGTAGGGTGGGAGGGCTTCAGGGGGTATTAGAGGCAATGGGTTCTGATGTCGTAGGAGGGGACCAGGGAATGGCGTGTATTCTTGGGACTGAGTTCCAGAAGTAAGCCAAGAGTTTTCCTGGTTTATTAATGAAATTTGGAAGTAAGCCAGGAGTACTGCAAGAATACGTCATGCCTACCAATAACAAAACCTTTTGTTGAATCAGGCCGTGTGTGACTTGAGCTCCATAAGCCAATTCACAAAAGATTTGCTGGGAGTAGGTGAGACTTACACATGTAGTACTCCTATCTTACTCATGAATTGTACACATAAGGTAGACTGTTCCTAACTTACTCCTGCCTTCCTCACAGAATTCAAGCATAAGCCAGGAGTACAACAAAATGAAGTTATAGCAAAAACCTTTAGAGATTGTGGCCTGTATCTTTCCTTCTGCAATGTCATTACACATAGAAAAACTCTGCAAAAGGTAAACTTGCGAACACATTTTTCATCCTGGCTAGCTTTGTTGAAAGTGAAACAATATATTGCTATGCAGTAGAAATTATCACACTATGCAGGGAAAAACTTTGTGGGATTGCAATGGGAAACTTTGCAAGCTTCACAGATGGAAATAATTGGGCACTATGTAAATCCTTGCAAGTTAAAAACAGCACTATTCTGCACTCTAACCCTTAAACCTGTTGTGCATGAAATGTCCTCTTTTGGCTGACACTAATACCCTACTCGTTCCTTTTTTGTATGTTTTGTAAAATCAATATTAATGCACTCAGAAATGAAACAAATCAATGGCATGAGTGTCCCTAACGTACATTCAGTGCACATTAAGTAATTTAACTTAAATAAAGGGTCAGTACATACAAAAATAAAGTAAAATGCAACTGAAAGCTACAACTGATGACAAAAAAACGAAACACTGCACAGTCAAGCATTCCCTAAAGAGTACATTCTCTCGATATTCAGAATTTGAATGCATCAAATCTTAAAGGTCCTTTAGTACGCTTCATATAATCCAGCCTATTGGAAGACGTTTACATAATTTTCCAATCAAAGGTTGCTTGACCATTTCATGCTGTTCATAGTGCAGCTGAAATGACCCCGATGAATGGACGATTACCCAGACACCAAGGCAAACAACAGTGCGTAATAAACATCTGGAAGTTTCCATAGCACTGTCCATCTTTGCCTTTGGCGACACCTAGATCAAGCCTGGATTTCCAGCCAACATTTCCCCAGGCAGTTGATAGGTCTTAAAGGACAATCTTTCGGTGTAGGGTTAGTTAAAAGTTCAAATTGTTTTTTATTCAACATGTAAATGGGGGTTGCATTCAGTGAGCGCAAGGTGCCACGCGAAGCTGTATGCCGGACTGACATGATGCTTGCATTATGAATGAAGCACTAGCGAGCGTAGCTCTATATTCCGGCATTTTTTTTAAATACATATTGTGTCAAATTGTGTAATACAACAGAAAGCGATCACTATATTCATATGCTGTGTAGAAATATATACATTAACGTCTTTTATTTGTGGTGTTTTTAGTCAGAGCATTTTTTTAAAATATGCAATTCTATTCGGTCACAATTTTCAAAGTATACGATTTGTAAGTTTACTTGCATGTCAGTAATATGTGTATTAGCACCAAATTTGAATTTCTGACTATGTGTCCCCGGTGTAATGGAAATATTTTAATGACTAGAGAAAGGATTTTTATCAGGCGCAGATGACTGTTGCTGACGCGCGCAGTTTACTCGCACATGACCCACACTGCCCCACCCTGCAGAACAATGCGTTATGGCGCGCAGGCGGTGCACTAAATGTGAATGTGCGGCACTGCACCCACGTGAGTCCAGCCTCTGAGGCCGAGGGCCTGTTTTAATAATGGCCCGCTGCCCGTGTACACAGCCAGCCTTTGCGGTGCATGGGCGGCAGGTCAATATCATTATTAAAATGCTCCTCTGCCTCGGAGACTCTTCCCAGGCGAACCGTGGCGTGACACTGACTGCGAGTAAATATTGAAGGTATTTGGTCTCAATAAAGCCAGTCTGCATTGTACTGAGGGGGCCCCCTAGACTTCGGGGGCCCCCTCTTCCTGCACCACCGGGGTTGCATGGGCCTGTGTTACGCCTCTGGCAGCATAGGGGGCTTGGAAACAAACAATATTTGCAATTCAATAGGTTTCGCATTTGCGAGAATTTAAGCTATTGACATTTACAGTGCCAATAGCTCAAAGTTTCATAAATGCAAGACCAATTGCATTGCAAAGGCTTGTTTTATTTTGGTGCCGGGCCTATTTTTTGTCCCAGTCCGACCCTGGTGGTTCTAACCCTAAAAAGAGATAATAGTGCATTTCATGTATTCACATAGGGCAGCACTATTGTCAAAAAACAACCAAAACAATAAAACGAGCCCAATCCGTTATCATGATTAGACAACATTGCCAAGTGTCACACATCTCGCGTTATACTAACGTATTTTAAGTCAATATACCGCATTACTGCAAGCAAACATATTGTCACGCACAACAGTTTATTATAAAATGTGAGCGTATTACCTGTTTTTGTGATCCATAGTATCAGCTCCCTATGTTTTTTCGTGAGCCTATCGATGCACACGTGGGTCAAGGGCGCTCAGCAGCAAATTGATGTTTTTGCAAGTTATGATGAGGCTGGCTGATTCACCCTGATTGGACGCCATTTTTATTTCTTAGCACAGTGATTGGTCACTACCATTACGCACATGCGTGCTCTGTGCAGCCTACCCTGCACCACGAGATTCACCGCTGCTCGGCCAGAAGAATGTGTGCTGGTAAGGGATGTTTGGCAGTCACTTAAGTAGGGCCCACTGGGACTGGGACAAAAAAGTTTCTGGGACTGGGACTGAGACAAAAAAGCATCAGAATGCTAGCAAGGTTGTTCTGGCCGCGAGATGCTATGTTATCACCTAAAAACAAATGTTTGGGTTTTTTCAGAGGCTCGATGGTGCCAGGTGAGCAGATCGCCCTATAGGCCCGGCTTTTTATTACGTACAATTTCACTGCATTCGTGAGACACTTGGACTGATAATGGCTTTTCAGTAGATCTGTATGAAAATGAGACTTGCACTGCAATTCTCTTTGCTGGGCCTCTTCTGTGTGTGTGTGTGTGTGTGTGTGTGTATAAGTGAAGATTTCAGTGCCGCTGTCTATTTTGCTTTACTGTATGGGACTGGCAGTGAAGCTTACTCCGCCTCCGGTACTTTTGCTGCTCTTCTGTTTTTGTGAAGCTCGGGCTGCCTATTCTGTGTGTCTTTTGTATGCATATGTTGCTAGCATTGCCATCCCAGAAGGCCTCTGTGCCCTTCGGGCTGGTCAGGGCCTGGTGCAGTGTCAGGCCCAGATCGGTGCCGGAGAAGCCTCGGCCTGCCGGCAAGAATAGCTACAAGGGCCAGGTAATGGTGACAGAAAGATAAGAGGGGCTTTCATTTACACAGCTTGAGGTCCTGAGTTTGTCGCTCGGTGATACATAGACAATGCAGTATAAATGAGAGTATGGGAGTGTTGTGTGGTGCAATAACCACCACTGAAGCACCGAATCCACGTTAAGTAAACTATTAGTGATTGGAAGCATTCTCATCAGTCATGCCCTCCGTAGAACACGATTCTCTACACGGGTCTCTCACTGCAAAACATTAGACAAGCTGCGCTGTAAACCATTCTTTCTGAAGATGTAGATAGAACAGGCCTCTGTGTGCTCATGTGAGACATGTTTTGCCACAGATGCACCTTCCTGGAAAGAGCTCAGTCAGCCTCTCACACAAACCAGCTGAGCTACTTCAGTTGTTGTAGCTTTCAAGTGGCTGTCGTCTTCTCATACTTTGTTTTAGCCAGTAGTATCAATAGTCCCAAAATGCAACGTCATGTAGGTTAATAAGTTAGAACTATAACAAGGTATTACACAGGATAACACCTTCGCCGCGCGGCAAATTCTGCCACTGGTGCAAGGGGGCGGGGCAGGGCGTGGCGCTCAGGTACCCAGGACGGCTCCCGGCCCTCATAAATCACGGTGGGCGTGTGCTCATGACGGCCGGGAGATGTCCGAACTCCGTCCATCAATTAATTCACCCGCACAGGCGGGCAATTAACCGCACATGGGTGGAGCGGCAACGGTCGGACGGCTCTCGGCCGTCATGAGCACTCGACTACCGTGACTCATGACGGCCGGGAGCCGTCCTGAGCATCGATGAGGATAAAGAGCAATGTAGGAAGTAAACATTAAGGGGCCGATTCCGATCCAGGTCGGAAAGCACTCCGACCGAGTCGGATCCGGAGTGTTTTCCGACCGAGCTGGACAGTCTGACCGAGCGAGTACGATGCAACCGTATGCTGTCAGACTCGGTTCGGTCGGACTCCCATAGAAGTCAATGGGAGCCGGTCGTACGACGCGTACATGGGCTCCCATTGACTGAATGGGTACGTCTCGAGCAAGTGCGCCCCCTACAGTGGGTACGCGTCGGTGCCATCCGCACCGTACATGCCTGTGTTGGGGATACCCATAGGTCTCCCCCTGTGTCCGAGTCATAGGTCTGCAGATGTCAGGGGGTCCGACGCAGACCCCCAAAGTCCGACTCCGGGAGCTTTTGCGAGCCGGACACTCCGGCTCGCACAGGCTGTCCGACGCGTGCATCTTATTGGCTCGATTGTAAATCGCATCCATTGCACACCACGGTTAGCTTCCGACCGGGACGTACGGAGCGGTTCGGACCCGGAAACGACTCGGTCGGTGAATTTCATGTAGCTCGCATACTTGCTCGCCTGTACAGCTGTACGAGTCGACCGGAAAACACACGTACAGCTCATAGTTTTTCCGGCCGAACCCGATTCGGTGCCCTTCCGACCGAGATCGGAATCGGCCCCTAAATAAGAGTCTTTCAGACTAAAAGAGTCAGAAGCTCTAAATATGAACATGTCATCCAGACTTGGGAGAGTGGAGGCAAGAGATAGACAAGGGGTAAAAGTGGTGCAACCGGAGGAAGTACGGAGAAAAGGAAGAGGGTGAAATGAGTGGAGAGAAAGGAGTAATACAAGAGACAGAGGGTGATGGGAGAGTGATGGGTGGAGAGAGACTGGTTCCCTCGTCTTCATTGCTTGATTTTGCTCGTGATAAAGTGTTACTCATAGTCGTTGAAATATCACTCATAATTCCAATGAAATTATGGAAATGTCACGTAGCAATCTGAAACCTTGGCAGCTATGATTAGATAAAATGCAGCACTATATCTAGATCATGATTGTAGGACAGTATCGACGCGCAGCAGGACAGAAAGTATAGACCTGGCCTCACGATTGTTCTGGCACAATAGAAAACTGCTCGGAAAGGAGAAAATTAAATACGTGAAAAAAGTTGCACTGAACACGAAGCAAGTAAATGTGATAAGGATCAGCAAACAAGTCTGAGGCGAGCTTAATGAAAAGGAAAAATCGAATACAGAAAAGTAAAAAAACAAAATCTTCAAGAAGCTGCAGTATCTAGGATGGGACGTTGTAAAGTAAATATCCTTGAATTAAATCAGGAAATAAATCCAAAGTAGACTGAAGAAGATAAGTCTTGAAGCTTTATTCAAGAGGTAATCAACACATCACTGGAGTGCGTCCTCCCTATCTGAAGTACGAACGGCAACTGCCCACTGACACCGTTCATACTTCAGAAAGAGGGTTAGATGCACGGGAATGCATCTTCGAGAGATGCTCATTTAAATAACATCAAATAGCATGCGCGTGTAACCTCACCACGCGCATGCAAGTTACAAGCCACGAGCTCTACGAGCAACACGAGCTTGTTACCCATATAACACATGTGAAGTATATTACATCACCCTTCTCCTTTCACAAATAAAACAAAACTGCAGTTAATGAAAATAAAAATCCTTGTATCTTGAAGAAAACGTACAGTTGCGAACAGGTCTTGAAGAATCATGTACAGAAGAACTATTATTAACAACAACTTGAGTTTCAGCAGGAAATGATGTACAGCCAAAGTATGAAAAATGTAAATCATCATTAAAAACATTTTTTATTTTTTTTATTTCATTTGCTTGATGTGAAGTTAATTTAATTAACATTCTCTTACTCCACCAACCTTTCTGACCAAGAAATACAGAACCTTTAGACACTTTTAAAACTTGTGCAGGAAGGGACAGCTTCGAAAGACCCTTCTTAACTTTCTTGGGAGACTTGATCATCACCCAGTCTCCAATTGTAAACTCATTTGCATAATTGCAAGCTCTGCTATCAAAGTTTTTCTTTTGTATAGCTTGTTGAACTGCAACTCATGTTCTTCTTGTCTTTGCAAGCCAAGCATGAATTATCATTCTTCAACAATTTTCTAATCCATGACGGACAAAGGGTCTTCTTGAGTAATCTAAATGGTGAGACCCCAGTTGAAGAATGAGGAGTTGTAAGATATGACCAAATCTTTTTTTAAAAAAAATCATATCCACAGGTACACTAGTAGCCAAAGCTGATTGTACTCCCTCTTTTATAAATCTATTCATTCTTTCAACTAAACCATTGGCTGACGGGGAATACAATGCCACCTTCAAATGTTTAATAGCATGAGATTTCAAATAATTTTCCATCACATTTGAGGTAAAGTGAGAACCATTGTCTGTGACTAACTCTCTCGGAAATCCTTCAGCAAGAAATATTCTAGAAAGGAAGTTAACCACAGACAATGTGCATGGAGCAGAACAAAATTCAATCTCCACCCATTTTGAATAGTAATCTATTAATACTAAGATGTATTTTTTTTCATGAGACAGCAAATCAAATGGGCCTGCAAAATCCAATGCTAATTTAGACCATGCTTCTTCTGGAACTGGAACATTATGGAAGGGTGTCTTTACCATTTTCCAATGTTTGTCAGATACTAGACAAGTTGCACATGAGTTTACCCACTTGGCAACATCTGCATCCAAACCAGGCCAGCAAAAATTTTCTTTCAACCTCCTTGAGGTTGCACCTATGCCCAGATGCCCCTCATGCGCTATTTCAAAAAATTTATTTCGCAGGGAAGTTGGGGGAACTGCGAGATCACCACGCAAGACCAATCCTTCAACTAGAGCAAGTTCCTGATTGATTTGTGCAAATGATTTTAAAGGAGAGGGAAGTGAGCGTTCTTTAGGCCATCCTGAAACAATCATGTTTTTTACTGCCACAAGAGTGGAATCTTCTTCAGACGCTCTCACCCAATCATCCCGTGTGACATGAGGCAAGTCATTGACAAAATCATCAATAGAAGCTACCACACATTCCATATCATCAAATCTTGAACATGAGGAGTTATCTTTTAATGATAACCTAGAGAGGCAATCCGCTCTTGAATTTCGACCCCCAGGTATGTGTTTTATAACAAAATTGTATTCATGCAGTCGTGACAATAAACGAACCAGCCTGGAGGAAGCTTTTCCTGTACCATTCCCATTTAACAAATGTATTAATGGCTTATGATCGGAAAAGATTTCAAATTGAGTACCCCAAATGAAATTTTAAATTTTTCCACAGCCCATGTACAAGCAAGAGCTTCCCTCTCAATGGTACTGTAATTTGACTCTGCAGTAGAGATAGATCTGGAGGAAAAAGCTATTGTATTTTCCTTGCCATTGACCCATTGGCAGAGGACAGCCCCTAATCCATTTTGACTTGCATCAACAGACAAAATGCACTTTTCACCAGGTGAAAATGAAGAAAGAGCGGGGGCTTGAATTATGAGTTTTTTAATTAAATCAAAAGCTTGTTGTGCTTCAAATCCCCATGTAAAGCATGCATTTTTTTTTTATAAAACACGTAGAGGTTGAACCACATGAGCATAATTAGATATGAACTTTGAGTAATATTCTGTCATCCCCAAAAATGATCTTAACAGATCTTTATTTTTGGGTATACTGACTTCATCAATCGCTCTTGTGAGTGAAAACTTAGGCCTGATTCCTGAAGCAGAGATGGTGTGCCCTAGGTAGTCAATGGATTCCGCCATGAATTTATATTTATCTGTACCTAAGGTTAAACCAATATTCTTTAAATTTATCAAGTACTCTCCTGAGAGTAGCCAAGTGCTCAAATTTGTTTTTTGAAAAGATTAAGACATCGTCCTGATAAGCTTGGACAGAGTTAATTCCTTTTAACATGTGATCCATAAACCTTTGAAATACACTTGCCGCAGATGCTAGACCAAACGGAAGTCTTAGATATTTATATGCACCAAAAGGTGTCACAAATGTAGTAAGGTCAGTGGAAGGTTTGGATAAAGGTATTTGATGATAAGCCGACCTTAGGTCCAGCATGGTGAAACATGTCACACCTGCTATGTTGCATAACAAATCTTGAATTTGTAAGGTTGTAGACATGTAGAAACGATCAAAAACGACTTACTTTTGATCAATTGCGAGTTCCTGCTGAGCTGTCCTCATTTTTCATCGTGGCACCATGTAAAATACCAACAACCCTGTGGCCAATCACGCTGTGCCCTTTAAAACTATGAAGAATAATTCACACGCTTGTGGCCAATGAGGGTGCGCGTATGAAAACTTTTGCTCTTTCGTTTTTAACCAATCAAAGAAGTCCTCTTCCGTGTTAGGAGGGATTGTATCCGATTGAAAGAAAGACACAAGTGCTGATTGGTTGTTACTTCGCCACTCCGGAAAACTCCTCTATTAATATTTTGAAGGAAGAGTCCCTTAGCGAGATGAAGAGCATGAAGGTCGCGCAGCTGGTAGGAAGCACAAATCGTTGTGATGTTGATTTTTTTTATTCTTAAAATAACTTGTCGCCAAATGTAAAGTAAATATCCTTGAATTAAATCAGGAAATAAATCCAAAGTAGACTGAAGAAGATAAGTCTTGAAGCTTTATTCAAGAGGTAATCAACACATCACTGGAGTGCGTCCTCCCTATCTGAAGTACGAACGGCAACTGCCCACTGACACCGTTCATACTTCAGAAAGAGGGTTAGACGCACGGGAATGCATCTTCGAGAGATGCTCATTTAAATAACATCAAATAGCATGCGCGTGAATCCTCACCACGCGCATGCAAGTTACAAGCCACGAGCTCTAGGAGCAACACGAGCTCGTTACCCATATAACACATGTGAAGTATATTACAGAGGTGTATATTTAGTGATCACACATCAAGGGCGCACTCATTGACTTCCCAATCAGGCCGGATAATTACAGCTGTATTCGCCATAGGCTGCCACCCACAACAGCACCCACAGTCTGGCTCCTGAAACTGTTATCATGAAAAATGAACACTTGGGAACGGCGGGCAAGATGACGAGAGGCCTGCTTCGGTAGTGTCCACGGGAGCAAGCACAGATGACTGTTGCAGACGCGCGCAGTTTACTCTGCGTACATGACCCACACTGCCCACCCTGCAGAGCAATGCGTGATGGCATGCAGGGGGCGCACTAAATGTGAACATGCGCGCGGTAGCGTGAGCCCAGCCTCTGCTCTGTCTCTGAGGCCAAGGGCCTGTTTAAATAATGGCCTGTGCACAGAGCCGGCCTTTGCAGTGCATGGGCGGCAGGTCATAATCAAAATGCTCCTCTGCCTCTGAGACTCTTCCCAGGCGAATCGTGACACTGACTACGAATACATATGTATTTGGTCCCAGAGTCAAGCCAGTCTGCTTTGTGACTTGGCGGCCTCCCGCACCTCGGGTGCTGCATGGGTCTATGTTACGCCCCTGATTTCAGTAAATTTGATGCTCTCCTGCTCTCTCCTTCTCATGCAGCGGAGCATTTGTAGCTGCTGCTCTGCACAAGAAATTGGTTAATCTGGCCCTAGGACAGTAAACAAAAAATGGCCACCATATGTCATGATGCTTGTGCAGTAACGTGCAATGTTGCACTATGCCCACATGTGCATGCATCACGAAGCATGGATGAACATCTGCAACTGTCTGGGAAAGGGTTTTCTTTAATAGAAAACCCACAGTACGTTTGCTGGGATTGCCTGCACATGCGTCCTGACACTTGCATGTGCGCTTTATTTGCAAAAAGCATTTACAAAGCCAAAAGTTTGGCATTTCAGAGCCTAAACCTATTGGCTTTGCCAATGCTTGTTTCAATATTTTTGTTAGTTGCCTGGAACGAGGTCTGCAGGACCTCCCCCTGAGGTTAAAACAATGAGCGAACGCGATGGGTACCTGAGATTACGACCGCTTGCCTCCATTTGCACAGTTCCAGACCTCTGCCTGCTCTGCAGGCACATATCTATTGATCTGTGTCCTGCCAATATCTATCACATTCCGTTCCACTGCCCATAACCTCAGCCTTGGGCTGCGCCTCGTTTTTTGTTACAGTATCCTACACAATGTGCAGCGTTTTGGCTCCTCTCGTGACATTGATCTGAGTTTCTGAATGCTTGTCTGATCAATTCCTGTCGGTTGCCTGGTAGACATGGTGTTGTGGCTGCGTTTCTTTGGCTAAAGTTCCCATTCCTTGCTCAAGTCAACGTCTCAGCAAATACCAGAGCATTTTCTGTAATTTAAATGGATATTTCAGCTCCATTACTAGATTATCCACTAAACTAGATGTCTTCTCTGTTTATGCTTACAAAATGTCAAGCCCCAATTAGACATAGTTTTGTAAATTGAAAATTGTTGAGGCCTCTACCCCCTTTCCAAATCCCTGGAAACTCGGCCTATTGTTGCAAAACCCATAATCCTATTTCTCCACGAGCCAGCAGTAGGGGCTGAAACCTTATTCCACAATTAGAGACATTTTAAATACATTTATAGATGAAAACTTTCATTCTGGATCCACAACCACGTATTTTCCATGTCTGCAGCGTAAATTAGGGCTTAGACGGGCTGGAACATCACGCACTACACCCGTAAATACTTCCATGCATACTCACTGTACTGATTGGCAATGACCGCAAAGGAGAGGTCATGATCTGCCCACAATCACACAGCATGACAGGTGGCAAGCAGGGACCTGCATGCTAAATCCTGAGGACCAATCCAGAAAATCGAGAAGGACGTTTATTTCAGTTCCAGTGAACAAGGTAACAGAGGACACCACCAGACCTGGTTTACAGTACTATGGGGCATATTAACAAGCCAGGCGATAAAATTATCGCCGCTTTAGCGGCAGAAAACTGCCGCTAAAGCGGGGATAATGGGCTTGATAAGATGCACTTGAGAATTCCAATAGAAGCCCATATTGTCACCAAAACAGGGGCTTCTATGGGAATTCTCTGCGGCATATTATCAAGCTCATTATCGCCGCTTTAACTGCAGTTTTCTGCAGCTAAAGCGGCGATAATTTTAACTCTGTTTCTTGATAATATTCCCCTATGTGCGTGCATTGTAGGATGCACCTATAAATCTTGTCATGGTATAGTATAGGCATAAGTTTCATTATTATTATTTATGGTAGCAGTAGTAATAATAGTAGTATGATACATGTGATACTGCAATCCCTGTATAAAAACCCATCTACTTGCTTTACAATCGGCGACTTATGACGCACCCAGGCGCCTATTGTAAAAAAATGATGTAACCACTCAACCGTAATAGCTTATGACATCACAGTACCTACCGCCACAGCCAGCAGCTGAGGGGAAGGCAGGTCAGGCCACAGAGCATAATTCAAGCAGCATTTTAAAGTAAAAATATGAAACGTTGCTTTTCTTTCGTCTGCTCTATTTTATCTCGGTGTACAGTGCCAAGCAGGAAGGAGAAATTTAAGACAACATTGTTCTTTTTTGCATTCCTTAGGTAGAAAAGGTAGAATTTTGTCTGTATGTTTCTACACATTTCTCCATATTTGTTTTTAATGACTTGCATTAAACTGATGTTAACATTTTTTTGCAACAATATTTGACAGCTTTTGATGTGTTTAAGTTTGCTCTAGTGATTCTATTTGAATTCTTCATGCTTGCAAACATGTTCTCGCTTTCATTTAAAAGAGTTATGCAAAAAAGGCCGTAAGTTTTTTTTGAGAAAGATGATGGTGTAGCCATGTATTATAAGGAACAAAGAACTCCTTGCCATATGTGCTAGGTGTAAGACATTGGGTTACTGGTTGAGGAAGAGAAACCCTACTCAAGCAGGAACCACAATCCTTGTCAGAGTGAGGAACAAGCACACCCCAAATTAACCTATGCTCAACCCCCTGGTATCTTGGCACAGAGTTATGTCACACTTAACTTAGAGGGAACATGTAAAGTATTTAGGCAGCACTTCAAACAGTAATAAAGTAAAAACATAACACAAGAAACACCCCACCCCAATTTTAGAAAAACGTAGTAAATTCTAATAAATAAAAAAAGACCATAACAACAAAAATCCAATCAGTAGAACCAGAGATATGTAATTTCAAAAATTTCAGTAAAATATGTGCTAAAAGCCCAAAGCTCGATATGTGGATAGTCGGTTGCTCTGGACCGAGACAAACTCACACGTTCAGGCCGACCACGTTTAAGCGTGGGCCAGCCACATCACCCAGTTAGGTCCGCTGAACAAGAGTACGTTAAATCCACAGCTGAAATGATGCGTCAGTTCTGAGGAGATGCCAAGCTGCGAAGCTCGATGCGAGGACTTGCTTTGTCGTTGAGACTCTCATTGACGAGGGCTTGCAATGCGAGGGCCTGCGTCAGAAGGCAGAGTGCAGCAATGGCTCCGATGGGGGCTGCAAGGTCGATGAGGAGTCCTTGCGCTGGGAGAATCTTTGCAGCAGAGTCAATATGTTGGTTCTGCTCGGGGTCGCACAGCGCAGCAGAGGAGATGCATCAGTTCTACTGCCTCCATAGGTGGACTGGTAGATCTCCTTCAGGGCTATTTCCAGGGTCCAGGACTGGGGTGGCAGGGTAGGACTCACAGATGGAATTGTCCAGGTGCTTGGTACAAGGTTGTTGGAGCCTTCTGTCCCTGATGCTCTAGTCAGGCAGCCAGCCAACGAGCCCTTTGAGTCACTCTGGGGTCCTGGGTTCAACAGATGCAGGTCTAGCCCTTCTCACCCAGAGGGCAACAGGCAGCAGGTCAGCACAGCAGGGCAGCAGTGTTTCACAGCAGCAATCCAGCAGAGTGGAAGTCCTTTAATCAGCACAGCAGTCCTTCCTCCTGGTAGAGACCACAGACCCAGTAGTATACTGAAGAGTTGGTGTCTGGGGTCCAATATTTATCCCGGGGCATTTCTTTGAAGAGGGTAAAGCTTCTAGAGTTTTCCATTTGAAGTGCACAGGTCTCCTGCCTTCCCTGCCCTGCCTCCAGACTAACTTCCATAGGGCTTATGCAGCCCTGTGTGTGGAGGCAGGACACAGCCTATTCAAGTGTATGTAGGGCTCTGCCAAGCTCTGCCCTCCCGTTCTGCCAGTGATGGCCCATCCAGGCACACCTAAGCTCTCTATTGTGTATGGATGTCTAGGAGGACTATACAAAGCCCAACTGTAGCTACACCCAGTCATGTGACCCAGAGACAGGCTGTAGGCACTAAATGACTAAGGCAGGAAAATGCCAACTTTCTTAAAGTGCCATTTTCAAAATTGTATTTTAAAATCCGGCTTCACCATGAGAGAGGATTTTTCATTATAATTACAAAGACACCAAACATGAAGTGGGTACCTGTTCCCCTTTGGAAATGATTACTTATTGAATTTGGCCACCCTCAACGAGAACAATTACATCTCTCAGGATCTTCAGGAAAGAAGTTAAAGCTTTACTACTAAACAAATTGTGTCTTAAGAGAACTCCTTGGAAACTGCAACTCATCCTATTATATAATGTATTCTATTGTTTTGGAACAGCGGATCATAAGTGAAAGTTTTTTTTACTGTACCGCAACTATTTCTTCAGATCTCTGTTTGTACAGTGCTCTAATACCGTTATGGTCATGTTCGTGCTTTATAAAACACTAAAAACAAATAAATAAATAAGGTAACTCAAATTTTATCCTATGGGAGAGGCAGGCCTTGCAGTAGTGAAAAACGAATTTGAGAATTTTCCCAACCACAACATGTAAAAATTAAATGTACATGTCCTACTTTTTAAACACATGTCACCCTGCCCTCTGGGCTGTCTAGGCCTACCCTAAGGGTGACTAATATGTATTAATAAAAAAGGTAGGTTTGGACATGGCAAAAGGTTTATCTTGCCAGGTCAAAATGGTAGTTTACAACTGCACACACAGGCTGGAAAGGTAGGCATGTTTGAAATAGGTGCTTAAGTGGATGGCACAATCAGTGCTGCAGGCTGACTAGTAGTATTTTATTTACATGCCCTGGGCACAGGTAATGCCACTTTACTAGGGACTTACAAGTAAATTAAATATACCAATTGGGTATAAGCCAATTATACCATGTTTTAAGGAAATAGCACAAGCACTTTAGCACTAGTTAGCAGTCTTAAATAAACTCGGGCCGGTAACTCCGCTCTGCCAGTGGAGTTTCTGGAGTTTTGCCTACTCCGCGTTCCATTGCGAACGTGGAGTTTAGGCAAAACTCTGATTCCATGGCAGAGGAAAGTAAGCCAGCCCCTCCACCCTCCCAAAGTAATTATAATGTTTAAAGAAGGCACTTACCTGCCGCGGCTGCCTCCTCATCGCCATGGCCGCTCTCCTTCCGCGCCATCCTTCTTCTTAGATTACCCTTACGTTGTACTTCTCTCGTGTGCGCATGTGCACACACAAGACGTACAACGTAGGGGTTATCAAAGAAGAAGGACGGCGAGGACGAGGAAGGAGAGCGAACATGGTGAGGAGGAGGCAGCCACGGCAGGTAAGTGCCTTTTTTAACATTATAATTGCTTTGGGAGGGCGAAGGGAGTGGAGTGGAATAGTTTTCCAACTCAGTGGAACTCTGAGTAGAGGCACTACGCCTGCTCCGCCCGGGCTTAGTCCTAAAGCCAGCAAAAACATTGTCAGCAAAAAGGTGGGGGAAAACTACGCCAAGGATGCAGGTCTAACAATAAGGATATTGCAAGTCAACTCAGAGTCCACAAAATGATACAGGGACTCGGGCTTCTGCCTCGTTGCTATGGTCATAGATCTCCTCAATGACTTGCAATATCCTTATAACGTACGGCAAGGAGTATGTTAACCTATATTTGATTGAAATAATGATCATATTATTTCTATAAATAATACTATTGCTATATATATGATAAAATAGTAATTCTAGTAGTTATATTTGTTAAATGTATTATTTATTTATTTAGTTGACCTGATTATAAAGAGTACAAAAATGACACCTTTAGGTTACTTCAGACTGCTATGAATATAAAAGATGCAAATGTTTCAGTGGGCCACAAAGCAGGTTTTGCTGGCCTTCCGGATGAGTGTCTGTGGTAGTGAGGGAGTATGTGCAGCAGTTCATTGCAATCGTACACCTCATGAAATAGAGCACCCAGTACTCCCCGGCTTTAGTTTATGGAAAAGACAACATTTGTTGATCATGCATTTTACAGGCCCTACTCATTGCTGTTTTTGGAGGTCTTGCTTCTCAGGACTGATTTATAGGTTGGTTTCCAGAGTATTCCTTAAGAGAAGGTAGTTTGGTTGCACCCTCAAGGCATGTGGGAGCCCTGTGGAAGCTATTGGTTGTCTCAATTCCTGGATCTGCTCCTACCTTTCAGTCTTTTTCTGCTTTGGTTTGCAAGTGGTCTTTGCCCTGACTGAATGGTGGTTTATGGTTTGGACAAAGGGTACATAAGCGTCTGGATAGATGCTGGACAAATGATTTATACACACTCTACATATGTTGCACATAATTATGGCCTTGAACCCCCTTTCCACCTAGTGCAGGCTTGATATGGGACCACTTCTTCATTTGAGGGCTAACCTAGTGGCTGGATTTTGTATGCATTGTAACCCATCAAAGATCATCGTCGATAGGTCAGTGTAGATAACCTTTCAATCATCCAGTCGGACCTTCATTAATTAATATTATGTAGTGCCAAGAGGCAGGTGAGAGAATTGTTGAGTCTGAAGGGATGGTCTTCAGGCAGATGGATCAGGAGCCACATATGTAAGAGGCAGTATGTTCTGTATTTAGGTTAGGACCTAGTTACAGCAGAAGCTCCCATAGTTCCTGTTATGTCTCCATCCTCCCTCCAACTCCAAGGCTAACACCTGCCTACACACCACACAACAACATTCAATTATATCACCACATTATCTCAGCTACACCTACCCTACAAAGCATCAGCTCACACATGCAGGAAAAGCGAACGCACCATGCGCAACACAGCTCACTCCTTCTTGTAGACAATAAATTACCAAGAACAGCAAAACATTTCCCCCCACATTCAACCAAGAAACAAAACTCTACAGAAGAACAAAGAAAAGGAAGCCTGCACTAGCTCACCATCTCACACACAAATCCACACATACTTCCATGCCAATTACACCATAAGAACACAACCCGTAGGGCCTTATTTACAAAGAATTAATACAGCGCGGTGCAGCAAGCCATTTGGCTGCGCTGCATTTATTCCGAAGCACAGGGATGCTTCATATCTACAATGATATGCTGGATCCCTTTGCTCTCCCCTACAGTGGAGCACAATGGCAATTTTTCAACTCCTATGTGTGCTGCTTTAGCACACAAAGAAGTTGCATAACGTAATTTTATACTGATTGTTTATGTGCAGGAAGGGGCACCTCCCTGCACCTGAACAATCACAAGAGGTGATTTCCTCGTTCTAAGTGTGCTGCAGAAGGCAGCATGCATAGAAAGAGGAAAAAAACGAGGAGGAATGAATACATTTCTCCTCGTTGTGCCTCCCTACACTTTCCCTGGGGAGGAGTAGCATTCAGACGCATTTTCAGGTTTACGATTTCTCATAAATCTGGAAATGTGTCAGGTTCCATGGGTGTTGCGTGGTAACATCCACTGCAACACGCATGGAACGCCCCATTCAGGCAAAGTGCTGCATGCAAATGGGCCGTATTTACAAGGACAGGAAAGGTGGCTTTTTGTGTCCTTGTAAATTTAGGGCAGCAAAATGCGCCACAAAAAGTGACGCACCGGCAGTGCAAAGGCCTTGTAAATAAGCCCCATAGCAATCTGCAACTCTTACCACAGAAAACCACACAGAACCACAAATGACAGCAAGGAAAAGATGTTTCATGCCTTCATGGGCCGCTGCAAAACTTCACAACCCCCACTAAGACAATAATCTCTCCTTAACATAATGGAAAAACACAATTAAAAAAGTATATCTATGTTGACAATTAGTAGACCCAAAACAGACCAAGGCTGTTGATTTGCCACCATCTAAGACATACATGCCAAGTTAACTCTTGCCTGCACACGTATCATCACAACACAACACATACACATGCATAACCAGGGTAATGGAAGAAAGTGTTCATGACCAGGGCACTGGACTCTCCTGCTCACTATGGTTGTGGGCTTTACCCCAACTACCAATGTCTTAATATAAACAGCACAATACTGTATATAAATGGATAGTTCACCAGATAAAGCATGAAGGAAGCCAAACATCTGTATTTATTTAGATGCAATTACAGGCGCTTCTTAGCACACATTCTACTAACAATTGAATGTATATTGCAGTGCATCACTACACAACAGCTAACACAACACCATGTTGATTGGCCGAATCAACAAGATACACTCTCAGATGCATGAATGTACCTCCATTTACAACTATGCACTCTAAAGGGTGACATAGTCTTGACTAAACACCTTCCATTCATAAGGATAACAAACCCCTGAACACAAAGCAGACACCGCATAAGTAAAAACAATGATGGTTATAGAACACACATGACTGTAATGCAAAAAGGAATCATGTTTTCCAAACAGACATTCTCCAATTATAAGCAGAAAACACTGATGTGAATTGCACACTCTTTATCCAACAACGCTTACAGTTTAATTCAAAGACCACTAACCAAACTTCTCCACATACAAACTGTGACTATACACTAAATGCCAGAGGGCACTGCCCTCCCTGAACCTGCAACGCCCAATATCATTTCCATCCTGGGTGTGTATACGTGTTGCAGACTAGCAGGTAGGATACACTATGGCCCCGATTTAGAGTTTGGTATTCAAGGTTCTCTAAACACACAAGATGATGGACAGACTGTTGCACATTGGCAAAAAATTCACAGATCTGGGTTTAATCCATCGTTATTTTGCTCACCACGCCACCCCAGTTCAGACATGGCCATATGCAAATCAGTCTTGACCCTGTGCCTCATGGGAACAGTCCAGCCCGAACTGCCAAGCCATGTCTTCCCTGGACCGGAATCAAGCATCCTAGGACCAGTTTCGGGGTTTCACCCCTCTTCAGCCAGGATAGCTTGACTCCAGTGGCGTAGTGAGCACGGGACCCACGTCTGGGCATACCCTTCCCACATAGGGCGACAGAAAAACACACAAGATGATGGACGGAATGTTGCACATTGGCAAAACATTCACCCCCAGTCACAGATCTGGGTTAAATCCATCGTTATTTTGCTCACCATGCCACCCCAGTTCAGACATGGCCATATGCAAATCAGACTTGACCCTGTGCCTCATGGGAACAGTCTAGCCTGAACTGCCAAGCCATGTCTTCCCTGCATCCTAGGACCGGTTTCGGGGTTTCACCCCTCTTCAGCCAGGATAGCTTGACTCCAGTGGCGTAGTGAGCACGGGACCCACGTCTGGGCATACCCTTCCCACATAGGGCGAACAGAAAAACACACAAGATGATGGACGGAATGTTGCACATTGGCAAAACATTCACCCCCAGTCACAGATCTTGGTTTAATCCATCGTTATTTTGCTCACCACGTCACCCCAGTTCAGACATGGCCATATGCAAATCGGCCTTGACCCTGTGCCTCATGGGAACAGTCCAGCCCGAACTGCCAAGCCATGTCTTCTCTGGACCGGAATCAAGCATCCTAGTACCGTATTCGGGGTTTCACCCCTCTTCAGCCAGGATAGCTTGACTCCAGTGGCGTAGTGAGCACGGGACCCACGTCTGGGCATACCCTTCCCACATAGGGCGAACAGCAAAACACACAAGATGATGGACGGAATATTGCACATTGGCAAAACATTAAACCCCAGTCACAGATCTGGGTTTAATCCATCGTTATTTTTCTCACCACGCCACCCCAGTTCAGACATGGCCATATGCAAATCAGTCTTGACCCTGTGCCTCATGGGAACAGTCCAGCCCGAACTGCCAAGTCATGGCTTCCCTAGACCGGAATCAAGCATTCTAGGACCGGTTTCGGGGTTTCACCCCTCTTCAGCCAGGATAGCTTGACTCCAGTGGCGTAGTGAGCACGGGACCCACATCTGGGCATACCCTTTCCACATAGGGCGAACAGCAAAACACACAAGATGATGGACGGAATGTTGCACATTGGCAAAACATTCACCCCCAGTCACAGATCTGGGTTTAATCCATCGTTATTTTGCTCACCACGCCACCCCAGTTCAGACATGGCCATATGCAAATCAGTCTTGACCCTGTGCCTCATGGGAACAGTCCAGCCCGAACAGCCAAGCCATGTCTTCCCTGGATCGGAATCAAGCATCCTAGGACCGGTGTCGGGGTTTCACCCCTCTTCAGCCAGGATAGCTTGACTCCAGTGGCGCAGTGAGCACGGGACCCACGTCTGGGCATACCCTTCCCACATAGGCCGAACAGCAAAACACACAAGATGATAGACGGAATGTTGCACATTGCCAAACATTCACCCCCAGTCACAGATCTGGGTTTAATCCATCGTTATTTTGCTCACCACGCCACCCCAGTTTAGACATGGCCATATGCAAATCAGACTTGACCCTGTGCCTCATGGGAACAGTCTAGCCCGAACTGCCAAGCCATGCCTTCCCTGGACCGGAATCAAGTATCCTAGGACCGGTTTCGGGGTTTCACCCCTCTTCAGCCAGGATAGCTTGACTCAAGTGGCGTAGTGAGCACGGGACCCACGTCTGGGCATACCCTTCCAACATAGGGCGAACAGCAAAACACACAAGATGATGGACGGAATGTTGCACATTCGCAAAACATTCACCCCCAGTCACAGATCTGGGTTTAATCCATCGTTATTTTGCTCACCAAGTCACCCCAGTTCAGACATGGCCATATGCAAATCGGTCTTGACCCTGTGCCTCATGTGAACAGTCCAGCCTGAACTGCCAAGCCATGTCTTCTCTGGACCAGAATCAAGCATCCTAGTACCGGTTTCGGGGTTTCACCCCTCTTCAGCCAGGATAGCTTGACTCCAGTGGCGTAGTGAGCACGGGACCCACGTCTGGGCATACCCTTCCCACATAGGGCGAACAGCAAAACACACAAGATGATGGATGGAATATTGCACATTGGCAAAACATTAACCCCCAGTCACAGATCTGGGTTTAATCCATCGTTATTTTGCTCACCACGCCACCCCAGTTCAGACATGGCCATATGCAAATCAGTCTTGACCCTGTGCCTCATGGGAACAGTCCAGCCCGAACTGCCAAGTCATGTCTTCCCTGGACCGGAATCAAGCATCCTAGGACCGGTTTCGGGGTTTCACCCCTCTTCAGCCAGGATAGCTTGACTCCAGTGGCGTAGTGAGCACGGGACCCACATCTGGGCATACCCTTCCCACATAGGGCGAACAGCAAAACACACAAGATGATGGACGGAATGTTGCACATTGGCAAAACATTCACCCCTAGTCACAGATCTGGGATTAATCCATCGTTATTTTGCTCACCACGCCACCCCAGTTCAGACATGGCCATATGCAAATCAGTCTTGACCCTGTGCCTCATGGGAACAGTCCAGCCCGAACTGCCAAGCCATGTCTTCCCTGGACCGGACTCAAGCGTCCTAGGACCGGTTTCCTGGTTTCACCCCTCTTCAGCCAGGATAGCTTGACTCCAGTGGCGTAGTGAGCACGGGACCCACGTCTGGACATATCCTTCACACATAGGGCGAACAGCAAAACACACAAGATGATGGACGGAATGTTGCACATTGGCAAACATTCACCCCCAGTCACAGATCTGGGTTTAATCCATCGTTATTTTGCTCACCACGCCACCCCAGTTCAGACATGGCCATATGCAAATCAGACTTGGCCCTGTGCCTCTTGGGAACAGTCTAGCCCGAACTGCCAAGCCATGTCTTCCCTGCATCCTAGGACCGGTTTCAGGGTTTCACCCCTCTTCAGCCAGGATAGCTTGACTCCAGTGGCGTAGTGAGCACGAGACCCACGTATGGGCATACCCTTCCCACATAGGGCGAACAGCAAAACACACAAGATGATGGACGGAATGTTGCACATTGGCAAAACATTCACCCCCAGTCACAGATCTGGGTTTAATCCATCGTTATTTTGCTCACCATGCCACCCCAGTTCAGACATGGCCATATGCAAATCAGTCTTGACCCTGTGCCTCATGGGAACAGTCCAGCCCGAACTGCCAAGCCATGTCTTCCCTGGACCGGAATCAAGCATCCTAGGACCGGTTTCGGGGTTTCACCCCTCTTCAGCCAGGATAGCTTGACTCCAGTGGCGTAGTGAGCACGGGACCCACGTCTGGGCATATCCTTCACACATAGGGCGAACAGCAAAACACACAAGATGATGGACGGAATGTTGCACATTGGCAAAACATTCACCCCCAGTCACAGATCTGGGTTTAATCCATCGTTATTTTGCTCACCACACCACCCCAGTTCAGACATGGCCATATGCAAATCAGACTTGACCCTGTGCCTCATGGGAACAGTCTAGCCCGAACTGCCAAGCCATGTCTTCCCTGCATCCTGGGACCGGTTTCGGGGTTTCACCCCTCTTCAGCCAGGATAGCTTGACTCCAGTGGCGTAGTGAGCACGAGACCCACGTCTGAGCATACCCTTCCCACATAGGGCGAACAGCAAAACACAAAAGATGATGGACGGAATGTTGCACATTGGCAAAACATTCACCCCCAGTCACAGATCTGGGTTTAATCCATCGTTATTTTGCTCACCATGCCACCCCAGTTCAGACATGGCCATATGCAAATCAGTCTTGACACTGTGCCTCATGGGAACAGTCCAGCCCGAACTGCCAAGCCATGTCTTCCCTGGACCGGAATCAAGCATCCTAGGACCGGTGTCTGGGTTTCACCCCTCTTCAGCCAGGATAGCTTGACTCCAGTGGCGTAGTGAGCACGGGACCCACGTCTGGGCATACCCTTCCCACATAGGGCGAACAGCAAAACACACAAGATGATGGACGGAATGTTGCACATTGGCAAAACATTCACCCCCAGTCACAGATCTGGGTTTAATCCATTGTTATTTTGCTCACCACGCCACCCCAGTTCAGACATGGCCATATGCAAATCAGACTTGACCCTATGCCTCATGGGAACAGTCTAGCCCGAACTGCCAAGCCATGCCTTCCCTGGACCGGAATCAAGTATCCTAGGACCGGTTTCGGGGTTTCACCCCTCTTCAGCCAGGATAGCTTGACTCCAGTGGCGTAGTGAGCACGGGACCCACGTCTGGGCATACCCTTCCACATAGGGCGAACAGCAAAACACACAAGATGATGGACGGAATGTTGCACATTGGCAAAACATTCACCCCCAGTCACAGATCTGGGTTTACTCCATTGTTATTTTGCTCACCACGCCACCCCAGTTCAGACATGGCCATATGCAAATCAGTCTTGACCCTGTGCCTCATGGGAACAGTCCAGCCCGAACTGCCAAGCCATGTCTTCCCTGGACCGGAATCAAGCATCCTAGGACCGGTTTCGGGGTTTCACCCCTCTTCAGCCAGGATAGCTTGACTCCAGTGGCGTAGTGAGCACGGGACCCACGTCTGGGCATATCCTTCACACATAGGGCGAACAGCAAAACACACAAGATGATGGACGGAATGTTGCACATTGGCAAAACATTCACCCCCAGTCACAGATCTGGGTTTAATCCATCGTTATTTTGCTCACCACACCACCCCAGTTCAGACATGGCCATATGCAAATCAGACTTGACCCTGTGCCTCATGGGAACAGTCTAGCCCGAACTGCCAAGCCATGTCTTCCCTGCATCCTGGGACCGGTTTCGGGGTTTCACCCCTCTTCAGCCAGGATAGCTTGACTCCAGTGGCGTAGTGAGCACGAGACCCACGTCTGGGCATACCCTTCCCACATAGGGCGAACAGCAAAACACACAAGATGATGGACGGAATGTTGCACATTGGCAAAACATTCACCCCCAGTCACAGATCTGGGTTTAATCCATCGTTATTTTGCTCACCATGCCACCCCAGTTCAGACATGGCCATATGCAAATCAGTCTTGACCCTGTGCCTCATGGGAACAGTCCAGCCCGAACTGCCAAGCCATGTCTTCCCTGGACCGGAATCAAGCATCCTAGGACCGGTGTCTGGGTTTCACCCCTCTTCAGCCAGGATAGCTTGACTCCAGTGGCGTAGTGAGCACGGGACCCACGTCTGGGCATACCCTTCCCACATAGGGCGAACAGCAAAACACACAAGATGATGGACGGAATGTTGCACATTGGCAAAACATTCACCCCCAGTCACAGATCTGGGTTTAATCCATTGTTATTTTGCTCACCACGCCACCCCAGTTCAGACATGGCCATATGCAAATCAGACTTGACCCTATGCCTCATGGGAACAGTCTAGCCCGAACTGCCAAGCCATGCCTTCCCTGGACCGGAATCAAGTATCCTAGGACCGGTTTCGGGGTTTCACCCCTCTTCAGCCAGGATAGCTTGACTCCAGTGGCGTAGTGAGCACGGGACCCACGTCTGGGCATACCCTTCCACATAGGGCGAACAGCAAAACACACAAGATGATGGACGGAATGTTGCACATTGGCAAAACATTCACCCCCAGTCACAGATCTGGGTTTACTCCATTGTTATTTTGCTCACCACGCCACCCCAGTTCAGACATGGCCATATGCAAATCAGTCTTGACCCTGTGCCTCATGGGAACAGTCCAGCCCGAACTGCCAAGCCATGTCTTCCCTGGACCGGACTCAAGCGTCCTAGGACCGATTTCGGGGTTTCACCCCTCTTCAGCCAGGATAGCTTGACTCCAGTGGCGTAGTGAGCACGGGACCCACGTCTGGGCATATCCTTCACACATAGGGCGAACAGCAAAATACACAAGATGATGGACGGAATGTTGCACATTGGCAAAACATTCACCCCCAGTCACAGATCTGGGTTTAATCCATCGTTATTTTGCTCACCACGCCACCCCAGTTCAGACATGGCCATATGCAAATCAGACATGACCCTGTGCCTCATGGGAAGTCTAGCCCGAACTGCCAAGCCATGTCTTCCCTGCATCCTAGGACCGGTTTCGGGGTTTCACCCCTCTTCAGCCAAGATAGCTTGACTCCAGTGGCGTAGTGAGCACGAGACCCACGTCTGGGCATACCCTTCCCACATAGGGCGAACAGCAAAACACACAAGATGATGGACGGAATGTTGCACATTGGCAAAACATTCACCCCCAGTCACAGATCTGGGTTTAATCCATCGTTATTTTGCTCACCATGCCACCCCAGTTCAGACATGGCCATATGCAAATCAGTCTTGACTTTGTGCCTCATGGGAACAGTCCAGCCCGAACTGCCAAGCCATGTCTTCCCTGGACCTGAATCAAGCATCCTAGGACTGGTTTCGGGGTTTCACCCCTCTTCAGCCAGGATAGCTTGACTCCAGTGGCGTAGTGAGCACGGGACCCACGTCTGGGCATACCCTTACAACATAGGGCGAACAGCAAAACACACAAGATGATGTGCGGAATGTTGCACATTGGCAAAACATTCACCCCCAGTCACAGATGTGGGTTTAATCCATCGTTATTTTGCTCACCACGCCACCCCAGTTCAGACATGGCCATATGCAAATCGGTCTTGACCCTGTGCCTCATGGGAACAGTCCAGCCTGAACTGCCAAGCCATGTCTTCTCTGGACCTGAATCAAGCATCCTAGTACCGGTTTCGGGGTTTCACCCCTCTTCTACCAGGATAGCTTGACTCCTGTGGCGTAGTGAGCACGGGACCCACGTCTGGGCATACCCTTCCCACATAGGGCGAACAGCAAAACACACAAGATGATGGACGGAATATTGCACATTGGCAAAACATTAACCCCCAGTCACAGATCTTGGTTTAATCCATCGTTATTTTGCTCACCACGCCACCCCAGTTCAGACATGGCCATATGCAAATCTGTCTTGACCCTGTGCCTCATGGGAACAGTCCAGCCCGAACTGCCAAGCCATGTCTTGCCTGGACCGGAATCAAGCATCTTAGGACCGGTGTCGGGGTTTCACCCCTCTTCAGGCAGGATAGCTTGACTCCAGTGGCGTAGTGAGCACGGGACCCACGTCTGGGCATACCCTTCCCACATAGGCTGAACAGCAAAACACACAAGATGATGGACGGAATGTTGCACATTGGCAAAACATTCACCCCCAGTCACAGATCTGGGTTTAATCCATCGTTATTTTGCTCACCACGCCACCCGAGTTCAGACATGGCCATATGCAAATCAGACTTGACCCTGTGCCTCATGGGAACAGTCTAGCCCGAACTGCCAAGCCATGTTCCCTGGACCGGAGTCACGTATCCTAGGACCGGTTTCGGGGTTTCACCCCTCTACAGCCAGGATAGCTTGACTCCAGTGGCGTAGTGAGCACGGGACCCACGTCTGGGCATACCCTTCCCACATAGGGCAAACAGCAAAACACACAAGATGATGGACGGAATGTTGCACATTGGCAAAACATTCACCCCCAGTCACAGATCTGGGTTTAATCCATCGTTATTTTGCTCACCACGCCACCCCAGTTCAGACATGGCCATATGCAAATCAGTCTTGACCCTGTGCCTCAGGGGAACAGTCCAGCCCGAACTGCCAAGTCATGTCTTCCCTGAACCGGAATCAAGCGTCCTAGGACCGGTTTCGGGGTTTCACCCCTCTTCAGCCAGGATAGCTTGACTCCAGTGGCGTAGTGAGCACGGGACCCACGTTTGGGCATATCCTTCACACATAGGGCGAACAGCAAAACACACAAGATGATGGATGGAATGTTGCACATTGGCAAAACATTCACCCCCAGTCACAGATCTGGGTTTAATCCATCGTTATTTTGCTCACCACGCCACCCCAGTTCAGACATGGCCATATGCAAATCAGTCTTGACCCTGTGCCTCATGGGAACAGTCCAGCCCGAACTGGAAATATGGTGGAGTACCAGTGCTTAACTTGAGACAGTGGTTTGCGGTTCTCGACATTGACACTTAATTGTCAACATCAACACTTGTGACAGTCTGCCACAAGGTGGTACTGTCTGGCTAATTTCGAGAAGACCACAGCAGTAGTCAAATAATAACTCAATATACATTAGAAAAACAATTACCTGCGCCTAAGTGATTCTTACAGCTTCGGGGGCTTGCAAGCAAGATTCTGAATTGCCACACTTGTAGGAGTGTGATGGTTAGTCCTTGTGTTGTTACTATCATTGGCAGCATGGCAGGGGCAATGTTTCATGAGGCTGCTGTGGCCTCCTGATGAGAGGCCTGGCACTTATGTTTACATAAATTAAGCACTGTCAGGAGTACCGTATCCCCCAAACCAATGGTCTGCTCACCCTATTTAGAGTGTGGCAGACCCCCTAGACACTCTACATGGATGGCCTGATGGAGTTGGATGGTCTACTGTGTTTTTTTCTGATACGACCTGCAGGAGTTTGTAACATTAAAAAAAACTAGCCTCCCACACCCTGTGAGAAACCTCCCAGATTGTCAAGATCAAATACTTGCGGAACGGCTACCTTCAGAAGAGCTGTTGTGATGGTAGCTCCCCCGGAGGCAGAGGTCTCTGCAGGACAGGTGGAGATCTCTAAATATAGTGAGGAGTAATCCAGCCAAGGTGCCGGATGGCAGGCAGCCTGCCAAATTATAAATCAGGCCCTAACTCTTACCACACATCAGTACTGAACTAAATCTCATAATGGTACACTCAATGGCCAAAAGCCCAACACACTCAGAGTGCGGACTAAACATACAGTCTGCTACTGCATCTCTCCAAACTGCAGCACACATTTCAGTACAAGCACATCTAAAAATGTAAATTCGAAGACAAATTAACTTAGCAACACCCTAACACTATTCCCAAGTGATGCTCACTTACTGGTTTCCACATAGATCGATTTTACCCATGTATTCTTATTATGTGTCACTGTGCAAAAGTGATCAACACACTTTCTCACATGATATCACCCAAACTATAATGAATTCACTTGATACAACAGTGCTTATTTTGAGCCAGTGGTTTCAGGTGCTCGGCACCAGCACTTACTTGTCAACACTGGTACTTATGACAGTTTGCCACTAGGTGACGCTGTTTGTCTAATTTAGAGATAAGCACAATAACAGTTGCTTAATGATAGAATTAACGTTAAAGATGACTTATTCTTGCCACCCAAGCCACTCTTGTAGCTTTGAGGTCTAGGAATAGTCTGAACTGTCACGCTTGTAGGCATGAACGACAACTTCAACAACCAGACACCCAACTCCGAAACCACCTCCTCCTCCAGCAACGCCATCCAGCCCACCAGCTCCCCCTGGATCCCAGTCACCACCGAAGACACCACTTGACCATGAAAGGCATCCACTCAGGAGCCCCCACGGACCCCTGCCCCCCACACATTTTCCACAGAGCCACCACCGCCATCGCTCCTGAACTATGATGCACCATCAACGCCACCTTCAAGACCGGCATCTTTCCCAATGACTGGAAATGCACAGAAGTCAGACCCCTGCTCAAGAAGTCCTCAGCAGACCCCACCGACCTCAAGAACTACTGACCCATCTCCCTCCTCCCCTCCGCGGCCAAAGTCACAGAGAAGACCGTTAATGCACAACTAACCAAATTCATCATAGAAAACTCCATCCTCGACCCCTCCCAATCCGTATTCCACAGCAACCACAGCACGGAAACCGCTCTACTCGCCGCCACAGACGACATCTGCACCCTCCTCATCAAAGGACACACCGCGGCCCTGATCCTACTCGACCTCTCTGCAGCATTCGACACTGTCTCCCACCGCACACTCACCGCCAGACTCCACGACGCCGGCATACAAGGAACTGCCCTTGACTGGATCCGCTCGTTCCTCACCGGCAGAACCCAAAGAATCAGACTGCCACCTTTCCTCTCGGAACCCACGGAAATCAACTGCGGAGTGCCCCAAGGATCATCGCTCAATCCCCATGCTCTTCAACATCTACATGGCCCACCTCGCCGCCATCTTCAGACAGCATGGACTCAGCATAGTATCCTACGCTGACGACACCCAGCTCATCCCCTCCCTCACCAAGGACCAAATTACCTCCAGACCCAACTTCCAGGAAAGAATGAAGGACGTTGCATCCTAGATGAGCGGAAACTGCCTGAGGCTCAACTCGGAGAAGACTTAAGTCCCCGTCCTTGGATCCTCCCCCTCGGCATGGGACAACACCTGGCAGCCCACTGCCCTTGGCAGCCCCCCACCACCAAGAACCATGCCCGAAACCTCGGCATCGTACTCAACTCTTCCCTCTCCATGACACGACAGGTCAACTCCATCACCTCCAGCTGCTTCAACACCCTCCAAATCCTTCGAAAGACCTTCAAGTGGATCCCCCCCTGAATAAAGGAAGGCCATCACCCACGCACTCATAACCAGCCGACAGGACTACGGAAACGCCCTCTACCCTGGGATCACCAAGTCTCTGCTCCTCAAGCTCCAGACCATACAGAACACCACAGCCAGACGCGTCCTCGGCACCTGAGGAACTTCGATTTCCGATCGCGATCGAATCGACCAGCCATTTTGTTCTCCGCCGCCATTTTATGTTGCCATCACTCAGGCAGCACGGCGAACAAAGTCTATTCTGCTTTTTCTGCAGCTTCATGTTAAAAACAACCTTTCTGCCTCTATTTGCAAAGCTGGTGTTAGGACTGGCCGAGTACACTAATCCCCGTCTCAACTATCTGTTGATTCACACTATTCTTTTTTTTCTGATTTTATCTTATCGTCTGGCCTTCACTGTCTTCTGCTAGCATTCTCTCGTTTCACAACTGTCCTCCAATACACACAAACGTATCTCGCCACCTGCAAGTTAGTTACGAATCCGTTAATAAATTAGTTGGAGGGAGGGGTGACAAACATAGTTGGAGGAGAAGTTTCTTCGAGTCATCTGACACTTTGTTTTCCAAACTCTCCTATTGGTTCTGTCCTGTTTCCCAACTTTCCTTATTGGCTCTTTCTTGTATACTCTGGGTGTATATTTGGTTAATGTATATGTTTCTATATAGTATATAAGATTGTGCGCCACAGAGTGAAGTGGCAGTCTCCTGAGAACCTACCTTGTGTACTTCTGGGATAACTGTACTAGCTGCAGCTAATAAAACCTGATCTTCTAACGCCGACAGAGTGTCCCGTGTCTCTGTGCAGCTAAGCAGGTGAACCCAGGAGATATAAGGCGTACCCTGCGCCGCCAGGTCCAAAAGGTTCTGGTTCTTCAACTGGTGCCCAATGTGAGGCGGCTTCAGTGGTACCGGTTCTGCCCGAAGGTCGTGAGGAACCCCGCAAGAAAATTCCAGAGGGTTCGCGAGCCACTTTAAGCGACCCCTGTATGTCGAAAGTGGTCCAAAGGTCTTTTGCAGCGTGGTTACTCCTTCCTGACGGCTACTAACGACCGCTGCCCTGACTGCTGCCCTGCCTTGGCCCTTCCTTTGATGATGTATGGTAAGGCGAGACGATAGACGGGCCTCTGTTGGTGTGAGAAGACGTCCTTAGTTAAGTATCTTCGTGGGTCGCGCCCATAATTTTTGTCCTTTGTTTTCTTAGTATTTGTGGTCCTTAGATTCGACTATTGGAATAGCCGAAGCCGAGGGTAAGTGCATTTGTGCTGTGTAAACTGAGTTTTACCCCCTTGAAGTTTGTGAACAGTCCGGAGAAATCACGAGATGCCTGGTCTGACTAAGTTTGGAAGAATTTGTTGTTTTGGTTGTAATAGGGATTCCCGACTTGAGGATTCTTGTCCGATTCCTTCGGTTGGAACTCCAACATATGAGCTCTATTCGAAACATGGTATTGGCCCCATTGCCTTTAACGAGGCATGGACCCGATACACGAAGAAAGATGGTGTTTTAAAATGGCCAGAAAATGGTAGTTTTGATCCCGATGTGCTAGATAATTTAGAAACAGTTCTATTCAAAAGAAAAGCCCGGCCGGGAATGTTTGACTCTTTCCGCCTTTGGCGTAAGGAAGCCAAACAGAAAGAAATTAAGCAAGCAAGACGAGATAGAAAAACACAGGGTATGACAATTTTACAGGTTGCCCAACAATTCAAAGATGATGAAATGGATAACGCAACAGAAATTTCAGAAAGACAGCATCGCATGGCGATAGATAAATACTATCCAGTGTTGCCTGTTTCCCCTTCTGAAAACAAGAAAGAAATAGAAGAAGATCCCCTAATGTCCCATTTATTGAGGTTGCCTCCGCCCTATGCACAAAGTGCCAATGCACCCCAATTGTTACAGCCTGTTCAGCCGCCAGCGGTACCTCCGCCTGTTCCGGCTCTTCCGCATTTGCCTCCTCCAGTATTACCGCCTTTGCCGGTTTTACCGTTAACTTAAACTTCTTTGCCCTCATCTCCCGATCTTAGATCTCCTTTGCCTTCTGCTCCTCCTGTAATAATCAGCCCTTCTCCTGTCAGTTCTCCTGATACTTTGTCTCCGATTCTTATATCCAATTCTCCGTTTCTGCGTAAGCGTCTTACGGACACTGTCACTGGTATTCTGTCTCCTTTCTTTGGAGCTTTTAATGAGTCTCCGGCATTTGTTCGAAGACAGTCTCGTAGTCAGTTCCCAGATTTTGAAGAACGAGAAAGATTAGACTCTCTCGCACGTAAATGGATCAAAAAGGGTCCTCAATACAGTGTGCTTGATATTATGCCTACCTTCTCACAATGGAATGCGCCTACGCAAAGATATGTTTTTAATGCAATGTGCGATACTCTCATTAAAGAATGGGAAGACGTGAATTCGAGCCCGATCCCACAAGATCTATTAGATGTTCAGATTGATTTTGATAAAGGTCTTATTGTGGGTTCTAAGGTTGAGAAAGCTGTAAGGACACTTATTTCTTATAGATCCTTATTGCTCTCTCAGGCTTTCCTTGATTCTGATCCGTCGGTCAAATTGACACTGAAAAATTATCCCATGAGAGAGGTTCCTCCAGTATGGAAGGAAGAGATTGCACCAGCAGGTGGTAATCCACTTATTCCTGCTCATTTTCAGCGTATATGGGTACATGTCCCCTGGAAGAGATCTGAAGTTTTTGCCCTCAAGCAGACTCTAACGGATCCTCGTAAAAACCCTGCAGGTTATTATAAAGAATTATCACAGACAGTTGACGCTTGCATTATGAACTTAGCTGATATCGATATGTTAATGGGAAATGTAGTTCCACAGACAATATGGGCTAAGATTCGTAAAGAGGATCATGCCCAGGAACTAGGTTCTACTTGGAATGTTATAACTACCACAGACAGAGACCAAATGGGTGGTGCAAAGCCTGAAGCATTGATTTCAGAACTCCCTGGTAGGATTATTACATTAATGAAAACTATGATGCCTGCATTGAGAGTTACTTGGGATAAATTAGCAGCATGCAAACAAAAGAAAGATGAAAGTGTCTCTGATTTCTTTACTCATTTCGAGGAGACATTTATTGATCATAGTGGTCAAGATATGGCTACAGAAGGTGGACAGCGATTATTTGTGGACAAATTTGTATTTAATTTGCTTCCCGAGCTGTCATACGAATTGAAAGATTCTGAAAGTTCATGGGCTGTTTCTTCTTCTGCCCAGATATTGGCTACTGCACAATATTATGAAAACAGAGATAAAGAAGAAAAAGAGAAGCAAGAGAAAAAGACGAAAGAACTAAAGACAAAGGTTCTCTTGCAACAAGCTTATCCTCCTCCCTATGCTCAGCCTCAGTCACAACAGCCTCCGCAGTTTCAGAGGTTGTATCAAAAGCCTGAGCCATACATTCCGCGACCTTTGTTAGGACCTAATCAATGTGCCTATTGTAGAGAGGAAGGTCATTTTAAGAGTAGTTGTCCGGTTTTATTGCAGCGCAATGGAACATTATCTGCTCCACGAGGTCGTGCTGGCCTCCAGTCAGCAAATAGAAGTAGAGGTTGAGGTGTGTTGACTCAAGAACAGCGTGTCCTTCCTTCTCCTAATACCATGAACTACTTTGATCAGCAGAATGTTAGGTCTACTCAGTACTACAATGAGGACCATTATATTGAAAACGGAAATGAAAGACTTCATGCTAACTAGGACAGCCATGGACAAAGTAAGGGAGTTGAGTCGGTTCCAGTAGATCAGAATGGACCTTATGTTAACGTCACTACAATGGGTGTTTCAGAGCCATTTCTTCTAGATACTGGGGCGATGAGAAGTTCTATCATTCATTCTAAACTCCCTGGGGCACCTTTGTCTGGCTTAACGAATGTTTCTGTAGGATTTTCTGTCGCCCCTGTTCGTAATCCGGTTTCTTGCCCTTTGCCTATTTCAATTGGCCCTTACGATTTGGAAGCTTCACTTCTGTTGACGAATGGTTGTGGTGAGAATCTGTTGGGTCTAGACCTATTGAAAAGAATGCATGCTACGATATATTGTTCTCCTTCTGGTGTACATCTTACTTTAGGACAGAAATTGACTTCTCCAATGTATTTGTCCAAATATCAGTTTCCACCTGAATTACTTTCTCTTCCAGCAACACTTTGGGCCACGGGTCCGAATGATGTGGGTTGTCTTGAGATTCCACCTTATGTTGTCACTCTCAAGCCCAATTGAATTGCCGCGCATCCCGCAGTATAGGATTTCCACTGAAGGTGAAAAAGCGCTTTTAGAAATCATTCATGATTTGATCCAGAAGGGTGTGGTTGAAGAAACAAGAGGTAACACATGCAATAGTCCTATTCTTCCTGTTCTTAAACGCACTGATCCTTCTCAGCCACCTGTATATCGTTTCGTAATTGATCTACGGGAGGTAAACAAAATTGTTGTACCACAATTTCCTGTTGTTCCAGATATCACTGCTCTGTTGACAATGATCCCTTCCATAGCGACTTGGTTCTCTGTTATTGATCTAAAGAATGCCTTCTTTAGTATTCCCATTGCAGAAGAGAGTAGGGACATTTTTGGCTTCTCTCTTGGAGGCCGAAGCTTTCGGTTTAAGCGCGCACCTCAGGGCTATTGTGAAAGTCCCTCTATTTACAGCCAAGCTTTAAAATGTCATCTTGATACTTTTCATTTACCGTCTGGTGCAGCTCTTATCCAATACATGGATGACTTGTTAGTCGCTGCTGATTCAGAAGATATTTGTAAAAATGTCACTGTTGCATTGTTACGCCATTTGTTTAATCTGAATCATAAGGTTTCACCTTCCAAATTACAATATGTCTGTCGAGAGGTTACCTACTTGGGTCATCTCCTATCAAAGGAGGGACGGCGATTAACACCAGAACGAATTCAGGCGATTACGCAAATGTCTGTGACATCCACACAAAGGGAAGTACGTGCCTTTATGGGCATTACCTCCTATTGTAGGCAGTGGATCCCTAACTTCTCTCTGTTGGCTAAGCCTTTGATGGCACTCACTTTGAAAGATACGCCTCAGCCCCTTCCATGGACTGATGAGTGCCAAAGGAGTTTTACCGACTTACATACTGCTCTGTGTTCTACTCCTGTATTGGGTACTCCTGATTACACAATTCAGCTCAAGCAGCAGAATTTATAGCTTTAACGAGAGCATGTGTATTGTCAAAAGGGAAGAGAGTGAACGTGTACAGCGATAGTCAGTATGCCTTTGGTGTAGCGTTCAACTTTGGGCGTCTTTGGAAGGAAAGGGGTTTCCTCACTTCACATGGCACCAAAATACAACATGGTCAGTTAGTGACTGATCTCCTTGAATCACTTGCCTTACCCACCCAAATAGCGATTGTGAAGTGTAGTGCTCACAAAAGGATTACAGACGATGTTGGTCAAGGAAATGCATTTGCAGATGAAATAGCGAAAAAGACAGCAAGAGATTCAACAAGTCGAATGTATGTGGCGGGTCCTGCGAATTGAGTTAGAGAGAAAGGAATGTATGAGGATACAGTGGAAAGTGTAAGAGCGATTCAGAAAGAGGCTTCAGAGAAAGAGTTGAGCAAGTGGAAAGAAAGTACAGGAATGTTGGATGAGATGGGTTGTTGGGTGGAATTATCTGAACACCAACGTTGGCTGTTACTAGATGCCTATGTACTTCCAGTGGTTACTATGGCGCATGGTCCAGCCCACTTAAGTGCAAAGGGTATATGCAAACTTCTGGCTCCAGTGTGGCAAAACGAACAGATCCCAAAATGCGCAGACAATATAGTGAAACATTGTATTGTTTGTATAATGTACAATCCGGGAAAGGGAACCCCAACTCCAGCAGGTCACTTTGCTCCTCCAACATATCCATTTGAGGTGTTGCAAATCGATTATATTCATATGGAGCGATGCAACATCCTTAAATATGTTCTGGTGGTAGTATATGCCTTTTCAAAATGGATGGAAGCATACCCTTTAAAAGACAACACAGCCTTATCCACAGCTAAAATTCTATTAAAAGAGTTCTTCCCCAGGTTTGGTTTGCCGCACATTGTCTGCAATGACAATGGGAGCGAATTCGTTGGCCAAGTCATGCAAAAAGTTTGTGCAGGTCTTGGTATCAAGCAAAAGTTCCATGCGGCAAATCATCCACAGTCAGCGGGTTTAGTAGAATGCTACAACGGTACATTAAAGTTAAAGCTAGCGAAAGTTCAGGCTAGTACAGGACTCAATTGGCCCGATGCTTTGCCATTGGCTCTGCTATCCACCAGAACTGCAGTACACTCTCGTTTGGGACTTAGCCCTTACAAAGTGGTTTTTGGACGTCCGGCTAACGTATGGGGAGTCCCTCGCCCTAAGAAATACTCAGACTTGCCATATCCAATGTTGATTGACTACTTGCATGATCTTACGACTAAATTGCGTGTTCTCCATCAACAGGTTCAGAGTGCTTTACCAGAGACTTCCACCGACCCAGGTCATTCCATCTGACCAGGTGACTGGGTTTGTACCAAGAATTTCCAAAGGACGAGAAATTTGGAACCGAGGTGGAGAGAGCCCCGAATGGTTTTGCTCACCACGAGAACAGCAGTTAAAGTCGAAGGAAAGAAAAATTGGATTCACGGCGTGCATTGTAAGAAAGTGCCTTTGCCTTTACCTTACGATCAATGGGTGCGCAGGGGCATTGGTGACTCTGAAAGTGAAAAGGTTCCACAATTCGAGCCCTTTAGTGATGCACGCCTGAAAGAAAGCAGGAAGCAATACTGGCACATCGTCGCTTAAACACGACTAATCCTCGAACATTGTTCCAAAATCAGACCACACCTGGAAAGGAACACTACAATCTAAGACCTAGAACAAAGAACTCTTGAAATTTCTCTCTTGTGTAGTATTCTGTCCCAGTTGCAGGGTCACGGTAGGAGTCTTGATTGCGACCTGAGTAGTGGCAATAGGCCTGCAGGACTTGCAGTGTCATAGGACGGCAGACAATCGTAATTGAGCGATCGAGGAAGATTGCCGTGAGCATCCATTAGAAAGATGGAAACTACACTAGGGAAAAGAGAAAGAAAAGATGAAATGAAATGAAGAAAGAATGCTGTAAATTAATGTACAGTCGTTTTATTATAACCTTATGTATTATTATATTATTGTGTATTGTTTTGGCGTTTATAGGTTGGATTATTTATGCTTTGCAGCAAAAAGTTGTCTCTCCTTCTTCCTCTTCGTCTTCTTCTACTGTCTCTCCACATCTCTTTCATACCCTTCCTCAACATGAATTCATTAGAAGAACTGAATATTATAACAATTCCTTTGTCCAATTGTTACACCAACACCAGTTAGTGGTCAATACGACTGACTGTTGGGTGTGTGGACTTATGCCACATACCACAGAGAAAGGAATGCCATATTTAGTTCTTCCGTTTTCTTATGAGGGTTCTGCTTGGGCTTATTTTGTCATCTTCTCCAATGCCTACCAAAGCAAGTTCAAACGATCCATTAGTTCGTATATTGGTGGTCCAGATTTTAGTCATAGCTCATTAATTAAGGGAATGGTAGCTATGGCTAAAATCATGGAAAATAGTAAGATTTCCATTGATGAAAGAAAAGCATATACAAACTGGAATGTCACCCATTACGTCACTAGCCTTAATGATAAGGTCAAACAAAGAAAATCTCCACCAATTTGGACGATTCCTCATCAAGGAAATTTCTGTCTACAAATGAACGATCACTCTTCTGACACTATACAAAGAAATAGCTGTTTACACACGTATGTCTACTCCTCTCAAAACACGCCTCCTTTGGTGCCGTCTCAGGGCACAAATTTCATTTGTTATAACAGGGCTTATACGTGGTTGCCAACAGGTTTCTCTGGTACTTGCTATATAGCTTTCCTTCTTCCCCCTACTTACACCGCTTCCGCAATTCATCATCGAAACAGATACAGCAGAGGGATTATTGATTTGAAGGACACAGCAGGACAATAGGGAGGAGATTTCCTCAAAGGATTTCTTCCCTTCTGGGGTCCAATGGCTAACAGCAGAAATATAAGGCAACTGGTTCGTGTCGTAGAAACTACAATAGACATCACTGTAGGAGCCTTAAGTAATATCACGGCAGAACTACAAACGGATCGTCTTATGACCTTACGTAACCGAGTTGCCTTAGATTTTGTTCTTGCCGATCGTGGTAGAGTGTGCAAATTGATCGGGTCAAGTTGCTGTATTTTCATACCAAATGACGCTCCGACAGTATACCAAGCTATCTCCAAGTTGCACATAATCTCTGAGTCTATTCATCAGGACGAAGGAGATTGGTCTTTTACGGAGTGGTTTTGGGGACTACTGTCCAAATGGGGTTGGAAAGCGTTGACGTTTCTTTTGACCATTATTTTCTCCTGTTGCCTTTGTATGCACTGTGGTCCCGCCATCTGTGACCTATGTGCTACTATGTGCATCCCTAAACCCAAACCACAAGTCACAGAAAATATAAGAATGATGTTACAGCAACAGCTCGATGACCTTATGGCTATCGACATTGACTCAGATTAACATGAGTCTATCTTGCCTGAGTTCTGGCAAAAGGAGGGTCTGAGGAACTTCGATTTCCGATCGCGATCGAATCGACCCGCCATTTTGTGCTCCGCCGCCATTTTGTGTTGCTATCACTCAGGCAGCACGGCGAACAAAGTCTATTCTGCTTTTTCTGCAGCTTCATGTTAAAAACAACCTTTCTGCCTCTATTTGCAAAGCTGGTGTGAGGACTGGCCGAGTACACTAATCCCCATCTCAACTATCTGTTGATTCACACTATTCTTTTCTGATTTTATCTTATCGTCTGGCCTTCACTTCTTCTGCTAGCATTCTCTCGTTTCACAACTGTCCTCCAATACACACAAACGTATCTCGCCACCTGCAAGTTAGTTACGAATCCGTTAATAAATTAGTTGGAGGGAGGGGTGACAAACATAGTTGGAGGAGAGGTTTCTTCGAGTCATCTGACACTTTGTTTTCCAAACTCTCCTATTGGTTCTGTCCTGTTTCCCAACTTTCCTTATTGGCTCTTTCTTGTATACTCTGGGTGTATATTTGGTTAATGTATATGTTTCTATATAGTATATAAGATTGTGCGCCACAGAGTGAAGTGGCAGTCTCCTGAGAACCTACCTTGTGTACTTCTGGGATAACTGTACTAGCTGCAGCTAATAAAACCTGATCTTCTAACGCCGACAGAGTGTCCCGTGTCTCTGTGCAGCTAAGCAGGTGAACCCAGGAGATATAAGGCGTACCCTGCGCCGCCAGGTCCAAAAGGTTCTGGTTCTTCACATCCCTCGACACGAACACACCACCCAAAACCTATGAAACCTCCACGGGCTCCCCGTTGAGAAGAGAGTCACTTTCAAGACACGCACCCACGCCTACAAATGCATCCACAACACCGGATCCAAATTCCTCAATGAGAGAATCTCCTTCCACGTACCCAAGAGAAACCTCCGAGCGCGCCGAACTCGCCCTTGCCAAAGCCCCGCGCATCCGCAGAGCCAGAACAGGTAGAAGAACCTTCTCCTACATCGCAGCCAAGACCTGGAACGAGCTCCCGATCGACATCAGACGCGACCCCTCACTGAAGATCTTCATGAAGATGCTCAAGACCTGGCTCTTCGACTGAACGGAGCAGCTTACCGCCTTTCCCTAGCACCTTCCGACCCTCACAGGTGAGTATCGCGCTTACAATTCCCCTGATTGATTGATGATTAGTAGTTGTGTTTGTGGTGTCATTGGCAGTGCTGCTGGGGCAATGGGTGGTGCCAACTGCAGTAGCCTCCTGACTAGGGCCTTGGCACTTATGTTTTTTTTTTTTTTTAACAAATCAAGCACTGGATACGAACGTAAACATTTTTGATTTCTAAGAGAATATACAGGTCTGCTTGTCTTGCTGCACCAGTAGGCAGGGCTCCAGTCCTTACGTAGTCCTACGTCTATCTCCAGTGCTTGAGACACTCAAACCAGCACATTGAGGAACATGCCTCTATGTCCTCGTAAAAGGAGTACAGTCAGCACAAGGTTGTTTGACCTGTGGACAGCACATTGTTGAAATCACAGCAACGTGCCACAGTGTGTTCTTTAGCACTCTGCTCTATTCAGATCCCTTAGCTAATCGACCGCACTCTCACAATGTCCCAACTCACACATCCTCTCACACCATCACTCTCACCTCCACTCATACTTGCACACATCTACTGATTCCACTACCCACCATTCAGAGTTTTACTGCCATTAGCCTCTTCCATCACCACATACTCACTCACCTCACCATCACTAACATTTTGACTCAACACCACTGTCACTTCTCTCACCACCATTTTCTTTATCATTTTCATCCCCACTCACACCATGACTTTTAAAAACACTCAGATCCATCAATCAATCAGCATTTGTATAGCGTAGCACTGTCACCCCACATGGGTATTTTCGTGCTGTGGATGTGATGTCCCCGTCGCGGAGCCAGGTCAGAATCAAGCAGAAAGTCGAAACATAAAGGTCAGAAATGAGCAGAACGAAAATAAGCGGTCAGAAACTAGCAGAAAGAGGAATAATGATTAGGGGTGGGCGGAATTTGCGTAATCGCGTTACGCAAATCTCCGCGAAACGGTAAAAAATCGCCGCGAACACGCAGAAATTCCGCGAACACGCGGAATTGCTTGTTCGCGATGCTTTTTTCCTGTTTACAATCGCTGTTTGCGTGCTCGGGGAGAAATATCTCGCGAACACGCATTTTGAGCACGCGAACAAGCAAAAATTTTGCGAAGTCGCGGAAAGCGGAATTTTGGGCAATTTTGCGTTCTCCGCGGAACGCGAAATTACCCAAATTCCGCAAATTCCGCGAACGGAACGGAATTTACCGCCCAGGCCTAATAATGATGAGCAGAAACTAGCAAAAAGAGGAAAAATAAAGGTTAGAAACGAGCAGAGAGAGGCAAAAACAGAGGATAGAAGTGGGCAGAAAAAGGCAGAAAGTGAACAGATAAGAAGGTAGAAAATGAGCAGAGGAGGCACAATCTAAGGCAGCAGAGGGTAGTGAACAGCGGGCAAGCTGGAAATGATGATTGTCCCAGGGGCAGCTGGCACGAGGACCTGCTCCTGCTCACCACATCCACTCTCAACACCCCTTGACATTGCCAACACTTTTCACTTACTCTCACTACAGCCTTCGCTTCAGGACTTACACTGCAACTCATTCTCAAAGTCAACACATTTGTTACTCATCCACACACACTCTCATCCTTCAACTCCATTTCATCGGTACCTTTCCACTATCAACACCACAAAACTTCTCCAACCCCAGCCACCCTTTTTCTAATTATTATCAAGCCACTGCTCACTGCCACATCACAATTCAACACACTAACCACTTCGCAAGCATGAAATGCCAAAGGAAATCAACATCAGCCTCTAAGTAAACATGTGTTGTCACTGGAAGCTTATAGCAACATCAACTCTTTCAGCTTGACCACCTCCAGAAGATCCCCAGCAGCCAGGATCGTGGCCACCACTCAGTCACAGATGGAGCACACCTCAACCACAAGTCACCAAAAAGCATCACCAGTCCCAGGGTCTTGAATCATGGATGGGCAGGAGCTTGAGGAAATGTTACGAGTCAACTAGTTTGATTTTGTTCAATGTTTATGAAAGTTTAGCTGATTGAGCAGCCAAAGGTCCTTTGCATATGGTCATACTCTACATAGGAACATTGCCACTTTGAGTTGGAACGTAAAAGTCCAGTAAGGCATTAATTAACAAGACATAGAGATATTAAATTGCAAACTCATATGTACTAGATAAGACACAAATGTAGAGGTCAGCTAAGAGAGTAGGTATTAGGGGAGAGTGAAATGTGAGAGCCTTTAAACTTTAGGCATTTGTTAGAAATGGGGTTTCTAGTTGGCAATGGGTTGCACCTTTGTCCAAGTAGGGACCCTTCTTCCTAGTCAGGGTAAGGGGGATACACATCTAAAATAAACCCTGCTCACCCCTTGACAGCTTGGCATGAGCAGACAGGCTTATCTCAGAGGCAGTGTGTAAAGCATTTGTGCACACATACAGTAGTACAGCGAAAACACTAAAAATGGACACATACACCAGTTTAGAAAAATAATTAATGTTTATCTAAACCAAACAAGACAAAATAACCAAAAATCTACAATACAATAATACAATCAAAATATCCTCAAAAATAGGTCACTTACACAAATAAAGCTTGTAGCAACAACTAACTCCACCTGGAGCTATAACAACATCGTAACAGATGAAAATCCAAAGTAAGGAGCCGACCGCGAGGTGTGCAGCGTCAGGCACGGAGCCAAACAGACCCCCCAAACAACAGTACCTTGGCAAAATGATGAAAACACAAACGTTCACATCGTCAGGGAGGTGATGCTTCATTGGCGCCGGGAGGGGTCAGTTCCTTACGACCACAGGGGAGGTGATGTGTAGGTTCCTTATGACCCCAGGGCAGGTGATGTGTTGGTTCCTTACTGTTGTCGGGGAGGTGGGGCGTTGGTTCCTTACTGGTGCCGGGGAGGTGAGGTCACAGTGGCGGTGAGGCGACAGAGGCTTACGACAGTGCGGTGTCAATAGAATAAAGAGGTCACCCACGTCGGGTATACGCTCTGCAATGATGAGGCAGCAGTGTTGGTGAAGTCGGGCTGAGGTGCAAGTTGCCGTGCTTCGTGAGCATCACGAGCGGTGCCCTCAGCTCCGGTGCAGGCAGCGGCCTCGGTGACGGCTTCGGAGTCAAGACGGTGTGGCAGGCGGCAGAGCTGTGGTGCTAGTCGGGGCGGTGTTTTGTGCACTTCACAAGTGGTGCCCACAGCTTCGGTGCAGGTTACAGCATCATTCACTGGCGTAGGTGTTGCACTTTCCATCTGTGTCAGCTGAAACAGCAGTTTCAGTTGCAGCAACAGAGAGAGGATGAAGTCTGTGTGTCCCTGAGACTTTAGAACAGGAGGAAAGCTCTACTTCAAGCCCTTGGATATCTTCTTCAAGCAGGATACACAGCATTCAGCAAAGTCGCTATCCTCTCCTTGCCAGAAACAGCCAATGCAGGCCAACCTCAGACAGCCCACAGCAAAGGGGCAGTACTTCTCCTTCAGCTTTACCAGGTCTTCTCCTTGGCAGAGGTTCCTCTTGAGATCAGAAGTATTCTAAAGGGATGTATGACGTTACAACGCACACTTTTACAACGCATGCACTTACAACGCATTTTTTACAACGCATAATCCATTACAACGCATGACATTACAACGCATGACACTACAACGCATTTTTAAAAACTACCTTTACAACACATTTCCATTACAACGCATAATACCTTTACAACGCATACCATTACAACGCATAATATTAAATTGCATTTAAGGTAAGTATTAGATAGTATAGGGGTAAAAGTTACTTTTCTAACTCCAGGGGGTGCAACAGTAGGGTAAGTGTTGGATAGTATAGGGGTAAAAATTACTATTCTAACTCCAGGGGGTGCAACAGTAGGGTAAGTGTTGGATAGTATAGGGGTAAAAATTACTATTCTAACTCCAGGTGGTGCAACAGTGGGGTAAGTGTTGGATAGTATAGGGGTAAAAATTACTATTCTAACTCCAGGGGGTGCAACAGTAGGGTAAGTGTTGGATAGTATAGGGGTAAAAATTACTATTCTAACTCCAGGGGGTGCAACAGTAGGGTAAGTGTTGGATAGTATAGGGGTAAAAATTACTATTCTAACTCCAGGGGGTGCAACAGTAGGGTAAGTGTTGGATAGTATAGGGGTAAAAATTACTATTCTAACTCCAGGGGGTGCAACAGTAGGGTAAGTGTTGGATAGTATAGGGGTAAAAATTACTATTCTAACTCCAGGGGGTGCAACAGTAGGGTAAGTGTTGGATAGTATAGGGGTAAAAATTACTATTCTAACTCCAGGGGGTGCAACAGTAGGGTAAGTATTGGATAGTATAGGGGTAAAAATTACTATTCTAACTCCAGGAGGTGCAACAGTAGGGTAAGTGTTGGATAGTGTAGTGTAATATTATGCGTTGTAATGGTATGCGTTGTAATGGTAGTATACGTTGTAATGGAATGCGTTGTAAAGGTAGTTTTTAAAAATGCGTTGTAGTGTCATGCGTTGTAATGTCATGCGTTGTAATGGATTATGCGTTGTAAAAAATGCGTTGTAAAGGTAGTGCGTTGTAAAAGTTGCGTTGTAAAGGTTGTTCCCCATTCTAAAGTTGTGGGGTCTGGACCCAATATTTATAGTCCATTTCTCTTTGTTCTCTGGTGTCAGAGAGGCTCTGTGCTCAGTCCAAACCAGTTCTGTCCTCTCTGGTGCACCTTCCTGGCAAGAGGTGGAGACAACATTGTGTAAGGCAGGCCAGCCCCATTCAGGTGAAAAGAAATCTCCTCATCCTATTCTAAATGCAGCCTTGGTGTATTTAGCCCAGCCCTGACTCATCCAGGAAAGGCAGGACACACCTCAAACGCCCCCAGTGGCTGTCTACAGTGAATGCACATCCCCAGCCCCTGTCACTCCAAATCCAGACAGACAATTCACAAACCAGCAGAGGCACACAAAATGGCTAAGCACGAAAATATCCACTTTCTAAAAGTGGTATTTTCAAACACAGAATGTGAAAATCATCCTTACTAAAAGATGTCTCTTCATATTTTAAGTTCAGGCATACTAAACTTTACCTTCCTATCTTGTACCAATGGAAAGTTATATTTATAAGCTGTCATTCTATCTTATGGGACAGATAGCCTTTCAATAGTGAAAAACTAAATTCCCTGTAAGTCACTATCAGGACATGTTACACACATCAAAACATGCCCTACCTTTCATAGACTAGGCACCCTACCCACAGGGGCACCTTGAGTCTACCTTAGGGGTGATTCACATGTGAAAAAAGGGAAGGGTAGGGCCTGGCAAGTGGGTGCAATTGCCAGGTCGACATGGCAGTACGAAGCTGCACACAGACACTGCAGTGGCAGATATGAGAACCTTTTGCAACACTGCTTGGGTGGGTGGCACAATCAGTGGTGCAAGCCACTAGCAGCATTTGACTTACAGACCCTGGGCATACACAGTGCACTGCACTAGGGACTTAGTAGTGAGTCAAACAAGCCAATCGTGGAAACACCAATCCATAGTCACAATTTACAGAGGTAGCACTTGCACTTTGGCACGATCAGCAGTTGCAAAGTGCCCAAAGCATCTTCTAGACCAGCAAAAACGAAGTCCAGCACACAGCAAAAACACAGGAGGCAGAGGCAAAAATACAGGGGAAAACCATGCCAAGGATGCCAGGTCTAACAGCATTAAAAAAACAGGATGTAGAGAGAGGCGATGCATCACTGTTCAGCATGCAGGGTGTTCTTGGGGAAGAAGAGGGTCTGAGGGATTGTCAATTGATTTCCATAGCAATGATACAGCAACAGCAAACTTGAAGTATTGTGGATAGCAACCCTAGTGGAGGGAGTGGTAGCAAAGTAAAAGTAGGCAAGGCAGAGCACTGCGGGGTAAAATGGAATGAAATGGATTACGCAATAGGGTTGATTACTGTTGAATGGGTCGAAGTTCAACAGAAGAGGTGGGAAAGACGAAGGCAGGCCGAAAACTATTTGGGTTGGGGCAGGAGTAAATGAAAGCCTGGAAGGGTAGTAAAAATGAAGTAAGGGTCAAGGCTGGATGCAGTGAGGCTGAATGAAGTTAGCTCAGTTCAAAAGTTACTGAAAATGCAACAACATATGTTGCCGCACAGTGGAAGGCCCTTTCAAAGCTGGACTGGTCCCCTTTCTGTTGCTTATTGCTATATTGGGGTGCTAAATTGGTAGTAATGAGGTGCAAATAATGTCCAAGACCTTTTACCAAGTTTAAAAATGACCAAATAATGAAGCAATACTATTACAAAATGTGCCACATTATGACCATAATTCGTTATTTCTTGCCACATCATTTTCTCAACTCTGCCTCATAATTTGACCCTCTCCTGCTGCATAATTCCAATGGTCCTGATGACAAAGAATTAAATGTACTTGTGTACTCCTTCACATATTTGTGGCTTATTTTGTCCATTTAGTAACAGAATGCTCGTTCGCACGAGTGTCTTGGGAGGGTTCTAGATGTTGGGTGATCAAGGCCTACGAATGAACAGGTATGGTGAAGTAGGTGAAATGCACACTGCAGAGAGACATGGTAGTGATTGGAAGAGGTTGCGCGGACAAGAGGATGAGGTCCATATAGGTCTGGTCCAAGGACAATGGAACTGAGATGATTGACCGCATGCGTCTGCTGATGCAGGATTTCAGAATGGATGCTGGTCACGGAAAGCCCTAAGTGCCATGTACCGGGGTATTGTCAGGTGGCAATGGGGACCACGAAGAAGCAGATTCAGGTAGGGTTTCGGAAGGCCAAGTTAGCAAGGTTTGCTACGAGGGTGTGGAGATTTGGCAAACAAAGTAAATGAAATTATAACAGTAAATTCTACATCCTGATTCACAGAAACAAGGCTTGGTGAAGTTTACAATCATGAAAAGTCTACCGTCACTGTTGTAAGATTAGGGTTAATACAGGAGAGGGGTGGAATGGGGGCCGGGTGTTTAAACCCTGAAAAGTGCAGTGAATACTCGCAAGTGAAATGATTATGCATCTTCAAACACATTTTGAAGCTAATTTCTTCTTTTCAAATTGTGTGCAAAACTACTCCCAAGGAATGTAAGAAAGAGAGAGGGGCTTATTTCCAAAGCCCCTATCGCCACCACAATATCACTTTCATTTATTTTGTGATGGCGATAGGGGCCTCGCCTTATTTACAAGGCACCTTTTCACGCTGTATTTAGTGTGAAAGGGGCGGTCAATGGGTGTTGCGGTGGGTGTTCCACCACAAAACCCATTGATTTTGACGCTGCCCCTATTTACAGCGTAAATAGGAGGCAGCGCCAAAATTACGATCAGAGAAAACCTGGTCCTAAACAGGCAAAACGAGAAGACATGCTTTATTTCTCCTCATTTTTGCTGTTTCCATGTGTACTGTGTTGTGCAGCATACATAGAAACAGCAAATTGCCTATCATTGTTTATATGCAGGATGGTCCCCCTTCCTGCACATAAACAATAATTTTTTAGAAAAATGCCTTTTTTCAACTTCTATGCAGACTTAGAAGTTACAAAGCGGCATTTATAGATTGTTTCTGTGCAGGAAGGGGGATCTTCCTGCACGTAAACAATCCTCCCCTCAACACATGCACGCTTGCACTCTGGTGCAAGGGTGCCTGCGTTGCTGCTAGGCAGCTAAAGTTAGCGCCAGCGCAGGGAAAAAACGCAGGGCGGCACCGTATTCTTGTAAATATGGTGCAGCCATGAGTTTCTGTAGTGACAAAGCGTGTCGTTAGCCTTCTTGGCTTAACCCCTTCGGTGCTCATGACGGAATGGTTCCGTCATGACCCACGGTTGAGCTGTGCTCATGACGGAACCATTCCGTCATGACCACGCCCGCGCAAGATTCCGTCAGCACAGCGGCGGAATCTGCGCAGCATCGAAGGGGTCAAGAACACGCTTTGCCACTTTATTGTAAATATGCCCCTAAGTGTCCACACCTGTATTGAATCGGAATGTAGAGAGTACTTTCTTTCAGTGGAGAACAACATTTAGAAGTTAGCATGTGTAAATGCACATTTATGCATGAATTACTCATGCAGATATTCCACCTCCTGGAAAATCTGCCTGAGTAACGTTTTCATAGTTGGATTTCCCCTGCAGTGGTGCGACTGCTCCACTCAGGTTTATTCCTTGAATCCTTTGTCAACCCCCACAGTGTCTGGAATCCAGGAGTTAAGGACAGGAGAAGTTTTACTCCTGTTTCTCGGTGGCTTTTGTGACCTCGCCCTGCTCACTTGAGCATGTAGAAGAAACAGAACATGAGCAGGAGAGGGCACATAGGGGGGCAGGCGGGGGCCCCAGATCCGACAGGGACAAAGGCAGTGATACACTGTGTATGCGCTCACATCACGGCTAATAAAATAGATGACAGGCTCCGCTTGATGATGACAAATGAATGGTAAAGAAGCGTAAAATTCCTACAGTCAAAGAATTAAGAACATAATTGGAAGGTGTCAGAAAAATGGAGAAAAGAGGAGCTGGTACAAGCAGTCAGTTCAAGGATCCAAAAACGGCGAGGTAAATCACGCGGTGATAAAATGCGACGCTGTTCCTGAAGCCATTACGGAAACCCACACAAATTTCTTTGTGTTTGGCAGCCAGGGAAGTTGGGAAATATCCAAGGTAAACACATAACAAGGCAACCAAAATGTAATGTCTTAGCCAAAGCGCAAACTCATTTGTCTTACAGTCAGAGCCGCACGTGCTGATGAGAGTAAAAATACATTACCCAATTAAAGGATGTGGCTGCGCGCACATCCAGGCAGTGTGGTAAGGCAGCACGTCAGCAATGCGAGGAGCATCTGCCTACATAGCTGCGAAATGTCCCAATTTAAATGCCTTAAATAGACCCGGGTTACCAGCTGATTTATTTTAATGTGCCGAGAAAATGTCAGCAAGCCTGCAGTTTTTGTAAAATTCAATTAGTTACATTTGAGGATGCCTTACTGAGGTGTACATATGGAACTGAGGGCCATACTTATTATTTCGCGCAACGCAAGGGAGAGAGCAGGGATGCGCCATACTTATCAAGATACGGCAAGTTCCTGCTCTGTTCTTGCTGGCGCACAAACTGCTGCCTACTCCAACACAGGCTCCCATTCTGGCACAAGGGTACCTGCATTACAGGCAGGATTGTTGTTGTGCTACAAGGGCCACCTTCCTGCACAAAAACAATCACAAGAGGCTTTTTCCTCTTTCTATGAGCACTGAAAAATGCCGCACACGTAGAAAGACGCAAGAACTAGGAGAAATAAAGATTAAGGGGCATATTCATCATACTTTCATGCAGCACAGCGCAGCATGGCACCTCGCTGCGCTGCGTGAAAGGGAAGGGGCAGGAATACGCATATTTAACATCAGATAGCGCACTCCGGTCCTTTCCTTGCGCTAACGCACTTTTGGCTGCCTAGCACCAACACGGGCACCCTTGCAGCATAGTGCAGTATTGTTTCTGTGCGGGAAGGGAAACGTTCCTGCACAAAACAACCCTGATAGGCATTTTCCTCTTTCTATGCATGCTGCAGAATGCAGTACACATAGAAAGTGGAAAATGAGGAGAAATAAAGATACTTCTCCTCGTTACGCCTCCTCTGGCAAGGAGTAGAATTTTGACATATTCCCAGGTTTGCTAGTCTTGGTAAATCCAGGAATGCGCCAAAATCCATTGCTAGATGCGTAGGAACACCCACGCAACGCCTATGGAACGCCTCCCTGGGGCAGAGAAGCTCAAAACAGAGACTTACGCTGCTTTGCGTCACTCCAGATTTACCAAGCCATGCAGGGCCATGCATCCTGGTCTTGAGTGACTTGGTAAATATCATTCTATGTTTTGCGTCGCCCTTGCGTGTCCTTACGTGGCGCAAGGGCGAAGCAAAACCTTTATTAATATGCCCCTGAATTTCAAAACACATTTGTACTCTCAGCTAGGAGTAAAAAAACAGATTCATACTATAAGCAATCTTCATAGTTGTCCGAATAAGGTAGGATGTTGCTTAAGGATTTTTTAGGTCAGCACAATTATAGAAATATTTGTAATTTAGTTCCAGCTTTGTGGGCAAGTCCTAGATGGCATCTAATTTGCATGTATTCCGCTGCAAAGGTAAGGTTTAGTATGTAATTTCAATATGAATCTACATACATTATCATTATTGGTCATCCAAATTTAATATAGTGGCTCCAGCCTTTATGATACTAATTTATTGTTTTGCCTTTCTATTTGTATTATTCTGTATTGAATTTTATTTTGCCCTTATTGGCATTTGTTCATATTTCCTTTTTGATTGATGACAAAATAAAGTTGTCACTGGTATTTGTCCACATTTATTTAACTGATAAATACGCACTCTCCCTTTAAAATCAGTGGGGTTGTAGTCATTTAAAATGGTGATGATGGGGGCATGGCCAAGATGGTGGCAGAGTAGGAGCGCTTCAACTTTGCGCCCGGCCTCCCTCTTCAGCACCCGAATTGCCCCTGGCTGTATATTGGGGTGCCTTCTCTACATCAGCAAGACACTTCACCACTGCTGGTGCTTACAGCAACCGCCAATCAGCTCACACAGCACCTGGACTGCACCACCACCGGCTGCCGTCTGCTGCCTCAGGGCAAGCAGCCTGGATGGCTTCCTGTCAGCGAAACAAGGCCAGCAAGGTGGCCGTGGCGACTTCCAACTGCCCCAGGATGAGACCAGGGACACACGCCGGTGGCAGAGGGAACCGAAGAGAGGCAACGCGAGAAGATCATGCAAAGGAGGTGGGAGGACATGCAAGGTCTGTCGTGCCCACACAAGAGGCCGTAGCTCTGGGCCTGACATTTCAGCCTGGATGAGCCGGCCTGGGGGCAGTGAGATCCCCCTACCCCCTGCTTGATGGCACCCCCTGGATCCCAACTGCAACTGGTAACAAACACCGCAACATGGCGAAGCCCCGAGGGGCCCCCAACCACAAATCGTCAGCCTGACGATGAACGGTGAGACCGAGTGGCCGGTGAAGGACACAGCTGCAGGGACCACAGTCCAGGGATAGGGGTGATTGATGCAGCAGAGAGTCAACCACCAGCTTTTGCCCCCTCCCAACGAGTCCGTGGGGAGGCCGCTGCAGTCTGAGAGGGTGTTGGGGGCCAGAGTGGGAGGCACCCCCTGAGTCACAACTGGTGGCCTGCCTTGGTGGGGCCGTGGGTCCCCTGCGGCTGGCATAACCCGAACTGACCTTCTCTACCCCTGGCGCTGTCCTTATTGGCGGACTACTGGGGCGATGGCTGACACCTCAATTCTGAGGTCTCTAGTCCAGCAAAATGATCCGTGCCCTCTAGTCCTGGGGTGACTTCTGTGGCAACTCCTTCTGGCCTGACAGTACACAGCAATGGCAGCACATGAGACATGCAAAGAGTCATCCCTAAGAGACATGCTCACCAAGGGGCCTTCAAAAACAGCCGATACACATCACGAGAGGAGCCCCAACAGGGAAGGGAGCAGAGAATCCTTGCTCGGTTGGAACTCACCAACAAGGGCAGAAACCCCATTAACCACGGCATTCATGGAGGGCCTCTCTGACAAGGTCTGTCAGGACACAACAGAAGTCACTGACAATATAAAGGAACTTAGGCATGATATGGGGAGCCTGGGGTAAAGGGTATCCACTCTGAAGGTTGCTAGCGATGCGAGAGAGGATCTAGATGCCTGCAGACAGGAACTGGAGAACTTAAAGGACCAAAATATCCCACCGAAGGCACACCTGGAACATCTGGAAAATAGATCACACAGAGATCGAACATTTGCGGAGTCCCCGAGGGGCAGAGAAAGGCAACATTGAGACATATATAAAATGCCTGTTTCACCAGGTCCTACCCGAGCTAGCAACTACAGACACACAGATCAACAGAACGCACAGGGTCAACAGAGCCATGACCTTGGGCGGAGCCCCACCAGACATCCTGACCAGTTTTCCCCACTTCCACCAGAAAAAGTCTATAATGGATTCTGCCCGACAAATGAACGCCATTAAATTTCAGGATGCGACGGTGCTCCTCTATCAAGACCTAGCACCTGGTATTTTACAATGCTTCAAGCAGCTAAAAAAATCAGTAACTCCCTACAGAGCAAATCAGTGTAGTACCGCTGGGCGCACACCTTCCAACTGCTTTTTACTTGGAACGTGGCGGCACGTGCTGTTCGCACTCTGGCAGAGGCAGCAACAATCATCAACCTCGCGGAACTCATAGACTTGACACTCCCACCAGGCACCCCATCTCAAGCGGAACCTACATCGCAACGAAGTGGCAAATGGACTAGGGTGCCACGGGAAAATCAACAGTGAATCCTGTTCCAGCGGTAATCCCACAGTAATCTCGCTTTGGAAAATCTAGGAAATGTGACACCATTACCTCTGATTACCGTTACCCGGATTTCCGCTAAAGATCAATGGATCTTTGCCAACGTTTATGACCAGGGATCTTCTACATAAACATGAGCAATTCATAAAATGCAAATAAACATTTAGCCAATAATGAGAGTTATGAGCAGTTTAAAGGGATTTATTTTACAATCAAAATTTAAGCATCTCTGACTCTTCATTCAATAGTCAGGTATCAATCAGGTTGCAGAATTGATAACAGAAAAATGAGGTTAGCACAAAGCATCATAATTTGCAAACAGCGCATTCCATAAATGAAATAATCCCTATTCTAAGACAATGGGGCTCAAAAGATGTCAGTCAGAACTCCTGAAAAGTTCCAGAAGCAAGAGTGAGATAGCATAAGCCAATCAATAATTAATAATTGCAGAATCTCCCATGAAGGGAAACAAAGAATAGAGCAACCAAGCCTTGGCAAAACCAATGAGTCAAAGCAAAAATCAGAATGGAACTAAACCTACATCTAATCTGCCTACGTCTGCCTACGTTCTACTTTCCATCAAAGGCCTGCCCTCTCCTTCACTGCATCTATAAATCACTCCTGCCCTCTCCTTCATTTCTGCGTCGGAGTCTGAAACTCTTCTGCAGCTTTGCGTCTCTAAATCTCTCTCTGTCTGTCTCTCTCAAAGGGCTCTGAAAGTCTTCCTGCCTGTGTTCTGGAAGGCATAGTGTCTCATCTTCTTCTCTCTCCTCTCTGCCCCCCTGCTCTCTCAAACTCCTAACTGTGAACGCGTTTATCAAATAATAATGTTACAAAGCATGTGGCTTGACTTTCTCTTCCTCCGACTGTAATCCAGCAGTCTCCAAACAATGCCTCCACCCATCTGCAGATTTCATACGTCATCTCTCAGACAGGCAAAGATCCTTCCCACGGTACATTCTGCATCTTATTTAATACAATTTCATCTCCTAACCTTCGTTTTAAAAGAGACATTTTATTTCTAACTACACACATAACATGAACTGCAAAATAACCTTTTTTTAAATAAGCAAGAAACATTAAGCTTGGTAATGCACTTTTGAAATACGTGATTTTCTGTTCTCAATAAAGCAAAGAATTAAATGAGGCTTTGTTCAACATTTCCAGCAACTACAGAGATAAAGCTCAGACCAAGGTCACATGTAAATCATGCCACTGTTCTCTTAGCACAGAGAGAAAAACATTCCTTTGCTTATCTTTAAAGTCAAAGAAACTAACAGACCAAGCTGAATCATGAGCTGGTTCTGTTTTCTACATTATAAAATGTCGTGCTAATTCAAATGCAAGTTATTTTCTACTAATGCACATTTAACAGTTTTCACAAGTTAGAGTCCCATTTTCATAGTGGGAACAACATCTAACTAAACACATTTAAATCAAACTATGAATTACTTGCACATGGGTTACATAAATTGATAAATTAAAGTGTCTGGCTGAAGTCTGTGAATTTCAAGAGCTCATGTTTTCACTCTGTGGCACAGAAATGTGCGTGTCACCTTTCAAATGCAGTTCTTTATTTCTGAAGCAAAGGCAGGGTTTCCATTAGTAAAGAAAGCACAGGTTTAGGCTCTTTCAAACCCTAAGGGCATGAAATTTAGAGATAACGGCAAGCAATACAGAACAAGCAGCAGATGGACGATCTGGAAACTGGGCAGTAAGGCGTCACCAAGTAACCAGCATCCACCACGGCCGAGGGGTATGGGGCAGTGACCGCATACTGCTACAGCAAGCGGGAGGCTGGAATGGAGGAGTATTAGAAGCACCATAATGACTGGACATGGACCCTATGGGCACATTTGAGCCCTACAATTCAGATGGATTACTACTGTTGGGGGAAGTGTAGGTTCATGTTTACTGTTATGTTACTAGGGCACACGCGGGCCACCCACACCACATCACGAATCCCAGGAGCTATCTGCCCAAGAGTGTGCAGCCCCTAAGGCCTCTATTGGCCAACATGCTTCACATCTCTCATGTCCAGCGAGACCATCCACTTGCACCGTTGTGTATACTGAGCATGAACACTAGAGGCCATAATGCCCCAGCTAAGTGTGGTTCAGTCCTGCACATGCTCAGAGACTCCGGCAATGACATGTTTATTGCAAGAAACGCACTTGCTCAAAAGGGACTAGAACGGACTGCTCCAGTTGGTTCACCATACAAATTTGTCTTCTGGTCTAGCACAAAGGGAAGGACTGGCTATCTCCTGGCTAATAACTTCACAGACAAAATACTCTTGACTGTGGCAGCGGAGATCCCAGGCAGAGTGCTGGTGGTACGAAAAACACAGCATGCCCACACAATCACCCTCTGCAATGTATATGCCCTCAGCAACACTCAAGAGAGCTTCCTCTGCAAAGCAATATCCCAGATCCTAACTACCCAGACACAGAAATACTCATAGGCAGAGACTTTAATATGGTTTGTGAGAATTTGGTTTAATGGTTGAGGGGAATTAAACCTTCCTTAAGCAGCAACCACAACTCTTCTCAGGGTGTAGTCACAAGCAAAACCTAAATTAGCCTGTGCTTAATCCTCGGGTAGTTTGGCATAGAGCAATCAGGTTTAACCCAGAGGCAATGTGTAAAGTATTTGTGCAACGCTTCAAACAATAATACAGTGAAAACCCACAACAAAAGGAGTCCACAACAATTTAGAAAAGGAGAGTAATTTTTGATAAGTAAAAAAGTTTGGGCCGATGAACAAAGTGTCTTCCATCCTAGTTTGCAGAGCATTGAGAGGATCCGTGTCAAAGATGTATCACGCAGCCAAAGCAATGCATCGGTCCTGAGATGTGGTGAAGCTGCAGTGGGAGGTCTGGGTGCATTTTCTCCAAAGATTTTGTCGGCCAGGGCTTGTGATGTGAAGTCCAGAGGTGGGGATGGGTCGAGCCATTGGGGTGATACGTCAGTTCCCAGGAGCAGCAAGGCTACAATGCAGAATCCGGCATTGTCGTCGAGGTTGTCGTCGAGGAGGGATGCAAGGGCCTTCACTGAGGATGTGTCACACAGCCCCAGTTCTGAATGTGATGCCGGCTGTGGTGGTTTTGCGAGTCTTTGTGATGGGTCCAATTCATGCAGCAGCTGAGATGTGTCATTTCTGTTCGAGTTGCACGGTGCAGCAGAGGAGGTGCATGGGTTCCGCAGGATCCACAGAGGCTGGCAAAGCACCGTAAGCCCACTTCCAATGGTCCACGACTGGGGTGGCACCACTTGGCAGGACAGACTCACAGATGGCAGAGTGCAGGTGCAGGTGCAAGGTTGTTGGAGTCTTCTGTTCGTGAAGCTCAAGTCAGGAGGCCAGTCAACTAGACCTTGGAGTCACTCTGGGGTTCTGGGTTCAAGAGATGTAGGTCCAGTTCTTCTCACCCAGGCAGGAGGACAGTGGGCAGCAGGTTAGCACAGCAAAGCAGCAGCACAGCAAAGCAGCAGTCCATTAGAGTGCAGTTCAGCTGAGTGGCAGTCCTTCAGCAGAGTGGCAGTCCTCCTTACTGAAGGAGTATTCAGTGATTCAGAATTGTATTGAAGAGTTGGTGTCTGAGGTCCAGTGATATACCCAGTTGTGCTTTTGAATTGGGGGAGAAGGTTCTAGATCCCTTTGAAGTCCCCAGGTATCCTACCTTCCTTGTCCTGGTTCCAGACTAACTGCAGGGGGTATTCTGCCCTTTGTGTGAAGGCAGGATAAAACCTATTCTGGTGTTAGTGGGGCTGTGCCTAGCTCCTCCCTCCCATCCTGCAAGTAACGCTTCATTCAGGCACACCTAAGCCCTCTATTGTCTAGGGCTGTCTAGGAAGAATGCACAAAGCCCAAATGTCAGCTACACCCAGTCATGTTACCAGAGGCAGGCTGCAGGCACTAAATGGCTAATGCAGGAACATGCTGACTTTCTAAAAACAGCATTTTAAGAATTGCAATTTAAAATCTGACCTCTCCATAAGTAAGGATCCCAGAGACACCAAACATAAACTGTTGACCTATTCCCATTTGGAAATTTCACTTATAGAATGCAACAAGGCAACTCCAGTATTACCCTATGAGAGAGGTAGGCCTTGCTATAGTGAAAAACGAATTTAAGAGTTTTTCACAACCTGGACATCTAAAACTTAAAAGCACATATCCTACTTTTTAAATAGATTGCACCCTACCCTCTGATCTGTCCAAGGCCTTCTTAAGAGGTGGCCTATATGTATTTAAAAAGGAAGGTTTGGACCTGGCTGAACGTTTATTTTTCCAGGTCGAAGTGGCAATATAAACTGCACACATAGGCTGCAATGGCTGCCTTGAGACATGTTTAAAGAGCTACATAAATGGGTGGCACAATCAGTGCTGCAGGCCCACTAGTAGCATTTCATTTACAGGCCCTTGGTACATGTACTACCTCTTTACTAGGGACATGAATGAATGAATGAATAAATAAATGAATGAATGAAGGGAATTATACAGCGCATGGCTACTCAAGAGTGTCCCGGCACTTATAAGTAAAGTGAATATGCCAATTGGGGATGAATTCATGTTACCATTTGTTAGGGAGGGAGCAGAAGCACTTTAGCACTCCTACCTGGTTGAGAATAAAGGGTCAGTCTCTTAAATAGCCATGTTTTTGGATGCCCTTACGTCTGTCTTATGGGAGGAACTCATAGCTATAGCTGCCAAGATCAACACAGACAGAAGGGCAAAACACAGGGAGCTGGAAGGGGAGGTGTGCAAACTCATGTCTCAAGAGTTCGGGCTCCTGGAAAATCTGGCACCAGCTCAAGGTGGCCAGACAACGACTCAAGGCCTTAGGCTGTGACGCAACAGAATATGCACTGCTGCACACCAAACATAGATACTACACTGAAGGGGCCAAAGCAGGCAAACTGTTAGTATGCTGTCTGAGGGCAAAACTGCAGAAGAACAACGGTACTCATCTTACCACTCACACAAGGGACATGGTGTACACACCAAAGGAGATATCAGAGGCTTTCTGCACATACTATGCCATGCTATGCACTGTAGACTCCTCCACTATGAATGTCATGCAGACATACCTAGACGAGACACCACTGTCAACACTTATGACAATACAATCAGCTACAGTAGAAGGGGACATAGCAATAGAGTAGGTCATCATGAACATTTCCAAACTGCGACTTGGTAAAGCACCGGGCCCGATGAGTTCACAGGAGCCTTCTATAAGACTTTCAGTGCACACCTGACACCCATATTGGACAAACTGTATAATTAATGGCAGTCAGCCTTAATCACAGTCATACCCAAACCAGGAAAAGACCCCACTGCATGATCCTTGTATTGCCCTATCTTACTCTTCAATCTCGACACTATGATCATTACGGGCATCCTGGCCCGGCACCTAGCCCCTTATATGCAGGACCTAATAGACCCTGATCAGACAGCGTTTATTCCCCGAGAGGAGCTGCGTGGCTAACACAAAACGTATCTTCCACCTCATGGACAAAGATTAATGTGCCAAAACACCAGCCTTTCTCTTATCAAAAAGCATGGAGAAAACAATAACTAGAGTTCAATGGTCCTTTCTAGAAGAGGTACTTGGTAGAAACAGAGTGGGCCCTAAATTCCAGAGGTGGGTGCCCAGCAGCTATGATCCCCCAGACGCCCAGGTATGCATTAATGGTATGATCTTGAATCCTATAGCCATACGGAGGGGAACACAACAGCTCAGGAGATAAAGGGGTTGTCACATGTGGGCTGGATTGCAGCGGTCACGATAAACCTGTTACCGAAAATAGTATATGTTATGGAAGGAATTCCCTTACAGCCCCCCTGTGGTACGTTCCCCAAAATGCAACGACTGCTAGAGGGATTTGTTTGGAGGGGGTAGAAAGCTCAAATGCCGAAGTAGCAACAGTGTGCCCTACATGTGGTAGAGAGGACCAGGAGTCCCATGCCTCAACATCTACTATATATCCTCTCAGCTGCACTACCTGGTAAAGTGGCACCGCCCAACCTCCCAGGAGCAATGTTTTTTTATGGACCAATCAGTCATCGGCATCCATGTGTGGAAAGTCCCCTGGCTGCCCAAGAAACACAGACCATGGGGAACATTTAGCTAGCTACCCGGTACTGCGGGCCACTCCAATCACTTGGGATCATGTTGCTACTATGTGGGACCTGATATCTATGCCCTCCCCGATGACCCCAATAATAAACAATTCTGGCTTCTCGCCAGCCCGAGTGGGCAGTGACTTCCTAACTTGGCAGCTAGCAAACTGAAAACACATAGGAGACATGTACAATCGGAATGGCTTACAGCCCTTCTAACAATTACGGAGGGTTTACGGCCTACCAGAGAGGAAACACATGCACTATCTGCAATGGGTGACCCAGCCAGAAATAAGAGGTCCCATGGCCCACCCGCTGATCCCATTCGAGAAATGGATATTCACCAAATCCCATGTTAAGCACTTGGCCTCTGACCTATACAAGCTGCTTATAATGGCGACCCCACAAACAATGGAACAGAAATTATGGGAAAAGGAGTTACAATGCACTCTTACAGAAAAGGAATGGGGGAGATAGTCCAACACACACACGTAACGGTGGCCAATGCCATGGGAAGCGAAACCATGATAAATGTTACACCCTATTGGTACTACACTCCTGCCCGAGTCCAAAAATGGTGTCCTACGAATACCCCAGAATGCTGGAGGGCTGCAGATAACCTGCCACCCTCACACACACTCCTCCTATGGAAATGCCCAAAATTACAGCTGTATTGGTCAGCGGTCCTTGACAGAGTCAACAGCATCTTACACAGAGACATTCCTCCATATCCAGCCTTCACTCTGCTGGAACTTCCCAACACACTCACATTCCCCATGCACTTGCACCAGGGGAGAGCGATGGCACTGGCTCTGGTAGCCGCTAGACAGGCCGTCTTAATGTTATGGGACAAAGACGCAATACCAGACTATGGGGCTTGGCTACACTGGCTCTGGAACCTACTGCAGATGGTAGAACATCTCTGCAGCATCGGAGGCAAAAGAGGCTCTCTCCCAGAAGATGCCAGGACCATGCATCAACTTTCTCAAACAAAAATACAGAGAACTGAGGGTACTTCACCTCACAGCTACTGACGCCGTCACTTATCTGGGCCAGTCACCGCTCATGAGCAGTGACAGGTACAGGGGACATGAGCAAGGCTTACCGAGGGGCCTACTGAGTCTGGGACATGCATGCTTTGGAGACTAAGATCCTTGGGAGCGGTGCGGGTGGAGAAGATTGGGGGTGGGGGGTTGGGGGAGGTTGACGGCACAGTTTGGGAGAGGAGCCTGATTCATGTTTTTAGTTATAACAACATATACACCGCCTAACTTCTTTTGTCCACCGGCTTTTAAATGTAGGTGGTACTTCACTGTATACCAATAAACAGATTCAAACCTAACATTGTGAGCATTCACGGCCAAGGGAAGGCGCATAAAGGCTGAGGATGCTGGCAAACGGTCCAGTGGAAGTTATGAAGAGCTTGGACACTAGACCACTAAATTAACTGCAGCAGTAGTTACTGACTTCCTGGTTTTGGGTCACTTCCAGGTCAAGAGAGGTGGAGCTCCATTTAGGCATGTTTAGACAGTAAGTCTTCTCCCATCAATGTGCCACATAGTAGCATTCATTGGCATCTGGTGAAATGCACAAGTGGTGAGGCAGGCAATACATCGTTTTGACCCACTGTCAGGCACTGTGAGACAGCGAGAATGCCTTTGGGGTCAATGCCAAAGCTCTCAATCATGGCTCATTATAAACAGTGATTATAACGGACCACGACTGAGAGCTCTGGGGTTGCGGCTAAAGGCTGTGAGAGTTTCTCACTGTGCCTGTCAGTGGGTCATAAAATTAAAAATAAAATATGTACTTACCTACTGGCTCTTCTCCTGCGGTACTTCTCGGTGTTCTTCAGTTGAGGAGCACTGGTTTCAGAGCCAACATCCTTAACCGCTCCAGACGGTTCTCTCATGCTGCTGATAATATTAAGCAGCATGAGAGAAGCCCCGGGATTGGTTGGAGCGGTCTGGCTCGACACTCCCTTAGGCACTAGTGGCCTGTGCTGCTCTCCCCCCAGCTGTATAAGACAGCTTGGGTTGGAGAGGTTTAAAAATGCACATGTCAGACTGGCCGTCGCAAGACAGTCAGCCATAGTGACATGCACACTTTAAACTGGAGTGTGCACCACTCCTCCTCTGCTGCCAATCAGCAGCAGTGGCCCCAACCCAACCTCATTCTTGGCTCAGGAGCAGGGAAAAATAAAATGGTCATAAATACATTTTATTGACGTTTTGTTTTTCCACTTTGCAGTGTTTTTTAGCAGTGGGGAGGTGCTCCTCTGCCCTAATAGAGGAGCTGCGGCAGGTAGCATTAACCTTTCGTTCACATACTAGATTGCTCCCGTTTTGGGGTTCCCCCTACTTTTGTTGTTTTCGTTCTCTTTTCGTTGCCTCAGTTTCCCGGTTTGCTCCTGTTTTGTCTTGCCTTGTGTTGTGCTGTCTTATCCCATTTTCTATCGAGCCCTGCTTGTGTTGTTGCTGCAGCCTCCTGGGATTCCCTCTATGTTGTCATTATGCTTAGGGCTCGTATCTGCACTTCCGGCTGCTAGAACTAATAAGCATAATTCCATCTGTGCTGTGTAGTTTGCTTGCTGGCCAGATTCCTTACTTATCATCTCCCCTCTGTTTTCAAGAAGGTGTAGATCGAACCATTCCATAATATCCAGCAGAGTGGTGCGGTCCATTGAAACAGACACATCTGGAGGGAGTGCGAACGTCACTCCAGCATTTTTCTCTTCGATTCTTCCCCCCTGATTCCTTGGTCCAATGGCGAGTTCCCTTTGCTTGCCAAGGTAGCACTCAGGGACTGCAGGGGCTTTCAACAGGTCTATCACTCCGGGACTTCATCCATATATTGGTCAAAGCCATTTCCATTATGCACAAAGAATGCGCCATTTTGTTCAAATGACTAAACCAGATACCGCTGAACCCTGTGACCTCACTCTGACCTCATCAGGCTGCAAAAGGTCTTGTTGTCTTGATGAGATATCCATGTGAATTGCAGAGTATTAATGCTTCTGAATATTGTGATAGATCTTGAAAGATAGGATTATTTCAAGAGCTCCACTGATAATGGGTGTATTTAATATTTAGCTATTTAGGGAGTGTTTTTGTATGACGTGGGTGGGCCTTCCTTTCCCACGGTAGTGTGCGAGTTTGCATTCATTGAGTTAACAGAGGAGTAGTGACTGGTTTCACTCAAGATCTAGCATGGATGGCCTGGACCATATATTATCACTGTGGAGAGGACCCTTATTGTCCCAGGGTCTTCAGACGAGAGGAAGGTCTATAAGCGGGGGAATCCAAGAGCTGGGCGGTCAGGCAATAACCAGGTTGATTTCCCAGGGCTGTCTGAGTCAGGTGCCCGTATTCAAGTGGCAAACAGAGCTATTGAAGGCAGAAAGGATTTCCTGCACCCAGCGGCGGCTCCTCTGCTAAGGCGGAGGAGTGTCGTCCCTCCAGTGTAAAGGAGAAAATAAAATGAAAATAACGGAGCGTTATTATAATTTCTTTTTTTGTATTGGAGTTTCCACCAAGTAGAGCTGGGCGGGGCTGGGGTCCCTACGTCACAGGGGGAGGAGTGGCGGATGTTGTACCTAAAGTGCACATGACTGTTTGGCCGGCCGTCTCGGGCCTGCCAAACAGTCATGCGCACTTTGCATGTTCTCCACCTGGCTGCATTACAGCCTGCGTGGAAAACATGCCCAGGCTTCCACTCCCTCTCTGAGTGTCGAACTACGGCACTCAGACCAATCACAACGCTCTAATCAGCAGTGTCATGATTGGCCAGGAGGGTCTGGCAGCCTGGGTGCTTCTTGTTCCTGCTGAGGGGAGGCGATGGCTGGTGATGGCAACTGCGATGGCGACCATCAAGTATGTTTATTTTTTATTTATATCCTAACCCCCCACCTTTCGACACCCCCCCCACCCCTGCCATTTTCCCCACCAGCAGCTACTGGATGGACCTGGATCTGCTATTTTCTTGAGAAGCAGTAGGTGGATGACGTGCTCTCCACAGTTATGGCACAGCCTGTGTTGCATTCTTCTCTGCCTACCTTCGGCTAAAAATTCTTCATCACTGATATGCATCCCTGTTGCAGGGTCATCTCTTGGGTGGACCAGGAGGACCTTAAGTGGATCTGCAAGTTGAACTTGTCCAAGTATGATGCGTTTTTTGGTTGCTGATGCTTGCTTTTGCCCTAGATGTGGTTTTTGGAAGCAACAACACCTTGTAGCTGGAGGTTAGTCATGCAATCAAACTAATACAGCTGCTAAACGAAGTCAGACTATCCGAAATCAATCAGATGGCAGACTTGCATTTTTGGGTCACCAAAGTAAGAGCTGGCAGCATTAAAAATGCTCTGTCCCTGTCACAGACTAAGCCCGCTTATTAGTACACTTTCCTATTTTTCAAATGTCTCCTCTATTTTTTTGGGTGTTATCTTGCTTGGTTTCCTCTTACTTATTGTTGCTGTCATACCTCATATTTTTCCTTTTAATTTAGAGAGGGTTTTAGCTTTGGATTATCCTCCTTCAGGATCCCTTCCTTGTGCCTCTGCTTCTTTCCATTGTGGGAGACATGTGTGAACAAACCTCTTTTTGACTTCTTTTGTCCCCAACTCACTTTGCAAACTCCCTTGTCATAGGGAGCAGGCTGACTGATATCAGAAGACGGTCTCCATGTCAATCATCTAGTCTTCGTCCTATAAGGGTAAGGGCTAGGGGTGTGTGGAACTCCGTGAAGGTACAAAAAAAACTCTGCAAGATTCCACAGAGTTTTTACGAGGGGCAAAATTCGACAACTCACACTACTTGCACTGATTTTTAGATCCCGGGCACCACGTGGTGTGCCAGAGTGCTACATCTTTCTCGAGCTCGAGTGATTTTTTATTCGAGCGGAAGTTTTCTCAATGCGTACGGTTGAGACCTGCCGCAACTGCCCGCATTGAGAAATTTTGCCTGGAGGCTTTCTAGATATCTTTCTCACTCATGCTCACCAACTTAACGCTGGCGAGCCACGCGTAAGAAAATAATCTGCCGAGTGGTGGTTGGCGGAGTTTTTCTGGAACTCTGTGCTCCAAGCAGAGCGTGGAGTGGCCAATATTCCTCCAGCGGATCGAAGTTGATCACCCACCTCTCGTAAGGCCCTTTCTTCTAAAAGCACCTTGGTTATGTCTAGTTCTATTTCTCCCGCTGCAAAAGTGGCACATTGTTAAAAACTTTAAAGAGCAGAACCTCCCAGCCAGCTTTGTGATTCTTTCTCTAGTAGGATACATGATGGAGGGTTTCCTTGGCCTGCATCCCGAGTGGGCGTTCTATCATTGTTTAATACAAGGAAAATTATTTATATATAGTACATTTTAAACATACAGACTTTTATGTGTTTCCACTCATCTGCAAGTTAGCACTAACTTGACACTTATCTAGAGTACATTCATCTGAGGGGGAGAGGGGACAAGAGTACAATAGTGAACAATGCAGAGCTATATATGTGTGCATACTGAGCGAACAATGCTCTTAATAATTTTGGAGCCCCCAAACCCCTCTTCCAATCCAACTGTAGACTGTTAGGTTGTTTATTTATGAAAAATAGTGCTCATATTTAAATAATGGTTTTGTGTGTTTTTCAAGCATATGATGTCAGTGGTGGTATCAATAGAAACCATTCACAGATCAACACTGTTGTAAATGGTGCAAGCAGGGTCACAGCAATGCACCCCATGATTTGCTGAAGGAAAACTGAGCCATTTCAAGGTAGAGTTTGAGAAACCCTGGGAATTTCGGGTAAACAAAAAAGCCCATGAGCACCTGTGTACCAGTATTCTTACTAGATTGTTGAGTGGTTGTTGCTGAACCCTTGCAGGCTTAAATACATTTCTATTGGAGTGAAACAGAGTCTTAAATTAGACCCAGCAACTTATGCAGTTTAATTATTCACCTATTGATTTATTTCTTGGGTATTTTTGTAGGGAGATACTTGTTGACTCGCGGGTATTTCAGAGCCATAAATGTGATTTCAATACTTTATGGCATATGTACAAGCCCCTATAGCCACGACAACGTCACTTTTTGTGATGTTTCCGTGGCGATAGGGGCTTTCTAAATAAGGCACCCTTTCACACTGTGGGGGATATTCACAAAGAAGTGGCGGTGAGAGGCGTTAGCCTCCTCGGCTTAACGCCTCTCACCGACACTTCGAAAACGCCAGGCTGCACACAATTCACAAGAATGTGGTGCGGCCTGGCGTTTCCCCCATCAACGGCGCTAAGTCTCACGACTTAACACCTAAACAGGCACCCCTGCACCAGAGCGCAAGGGTGTCTGCGAGCAGGGAGGTTTGTTAATACACAGGAAGGTGTCCCTTCCTGTACATTAACAAACCGTAAATGCCAGTTTGCTTTTTCCATGTGTGCTGCTACATGCAGCACATATGGAAAAAGCAAAAACGAGGAGAAATAAAGCTTTTATCTTCATTTAGCCACCTTAAGACCTGATTTTCCTAGGTCCTAAGTTTGGCGCTGCCTACGCCGCTTTTGATAATAGGCGGTAGCGTCAAACTCAATGGGTGTTGCGGTGGTTCGCCCACCGCAACACCCACTGCACGCCCCCTTTCACGCTAAGTTTAGGGTTAAATGGGCCCTATTCTCAAGGCAGCGTTAAGCCACTTAACGTGGCTTTAAGTGGGTTAACGCTGCCTTGGGAATAGGGCTCTGGCCTTATCGTCACAGGAACGTCAAAAAAAGTAACGTTCCCGTGGCGATAGGGGCTTGAGAATATGCCCCTGTGTTTAGTGTGAAAGGGGTGGTCAGTGGGTGTTGCGGTGGGCATTCCACCAGAACACACATTGATATTGACACTGCCCCCTATTTACAAGGGCAGCGTAAATAGGAGGCAGTGCCAAAATTTGACCAGGGAAAACCTGGTCTTAACTTGGCAAAACGAGGAGAAATGCTTTATTTCTCTTTGTTTTCGATGTTTCCATGTGTGCTGCCTTGTGCAGCACAAATGGAAAAAGCAAAATGCCCGGGATTGTTTATGTGTAGATAGGTGACCCTTCCTGCACATAAACAATCCTTAGAAAAAATGACATTTTGTAACTTCCATGTGTGCTGCATTAAACAGCACACATAGAAGTGACAACACAGCATTTAAAGATTGCTTATGTGCACGAAGGGGGACCTTCCTGCACATAAACAATCATTCCCTGCACGCAGACACCCCTGCACTATGGTGCATGGTTGCCTGCATTGGCGCGACACTGCTAAGTGTAGCACCAGCGCAGGGGGATTCGAAAGGCTGCACCATATCCTTGTAATTATGGTGAAGTGGGGGAGTGACGCGTTAAGCTATGACGGCTAACGCCTCACCCCGCCCCTTCTTTGTACATATTCCCGTTTGTCTGCAATTCCGAGCTTTTACGTTGAACCCTCACCTCCTCACCTGCCTTGCACTTTCCTTAAGCTGGCATTGTGTCGATGTACATCAGGACCACATACTGAATGAATGTCGCCCTGGAAGCGCAAGACATTTGGGAGATCAGTGGCTGCACAAGTGCATGCTAGCGCTGTTTCCCTGTGTGCCATTGCTTACTGATGAATAGTAATCAGATTTTAAGTTGAATATTTGGTATCTCTTCTGTCTGTCCTTCATGCAGAATGCAAGCCTGCACTGCCTTTTGAGTGGAACGTTGGTGATTGAGATTCACGCGGGAGATGAAGGATGGGCGCCATGTTGGAAGGTGACCAGAGAACGTTGACCCACAGGGTGACCTTTCCCAAGATCCCCCCGGCACTTCAAGCGTGCAGACACATCAGAGGGAAGTACTGTGTGGCCAGCCCTTGGCAGGAGTGAGGAGGGCGCTTCATCCTTCTGCGCTTCTCTGAGGTCCACTTTCATGTTTCGCGGCTGGAGGCATCTCGACTGACAGCCGTCTCCTTGAGTTACTGCTGCCTTCAGTAGTCAGCGCACTCTCCGGCACGGAAGAGGCTCGCTGGGGACCCAGTCGCCGTTAGCTACTTTCTAAGATATGTGCTGTCCATTTAGAGGCTTCCCTGAGCTGTTATGAGAAGAGGACGGTTCAGATACCACTGCGGTGCCCCGGGGGAACAACCTGTCTCCATAAACAGACTTGTAAGAGCTGGCAGCAGAGCCCTTCAAAGGCTGCTGCGGGTGGTTTGTTCTTCAAAGTGAAAGTGGACAGCGATTGGTGTTCTTCAAACAGGATCTGTTTTAGATTGCATTCGTATTGCAGAGCTTTAGCAGCTAATAACATTAAGTTTGGATCTCTGCGGGGTGCTTTTCTTATCTGCTTTGGAGAGACAGATCTTCTGGCTCAAGCAGAGGCAGCAATATCTGTAACATCCCAGGCCTTTAAATGGACAGGTACTGTCAGGCATTTCTGTGCACCTGCATGTCTCTAATTTTAAATGGAGAAGCAACACTTCTCAGCAGAGTTCAATACTTTCACAGAAGAGCACCAGAACTCCTCAGCAGATTTCAGTACTCTCAAGAAGACAGTACCAACATTTCTCAGCAGAGTTCAGTAGTTTTAATGGGACAGTAGTAGCTCTTCTCAGCAGAGTTCGGTACTTTAATTGGGTCAGTGCCATCACTTTTTAATAGAGTTCCTTACTTTCACAGGAGAGTTCCAGCACTTCTCAGTAGAGTTCAATACTTTCACAAGAGAGTACCAGCACTTTTTAGCAGAGTTCAGTACTTTTAATGGGAGGACACCAGCACTTCTCAGTAGAGTTCAATACTTTCACAGGAGAGTACCAGCACTTCTCAGTAGAGCTCAATACTTTCACAGGAGAGTTCCAGCACTTCTCAGCAGAGTTCGGTACTTTCATTGGGTCTGAGCCATCACTACTTAGCAGAGTTCAATACTTTTAATGGGAGGACACCAGCACTTCTCAGTAGAGTTTAATACGTTCATAGGAGAGTACCAGCACTTCTCAGTAGAGTTCAATACATTCACAGGAGAGTACCAGCACTTCTCAGCAGAGTTTGGTACTTTCATTGGGTCAGAACCATCACTTCTTAGCAGAGTTCAGTACTTTTAATGGGTCACCAGCACTTCGCAGTAGAGTTCAATACTCTTAAGAGCAGAGTACCAACACTTCTTAGAGAGTTCATTACTTTTAACGGGAAAGCACCAGCACTTCTCTGTACAGTTCAATAGTTTTAATGGGAGAGTAGTAGCGCTTCTCAGTAGAGTTCAATTCTTTCAAGAAGACAGTACCAACATTTCTCAGCAGAGTTCAGTAGTTTTAATGGGACAGTAGTAGCACTTCTCAGCATAGTTCAATACTTTTAGCAGCAGAGTACCAACACTTCTCAGCAGAGTTTAATGCGTTCAATGGGAGAGTACCAGCACTTCTCAGTAAAGTGCAATACTTTCAATGAGAGAGTACCAGCACTTCTCAGTAGAGTTCAATACTTTCAATGTGAGAGTACCAGCACTTCTCAGTAGAGTTCAATACTGTCAATGAGAGAGTACCAGCACTTCTCAGTAGAGTTCAATACTTTCAAAGAGAGAGTACCAGCACTTCTCAGTAGAGTTCATTACTTTCACAGGAGAGTACCAGCACTTCTCAGTAGAGTTCAATACTTTCACAGGAGAGTACCAGAACTTTTTTTTTTAGCAGAGTTCAGTACTTTTAATGGGAGGACACCAGCACTTCTCAGTAGAGTTCAATACTCTTAAGAGCAGAGTACCAACACTTCTTAGAGAGTTCATTACTTTTAACGGGAGAGCACCAGCACGTCTCAGTACAGTTCAATACTTTTAATGGAAGAGTAGTAGCACTTCTCAGTAGAGTTCAATTCTTTCAAGAAGACAGTACCAACATTTGTCAGCAGAGTTCAGTAGTTTTAATGGGAGAGTAGTAGCACTTCTCAGCATAGTTCAATACTTTTAGCAGCAGAGTACCAACACTTCTCAGCAGAGTTTAATGTGTTTAATGGGAGAATACTAGCATTCTCAGCAGAGCACAATACTTTTAACAGGAAAGCACCAGCTCTACTCAGCAGAGTTCAATACTTTCAATGGGAGAGACCCAGCACTTTTCAGCAGAGTTTGGTACTTTCATTGGGTTAGAGCCATCACTTCTTAGCAGAGTTCAATACTTTCATTGAAGAGTACCAGCACTTCTCAGTAGAGTTCAATACTTTCACAGGAGAGTACCAGCACTTTTTAGCAGAGTTCAGTACTTTTAATGGGGGGACACCAGCACTTCTCAGTAGAGTTCAATACTCTTAAGAGCAGAGTACCAACATTTCTTAGCGAGTTCAATACTTTTAACGGAAGAGCACCAGCACTTCTCAGTACAGTGCAATACTTTTAATGGGAGAGTAGTAGCTCTCCTCAGTAGAGTTCAATTCTTTCAACAAGACAGTACCAACACTTCTCAGCAGAGTACATTAGTTTTAATGGAAGAGTAGTAGCACTTCTTAGTATAGTTAGATACTTTTAGTAGCAGAGTACCAACACTTCTCAGCAGAGTTGAATGTGTTTAATGGGAGAATACTAGCACTTCTCAGAAGAGTACATCACTTTTAACAGGAAAGCACCAGCTCTACTCATCAAAGTTCAATACTTCAATGGGACAGTACCAGCACTTCTCAGCAGAGTTCAATACTTACAATGGGAGAGTAGCAGCACTTCTCAGTAGAGTTCAATACTTTCAATGAGAGAGTACCAGCACTTCTCAGTAAAGTGCAATACTTTCAATGAGAGAGTACCATCACATTTCAGTAGTGTTCAATACTTTCATTGAGAGAGTACCAGCACTCAGTAGATTTCAACACTTTCAATGGGAGAGTACCAGCACTTCTCAGTAGAGTTCAATACTTTCAATGAGAGAGTACCAGCACTTCTCAGTAGAGTTCAATACTTTCACAGGAGAGTACCATTACTTTTTAGCAGAGTTCAGTATTTTTAATGGGAGGACACCATCACATCTCTGTAAAGTTCAATACTCTTAGGAGCAGAGATCAACACTTCTCAGCAGAATTCAATACTTTTAACAGCAGAGTACCAACACTTCTCAGCAGAGTTAAATGTGTTTAATGGGAGAATACCAGCACTTTTCAGCAGAGTACATCAATTTTAACAGGAGAGCACCTGCTCCACTCATCAGAGTTCAATACTTTCAATGGGAGAGAACCAGCACTTTTAATCAGAGCTGAATCCTTTTAATGGGAGGACACCAGCATTTCTCAGTAGAGTTCAATAATTTTGATGGGCGAGCACCAGCACTTCACGATAAAATTCAATATTTCTTATGGGAGAGTAGTAGCACTGCTCAGTAAAGTTTAATTCAGAGTACCAATACTCTCAGCAGAGTTCAACACGTTTATTGGGAGAATACTAGCACTACTCAGCAGAGTACATCACTTTTAACGGGAAAGCAGCAGCTCTTCTGGGCAGAGTTGAATACTTTCAGTGGAAGAGACCCAGCACTTTTAAGCACAGTTCAATAGTTTTAATGGCAGAGTCACTTCACATCTCTGAAGATTCTATTACTTGTAAACAGAGAGTACTGGCACTTCTCAGCAGAGTTCTATACTTTTAACAGGAGAGCACCAGAACGTCCAAATAGAGTGCAAATACTTTAAATTGGAAAGAACCAGCACTTCTCAGTAGCAAACAGGTACTCTAGAAAATGAGTACCTGTATCTCTAAATTTACATTTCAGGCACTGCAAAATCCTAAAGTACAGCATGCTCTCATGTATTCATTGTACAGTGTTATCATGTAAGCACCAGATTAAAGGGCCAGACAATACCAAGCAGAACATTAATGTAATGCGTAACATAATCTACCCTACCATGGGTTTAAAGGCACTTGTCATTATTTCTGTGGCCATATTGAGTGATGACTTGCAGTATCCTAAGGGGTGTGTCTGGCCTGATCTTAAGGCAAGCAGTAATGTAAAATCCACAGATTTAGGGCTGAGGTAGCAAATCATCACCAAACGTTTATCATTCTTAAATTGGTGAGGAGCGTCACTAGCATTAGGCCTGGGCTAAATTTCCGTTCCGCTCGCGGAAATTGCGATAATTTGACATTTTCGCGTTCCGCGGAGAGCGCGAAAATGTCAAAATTTCCGCATTCCGCAGCTTAGCGATAATTTGTTTTTTGCCCGCGCTGTAAAATAATACATTCTCGCGCGCGATCGCCTTACCTGAATCCCCGCGTTCGCCGATAAGTTTTCCCGATCCGGTCGCATTCTCTACGAGATGTTGGATTGTTGGTAGCCATTTGCGCTATCTCGCGACAGTTCGGGCCCGCAATAATGGCATTGGTCGCGCGATCAAGTCTTTCTTCTCGCGATCATGCACCGCGAGAAGAGTGAAAACAAGATGGACGCGTCCGCGAGCAACCGCATGGGTAAGTTGGCGAGCCGCGACCACGCAGAAAATACCGCGAACGGGTGGGAAAAAAACTTCTGCATCTTCGTGATATTTCCGCGTGTTTGCGGAGATTTTGAACATTTTTGCGATAATTTGCGAAAGTCACTTTCGTGAATTCCGCCCACCCCTAACTAGCATCCTCCTGAATTGTGAATTACCCAAAAATGGAATCATGCCTGCAATTCCCTTAGCAACAGATACCTTGGGACAGCCAAACCTGTCCCACATAATTCCCAATAAAATCCCAACCACTGCTGACTAACTACAAGTAGTGACAGTATCTTCGGGTAGTCCAGTACTTTCTTGTTAAAATCAGTACATTTTGGGGGATTAAAAGCCAATCAGTTTCCTCCTTCACAATATAAACCTAATACAGCACACACAAGAAACAAGCTTTGGCAAAGCCAAAGAGTCTGGCTATGTCTGGTAACCTTTTGGTTTTGCCAATGCTTATTTTGCTTGTGAATGGTTTTTATTGAAAGCATATATTGTACGAAAACAAGCTTTGTCTATAAGCCCAAAAGTATTTTTTTTTTTATCTAAACGCACACATTGCTACAGCAGTCCCTTATACTGAAAGGGATAACTTACTTTCTGAATGTGCACATTGTGCATAAGCAAAATACCATCTCTCATAGTCAGGTAATCCATTGGTTGAAGTGAGCTGACTCTGTGCTCCGAGCTTTATTTTATGATGAGCAGAAGCAAACCTGTGAATGACACTGTAGCAGACCAGTGGACAAAGAGACAAAGATGTCTGACTGAAAGTCTCAGTTAATATGCATAGTGTAGAGTTCTAAATCAAAACAAAATGTATTGGCGAACGCCAGACCTAGAAAAAAAACACTTCAAAAGACATTTAGCAACAGCAAAACTATTCCTAACGGATTACACTAACAGAGACAAAACTGCTGAGTAAAAAAGAATATGGTAGACTGCAGGAAACGGACCAGTGTGCAGCACAAGTCACAGCCCTACCAGAACCTTAAAATATGGCAAATGCTTTCTAAGAGAGTCTGCTACCTTGGAAGCCAGCGGTAGAAGGCACCACAGTCATACCCTAATACCTACAGGGTGTTTAGGCCCTTCTTGCTCTGCCCGAATAGACAATGAGAGCTGCTCCTGACATGAGCCCAACACTCGCCCTTCACAGCCCTTGGGACCCGCTTCCTTGCCTTGAGCTTACTTGTGGCACACCGGGCATGGCTCAAGAGATGATGCCCTGTGCACTCCCCCCCTTAGCTCTAGGGGGATTAAGCCTTTGAAGTTTCCCTACAGCACTGCCCACTTTGGACTTACCACACCTACCCATGCTACAGGGCTGTCCTATTGTCCTATGCGGGAAGCCATCCTAGGTATTTTCTATTCAAAGGGACTCCCCTAAGGACATGACCTCTGGCATTAGTGCAACCTTTAGGATTGAAAACTCCACTTGTGGGTCCTTTGCTAATGTAGGCATGACAAAACAGATGCTTTCAGGCTGCTTCAATATTACAGAAAGTCTGTCTCATGAAGCCATGTGTTCTAGAAGACTGAGCCTTGAAAGAGTAAGGTCCTGCCTCCAAAATGTTAGTACTTGAAATTGCCTTTTGAACATCCCCAGCTGCTCCTCTGCTGCCAGTCGCTTCCTGCTGCTCCTCAAGTTAGCCTTTTGCCTGCCTCCGATGCTGGTTTACCTCCATTCCTGGCCCGGCCACCCTCGCAGAAGCCAGCCCTCCCCACTGCCCGTCACTTCCCCGGAACCAATCAGATGCCTCCCGATCAATGTCAGATCACTTTGCAAAAACACCACTGACGTCTGGGGCACCATCTCCACCCTTGCCTCAAACATGACCTTCATTACAGACACGTCTCACCCCTGCATCGGCCTCGGCCATCGCTACCACAATACCCAGCGTCTACAAGATAAAACACTGGGATCACACCAACAGACACAGAGGTGGCATCGCCATTGTACACAAGGAATCTATCATCTGCACCACCACCGAAGGCAAAACCATGATGATCGTAGAACACCTGAACTTCCAACTCCACGCCAACAACAAAACCACCATCAAAGGCACCCTCGCATACAGAGCCCCAGGACCACGAACCGGCCTCGGCGACACCATCACAGAATTCATCATCCCGCTGGCCATCGAATCCAAACAATACGTCTTACTGGGATATCTCAACTTCCACCTTGATGACCCCACAGACATCTCCCCCAGTGTCCTGGAATGAATGGACATCGGCCTCACACAGCTGGTCTCAGACCCCATGCACAGAGCAGGACACACACTAGACCCTATCTTCACATCCAGCAACAGAGTCAGATACCGCCACACCACTGAACTCATCTGGTCCAACCATTCCATCATCCACTTTACCTTCACTGGACCACTCTGAACCACCACAAACCACAAACCAACATCGTCAGAGATTTCACCTGCCCATCAGCCACTGAAAACCGGATCCCTTCCTCACAGGAACTCTGCAACGCTCTTGCAGACCACTTTCACAACAAGATAGCCATGATATACAGAAACCTCATTGCCCTACCTACCGACCTTCTCAGCCTGCCCACTCCCAAGATGACAGTTACCGACCACCCGCTCAACACATGAGAACAACTCAGCACACCGAACACTATAGCCTTAATGAACTCCATCCATTCAGGAGTACCCTTCGACCCATGCTCCCATCAACTCTTCAGCCTTGGAAGCGACGAGATCAGCCACCAGCTCACCACCATCCTCAATGCCTCCATCACCACTGTCACCTTTTCCAATGCCTGGAAACAATTGGAGGTAAGAACCCCTCCTCAAGAAACTGCCTCAGACCCCAGTGAGCGCCAAACCTACAGCCCACCTTGCTGCTCCTATTTCCCGCCAAAGTCCGGGAGAAGGCCATCAACCTCCAACTCACTAAACACCTGGAGAGAAACAACTTGCTTGACCCCTCCCAATCAGGCTTCAGAGCCAACCACAGCACAGACAAAGCCCTGATCGGCGCGACAGACGACATCCACACCCTACTCAACAGAGGAGAATCGGCCACCCTGATCCTTCTCAACCTTTCCTTAGCCTTCAACACCATCTCCCACCACACACTCATCAAATAACTGTACCAGATCTGAATCAAATACAACTCTTAGATAGATGGCATCATTCCTCACGGGGTGCACCCGGAGAATCCCTCTAGCTCCCTTCTCCTCACATTCCATGCCCAACATCAGCGGCTTCTCTCAAGGTTCATCCCTCAGTTCACCCTCTTCAACATCTACATGACGCCGCTAGTAGACATTATGAGAACCAATGACATCAACATCATCTCCTATGCCGATGACACCCAGCTCATCCTCTCGCTCTCAGTGGACCCCACCAAGACGAAGTCCCACTTTCACAACTGCATGAAGAACGTCTCAGCCTGGATGAAGGACAACTGTCTGAAGCTCAACACAGACAAAACCAAAGTGTTGATTTTCGGCACCCACACCTCCCTCTGGAACAACTCCTGTTGGCCATCAGAACTTGGACCCACCACCACTCCGAGAGACCACACCTGCAACCCGGGCATCATCCTGGACAGCGAACTCTCCGTGAAACGACTGGTCAACGGCAACTCCTCAGCTTGCTTCCACACTCTCTGCATGCTCCTCAGAATCTTCAAATGGCTCCCTATCAGCATTAGGAAAACAGTGACGCAGGCCCTCATCACCACCTGTCTGGACTACGGGAACACACCACCAACAAACTCATGAGAAGGCTCCAGACTGATACAGGACGCAGCAGCCAGACTGACCCTCAACCGGACCAAAAGTACCTACATCAACAGGGCCGGCTTTAGCGCTGGTGGCACCCAGTGCGACCATGTTAATTGGCGCCCCCCAATGACTACCTCCACAACTGATTCTCACACTAGCACCCTTTATCAGTGACCAAGTCTCCATAACCACTCTCTCTGATGCATTGAAATAGTTATATAGCGCCACTCATACCAGTAAAGGATGTCAAAGCACTTTGCATCACACACATTACACAGAGACAATCAAACATGCGTGTGTAAATCAGCTTATAGGAAATACTACATAAGCCAAAGGACTAAAAGTGTAGGAGTCACATGTCAACCATAATTGTAGGTAGTATACTTTAGGAGTACTTGGTGTGGAGAAGCACAAACTCAGAGTTGAAAAAGAAACATCATAGCTGGGAGTTTTCTTTAATAATAAGAATCGATTTCTACCCAAATTAACCCCATTTGGAACATTAATCTATGCTCTGATGTATACTTTGCAGTGTGTATGCAGTTCTATGATGAAAGTTAATAGCTCACTGTTCTGTATTAGGACGTTAAGTTATAAACTGCAAGTAACAAAAGGATTCGTTTCATATGCTATCAACTAGATATACATCTATAGCATACTCACTATGCATGAATAGCATTAAATATGAGATTTCGATTGCCATTCCTAGTTTTACAACACTGATTGCAATTATATCATATCCATGGGTTTTATTCTTAACATAAGGATGGCGTTTGTGTGTAATCCAACATGCCCAGTAACGTGATACTACATATCAGGCATGGACAAGTGTATTGAATGAAATATCCATTCGTACTATGCTATGGATTTCCATTTATGTATAGCTCAATATGACATATTAACATTGGACATGTCTATGAGCTTGTATCTTTTTGAATACTTTTTGCATTGTAATATAGCTAACATCAGCACCACCTACTAGCGTATCATTTAAACCACTTAATATGTCTCCATTCAGATTTACATCTAAACTACTGACACTATATGCCTCTATTAGATCTTCTATAGAGCCCTATGATCTCTAGAAACGGCTGCCTCGCGTCATACTCAGTTCCTACATAAGGTCCTAATTTGGTTTCTCATTTGCGTCTTAGTTTTAATTGCTATATTAAACAATGTGATAACACCGCGTATTGTGAGATAGGCCCCATTAATAAACCCTGAAACACATAGGGTTGCTAACTCTAAATTTTAACAACCTATTTTCTGGACTTTGTAATCACGTAACTCTGTGTTTATTAATAGGCTCTTTTCAACCAGAATGATCCTAGGTCCACACTTTTTGGACATCCCATCATGGAGGACCGTCTTTGTATCTACACCCCCTATGTTTCATAGAATGTGTTTCTGGGTGGAGTTTCTTTCTTACTATCGTGGAACACTACCGATTTAATTTTGTGTTTACTAATAGGCTTTTTTACCAAAATGACCCTGGGTCCACACTTCTTGGACACTCCATCATGGCGGCCTGACTATATATTTTTACACCCCTTATGCTTCATAGAATGTGTTTCTGGGTGGAGTTTCTTACTATCGTGGAACACCACCGCTTTAACCAGCGGAATGATATGGTTAGCTGTAACATTACATTATATATATATAGCTCAAATGGCATTGGGCCCACATTTTTCGGACTTTCCAATATGGCGGCCCGTTTCTTCATCAACATCCTTCATGTTTTATAGGATATGTTTCGAAGGTGGAGTCTCGTACTATCGTGGCTCTTCTCCGATTTAATGATCAACATTAGTATGACATAGTTGGGTACAATATGCTCTGATAAATAACTACGCTATGGATTAATATTATTTTACGTGTGACCTATCTTTTCTCTCTGATTTGGATAATGTTTCCCTAGGTAGATCGTAATTTTTTGATACTCGCGCAAATTTACGTCGCGCCCTTTTAATATTTGACATTCTTTATGGATTGGCGTTTTTGTTCACATTATTCTTAGCGTACTTACGAAATCCTTAATAACCATTAGGCTTTTTCAATTCACTAACCTTTACTTGTACCGTTTGGCCTTTCTAAGATGGCGCATCTTTTACACACCCGCATCTCCCTTTACGCTATAGGAAGAGTTCCGGGGTGCTTTTCTGTATTATTGCGGACTACAGCCGCCCAAAGTAGAGGTAGATATCAGGATGTGGACGTGTGCCTGATGCATCCTTGCATAATGTTTAGTTTTTCTTTTTACTTTTTTTTAATCTTTCTTTGATATGGATGGCCCGACTTTAGACGGGCATCTACTCACATTGTTTTGTCTGGGTCTCCAACCCTTTTCAATATGGCGGCGCTCTTTTAGATTCAATTTACCTCGTTTAGAGATTTAATTGAAACCAGGTGCTATGTAGAAGAACTATTTAAGGCTTACTCTCAAACTGGTCTCATTACCACATGGACAGAGACCTGGAAGGACTGCTCTTGGAACTGGGAAGCCAGAAGTAAGTACCAATAGGGAACACTATCTCCTTTAGTCAGAATACATTACCAAGTTTAAATTTGGTCCAAAGAATTGAGAATAGTATAGGAATTATCAATAGGGAACCCTTTGTTCTTGACTATTAATATGCAATTAAACTCTAAGTAAACTTGAAGCCTACATTAGTTTTTCCTATGTGTCCTGTTTACCTTTTTCATTTAAACCATTGTTGATAAATTCAATCTTGAAATTTTGATAGCCTTTTGTGGACTACATTTCTAAAGGACCTGAGCACTTTCTTGAATTGTGTGAGGTACAAGTCTCAAATAATGATTATCTCCCAAACCTCTCTTTGATAGATACTGTGTCTACCCCTAACTGGGAAATATCATACAGAGAAACTCGCATAAGGATATTCAAAATGGTATGTTTCCTTTTAATAATAAGACTGAACATTGAGAAAATAACAATAAGAATAGGCAATATGGCCTGTTTTCCCTTGATACCTAAAAATAGCCCAAGTAATTAAAGGTCTAAGTCAACGAAAATAAGCTCTATATGTGACACTATATTACTACTCATTGCATTTTTAGATCAAAAACTAATGTGGTCCATATCAGAAAGAACGCATGCTGCTCCTACACTTGTGGGCATATATCAAGAAGAGTGCGCCGAAATAAGCAATTTTGGTAAGAAAAATTCCCCATTCCACCAAAAGCAATAGAAGAAATTATATTTAGATACCCTCATTACCAGATCAAGGAAGCCTCTCTAGTTAATTATGGGATTGGAATACCGTCATCCTTTAATTTGTAATCGCTGACAGGAATTCCTTTAGCTACAAGAATATACTCTATATATCAGCAGGTTCTCAAGAATTTGTTTATGTTTTGTTGCTTATGCTTTGTAAATTATATTTAGTGACGTACATTGTAATATAGACTTGTTTTTTGTAAATAGGATTGTAAATATGATATGTTTTACACATTGCATATTTTACTTATTGTTTACATGTATGTTTATGATTGTTTGTAGCCCTGAAGAAGTCCGTATGGACGAAACGCGTTGGCTACGCAGATTTTAAGAAGAATATAGAATAAAGAAATTTTAAACGGAACCTGCTGATTGGACTTACTTCTGTTGGAATTCACTTATTGTACTATATATAATAATTTTGATGGTGTGCTGGTTCATATTTTCTTTGTGTACAACTGAATTGGAGATTTAGAGGTATTGAATCTCAGACCTTTAGCACCCTAAACAAGCAAAAACTTTTTGACTAACTTTAATAATAGGTGCAGATAAAATTGCCTCATACCTCTTCTTTTGTGTCTGACAAGTAACAAAAGGATGTCTCTTTTAAAAGCAGTAACCTGCTGATCTATTTACATAATATTTTGCCTCTGTAATCTACATGGTACGCATTCTTTGTAGCAGGCATATGAACCCTCTGCAGTACATTCACATAAGTCAAAACATCAACTATACAAAACTCCAATCTCTCTCCAGGAAGAACATTAATGACAGGAGTTAACTTGACATTTTTGTGAGGCCTGCTAATTGCCGGAGTAAAGGAACACAGCAGCAGGTGCTTTAAAAACATAATAAACTTGCAAATACGATACCCCCAGGAAGCCAGTACCCGGTGCCGTGGCACCGGTCGCACCACCCTATAGCCGGCCCTGTACATCACCCAACACCTGAGAGATCTCCACTGGCTTCCCCTACAGGAAAGATGCCAATTCAAACTACTGACCCAGGCCTACAAAGCCCTCCATGACCAATGACCTGCATACATGAACCATCGCCTGAACTTCCACCAACCATCCAGAAACCTCCGCTCCACTCACCTCATCCTCACACACACACCACGCATCCGCTGATGCTGCACCGGAGGACGATCCTTCTCCCACCTCACCGCCAATTCCTGGAACGGCCTCCCCCGACACCTCCGAACTTCACCATTGCTTACAGACTTCAGGAAGGGACTCAAGACCTGGCTATTCAACTGAAACCCGCAGCCCAGCGCATGGATACCCTCATGGGTGATAACCCGCGCTATACAAGTACCACATGATTGAATGTCTAGAGCAAGTGTAGTTGAGTTCTCTAAAAGAAATCTAGCACGTTTTGATTGGAGCCTACGAATGTTCCCATTGGTCCAGCTCTCCTCCGCCACGCCTGCTTCGTAATTTACAGGCGTCCTCCGGGTTGAGCCACCCACAGTACATGATTCAGGCAACGTCACTCACAGTGCTTCAGCAGGGATAGCACGATTGAGTTAAGCATCAAATTAATAGTGTTGAACAATTGTTAGCAGAGGACCCAGTGAGACAGGCAGAGCCTGCATAATTGATAAATCTCCCCGCCGACTGCCATTACACACTCCACAAACCCTAATGAGATTATTATCCACGCGCCAGGCCTGGAGTAAATGCTCCTGACTTTAATTACCAGCGTTTATCTCAACAGCCAGAGTTTATTTAAATATATCATTTCCACGTCTCTGCTCTTATCAAAGCATTATTTATTAGGCGCGATCCATACAAGGGTGGCCAGGCATATGATTTCAGCGTCAGCCTGTCAGAGGAGCCTACATTTGCGTTTTGAGCTTTTATCTTGTTTTAGTTTCAAAAATGTAAATTTGCTTTCGAATTAACTAATGGAAATCACCACTTGAAAGTACTGAAGGTGCACGGTTCGAGTTCATGTCAGTCCATGTTTGTCGACTCACAAGGGCCGGCTTGACTTTAGCGTAGGTGGCCCCGGCAGTGCGTTTAATTTGTAAGAAACAGACCTGCCAGGATGCTCGTCAGGAGGCCACTGCAGCTTTCACCACACATTGCCCCTGCCATGCTACAAATGACCATCACACTCCGGCAAGTGTGGCAATTTGGACTATTTCAGGCCCCTAAACCTATAAGAAAGGCAAGGTAATAGCCATTTTTAATCTATATTGGATTAATAATCAACTTTTGTTATGGTTACCTTTACCTTAGCCAGACAGCACCACCTTGTGTTATAATGTCACAAGCGCCGGTGCTGACAATTAAGTACCAGTGCCGAGCACCGGAAAGCACTAGCTCAAATTAAGCACTGGGACCAGGCACGACAATCTTTTTTGGCACTACCCTCCGTCCCACCCCTTTCAATGACCACCTTCTTCAGGGATTCCCTCACTACTACCACTAATCTCTAATTATACCCCCTCTTTCACATGTATTTAATTTCTTTTATAGCGCTACTCATCCCAATGTTGGGTGTCAGAGCTCTTACATAACACACAACCACACAAGTGTCGTGACTCAATAGGTTTCACTCAAGAGTGTCTCAAACAATAAGCCAATGGGTCTCATCAGCGTCTTAGCCCAGAGACGTTTTAAGGCATGGGCAGAGTGGGCTCTGGCCCACGGCCACAGCATTTCAGGAGGCTCCATGATAGAACCAGCTCTGTCCCTGCTCTGATGACCTTGAATAATTCTTAACAGATTGTTTTAAATACCATTTTCCTTTCATTTATTTTTAACATGGGTGATGTATTGGCGTCTATTATTTGGCAGAAATGTTTGTTTTTCAACACCATGCAACATCCATAAAAACAGTTACTTTTAGATCAGAGCAGGGCCTCACATATGAGAAATGGGAGGGGTCACACAGATCATTAGCAATAATATTACTGGGCTGCTGTTGAATTATAATATTGAAAGCACGTCACTATCCCTGAATATTAGATGTAAACACTTTTAGAATTTGGACCAGTGTGTCTGTCCACTGTCAGTGGCCTGGCCGAAGAGGGCACGAAAGAGCTGGAATTGAATCATAAATTCAAACCTGTTCGGACCACAGACCCCGAGAATACATTTGATCCAGGGCCCTCGAAATCTTTCAGATGTCCATGTGTCAGCCTATCTTATACTGTGGTGACCCTTCTTATGCAGTGTGTCATACATTGTTTAAGATAATGACGCACATGTTGACAGTGATATTCCCCAGTGCACCAACCACGATTCAAATTAGCCACCATCTGGTAACACGCTTAAGGCCTTATTAGGATGTCGGGTGGACCCTCATCCACAGGCCGTCTGTGGTGGTCCATCCGACAGCCATGATAGCGGTCCGACCGCCGCATTACGTTGCAGTCGGTCGGACCACAGCGGCTGGAGGGACAGACCGATGCCTCCGACAGACTAAAGGAGCCCATCAGGGCGTCGATTGGGCCTCAATCCCTACAATGGGGGTGGTTCTTGCGCAGGCACCGCCATAGGATTATGAATCCCACCACCAGGAAAAGGCTGATGTAAAGGTACTTTGGGACCCCCTAGCAGGGATCCCATCCCCCGGGGGCCACCTCGATGTTGCCTGTGGGGCACATGTGGTGCTCCCCAACATGAGGTGCCTGGCACACAGTGCATGAATGTTTAAAAACATCCCTTTTTCTATAATGGCTTGTGCTGCGGCCCTTTTCTGGGCCGTAGATCAAGCCACAATAGAAAAAGGAATGTTTCCGACTGCCTGCATGGCGGTTGCATCATATTATGGCAGGCGAGGGTCTCCATCCGTTACGATGGTGGTCGGATGCTCATTCACCGCCATCGTAATGAGGCCCTAAGACATTTAAAGTGATCACTTTGACCAACTGAGCTTTGCTACCAGAATAATGCCTTTCTCACAGAGAAGTCTATATTGCATGCCTTTTTCATTTCGGGTGTTTGCATTGTATGTTATATGCAGTAACTTCCAGGTGAAAGGCCAACAAAAGAGATACAGAACATTTTGGGGCAGATTTATGTTCCCTGGCGCATCCCTGCAAATCAGCATGGATGCGCCAGGGAAGATGCGTCACGCAAGTTTACCCTTGCGCCACCGCAGATGCGCCGCATTTACAATGCGGTGCATCGTGGCGCAAGGACAAGCAGATACGTGACGCATCTGCCGGCGTAAGGTTGGCGCAGTGCTGAAGTTGCGTCGCAAGCGCGACGCAACTCCAGCACTGTTCCAACCTTTCCTATCCCTAACATGGTGCGTCAAGCCTTACGCCTGCTTCAAGCAGGCGCAGGGTTTTGACGCATCAGCGTTGGGAAAGTGACTCAGTGAAATCTTATAGATTTCACTGAGTCACTTTTCAGGGGCGTTCCTGCGACGGAACGCCCCCCTGAGTAGAAACGCCCACATGAAACCTGACGCAGGGCTTTACACCGTGACGCATCTCCATAGATGCGTCACGATGTAAATGGGGCGCAACATGGCGCAGGGTTTACGCCGCCGCTGCGTCACAAAAGTGATGCAACGGCGGCGTAAAAGTGGCGCAACTCCGATATAAATCTGCCCCTTTGTTTTTTTTCCGCTATGTGTCTGACACTGTCCCCACATTCCCTGAACCTGCCCATTCCTTCTCAGGCTCACAGGTCACATGCTTTCTGCAAGCACACCGACCACAGCTACTCACAAGTCAGCAAACTGCTGGAGCATGAAGGGCAAAGCAGCTGTAACAAATTAGATGTATTTTTTAACCTGTTAGCATCTGTTCGCTTCACTGAAAATCCAGCACCTGCTTCCGTCAGTCCCTTCGGCTCTCTTCACTCACCAATCAGTGGCTGATTCAATCTGTGTCAATGAAAGCGCCTGTTTAAGTCCATTTAAATGAAAACGCAGTGCCTGCTTCAGACCACTTCAATGAATATGCGCCACCTGCTTCAGTGCGCTGCAATGAACATGCAGCCCGTGCTCCACTTCGTTTCAATAAAAACATAGCGCCTGGTCTATTCCACTTCAATGAAAATGCAGCGCCTACTTCACTCCCCTTCAATAAAAACAGAGCGCCTGCTTTAATTTCCTTCTAAGAAAACACAGCGACTGCTTCAGCCTAGTTCAAAGAAACACAGTGCCTGGTCTGGTCCAGTCCGTTTTCATCAAAACATGGCCCCTTTCTGCCATGAAGTTCGGTGGGGGTTCTCTGGCACTGTCGGTATGTGCTGGAGTATTCTGCAATGGGCTGAGGGCAGAGGGACGGTGAGGTGGCTTGGGGGGAGCAGCAGGACCCTTCCCAATCAGTGTGTCATCTCCTGTCGGGTATGTGCTGGAGTATTCTGCAATGGGCTGAGGGCAGAGGGACGGTGAGGTGGCTTGTGGGGAGCAGCAGGACCCTTCCCCATCAGTGTGTCATCTCCTGTCGGGTATGTGCTGGAGTATGCAACAATGAGCTGAGGGCAGAGGGACTGTGAGGTGGCTTGTGGGGAGCAGCAGGACCCTTCCCCATCAGTGTGTCATCTCCTGTCGGGTATGTGCTGGAGTTGCAACAATGAGCTGAGGGCAGAGGGACTGTGAGGTGGCTTGTGGGGAGCAGCAGGACCCTTCCCCATCAGTGTGTCATCTCCTGTCGGGTATGTGCTGGAGTATTCTGCAATGGGCTGAGGGCAGAGGGACGGTGAGGTGGCTTGTGGGGAGCAGCCAGACCCTTCCCCATCAGTGTGTCATCTCCTGTCGGGTATGTGCTGGAGTATTCTGCAATGGGCTGAGGGCAGAGGGACGGTGAGGTGGCTTGGGGGGAGCAGCAGGACCCTTCCCCATCAGTGTGTCATCTCCTGTCGGGTATGTGCTGGAGTATGCAGCAATGGGCTGAGGGCAGAGGGACGGTGAGGTGGCTTGTGGGGAGCAGCAAGACCCTTCCCCATCAGCGTGTCATCTCCTGTCGGGTATGTGCTGGAGTATTCTGCAATGGGCAGAGGGCAGAGGGACGGCGAGGTGGCTTGGGGGGAGCAGCAGGACCCTTCCCCATCAGTGTGTCATCTCCTGTCGGGTATGTGCTGGAGTATGCAGCAATGGGCTGAGGGCAGAGGGACTGTGAGGTGGCTTGGGGGGAGCAGCAGGACCCTTCCCCATCAGTGTGTCATCTCCTGTCGGGTATGTGCTGGAGTATGCAACAATGGGCTGAGGGCAGAGGGACGGTGAGGTGGCTTGTGGGAACCAGCAGGACCCTTCCCCATCAGTGTGTCATCTCCTGTCGGGTATGTGCTGGAGTATTCTGCAATGGGCTGAGGGCAGAGGGACGGTGAGGTGGCTTGGGGGGAGCAGCAGGGCCCTTCCCCATCAGTGTGTCATCTCCTGTCGGGTATGTGCTGGAGTATTCTGCAATGGGCTGAGGGCAGAGGGACGGTGAGGTGGCTTGGAGGGAGCAGCAGGACCCCTTCCCACCAGTGTGTCATCTCCTGTCGGGTATGTGCTGGAGTATTCTGCAATGGGCTGAGGGCAGAGGGACTGTGCGGTGGCTTGTGGGGAGCCGCAGGACCCTTCCCCATCAGTGTGTCATCTCCTGTCGGGTATGTGCTGGGGTATTCTGCAATGGGCTGAGGGCAGAGGGACGGTGAGGTGGCTTGTGGGGAGCAGCAGGACCCTTCCCCATCAGTGTGTCATCTCCTGTCGGGTATGTGCTGGAGTATGCAGCAATGAGCTGAGGGCAGAGGGACTGTGAGGTGGCTTGTGGGGAGCAGCAGGACCCTTCCCCATCAGTGTGTCATCTCCTGTCGGGTATGTGCTGGAGTATGCAGCAATGGGCTGAGGGCAGAGGGACTGTGAGGTGGCTTGTGGGGAGCCGCAGGACCCTTCCCCATCAGTGTGTCATCTCCTGTCGGGTATGTGCTGGAGTATGCAGCAATGAGCTGAGGGCAGAGGGACGGTGAGGTGGCTTGGGGGGAGCAGCAGGACCCTTCCCCATCAGTGTGTCATCTCCTGTCGGGTATGTGCTGGAGTATTCTGCAATGGGCTGAGGGCAGAGGGACGGTGAGGGGGCTTGGGGGGAGCAGCAGGACCCTTCCCCATCAGTGTGTCATCTCCTGTCGGGTATGTGCTGGAGTATTCTGCAATGGGCTGAGGGCAGAGGGACGGTGAGGTGGCTTGGGGGGAGCAGCAGGACCCTTCCCCAACAGTGTGTCATCTCCTGTCGGGTATGTGCTGGAGTATGCAACAATGCGCTGAGGGCAGAGGGACTGTGAGGTGGCTTGTGGGGAGCAGCAGGACCCTTCCCCATCAGTGTGTCATCTCCTGTCGGGTATGTGCTGGAGTATTCTGCAATGGGCTGAGGGCAGAGGGACGGTGAGGGGGCTTGGGGGGAGCAGCAGGACCCTTCCCCATCAGTGTGTCCTCTCCTGTCGGGTATGTGCTGGAGTATTCTGCAATGGGCTGAGGGGAGAGGGACGGTGAGGTGGCTTGGGGGGAGCAGCAGGACCCCTCCCCACCAGTGTGTCATCTCCTGTCGGGTATGTGCTGGAGTATTCTGCAATGGGCTGAGGACAGACGGACTGTGAGGTGGCTTGGGGGGAGCAGCAGGACCCTTCCCCATCAGTGTGTCATCTCCTGTTGGGTATGTGCTGGAGTATGCAGCAATGGGCTGAGGGCAGAGGGATGGTGAGGTGGCTTGTGGGGAGCTGCAGGACCCTTCCCCATCAGTGTGTCATCTCCTGTCGGGTATGTGCTGGAGTATGCAGCAATGAGCTGAGGGCAGAGGGACTGTGAGGTGGCTTGTGGGGAGCAGCAGGACCCTTCCCCATCAGTGTGTCATCTCCTGTCGGGTATGTGCTGGAGTATGCAGCAATCGGCTGAGGGCAGAGGGACTGTGAGGTGGCTTGTGGGGAGCCGCAGGACCCTTCCCCATCAGTGTGTCATCTCCTGTCGGGTATGTGCTGGAGTATTCTGCAATGGGCTGAGGGCAGAGGGACGGTGAGGTGGCTTGTGGGGAGCAGCCAGACCCTTCCCCATCAGTGTGTCATCTCCTGTCGGGTATGTGCTGGAGTATTCTGCAATGGGCTGAGGGCAGAGGGACGGTGAGGTGGCTTGGGGGGAGCAGCAGGACCCTTCCCCATCAGTGTGTCATCTCCTGTCGGGTATGTGCTGGAGTATGCAGCAATGGGCTGAGGGCAGAGGGACGGTGAGGTGGCTTGTGGGGAGCAGCAAGACCCTTCCCCATCAGCGTGTCATCTCCTGTCGGGTATGTGCTGGAGTATTCTGCAATGGGCAGAGGGCAGAGGGACGGCGAGGTGGCTTGGGGGGAGCAGCAGGACCCTTCCCCATCAGTGTGTCATCTCCTGTCGGGTATGTGCTGGAGTATGCAGCAATGGGCTGAGGGCAGAGGGACTGTGAGGTGGCTTGGGGGGAGCAGCAGGACCCTTCCCCATCAGTGTGTCATCTCCTGTCGGGTATGTGCTGGAGTATGCAACAATGGGCTGAGGGCAGAGGGACGGTGAGGTGGCTTGTGGGAACCAGCAGGACCCTTCCCCATCAGTGTGTCATCTCCTGTCGGGTATGTGCTGGAGTATTCTGCAATGGGCTGAGGGCAGAGGGACGGTGAGGTGGCTTGGGGGGAGCAGCAGGGCCCTTCCCCATCAGTGTGTCATCTCCTGTCGGGTATGTGCTGGAGTATTCTGCAATGGGCTGAGGGCAGAGGGACGGTGAGGTGGCTTGGAGGGAGCAGCAGGACCCCTTCCCACCAGTGTGTCATCTCCTGTCGGGTATGTGCTGGAGTATTCTGCAATGGGCTGAGGGCAGAGGGACTGTGCGGTGGCTTGTGGGGAGCCGCAGGACCCTTCCCCATCAGTGTGTCATCTCCTGTCGGGTATGTGCTGGGGTATTCTGCAATGGGCTGAGGGCAGAGGGACGGTGAGGTGGCTTGTGGGGAGCAGCAGGACCCTTCCCCATCAGTGTGTCATCTCCTGTCGGGTATGTGCTGGAGTATGCAGCAATGAGCTGAGGGCAGAGGGACTGTGAGGTGGCTTGTGGGGAGCAGCAGGACCCTTCCCCATCAGTGTGTCATCTCCTGTCGGGTATGTGCTGGAGTATGCAGCAATGGGCTGAGGGCAGAGGGACTGTGAGGTGGCTTGTGGGGAGCCGCAGGACCCTTCCCCATCAGTGTGTCATCTCCTGTCGGGTATGTGCTGGAGTATGCAGCAATGAGCTGAGGGCAGAGGGACGGTGAGGTGGCTTGGGGGGAGCAGCAGGACCCTTCCCCATCAGTGTGTCATCTCCTGTCGGGTATGTGCTGGAGTATTCTGCAATGGGCTGAGGGCAGAGGGACGGTGAGGGGGCTTGGGGGGAGCAGCAGGACCCTTCCCCATCAGTGTGTCATCTCCTGTCGGGTATGTGCTGGAGTATTCTGCAATGGGCTGAGGGCAGAGGGACGGTGAGGTGGCTTGGGGGGAGCAGCAGGACCCTTCCCCAACAGTGTGTCATCTCCTGTCGGGTATGTGCTGGAGTATGCAACAATGCGCTGAGGGCAGAGGGACTGTGAGGTGGCTTGTGGGGAGCAGCAGGACCCTTCCCCATCAGTGTGTCATCTCCTGTCGGGTATGTGCTGGAGTATTCTGCAATGGGCTGAGGGCAGAGGGACGGTGAGGGGGCTTGGGGGGAGCAGCAGGACCCTTCCCCATCAGTGTGTCCTCTCCTGTCGGGTATGTGCTGGAGTATTCTGCAATGGGCTGAGGGGAGAGGGACGGTGAGGTGGCTTGGGGGGAGCAGCAGGACCCCTCCCCACCAGTGTGTCATCTCCTGTCGGGTATGTGCTGGAGTATTCTGCAATGGGCTGAGGACAGACGGACTGTGAGGTGGCTTGGGGGGAGCAGCAGGACCCTTCCCCATCAGTGTGTCATCTCCTGTTGGGTATGTGCTGGAGTATGCAGCAATGGGCTGAGGGCAGAGGGATGGTGAGGTGGCTTGTGGGGAGCTGCAGGACCCTTCCCCATCAGTGTGTCATCTCCTGTCGGGTATGTGCTGGAGTATGCAGCAATGAGCTGAGGGCAGAGGGACTGTGAGGTGGCTTGTGGGGAGCAGCAGGACCCTTCCCCATCAGTGTGTCATCTCCTGTCGGGTATGTGCTGGAGTATGCAGCAATCGGCTGAGGGCAGAGGGACTGTGAGGTGGCTTGTGGGGAGCCGCAGGACCCTTCCCCATCAGTGTGTCATCTCCTGTCGGGTATGTGCTGGAGTATGCAGCAATGAGCTGAGGGCAGAGGGACTGTGAGGTGGCTTGTGGGGAGCAGCAGGACCCTTCCCCATCAGTGTGTCATCTCCTGTCGGGTATGTGCTGGAGTATTCTGCAATGGGCTGAGGGCAGAGGGACTGTGAGGTGGCTTGGGGGGAGCAGCAGGACCCTTCCCCATTAGTGTGTCATCTCCTGTCGGGTATGTGCTGGAGTATTCTGCAATGGGCTGAGGGCAGAGGGACGGTGAGGTGGCTTGGGGGGAGCAGCAGGACCCTTCCCCATCAGTGTGTCATCTCCTGTCGGGTATCTGCTGGAGTATTCTGCAATGGGCTGAGGGCAGAGGGACGGTGAGGTGGCTTGGGGGGAGCAGCAGGACCCTTCCCCATCAGTGTGTCATCTCCTGTCGGGTATGTGCTGGAGTATTCTGCAATGGGCTGAGGGCAGAGGGACGGTGAGGTGGCTTGGGGGGAGCAGCAGGACCCTTCCCCAACTGTGTGTCATCTCCTGTCGGGTATGTGCTGGAGTATGCAACAATGAGCTGAGGGCAGAGGGACTGTGAGGTGGCTTGTGGGGAGCAGCAGGACCCTTCCCCATCAGTGTGTCACCTCCTGTCGGGTATGTGCTGGAGTATTCTGCAATGGGCTGAGGGCAGAGGGACGGTGAGGGGGCTTGGGGGGAGCAGCAGGACCCTTCCCCATCAGTGTGTCATCTCCTGTCGGGTATGTGCTGGAGTATTCTGCAATGGGCTGAGGGCAGAGGGACGGTGAGGTGGCTTGGGGGGAGCAGCAGGACCCCTCCCCACCAGTGTGTTATCTCCTGTCGGGTATGTGCTGGAGTATTCTGCAATGGGCTGAGGGCAGAGGGACTGTGAGGTGGCTTGTGGGGAGCCGCAGGACCCTTCCCCATCAGTGTGTCATCTCCTGTCGGGTATGTGCTGGGGTATTCTGCAATGGGCTGAGGGCAGAGGGACGGTGAGGTGGCTTGTGGGGAGCAGCAGGACCCTTCCCCATCAGTGTGTCATCTCCTGTCGGGTATGTGCTGGAGTATGCAGCAATGGGCTGAGGGCAGAGGGACGGTGAGGTGGCTTGTGGGGAGCTACAGGACCCTTCCCCATCAGTGTGTCATCTCCTGTCGGGTATGTGCTGGAGTATGCAGCAATGAGCTGAGGGCAGAGGGACTGTGAGGTGGCTTGTGGGGAGCAGCAGGACCCTTCCCCATCAGTGTGTCATCTCCTGTCGGGTATGTGCTGGAGTATGCAGCAATGGGCTGAGGGCAGAGGGACTGTGAGGTGGCTTGTGGGGAGCCGCAGGACCCTTCCCCATCAGTGTGTCATCTCCTGTCGGGTATGTGCTGGAGTATGCAGCAATGAGCTGAGGGCAGAGGGACTGTGAGGTGGCTTGTGGGGAGCAGCAGGACCCTTCCCCATCAGTGTGTCATCTCCTGTCGGGTATGTGCTCGAGTATTCTGCAATGGGCTGAGGGCAGAGGGACTGTGAGGTGGCTTGTGGGGAGCCGCAGGACCCTTCCCCATCAGTGTGTCATCTCCTGTCGGGTATGTGCTGGAGTATTCTGCAATGGGCTGAGGGCAGAGGGACGGTGAGGTGGCTTGTGGGGAGCAGCAGGACCCTTCCCCATCAGTGTGTCATCTCCTGTCGGGTATGTGCTGGAGTATGCAGCAATAAGCTGAGGGCAGAGGGACTGTGAGGTGGCTTGTGGGGAGCAGCAGGACCCTTCCCCATCAGTGTGTCATCTCCTGTCGGGTATGTGCTGGAGTATGCAGCAATGAGCTGAGGGCAGAGGGACTGTGAGGTGGCTTGTGGGGAGCAGCAGGACCCTTCCCCATCAGTGTGTCATCTCCTGTCGGGTATGTGCTGGAGTATTCTGCAATGGGCTGAGGGCAGAGGGACTGTGAGGTGGCTTGTGGGGAGCCGCAGGACCTTTCCCCATCAGTGTGTCATCTCCTGTTGGGTATGTGCTGGAGTATTCTGCAATGGGCTGAGGGCAGAGGGACGGTGAGGTGGCTTGTGGGGAGCAGCAGGACCCTTCCCCATCAGTGTGTCATCTCCTGTCGGGTATTTGCTGGAGTATTCTGCAATGGGCTGAGGGCAGAGGGACGGTGAGGTGGCTTGTGGGGAGCAGCAGGACCCTTCCCCATCAGTGTGTCATCTCCTGTCGGGTATGTGCTGGAGTATTCTGCAATGGGCTGAGGGCAGAGGGACTGTGAGGTGGCTTGTGGGGAGCCGCAGGACCCTTCCCCATCAGTGTGTCATCTCCTGTCGGGTATGTGCTGGAGTATTCTGCAATGGGCTGAGGGCAGAGGGACGGTGAGGTGGCTTGTGGGGAGCAGCAGGACCCTTCCCCATCAGTGTGTCATCTCAGTGGACACCCCTGTGCAGTGGTTGAAGTTGGGGGAAAAAAAGTAGGGGAATTGTGGGCGGAGGATCAGAGGGCAGGAATAACCCAAGGATTGGATCAGTGGGCAGAGCCAGAGGTGTGGCAAGAATGCGCAAACATCCCAATTTTTAGTATTTGCTTGGCATTTTACTGCCCAGTTACAGCTTATTATGCTATTTAAATTAACCAATAGATACACATGATTATTTAAGGTTTAATATGAGTTATTGAAATTAAAATACATTCACAAAGTGGGACATGTTTCCAATCACAGAATGTCCCAAAAACGCTTAAAAGTGGAATCACAAGCTATTTGTCTCCGAGCCATGTCGTCTCTGTCATCAGCACTTCTCTCTTTTCCCACTAGAGCAGTCCAAACATTAATGGCAAAATATCCTAATTTGCAAATGTTTTCTATATAATTATTGCTCTGCCATATTTGCCACATAATATAAGAACTGCTGCTTAATCTGACAATTTTAACTAATAAATTGTTTGTAGCTCACAAGGATCAAAAGTTACTAAAACATGTGACTTGTGTTGCTGCAAAGTGAATGACCCTTTGTAAGGGTTGACTGATCACCTTTTTCACTAATGCATTTGCATGTTACACTGGTACTTATAAGGCAAAATCTTTCCAGAGACTGTTAGCATGTGTACAAATGTCAAAATAAGAAAATATCAGAAAATATACTGCATTACGCTGCAGTCTTTTTTTTCCTGTATAATTTAGTCAACACTGTGGCATAATTTTGTACTCCTTTGCTGCATAATTGCAGTGCCCCTAAAGCAGGCAGCACATGTTAAAAGTGCTTGTGAATGAAGCAGAGAGACTGTGAAGTTTTCGAACTTAGTCTGGTGTGCGCATAAATCCCGCATTCGCGATTCCTTGTGAGTTGCAGCTACTACTGCTTAAGCAATGCCAACAAAAGTACCGATGGGTGAGGCGGACTGGTCTGAAGGGCAGGTTCAGCTTTAGCACTGGTGATGCCCTGTGCTAAGGTGTAGGAGTCACATGACAACCATACTAGTAGGCAGCATAGTTTAATAGTGATTAGTCTGGAGAAACACAAACTCAGAATTTTAAACGTAATACCATGGTTGGGGGTTCTCTTTAATAATCAGAATTGATTTCTATCCAAAAGAACACTCTTTGCAACATTAGTATAATCAAAGACTGGGGGAAAAACTGAATGCTCTAATTTATTCCTTGCAGTTTGTATGCAGCTCATAGATGACAGATAATAGCCCACTGTTCTATGTTAGGATTTTAACTTATAAACTGCAAGTAACAAAAGGATCTCTCTGACAACAGCAGTAACTCACTGATCTCATTACATTATGTGCACTTCGTGATCTGCATGGTACATATTCTTTGCAGCAGGCACATTAACCCTTTGTGCTACCATTCCATGAGTCAAAACTTCCACTAGACAAAACTCAGATCTCTCTCTAGGAAGAACATTATTCACCAGAGTTATCATTACATTTTTATTGTTGCCGAAAATTGCTGGAGTCAAGAAAAGAGGCAGCAAGCACTTTAAAACCATAATATTCTTGCAAGCATGATGCCCCCACACCGATCGCACCGCCCTAGAGCTGCCCCTTCCCAAGGGTCCTGTGACCTCAGTGACAGAGTCACTGTTGCTCTAGGGTGTGCTGCTTCATAGGCCTGCCACACGACTGGTGGAGAACGTCCGTATTTATTATGGTGGACAAGCCTTGAAGGTTAGCCCACACTTGCCACCGCTGGGGTCCACCGGCTGATGCTAAGACACCAGGGCTTCTAAGGTCTTTCAGGGCCTTCTAAGGTCCACCATGGGAACGCGCTCCCCCAGGAGAGTGGTCTAGTGGACTGGTCATGAACGCTGAACCTGGTTCCCCAGTTCCAAGTTCGGCAGCTCTGACCATACATAGTGCCACATCCTCTCCCCCACTGAATACCAAACTGCCCCACTGAAAAACACTCTCTTTGCCTTCAACTACCACCCAATTGTGCCCCGCTATAAACACATGGATGCGGTTCAATGTAAATTACGCATTACTAACTGGCCTAACTATATCTAAACCTCCCTCACATTTACAAGAGCAACCTGACAGATCACCCTGGAATCAGTACCACCAGAATGCTGCAGAGTATCCAAGGATGAAATGGAAATGGTGGCAAAGGAAACCCACAAGAAAAAGGCACATGCAATTCCAGTCCCAACTAGCCCTTTCAAGAAAGAATTGGCCTTCCAGGGGAAATATTACTAGTTTTTATAGAAAAACTATCCAAGTGGGGATATGTAGGAACAGCGAGAGACATCACAAACTATCATCAGTAATCAGAATCTACACTAGCCTTTGCTCGCTAATAAGACCTCAGCATATTCTAGAGATGTATACTGCCAATATGGCACACCAGAGACAGCCTACTTGTTTTCAGTAACACTGACCTGTGGGCTCACCTATTTACTGTAATCTCATCCTGAAGGAGCCAGCCATCTTTTTTAGCACATTTGGCTGCATTCTGCGTTTCACTGCATTCTGGGTTAGGGACTTAGATCTAAGTAAGTAGTAGGTTTTGCTGTTGTTCCCTACATATTATTACTTTATGAATGTGTTCATAGGTAGAGAAATGTATTTATAATGTTCTATATATTGTTCCAACATTCTAAAAAATATATTTTTAAGTAGCACAGTAAACTTTAGGTATTACCGCCATACTCCTTAGAAGTCTTTGTGAAGATTTATATATACTAAAAAAAGAAAATACACAGTATTTGTAAAATATCCTGTGCTACAGTGTATTTCTAAATCTTTTTTTATTTTATTTTTTATAACGATACTCTTGAGGCAGTACCACGGTACTCCATGCATACAATATATAGAAACTTTTAAATATTTTCCCCACCTATTACGACTTTTGTAAATTTATAATAGGTAGGGGTAAAAAATCAAACTTAGGGCCTGATTATGATGGCAGACGGACTTCTTTTCATCCGCCATCGTCCCAGGATGGAGACTGCCGTCCGATAAGGTGGTTGTCCCGCATATGTTATTAGAATGCGGCTGCCACCACGGAGGGTGCAAAAGGCATTTTTTTCCTATGCGGCGGATGCTGCAGCCAGCAGCACCTACTGCAAAGGAGAAAAGGCAGTTTAATATTTTCCTGCACTACGTGGCAGGCAGAAGGCGGTGCCTGCCACATAGTGCAGGGAAATGTAGGGGGCACAATTGGTGCCCCCCAAATGCAAAAAACAACTGCTCCTGCACAAGGGGGGGCCTGCAACGGGCCCCCAAAAGCCATCAACACCAAACTTTGCATAGCGGGTGAACTGCCGTGGAAAGGCTGGTGGGGAGCCAGAGTCATAATCTGACCGGTGGCGCCTGCTAGGCACCACCGGCATGCATTACATGCTGAGGACCTCCGCAGCACCGGCCGGCCCAATGAGCCCATCGAATACATGGCGGTCGGTGTTTACGACTGCCACGGTACCGCCCGCCATCATAATATGGCGGGTAGAAAATGACCTCACAATGGCGGTGAACCCGCCACCCACAGCCTGTCAGTCTGTCCGCCATCGTAATGAATGACCCCTTAATACTCGCTTAATATCTAAGGGCGAAATGCAATACGCAGGCAAAGTGTACCTAAGAACAACATGGCTGGGTAAAGTTCTTTCATGTCACCTCCCTCCTGGAAAGTTTTGGGGTGGTCTGTCGGGCGGGTCCAGAGAAAAAGGGAGGGTGGGGCAAAAATTGTTTTCCATATTCATTTTACCATATGAAAATGAGGCACAGTTACAGCCAAAATGGCTGAAAGGAATTACACCAAATTTTGTAGAAGGTTGGATCTTAGTGCGGAAAGAGTGCTTTTTGTGATTTGGTGTAAATCTGTTCAGTAGTTTCTGAGCAATTAATGCTCAAAAGAAATTGTACGCTTCACGCTGCAGAGGATCTGTGGGCCGATAAACCTCATGGAGAGATCTGATTGCTGACACCACATCAACAACGATGTGGCAGCCTCTGTCTCAGGACTCCAAACTCAGGGCCTGATAATGATGGTGGTCGGACGAGCACCCGACCTCCATCCTGTCAGGAACGGGAATGGCCGACAGGGAGTCGACGGTCCTGCCAGACAAATTACAATCCGACCACCGTGGAGGCGGTCTGAAACATGCCTCTTAGCATTGAGGCTTGTGCTGCGGCCTAGAAAAGGGCTGCAGCACAAGCCTCACTGCTAAGAGGCATGTTTGTAAAAATCCCTGCACCTTGTGACAGGCACCATGCGGTGCCCGAAACACACTGCAGGGGGCCAGGCCCATAGCAGAGGGCCAGTGGAGGAACGGGGGCCAGCAAGGGGCCCCTAAAGTGACTTTCCACCTATGTTGGGTGGACCGCCATGAAATAGAAGGTGAAAAGGGACATTGAAATTCCTACGGCAGTGCCTGAGCAGGCACTGTCCCTATTGTAGGGATTGCAGTCCCTCCAATGGTCCAAGGGGTTCCTTGAGCCTGTCGGATGCGAGGTGGACATTCCTATCCCCAGATGCCTCCGCCTGCCGAATCCTAATGCGACGGGTGAACCTGTAGGGGCCAGTGGCAGTGGGACCACCACCGACGGCCTAATGGTGGCAGTGCCACCACCATCGTAATCAGGCCCTCAGTCCTGAGCACTAAAAAGAAGTGAAAAAATGACATAAGGGGGCTGGGTAGAGAGACCTTCAGGCCTGGTGGTGTAGTCCCAGAGGAACCCCACCTGGGAGCAAAAACTTTTTTTTAAATTGATTTTGCTGCAAATTTGCCGTGCATCATACTCTACTATGAATCCCCTCTCTACCCAGTGTGGGGCAGGGCCTGGGGCCGATGCAAAATATTTTTGTGGGATGGGGGTATGTGGGCCCCCTCCCCAAGCCCCAGGGCCAAACTCAACTTTAAAGGGAGGGAGGTGGTGCAGTCCCCTGCCTGAACCAATAAAGGCCCGGGGACCCCATACCTTGGGCGGCTCAATTGCTTTGTACCAGAGAGCCCACCCCGGGACACAGTAGTTTCCCTGCGTGCATCAGTGCAGGCATGGAAGCATATGTCTGTTCCCACCCGGCAGGAGCATTTTTAAATCTCCTGCTGGGTGGGAGCACACATACCTTCCCTACCAGCAAGAAAGGATATTAAAAATGCTCCCCCCAGTGGGTGCAGACTTGTGTTTCCCTGCCCGATCTCCTGCGAGCAGGGAAACACACATTATTCCCGTCCAGTTGAGTGGGAGAAAAGCAAGCTCCCGCAGTATGTGGGGAGCCAGCTGGGGGCCATGGGGGCCCTGGGTCTCCCAAATCGTCCCCCAACTTGCTTCTTGGTGGCTTCCCTGGGTGGGAACCAGGACACCTACCTACAAATAAGGCAAGCCTGAGGTATTGGGTTCTCTGGACCACAATAGGCTCGGGGAGGAGGGCCCGGCACCCCCCGCTCCTTTAGGTTATATGCAGCCCGATTGGGATCCCCGGAGCCTATTAAGGTTCTGGGAGGCAGACCATGCCTCTCCCTCCTCCCTTTTATTGGAATTCAGCTCCGGGGGATGCGGTCCCCATGGACTATTAAGTGATGTAATAATTAGGAATTTTGTAATGATATCGTATTTTAGATTTTAAAAACCTTAGAAATGAACTGAAATAACCAAAGGTTAAAGGGACGTTCTAGTTAGGTGAAACCGTCAGTTAAAACCTGCTGTTTCAAACATGTTGAAATTCACCAGTTTCAGTTATCTCAAACAACTATAATTTGCATCCTAAAGTAACTATAACTCATGCCCTCGCCAAGCACTGCTACTTACCACTCCTAATACATCACTTATGACACGATCTATGACATCTCTGATAAGATCACTGCAGCTTCTGAGATTACTGAATTTATTTAATTTTAAAATGCAAATTATTAGACTGATGTTACCGGAACTAGGCAAAGGGTGCCCATCGATAAATAAAGCTAGCCATGGTTGGCCATGGCCTCCCTGCAGTGGCGGCTTATCCGCTATGGCAGAGGAGCATCGACCCACTGCTCTGGGAGCAGTAGTTAAAAGAAAAGTAAAATGACAATAACCAGCCTTATTATCATTTTAGTTTTCTGTTTCCTGGTGTGGATGGGACTCGACTGGCAGAGTAGGGGCCAGGAGGAGTGGCGCTCCACTCTAAAGTGCGCATAACAGTTTGGCTGGCCCTATCTGGCCGACCATAACAGTCATGCGCACTTTGCATGTTCTGTACCGAGGCTGCATTACATGCTGGGTGCAGAACATGCCCAGGCCCCCATTCCCCATCTGAGCGTGATCCACAGCGCTCAGACCAATCACAACGCTTATTGGCTAGGGGAGTCAGGAGCCTGGGTGCCACCTGCTTCCTGCTTTGGAGGAGCGAGAGGCAGCGGGAGCGGACCGAGAGGTGGCGGCCGGCCAGGTGGCCGATCTGAAGGTTAATGATTTTTTGTTTGTTTTTAATTTACAACCCCTCTACCTCTCCCCCGCCCCCTGCCCATCACTTCCGGTAAACAGCGGCCGCCACTGCCTCTTAGGTTGCCCTTTGAGCACTGCCACTGTTCAGGCTTTTATATGCATAACCGTAATTCTGTCTTTAGCACAGAGAAAAAGCTTGGCAGATCTGCTTCATAAATTGCACTGTTGGACATAAAAAGCAATCTTCCCTCTATCAATGTGAAGTACATATCTCTTGCTGCTTAGACCTTCACGACCGTGTAAGAAGGAACATGTGCGATTCTTAAACCTAGCAACAGATGTGTGCGCCCGCAGAGCCCTGGTTACCCGTCTTCAGTTATAAAGAAGATTGCATTTCTGACTCGCTGGTTTCTTCTGCCCGCGCGCTGCTGTAGGGGAATCGCTTCAATAAATAATGGATGAAAAATGGATCAGTCCCACCACAGACGCTACAAAAATAACAATCACCTGGAAGTCATGTAATTTTGGTGGCTGATCAATCCAAAGCTGCTTTGCTGTGGGGATAATTTTCGGAGCTTGGATATTAGAAGCCCTGGAGGCGCTGCTTCCTCTCTGACCAATAGGACAATCCCTTGAGCTCATACTTCAGTGGATGGCATCTCGGATGGGAATTGAAATAAGGTACTGCAAATACAATAAAAAATGAACGCTTGTCGCTTCAGGGGCTATTAAAAAGTTTATTGTTCATCTTCCAATTGCACTACCGGCTTTCACCAGTGAGGCGAAGCCGACTTTTTAAACACCAATGCCTGTTCGCATCTTTCTAGACTAGTACATCTGTGTACCACTGGAGGGCAAAGGGGTGACTGGCATACCTTACAGGCTCACTTCAGTTCCTCAACGGACAGAATAGCATCACAAGATACGTATGCTTATAATTTATATATATATAGATATATATATATATATATGTATATTCAGTGAAAAAACCATAGGTTTCACACACGTTATAGTTAGGAATTAGCATTTAAAAAACCTTAGAAATTCAGTGAAAAAACCATAGGTTTCACACATGTTATAGTTAGCTGGACATTTTACTCGTAAAAAACCAATGAAATTGCCCCGTTATAGTTAGTTCAGCTAACTATCACTCGCGCGCCCGCAATGCACTGCTGATGACGTCACATATTACATCACTCATGACATGGTCAGTGACATCACTCATGACATCACTGATGACATCTCAAATGACATCACTGATGACATCATCCAGTGAATGTGTATTTTTCTGAAAATTAAATATGTTTTATATATGTATATCTCAAGGACGATGGAAGAATAAATGGGTATATAAGTGTCTAAATGGATGATTTGTTTTTGAAAAATTGATTGTATAACTGACTGATTAAGTGTATGTTAGTGAATACATGGCTTAGTGAGCAATGTTTAAATATGTAAATATCTGTATCAGTCTCTCACTTTGTGTATAAGTGGCTGCATGGGTTGGTGAGTAGCTACATGGGTGTCTATATAGGTTATTAGTTGGTTTTTTGAGTATCAGTCTGAGTGTCTGCATGGTTCGGTGGGGGGTATTACGTAGTGCATAGGTGCATGTATGTGTTGAACAGAGCATGTGTGCAGGACTGCATGGGTGGATGAGTGTGTGTATGGGTGTGTTAGTGAGTGAATGACTGTCTCAATAGTGTCTTTATGAGTAACTACATATGTTTAAAACTAGTATATGTGACTATTGGTGTATATATGTGATTATATGTGAGAGATTGAAAGAGTTCCTGTATGAATAAGTATGTGTTTCTATAAGTGATTGTTTAAAAGACTAAGTATGTGTAAGTTTCCGTAGAAGTAAGTGTGGTGGTGTGTATAACTGTATATGCAAGTAAATGTATGTTTGATTCTTTATTAGCATGAGTGACTATGTGTGTGAGTTGCTCTATGGATGAGTGGCATTGTGTAACAGGATGTATAGGTGTATGAGTACATATGATGAGTGAGTACATGTATGAGTGACTGTATTGGACTGTTGGTGAATGAGTGGATGTGTATGTGGATCTTAGAATTACTGAAGAGGTTGTTGTAACTGTTATTGGTATGTCCATTGTTTTGTAAATTTTAGTCTCTATTTTTGAATGTGTGTGTCAAAGGTTATATTAGGGGAAGAGGAGGTCTGCCACTCTATCACAAGGATGATGTCATCAGTGATGTCATCAGTGATGTCATTTGAGATGTCATCAGTGATGTCATGAGTGATGTCACTGACCATGTCATGAGTGATGTAATATGTGACGTCATCAGCAGTGCATTGCGGGCGCGCGAGTTATAGTTAGCTGAACTAACTATAACGGGGCAATTTCATTGGTTTTTTACGAGTAAAATGTCCAGCTAACTATAACATGTGTGAAACCTATGGTTTTTTCACTGAATTTCTAAGGTTTTTTAAATGCTAATTCCTAACTATAACGTGTGTGAAACCTATGGTTTTTTCACTGAATTTCTAAGGTTTTTTAAATGCTAATTCCTAACTATAACGTGTGTGAAACCCATGGATTTTCAGTGAATTTGCAAGGTTTTTTAAATGCTAATTCCTAGCTATAACGTGTGTGAAACCTATGGTTTTTTCAGTTTATTTTTTTCGTTTTTTTAAATGCTAAGTTACTTTACGCCATTCGTGGCGTGCGCGCCCACTTAACGCCACCAAAAGCACAGGGGGTGGGGTCAATGTGGATAGTGGTTTTTTATTTCGATTTTATATTTTTATTATAATTTAATGCAATTTTTTTTTATTTCATTTTTTGTAAGCCTTTTTTTAATAATTTATGTACTATATCCTGCATTATCGAAAGGTTTTTTTTAATGCATTTTTTTCCGTGCGCGTACGGTAAGCTGACGCTACGCGCTTGTAAAATACGCGTACGGTAAGCTGACGCTACGCGCTCTGGACGTAATTAGTGCAGCGCGCCTACGTGATACGTGCGTGCCGTACGCGTATACCCGGAAGCAACGTCGCGGTTACGCAGGGGCGTGTAATGCGCATGCGCGATACGTGATACGTGCGTGCCGTACGCGTACACCCGGAAGCAACGTCGCGGTTACGCAGGGGCGTGTAATGCGCATGCGCGAAAGTGACGTAAGCGCTGCGTAAGCGCACCGTAAGCGTCACGTGCGCGCACGGTAGGCCATGTGACTTACAAAGAACACTTTTTATTGGTTGAAATTACTTTCACTTCCAGAAACTTCCCACACCACACCCATTCCCCTCTTTACTGCTTGAAAGAACACTTTTCATTGGTTGATACTACTTTCAGTTCCAGATTCTTCCCACACCACACCCATTCCCCTCATTTCTGCTTGTGATTCTCTAGGAGCAGGAGCTGGATTGACATTGGGATACAATGGCAGAACAGCAGAGCTCTTCTGAGAGTGAGGCCAGCAGCACCACCATGATCCAGAGAAGGAGGAAACAAAAGACTTCTTTTGTATGGGAGTATTTCACTTTTCCAGAGGGGGAGAAAAAGGTCAATGCTCCAAAGGTCACTTGCATACTTTGTGATCGTGTTTTATCAAGAGGAAATCCAAGTAGGAAATATTCCTTTGGAAATCACTCTATGATGAGACACCTTCAGGACAGACACCCAAGGACCTTTGCTCGACATACTGGAGAAAACTCTTCAGTAAGTCACCAGAGCCCAGCCTCAGATGCTCAGCCGAGTACATCATCGGCAGCTCAGCTGAGCCCTTCCTCTGTTGTTGGAGCATCACCTTCTTCTTTTCCTTTGGACATCAACCCTCGATTTGCGAGTGTTGAAATGAGGTGTACAAAATGTGGTGGTCTTATTGCTTTTGGGGAGGTCAGTCTTCCCCTTATTAACAATAAGATAGACCAGCATGTTTGTAGACGCTCATAATACTCCCATTCTTTCTTTCCTCCATCCCTGTATGAACCCAACGGCTCTTATAAGAGCCAACCTTACCTCACAATTTTTTTTATTTTTTTTTAAGCTTCCCTTTTCGCAAAAAATTTTTTTCCGTGCGCGCACGGTACGCGTAATTCCGCAGGTCGCCGTGCGCGTACGCTACGCGCATACGGCGATTTTTCGAAAAATAATTTTTTTTTATTTTTGCCCTTGAGGGTCCTTCTGGGACCCCCTGACCAAGGCTAGGGGGTCAGGAACTGTCGAGCCTGCCCCCTTTTCACATTATCCACCTTTTTTATTCACCCCCCTGACAGTTCGAGAGAGAAAATGGCGGCCGCCGCTTCCTGGTTTCGACCGATTTGAATGTTTACTAAGATCTAACAGCCAATCAGAATCGCGCTCGCGCACGCCACCGTACGCGTACCGTAAGCTTACCGTAAGCTTACCGTAAGCGCACGGTAAGCGCACCGTAAGCTTCCACAGATATATATATTGATTTAAAGGCTATTTTCTCAGGATCTACTGAACAGATTTACACCAAACCTACAAAAGGCACTTCCTTGACCTGAGGACTACCTCTCTGCCAAATTTCTAGTAATTCTGTTCAGCCGTTCGGGCTGTAGCTCGTTCTAAAGGTCCTATGGAAAAATGCATGGGAAAAACGCGTTTTGGGACCCCCCTTTTATCTCAGCCCCCGCTTGACGAACCCCCCCGAGACTTTCAGGGTAGGAGCGGAGCGTAGCGCCCCACCTATTTTGAGAAATTCGCGAGGATTCGTCGACCGGCGCCAAAGTTATTCAAAATAGAATGTTGAGGTTTTCCTATGGAAACGTGGTCCTAACTATAACTACCTACTGGCGACCGCCAGTAGGTAATATATATATATATATATATATATATATATTCACTGAAAAAACCATAGGTTTCAGGCACGTTATAGTTAGGAATTGGCATTTAAAAAACCTTAGAAATTCACTGAAAAAACCATAGGTTTCAGCGGCGTTATAGTTAGCTGGACTTTTCACTCGTACAAAACCATTGAAATTCCCCCGTTATAGTTAGTTCAGCTAACTATAACTCGCGCGCCCGCAATGCACTGCTGATGACGTCACATATTACATCACTCATGACATGGTCAGTGACATCACTGATGACATCACTGATGACATCTCAAATTACATCACTGATGACATCATCCAGTGAATGTGTGTTTTTCTGAAAATTAAATATGTTTTATATATGTATATCTCAAGGTCGATGGAAGAATAAATGGGTATATAAGTGTCTAAATGGATGATTTGTTTTTGAAAAATTGATTGTATAACTGACTGATTAAGTGTATCTTAGTGAATACATGGCTTAGTGAGTAATGTTTAAATATGTAAATATTCGTATCAGTCTCTCACTTTCTGTATAAGTGGCTGCATGGGTTGGTGAGTAGCTACATGAGTGTCTATATAGGTTGTTAGTTGGTTTTTTGAGTATCAGTATGAGTGTCTGAGTGTCTGTATGGTTTGGTGGGAGGTATTACGTAGTGCATAGGTGCATGAATGAGTGACTCACTGTTTGTATGTGTTGAAGACAGCATGTGTGCAGGACTGTATGGGTGGATGAGTGTGTGCATGGGTGTGTTAGTGAGTGAATGACTCTCTCAATAGTGTCTTTATGAGTAACTACATATGTTTTAAACTAGTATATGTAACTATTGGTGTATATTAGTGAGTATATGTGAGAGTGAGAGATTGAAAGAGTTCCTGTATGAATTAGTATGTGTTTCTATAAGTGATTGTTTAAAAGACAAAGTATGTGTAAGTTTCTGTAGAAGTAAGTGTGGTGGTGTGTGTATAACTGTATATGCAAGTAAATGGATGTTTGATTCTTTATTAGCATGTGTGACTATGTGTGTGAGTAACTCTATGGATGAGTAGTGTTGTGTAACAGGATGTATAGGTGTATGAGTACATATGATAAGTGAGTACATGTATGAGTGACTGTATAGGACTGTTGGTGAATGAGTGTGTGAGACCGGCCTCACGGCGTAGGCCCTCCCGATCATCCAGCCAACCTACAACCACCCCCAAGACACGGCATCTACGACTCCGGCCGCCCCAACCACACAGACCCGAGGTTCGGCCAGAGCCCCCGACAGACTCGACACCCTACCACGCATGTCCGACCGAGGGAGCGGGAACCCCCGAGCCAGACCCAGAGGCGCCAGCCCAGTCACACCTCGGGTCGCCTTCCCCCGGGAGGACTCGATCGGCCACCAGGCCCCTGGGGAGCAGGCGCCTCGCCTGCCGAGCGTCTGGGTCCCTCCCAGACCCACCTGAAAGGACCAAAGAAACGAGCGGCAGGAAATCCCGCCGAACCCCCTCAGTCACCCAAGGCCCCTCTCTGCGAGGACTCCGGACTTCAAAGGGCAGGGGGAGTATAATAAGGGGTGCCGGAGGAACGAATGGCAGAGAAGACCTGGAACCATCGAAGCCTGCTGACGCTGTCGCGGCTTCCGGATACTGAACCACCTGGGCCTGCTGAGTGACTCGCGGCCCCCAGCTATTGAACCATCTGAGCCCTGCCAACGAGATCGCGGCTCCCGAACTCCGAACCACCTGGGCCTGCTGAGTGACTCGCGGCCCGACCCTCGAACCACCTGAGCCCTGCTGACGAGGTCGCGGCTCCCGAACTCCGACTACCTGTGCCTGCTGAGTGACTCGCGGCTTTCCCATCGAGGACGAATTGGCAAGAGATCGCCCAGAGAAACAACACCCTCCAGCTCGAGGATTGTGAGCTATCCGCAGGGTACTTTGCAGAGACACTACCTTCACAGACTGTCCCGCTACCCCCATTCCCCTACCATCGATTTGTAGTCTCTTGTGCCGCTGTTGTACTGCGTTACACCTTGGATCATAAAGATCCCTTGAAACCTTCGATAAAAGAAGCTATCGTCCTACAAAGAATACGTGTGGTGTTCCTCTGTTCGTAGTGTAAGCTCAGGGTGCGCGCGCCTGGTTCGGCCTACTTGGGAGAGGTGGGTCAAAGGGGTGGGCAAGACGGGTATCGAACCCCCCTCCGGCGAACGCCTTTCCAACATTTGGTGGCAGACGACGGGATCCGAGCCGACACCGAAAGAGAGCGTGCAGTGAACGACTGACGCACTACCAAACAGAGATGGAAGGAGAAACCTCCCTGGGTGCCGCAGGTACCGAAATGAGCCCGACGTTCCGAGAGGATCAATTGGACTATTATACGCATAGAGAATTAGAACAATTTTGCAAAGACCTTGGAATCGCTACCACCGGATTAAGCACAAAGGAAGACTTCCAGAAAGTATTGAAGACCTGGGTCGAACCCCCGACCCAAACGGAAGGAGACTCCGCCCATGAACCACCAAGCATCCCGATGAGAAACAGCGGGCCAGAGGGGAACCCGTCCCCCGAGGAACTAGCAGACCGAGAGAGAGGCCGCAACCACGAACTTGAACTGGCCAAGCTGAAGATCGAGGGAGAAATAAAACTGGCCGAGAAAAAGTTAGCCGTCGAGCAGCTACGGCTACAAGGGGAACTTGAGGAAAAGAGACGCCAAAGAGAGCACGACGAAAAGAAACTCCAGCTGGAACACGAACGCAGCCTGAAAGAGATCGAGTTGAGGGCTAAAAGCGAAGAGTCACGACCTTCCGGGAATCTACCATCCGCTCCCTCCGTGGAGGCCAAGGTCCACATCCCCAAGGATGTGGTAAAGGAGTATTACAGAAATGACGATATCCAGCAGTGGTTTAAGGCCTACGAAGTCGCCATGACCTCTCACCGAGTCCCACAGAAGGATTGGGGGGCTGGGCTATGGGGCCGGTTCTTAAGCGAAGGAAGAGATACCCTGCTGGACCTGCCCTCCACGGTCATGAACTCCTACAGCCACATGAAAGAAGCCCTCGTGGGGTGGTACGGACTCACCCCCGAGATGTACCGGCAACGGTTCCGAGATTGCAAAAAGATACCGGGCACCACATGGGTAGAATACGTGAACTTTTACAGCCGGGCCTTGGACGGGTGGATCAAGGGCAGCAAGGTCTCCACCTTCGAGGAGCTGTTTGACCTGATCGCCTGGGAACATTTAGCGGCCAATTGCTTTGTAGAACTGTGCCAACATCTCCTGGACAGTAAACTCACCGACCCTCGAAAGCTGGCCGCCGAGGCTGACCGTTGGGTGAACACCCGGGCCACCCGAGGCCCCGTGGGAGACTACGGTCGCCACAGTCAAGGACCCCCCCGCCAGAGGGGCGGAGGAAACCACAGCCGACCGAGAGACTTCCCAGGGGGGCCCCCGCACAGCCCTTCCAGCAGCCCACCAGCGGCAGGTCCAGCCCCGTCCCCAGCCAGCACCGGAGCCCCGGGGCGGCTAGGGCCACGAACCAGGATCACCTGCTTCCGCTGCCAACAGCCCGGACACTACGCCAATGACCCCCAGTGTCCCCAGTATCAACGAACCGCAACGACCAACCCCCCGGCCCGGCAGATGGCCTCCGTGGCCCTAGGGGAAGAGATGGAGGACTCCGAAGAGTGGGAACCAGCTGCCATGGCCCTGGTCTCCCTTGGTGATCGAGAAATGGTTCCCGGGACACCCTTGCCCGCCAACACGAAGAAGTACCGACAGCAGGTGACCATCAACAGCCACCGAGTCGAGGGCCTCCGCGATACCGGGGCAAGTGTCACCGCGGTCCACCGCAACCTAATCTCTGACGACCAGATCCTACCCGGTGCCCTCTGTCCGGTCATATCCTCCGACAATTCCGAGAGCCTCTGCCAGATGGCTCTGGTGCCTTTCGAGTGGGGAGGAGTCTCCGGAGAATTGAAGGTAGCCGTCCGGACATCACCGCCCGTAGACTGCCTCCTGGGCAACGACCTTGAGAGTTCTCCGTGGGGGCAAGTGGAACGAAGAGCCCATCTCGAGATGATGGGCCTACCCGAATGGGTCTGCGCCACCACGCGCTCCATGACCGCGCGATTGCCCCTCTCCAAGGGCGGGGAGGCCCTCTCACCGAACACGGTCCCCGAGAATCGGGACACCCTACCAGAAACAGACAACCCTCCTGCGGAAGGAGAAGAAGACGCTAACCCGGGAGAAGGGCCGGAATCTTCCGCCCCTGAGGCACTGACTGAGCTCGGAGAACTGCCCGAGATGGCCCAGTGGCGCTGTGAGGGAGGTCCCTCCCGGGAAGAGTTCTGCCAGGAACAGGCCACCTGCCCTTCCCTCGTGGGACTCCGACAGCAAGCCGAAGCACAGACGGCGGTGACCGGACCGGAAACCATTGGGTCTATTGGGACAATGGCCTCCTATACAGCGAACAGAAGTCAGCCGAGCTAGGCGCAGCCCGAGTACTGGTAGTACCCCTGCGCTTCCGAAGCCTCCTCCTGGGCCTGGCCCACGATGTACCCTTGGCAGGACACTTAGGCCAAGACAAAACATATCAGCGATTAGTTACCCACTTCTATTGGCCCAAGATGCGAGCAAATGTAGAAGTCCACTGTAAATCCTGCCTCACGTGCCAGGGCAGTGGGAAAAGTGGCGGAAAGCGCAAGGCTCCATTCCAACCCTTTCCCGTTGTGAGTACCCCGTTTGAGCGGGTCGGCATCGACATCGTGGGACCTTTGGATCCGAAGACCGCCCAGGGCCACAGATTCATCCTCGTCCTGGTGGACCATGCCACCCGCTACCCCGAGGCCATTCCCCTCCGCACCGTGACGGCTCCCGTGGTGGGCCGGGCTCTCATGGGGATCTTCTCCCGTGTCGGATTTCCTCGCGAGGTTGTGAGTGATCGCGGCACAAACTTCATATCCCGCTACATGAAGTCCCTGTGGCAGCAGTGCGGAGTAACATATAAGTTCACGACCCCCTACCACCCCCAGGGCAACGGCCTGGTGGAGCGCTTCAACCGAACCCTGAAGGGGATGATCCTGGGCCTCGAGGAGCCCCTGCGCCAAAGATGGGACGTCCTCCTCCCTTACCTCCTGTTCGCGTACCGGGAAGTTCCCCAAAAGTCCCTGGGGTTCAGCCCATTCGAACTATTATACGGACACCCCGTCCGGGGGCCCCTGAGCCTGGTCAAAGAGGGCTGGGAGACAAGCCCCCGGGGGACCCCCCTGATGTGTTCCGCTACATCCTGGCGCTCCGCAACCAGACCCGGAAGTTCAGAGAACTCGCAGAGGCTAACCTCGAGGCCAGCCAAGAAGAAATGAAGCGCTGGTATGACCAGAACGCAACTCTGGTCGAGTTCCAGCCGGGCCAGCAGGTTTGGGTCATGGCCCCGGTGAAACCCTGCGCCCTACAGGACAAATGGACTGGCCCCTTCAAAGTGATCGAGCGAAAGAGTCAGGTCACGTACCTGATCGATGTACAGTCCCCACGGAACCCCCTCCGGGTTCTCCACGTGAACCGTCTCAAGCCCCACTTTGTGAGAACGGAGTTGAGTTTGCTACTGGCCACCGATGATGGGGCGGAAGAAGACACTGAACCCCTGCCCGACCCCCTGTGCGCTAAAGAACTGGATGGTTCCGTGGAGGGAGTGAAACTGTCGACCACCCTCACTCCCCAACAGTCCGACGACTGTCACCAGCTGCTCAGACAATTCGCAGACCTCTTCTCCCTCATCCCCAGAGTCACCGACTGGTGTGTCCACGACGTGGACGACGGCGACAGCCCACCTGTGAGACACCGAGCCTACCGGGTGCCTGACCGGGTCCGCACCTGCATCAAGACCGAAGTACAGAAGATGTAAACCCTTGGAGTGATCGAACCCTCCGATAGCCCCTGGGCCAGCCCGGTAGTCCTGGTCCCGAAAGCGGCCGCCCCTGGGGTCGCCCCCGAACTAAGATTCTGTGTGGACTACCGGGGGCTCAATGCGGTCACCCGAGCGGACGCTCATCCTATCCCCCGCGCCGACGAGCTCATCGACCGCCTTGGGGCCGCTCGTTTCCTCAGCACCTTCGACCTGACCTGTGGCTACTGGCAGATTGCGCTCACGGAGGGAGCAAAAGAACGCTCCGCCTTCTCCACCCCCGATGGACACTACCGCTTCAGGGTCATGCCATTCGGGATGAAAAACGCCCCGGCCACCTTCCAGCGGTTGGTAAACAAGGTCCTGGCCGGACTCGAGGAGTTCAGCGCAGCGTACCTTGACGACATAGCCGTATTCAGCTCTCAATGGCACGAGCATCTCCAGCACCTCCGGCAAGTACTGCTGGCCCTGCGCCAAGCCGGCCTAACAGTAAAGGCCAGCAAATGCCAGCTCGGGCAAGGCTCCGTGGTCTACCTGGGGCATCAGGTGGGCAGCGGGCAGGTCGCCCCCCTCCAACCAAAGATCGACGCCATCAAGTCCTGGGAGCCCCCCACCACTCAGACGGAAGTCCGGGCCTTCCTGGGCCTCACAGGATACTACCGGAGGTTCATTAAAAACTATGGTAGCCTCGCAGGGCCTCTCACGGAGTTGACCTCCAAAAAGCTCCCGAAGAAGGTGCAGTGGACCCCCCCGTGCCAGCAGGCGTTCGACGCCTTGAAAACCGCCATGTGCACCGCCCCAGTACTCAAGGCCCCCGACTACTCCCAAGAGTTTGTGGTCCAGACCGACGCATCCGAACACGGCATCGGAGCCGTCCTCTCGCAGTTCAACGACAAGGGCATAGATCAACCCATAGCCTTCATCAGCCGAAGGCTGCTGCCTCGAGAACAGCGTTGGAGTACCATAGAACGAGAGACCTTCGCCGTAGTCTGGGCCCTCAAGAAACTACGGCCCTACTTGTTCGGAACCCACTTCCGAGTGCAGACGGACCACCGGCCCTTGCGGTGGCTGATGCAGATGAGGGGAGAGAACCCCAAGCTAATACGATGGTCAATCTCCCTCCAAGGGATGGACTTCACGGTCGAGCATCGCCCCGGGGCGGATCATGCCAACGCCGACGGCCTGTCCCGGTTCTTCCGCTTCAGCGAGAAGAACCCCCCAGTGGATGGGTAGTTCTCCTCGCCTTTCAGCTGGGGGTGACGCGTGTGAGACCGGCCTCACGGCGTAGGCCCTCCCGATCATCCAGCCAACCTACAACCACCCCCAAGACACGGCATCTACGACTCCGGCCGCCCCAACCACACAGACCCGAGGGCCGGCCAGAGCCCCCGACAGACTCGACACCCTACCACGCATGTCCGACCGAGGGAGCGGGAACCCCCGAGCCAGACCCAGAGGCGCCAGCCCAGTCACACCTCGGGTCGCCTTCCCCCGGGAGGACTCGATCGGCCACCAGGCCCCTGGGGAGCAGGCGCCTCGCCTGCCGAGCGTCTGGGTCCCTCCCAGACCCACCTGAAAGGACCAAAGAAACGAGCGGCAGGAAATCCCGCCGAACCCCCTCAGTCACCCAAGGCCCCTCTCTGCGAGGACTCCGGACTTCAAAGGGCAGGGAGAGTATAATAAGGGGTGCCGGAGGAATGAATGGCAGAGAAGACCTGGAACCATCGAAGCCTGCTGACGCTGTCGCGGTTTCCGGATACCAAACCACCTGGGCCTGCTGAGTGACTCACGGCCCCCAGCCATTGAACCATCTGAGCCCTGCCGACGAGATCGCGGCTCCCGAACTCCGAACCACCTGGGCCTGCTGAGTGACTCGCGGCCCCGACCCTCGAACCACCTGAGCCCTGCTGACGAGGTCGCGGCTCCCGAACTCCGACTACCTGTGCCTGCTGAGTGACTCGCGGCTTTCCCCTCGAGGACGAATTGGCAAGAGATCGCCCAGAGAAACAACACCCTCCAGCTCGAGGATTGTGAGCTATCCGCAGGGTACTTTGCAGAGACACTACCTTCACAGACTGTCCCGCTACCCCCATTTCCCTACCATCGATTTGTAGTCTCTTGTGCCGCTGTTGTACTGCGTACACCTTGGATCATAAAGATCCCTTGAAACCTTCGATAAAAGAACCTATCGTCCTACAAAGAATACGTGTGGTGTTCCTCTGTTCGTAGTGTAAGCTCAGGGTGCGCGCGCCTGGTTCGGCCTACTTGAGAGGGGTGGGTCAAAGGGGTGGGCAAGACGGGTATCGAACCCCCCTCCGGCGAACGCCTTTCCAACAGAGTGGATGTGTATGTGGATCTTAGAATTACTGAATAGGTTGTTGTAACTGGTATTGGTATGCCCATTGTTTTGAAAATTTTACTTTGTTTCTATTTTTGAATGTGTGTATCAAAGGTTATATTAGGGGGAGAGGAGGTCTGCCACTCTATCACAAGGATGATGTCATCAGTGATGTCATCAGTGATGTCATTTGAGATGTCATCAGTGATGTCATCAGTGATGTCACTGACCATGTCATGAGTGATGTAATTTGTGATGTCATCAGCAGTGCATTGAGGGCGCGCGAGTTATGGTTAGCTGAGCTAACTATAACGGGGGAATTTCAATGGTTTTGTATGAGTGAAAAGTCCAGCTAACTATAACGCCCCTGAAACCTATGGTTTTTTCCGTGAATCTCTAAGGTTTTTTAAATGCTAATTCCTAACTATAACGTGCCTGAAACCTATGTTTTTTTCAGTGAATTTCAAAGGTTTTTTAAATGCTAATTTCTAACTATTCCTACAGAGATAGGACATGTGAAGAAAGAAGAAAAAAAGCACAGAAAGAAAAAAAGAAATGCAGAAAGAAGCAACAGAAGTCCTCAAAGACGAAGAAAAGTGCAGGAAGAAGGATAACGCGCAGAAAGAACAAATAGAAGAGCAGAAAGAAGTCTTGTTGCAAAATCATCATGTACCCTCAACGTTTTCAGACGGATACTGGTGGTAACTGAGTCTGACTAACCAGTCCTAGAGCCAGTGCTATGTTAAAAGACACTCAGAATACAGTAAAAACGCCTACATACACTAGGGAACACTATGCGTTGGGGTCCTCCTGTGATTAGCATGACCTCCTCTGTAAACCCCTAGTATATAATAGGGCAGGGGATTAAAACTACCTCTTAAAACGCGCCACAGGGCATGTTTGCACACGTCACCTCAGGCCCCGTCCCCTCCCTTCCCCACTGTGTAAACATGCCCTGTGGCCGTTTTAAGTTGGGAGATTAAGTCCCCTTGAATCCTGAGGGTCCCTAGGGTCCAACTAGACCACTAGGTACCTCCAGTAAGCGCCACAGAGCTGCGTTGCAGAGAGGTGTAAAAAGTGGCACGGCCTAGACCACCTCTCTGCAACGCAGCGCAGTGGCGCTTACTGGAAGCACCTGGTGGGCTAGTTGCCCCCCAGGGTCCCTCAGGATTGAAGGGGAATTATTTCCCCAACTTAAAACGCGCCACAGGGCTTGTTTGCACACGTTAACTCAGGCCCCGTCCCCTCCCTTCACCACTGTGTAAACACGCCCTGTGGCCGTTTTTAGTTGGGAGATTAAGTTCATTTGAATCCTGAGGGTCCCTAGGGTCCAACTAGCCCACTAGGTACCTCCAGTAAGCGCCACAGAGCTGCGTTGCAGCGAGGTGTAAAAAGTGGCACGGCCAGGACCACCTCTCTGCAATGCAGCTCAGTGGTGCTTACTGGAAGCACCTGGTGGGCTAGTTAGCCCCCAGGAGCCCTCAGGATTGAAGGGGAATTATTTCCCCAAATTAAAACGCGCCATAGGACGTGTTTGCACACGTCACCTCAGGCCCCGTCCCCTCCCTTCCCAACTGTGTAAACACGCCCTGTGGCCCTATTTTAAGTTGGGAAATTAAGTGCCCTTGAATCCTGAGGGTCCCTAGGGGCAAAATAGCCCACTAAGTACGTCCAGTAAGCGCCATTGCAGAGAGGTGTAAAAAGGGGCACGGCCTGCACCACCTCTCTGCAGCGCAGAGCAGGGGCGCTTACTGGAAGCACCTGGTGGGCTAGTTGGCCCCCAGGGTCCCTCAGGATTGAAAGGGAATTATTTCCCCAACTTAAAACGCGCCACAGGGCGTGTTTGCACACGTCACCTCAGGCCCCGTCCCCTCCCTTCACCACTGTGTAAACGCGCCCTGTGGCCGTTCTAAGTTGAGAGATTAAGTCCCCTTGAATCCTAAGGGTCCCTATGGTCAAAATAGCCCACTAGGTACCTCCAGTAAGCGTCACAGAGCTGCGTTGCATAGAGGTGTAAAAAGGGGCATGGCCTCAGAACACCTGTCTGCAACGCAGCTCCCTGGCGCATACTGGAGATACCTATTGGGCTAGTTGGCCCTCAGGGACCCTCAGTATTGAAGGGGAATTAATACCCCAACTTACAACTGGCCAGGGGGCGCGTTTGCAGAGTGCTGCAAGGAGGCGGCGTGGCCTCCGGCGTGATGCTGGTCTTTTATTTATTTTATTTTTTTAAGAAGAAGGGCTGTGTGGCCCCCCCTTCTTTTTCTAATTTATTGGCCCTGGGGATCCCATCCCCCAGGGCCTGCACCATAATTTTTTTGTTGAAAAAAATTAATTTGGCCCTCCCAAGGCCTTAATCGGCCCCAGGACCCCCAACCCCGGGGTCACAACCTTTTTTATTTTATTTTATTCTTTAGGAGGGGGGCTGCATTGCCTCCCACCTCAGGCCACTTATGGCCCCGGGGACCCCATCCCCCGGGGCCGGCCTTTGTTTTTTATTATTTAAAAAAATATATATATATTTATAGAAACACCTAGGACCAAGTCAGTCTGAACAAGAACAAGCAAGAAGAAAATCATTAAGTTCATCAAAAAGAGTGAAAATTCCAAATAGAAAGTATAAGACTCCAGAGTGGACGTACATGATTCTTAAAGATTTTGAAAATCTTCATCTAAATGAAGAACCGAAAAGTGGTAATTCTGAAAAGTTTGATGGTAGGGAATTGAGACCACCTTAATAAAGATTTCACTTTTCATAAAAGGTGAATTCTATTGAGAAGACATCAAAACAAGGACCCTGAAGGAAAGGCTAACTAAAGTGGAAAGGTTTTTAAGTGTGGGATCACACAGAGATTTTGCATATTTTGTTCAAGAAAGAAGCTAAATTTAGAATTAACTTTAGAAATTTTAAGATGGCAGAAGTAAAAGTGACTGAACATCCGAAATCTTATCTAAAACAGCGATATGTTAAATGTTGTCTATGTAGTATTACAATATTAATTTTGATGTGGTTGTTGTTAACACTTGTAATACCTGTCCCAATGATAACTAATAATCAGAATAACACGAATGTAAGTGAGAAAGTAAGTGTGGTTACTAAGGGAACTACTACTACAGAATTAGCACAAGCCGATAAAAGCATGTATTATCATGATAAATTAAATAGAGATTCATCATTAAATGTATTTTCTAAACTCCTTTAATCATTACGTAGAGACAATGGATGTGAGTGATTGTTATGTTTGCATGAAACTACCTACTTCTGTCTCAGAAGGTGTAACCTATCACCACCTTCCATTACCTTCTGGTGTGTCTTGTAGTGTTGTAACTAGTTTGTTTTATGTAGCTGGTAAGTTGCAGTATTATAACAGCAACTTGGATTTAGTCTTTTCAGAAATTCCTATTAGAAGAAATATGAATCCAGTATTTAGTGCTAGTAATGCAGATCTTACGGGAGAATTCTTTCTAACAACAAATCCCATTGACGTAACGCATGTACATAGAAATAATCTAACATGCCTTTTGCGTGATGAAGAAAAAGATTTTCAAAATTTAGTAGAAGAAAGAAGGCAGGATTTTCAAAAGAAAGCGGTTGAGCAAAAGTCCCATATACCTCCATGAGCTGCTTTAGAAGGGGAATACTAGAAAGGCGAGGCTCATGATGCAATGTCCCTGAATTTGTCAAAAATGGGGAAATTCTGTCTTCATAGATTAGAAACTGAGTACAATAGTACATTCATTGGTACTAGAGAATGTGAACATACCTTCCTAGTAATGGGGAGGGGACTAAAAGGATGAACTGATCCTGTATTTCCAGGAATTTACTATGTGTGCCGTAAAAATGTCTATTATAGGTTACCTGCACGATGGTATGGCAGTTGTTATGGTGTCATTGTATTTCCGAAGGTATATCACATTACTAAGAACAATTAAATTAATGATATAAGCAAAGGACTAACAAAAAATAGGAGAGCAGGTTTTACCGAAATAGTAGGTGATATATTTGGTGCATTGATACCGTCAGTTGGAGTCACATTAAATTCTCATAAGATGCGTCTGTTGTCCACTGTAGTTGACCGATTATGAACAGATATTGCTGGAGGATTCTTAATGATCAATACTGAAATGGTTGCGATCAGATCTATGGTTTTGCAAAATAGACTTGCCCTTGATATTCTTTTGGCAAAAGAGGGTGGAGTCTGTGGAATGTTGAAAGTTCAACTCTGCTGTACATATATCCCGGATAGGTATTGAGGGATATAGTAAGAATATTACAAAGATTTATAATAATTAGGTTGACAGTGCATGGGAAAAATTTAGTAAAGGTCTGTCAAAAGTAGGTAGCTGGTTTTCCACTTTTGGAAATAGTTTATTAGAGAAAATAGTAATCCCTATGATTTCAATAGCATTAGTAATAGTAATGATAATAATGACTTATAAACGTTGTAAGGGAAATTGAAAACAAAGTCAATGATTGAAATGAAGAACAAAAGAATGGGAAGAAAGAGAAAATGGGAAGAGATTGAGTTTGAGGAAATAAAAGACAATCTATATGGTAGAATGAAAGAAACAAACACAAAAGAGAAAATAAAGAGTGTGTAAAAACAAATGTAGACACTAAGATTTAATAATAAAATTGGCAATTGGTAATGATGGGTATTTTATGATGGCTCTAAAATGCCATCAGAGGGGGGATTGATGGAGCAAGAATTCAAGAAAAAGAAAGTTGCTCGAATCAATCTCTACTAAATAATAAAATTAGTAAATAGGAGAAAATGTACATACACACGACATTCACATACGGGGAAAATACTTCATGCTTGCTCAAATAACGAATAATAATTTGCTTTGTAATTGAAGTACCTCTTGAAACCAAAAATCGCCTTGCACATGTGCGAACCAGTCCCGCATAAATAATCATGTGATTAACCCATGTGAGAGGAAAACTCTCATGCATGCGCAAGGAATTGCCTACCATAGGTCTCGAAGTACCACATGCCTGGCATATGCTTGCCTGGATTTAAAAAGAGCTGTCGCTGCTAATGCTTTTGCTTAACAAAGAAGAAAATAACACGGGATAGAGTAGAAGCGGGTGGTGAACAGTGATAATAACATATTTGAGAAATTAACATCTGTTTATGATTCCTTTATTATTAGTGTGCGTTTGGGCCTGGTGTGCTAAGCTAAAAGAAAAGATGGCGGGTGAAACGTAACGCAAATTGAGTCTTGGAATGACCTGCTGACCGGGACATTGACTGGCTGCCAAGAACCAAGGACGGATGCTTGGGAAAGTTCTTCAACTGAAGAAATTATATACAATTTGTATCTATAGGTTGTGTGAATGCATGTGAAAGGAAGTGTTCCGGAAAAATTGAATAAATTAAGTGGGTTTCTTAAACAAAGAATTAGTTAAGAATTCTGGTATGACCGCATGAGGTGATGACAACTCCCCTGCACCGGCCCAATCACAGTTCATGATTCACGGATACTTGCAACCATTGAGGGTGGGACATGCAAAATTAAAGAGTATAACTTGAGTAATTCAAGATTAAGATAGAGAGAGCTGCTGTGAAGAAACGTTGATGCTGAGTGAGGAGTAGGCAAGATCTGCTGCTGGGAAGAACAGACTAAGACGATTCAATACTTAAGACAGCCTGATTAGATTGAAGATTTGCGGAAATATATCGAGAAAAGAGAAAGTGTAAGAGAGGGATGTGCTCCAGTGCGTCGGGTTCTAGAGAAGTGTAGTAAGTATAATCTTATCCTACACCTGTCCTATAGTCTTTGTCTCCTGACTCTGAATCAGGTTACCTTCACCAATCCTTTTGGCCAGGGGTTGGGTTTCCCTTTTCACCTTTGGTAAATATCATTGTATCTCAAATTTGCATATTCTTTACAAAGTATGAGTGTTGTATCTTTTGTCTCTTCATCTATCACTCTTAATGCATTAATGTTGTTGAATGTTTCTGAAATTTTTTATGTAATTAGATAAATGAATTTTCTCTCCCATGAAAGTTGATGGAGTTTACACTGTGAATCTGTATAAATGAGCGTTCATTTTGAATGAATTATTAGATAAAATCTATTGAATCTTACTTGGAGTCTGTGATCATTTTATTGAAAAGTGATAAGATAGATTAATGAATTTGTTAATATCACCATCAGCTACTCAACTAATGGTCCAAGGAAGAGTGTTGAGCTGTGAAGATTAGTTAGGTATTGACTAATTCAGATCAAAGTGAAATAAAACTTGACCCCCAGTGAAACAGTCAGGGATTCGGAATGTATATATGGGCCCATTGTGAATGATACGTGGATTTTGCAAAGTTTTTCCTGGCCTTTCGCTAGATCACTGGCATGGACCTGATTAAGGAATTGTGACCGGGCTTGTTTATTTCGTTGTAGTGTACAAAGACTTTGACTTAACATATGTACAACCTGGTCTTGAGAAAGACTCTGCTTATATTCCAGCAGTCTATATGTATGATAGAGTACTCTGTGCTGTACATTATAAGGACATAGTAAGTCACTGATCGGTTCCATGACCATGTAGAGGAATAAGGCCGAAGGCCGAGTTCCTTTATGAGGTAATGGAACTATATTTCCTGTATTGACTGATATAGTGGAATAAATAAACATTTTGCCATAATATCTCCCCCCTGCTTTTCATTTTAGAAGAATATATCAGAATGAAAAGCCAGTTCCCGTTTTCCTTGTTTAAACTGCAGCTGTAATTATGCTCCATGGCCTGCCTTTCACCCTGGCTGCTGGCTCCGGCAGAAGGCACTGTTATGTCAGATCAGCGGTAATTACTTACTTGACAGTGGCTGTAGCCACAGTATAGATATGTTTTAGTTATGGTTCAGATGGTTTAAAAAAGCATTTTTTATTTGACTGTAACATTTGTCCTGGTGGACGGATTTGTATGAAACTAAGCAATCTACTAAATTTAAGCTGACAAATTTTGTGAAAATCAATCCTCACAAGAAGAATTTAAGGAGGTAGTGAAGAAGTGTTTTCATATTTTATCGCTCCTAAGAAAGTTTGCTCACATCTACTGCCCAAACCGTTGAATAGGGTTAAACCAAGTTTGACATGAAGGTAGCACTTTACTCATATTGTTATCCTTTTCAAGTTTGGTATAAACCTATCTAGTAGCTTATGAGATGTAAGAGCGTAAAAAAGGTTTCAGTTTCAGTTTTGTTTTAAAGGGTTAAAACTTTTATATAACTCGGCAGCTTAACTCCCAAGTCATGACTCATCTCAATCACATGTTGAATTTTTTGATAACATGGGATTAGCTTGATTTCCACATGCATGTGGAGTCAAACCCAAAGGTGACCAACCTTGGGCTATAAGTTAGGAGTACCTAGAGTTGTAGAAAAATAAAATAAATTCAGGGGAAAAAAATCTTAAAATGGCAATGGCCTCATGAGTCAGAGCAAATTGTGAGCTAACTAGCAGCCATTTTTGGTTCTGGATTTGACCGCTGTTTTGTGCCTGACTGGTGACTCATATGTTGCTTCTGACTCGTGAATTTTAGACAGTGTAAAAATAAAGCACAAGCAAAGCCAAAGACTAACATGAGTATCTAGCTTTGCCTTGAAGGCAGTAGGTAGATTTCAGGGTCTGGTCTCAGGCCGATGCCTCTGGCCATGCACAGAGAGGACTTCATAGCAGCAGCAAGTAGGTCATGAGTCATGTGACATGTGACGTCATAAGCAGGGCATGGTGGGGCCGCAAGTTATAGCTAGTTCAGTAAATTATAACTAGTGAATTTCAGTGTTTTTTGTGTTTTAAATGTGAAGCTATGACTGACCTTTTCACCTAACTATAACATCACTTTAACCTTTGCCTTTTTTTACTGAATTTCTATTTTTGTTAACGTAAAGTTGGATATTATTACCATACCTAACTATAACATCACTTTAACCTTTGTTTTTTCAGTGAATGTCTGGGTTTTTATAGAAAAAGTAAAATCTTATTACCATACTTAACTATAATGACACTTTAACCACATAGTAGCCAACCCACAACTGCTCACGGCCTTCAACAGTGCATGGTGTTGGCTGGCCGCAGGGCCTGGCCTGCATTCACGCCCTGACCCAACACCAACAGGTGGTCACACCCCTGTGAGTGGCCAACTGCCTATAAACCCCCATCCCACATTCCTCCATTTTAAAAAAGTTTTTCAGTGCTGCTGCACTCCCTCTGGAGCATATGTGTCTTGCTTGTTGCTGTAGAAGTCCACGGGATCACATGGCGCCGCACTAGGTCCTGCGGTACTCCGGCAGGAGCTGGCAAAATCTCCAGCAAATTACCGCTGGACTGGCTGACCAAATGATTTTTTTATTTTAGCCCTAGGAGTGCCAAGGGGGCATGGTACCCACACCTTGCCTCTTAGAAATTATCTTTTCTTTAGATTTGAGGATACAGGGACTGAGTCCCGGAGGCCCAGCTATAAACCTATATATAGTTTTTAACCTTAATGTGCACAAAATGGTTGAAGAGATTTACAAAAAATCACAAAAAGAACACTTTCTGGGTAATGAACTTATGTCCTGCCAAATTTGGTGTAATTCTGTTAAGCCGTTTTCTCTGTATCACTGTTCAAAAAGCCCTATAGAAATTGAAGCCTTATGATAAATCTTTATAATACTTTTTAAAAAAAAAAGTTTTTTCAGCTCCTTTCTGGAAAGTTTCAGTGTGATCTGTCAAGCACAGGTTTAGGAATTGGGAGGTCCAAAAAATGCAATTCTTCATAGAAAAAATGAACAGTGATACAGAAGAAAATAGCTGAACAGAATTAGATCACATTTGGCAGAAAGCTAGAGCGTTACTCAAAAAGCATGCATTTTGTGATTAAAGTTTAAAATATATGTATATTTCTGGCCCTGGAGGAATCAGAGATCCAAAAGATCAAAATTTCTGATCTGATTGGCTGCCATCAACATCAACCAAGATGTTGCGGCAGCCATTTTAGGCCAAAGGGACCCCCCCTCTGGCCAAAATGGGAAAGATAATTTGACTGGCAGTAAAACGCACCTGTGGTATCGCAAAAAAAAAAATGGCAGACCTGCCTGGCCTGCCTTTTTTAATTAGAAACCCATCGGGTGTGCCAGAGCCAGGAAGGAGGGAGTGGGGTTTGACACATTCATAACTATTTTGAAAAATTGGAAAGGGGTAGGTGTGTGCCCCTTTCTGCGAGCCCCAAAATGTCCCCAGGGACCAAATACCCAAAGCCTGCCACCCATAATATTTCGGGGCAAAATGGCTCTCTGAACCATTTTAGAGCCATGGTGACAACTTCATCTGGGGCCTCACACGTATATATTTTGGGAGAGGACTTGGGTCAATTTCCCGAGCCATTTTATGCCCCAGTAGACCCCATCCCCGGGGTCCATGGCATATATATTTAAGGAGGGAGCATGGTCTCCCCTCCCGAGACATCTAAAGGACCTGTGGAGCCCTTATCTCAAGGCCCACAGCATAACAGTGTCCCAGGGACTCATCTACTGGGACACTTTTATTGCCTACCAACAAGAGTACATGCAGGGAGCACTTCGGCAGGGAACACAGGATTTCTCCTGCTCCGCTGGAGCAAAAACAAAAACTGCTACAGATGGGAGCAATCTAGTTAAGTCAGCTGCCGCTGCACCCCAGATTAGTGCTGGCAGGGGAGCCTGTGGGGCCACGGGGGCTATGGGCCTCACTCCGCAGCCCCCAATGGCAGAAACATTTGTGGGTGCCCTCGATGGGACCAGGCCACACATCAAACAGACAGGATGGGTGGTGGCATGGGAGTTGATGGGGCAACTGGGGCCAGAGGCCTCCCCTGTGGCACCCAACATTTTAAAAAGTAGTGGGTACCCTTGGTAGGGCCAATTATAGTTACGTCAGTTAATTATAACTGGTGAGTTTCAGCGTTTTATCACTTTAAACCTTTTGAACCGTTTGACGAATCTCCATGAAACTTTACAAAAAGGGCTTAATTTGTGACGTATTTTTTGCATGGAATGTTTCGGGGTCATCTCTCAAGGGGGAGGGGTGGGGAGAGTAAAAAAAAGAGAGCCAAAATGCAAAATCCCCATGCATTTTCCATAGACTTTGTTAAGAAGCACTAAAGCAATTAACTGCTGAACAGAATTACACCAAATTTGTCAAGAAGCTAGATCTCGGTCCACAGAGTGTGGTTTCTGTGATTTAGTGTAAGTACATTTCATAGTTTTTGAGAAATTAAGGTTAAAAAATAGTTGTATATCAGGACAGCTGGGTCTGCGAGCGGCTCATGAGAGTCTTGCGGGAGCGCCAATTTAAAATTATAGCATTCTGATTGGTCGAGGAGCTTTTCTTCTCTTGGGACATCTCGTTCCCACAGGAGTCCGATTCCTGCAGGAGCGAGCATTCTGATTGGCTGCCAGCAATATGAAAAGAATGTTGTCAGCCATTACAGGACACGGGTACTTGGTCCCCTGTTCTGAAGTTTAGAAAAAACAGATATAAGGGGGCAAGGTAGGGATACATCACCCGCCTAGGTCCTATGGGGTGGACACAGAGGGACCCTAGGGAGGGGGCTTCAGTAGAGTTCCCCTCCCCTGCCTATTTAGGGCCCCGGGGACCCCATCCAGCGGTACCATGTATTTTTAAGGGGAACGGGCAGCGGTGCCCCCTCCCCGAGTAATTTGCAGCCCTGGGGACCCCTGGGGCCCAAAGCATTTGTTATGGGGAGGGGTCATGTGGTCCCCCTCCCCCAGTCATATTCAGCCCCAGGAACCCTATCCCCCGGGTCCCATTAAATTATTTATGAGTGGGGCGTGCTGCCCCCCTTCCTGAGCCATATTCGGCCCTGGGGACCTGATCCTTTAGGGCCGTAACTCAATAAAAAGTGAAGGGAGTCTGCTTGGCCCCCTCCCTGAGCCTTCAATGGACCTGGGGATCGCATCCCCAGGGCCAACTCACTTGCTGTGACCCAGGGAGCTACACCCGGGACTCAGTAGTTTCCTTGCCCTCACTGGCTTGGGCAGGGAAACGTGTTTGTTCCCGCTTGGCGGGAGCATATTTTTAAATCTCCCACCAAACGGTAACAAGCACAAAGACTGCTCCCAGCTGGTGGGAGCTTTAAAAATTATAGTTAGGTGAATATGTCAGTGACAACATTAATGTTTTGAACTAAAAAAAAAACAAAGAAATTCAAATAACTTGCACCCCGCAAGGTACTGCTTATGACCTCACATATTACATCACTCATGACATGTTCTGACATCATTCATGACATCACTGATGAAATCTCAAATGACATCATTAAGGGAGGATGGAGCACAGAAAGCACTGGCGGCTGGCAACATTAATTAATGGTCAGACACTCAACATAAATGTTACCGGTCTCAGGGCACTCCAAACCGATGCTTCTCTCCAGCGCCGATCCTAGGGGTGATGAGGAACAGGAAGGAAAGGGAAGGACTTCCCTCTTTGTGCAAAGCAAATCCAACCAATGATTGGCACAGGCTAACCCAGCACTCATTTTGAGGCTGGGGGCCTGTGCCTGCAATCCCCTGACTGTTTTACAGCACTGTGATTGCTGGCTTTGAAGTGCACATGTCACATTGTCTGGCTGTACCTACAACGTCATCCTGAAATCTGCAGGAATCTGCCCCCCCCCCAACACCATCCACTTGGGACCGCTCATTTCCACCCACAAAGAGAAGGCACCCAGGTAACATTAGGGCTTAAAATTAAATAAAAAATGTACCTCCTACCTGGGTGGCTCCAGATTCTTAAATGAAAACCATGTCCTGTAATTCCAACAGTGAACTTGATGACTACAAAGAAAATCAAATAGAACAGCAACATTGTCAGCCAGGTGAAACGTCCTCATAATGCAGTCTCCTTTTTGGAGAGGCAAGTGTTGCGCATGTTAGTAAGGCACACAAACATGTTTCGAAGCTTTTACACAGCAAAAAAGAAAAATTATTAAATTTAACCTAGAAGCAATATACGTTATTTGTTTAGGTTAAGATGGATAAGAAGATAAACTATTATACAACACAAGCCTCTTTGTTTGCCATGAGGTGTAGTGTCTAGATTCCTCGGTTGTTCTGGTATTAGATCTGCCACTGCTGCTGATGACAAGCAGGAGCATGGGGTTGATCACCACAGACAGCCTTAAGAGTGTCATGAGTGGAGTGCACAGGTCAAGCACACTAAGAACAAGGCCACCTATTCACAATCATCTCATAAAACTGTAGAATAGGATGGTGATTTCCACTCCCTAACTCATCAACTCATGGCAGTGTTAGTGCCACCATGTGGTGAACTATTTCAGAAATGTGCACAGTGGACCATCTAGTTGAAGTTTGTGTACATTTTCATTCATAAAGCAAGTTTCAAATTAAAGAGCACCAACCGTCTCAAAACCTATACTAAGAGAATCATGCATGATGCTAATTTTGCACTGGAGACTGACCACTTGCTATTACTAGACAATGAAACAACGAACACTGGGGCATATCAATAAGAGCTTTATCTCTGCTTTTTTGGCTTTAAAAAGCGCCCTATCAGCAACAGGGTGCTAACACGCAAATTCGCATGTTAGCACCCTTTTAGTCTACGCTTCCCCTTGCATCTCTAATGAGATGCAAAGGGGGCATTCCAGAGTAAAATAATAGGAGAAATGTCGCTAGGCGACATTTCTCCTATTATCAAGGATATAGCTAACCCTGTTAGAGATAAAAAAAAAGCAGCCCTAACCGCGGTTAACGCTGCTTTTTTACGTCTGCTATTTTTCTGACTTAGCCAAGATATCCTATGTAAGGTGGATATCATGGCTAAGTATGTCTATTCCTATCAGCAAGCTATCGCCAAACCTTGTGGGATTATCGCTGTATTTCCAGCGATAATCTCACAATTGGCAGCTTGCGCTCTCAATTTTATCGCTTTGGAGATAAGCGTTGCTGATAGCACGCTATCTCCGCGATAAAATTCAGAGTTGGCCGGCGATAATTATCCTCACGCTAAGAGCGCTGAGCGATAATTATCGCCGGCCCTTGCTGATATGCCCCACTGTGCTTTAAATAATTGTTGGACATGAAGGAGAGTCATGTGATGGCATTTACACATAACAATCAGTCTTTACTCCTGTGCCTTGAAACTGCTCATTATCTTGTCATTCTCAAGATATTTTCAGCATCATCTAACCATAGGGCTCTCTCATCAGCATCTCAGGGAAGAAGGCGTTTATATTGCATTACTTCATTGCGGAACATGCAGAATAATGTTATGAACTGCATGCCTTATTTGCATCGAACATCAAGTCATCTGGTGGCATGAAAGCAACTGGAGCGATTTAGAGCTAACCCACATGTTCTTCCCACTGTGTCAGGAATCCTTATGTGTGTTATATTACAATTGCTCTCTCCATCATTGACATCCTGTAGGAAGCGACTTGAAAGTCAGAGCTTCAAAGGGTAACTGCTGTCACCTTCAGATGATAGAAAAAAAACTGCTTCTGGGCGTCCTTTAGCAGTGCAATTAAAAGCTCCCCTGCCGTATCATTGAAAACCTATAAAATGCATTTTGTATTTCATTAAGTCGTTGAAGGCTTTGCCATAATTTATTTTCAAAGAAAAGGGAGTTACCCCAATGCAAAGCAAAGCAAAGGGACGGGGTAAATACAATACTACTAAAACACAATGTCCCTATCTTTTCAATACCACCAAGAGAATTCTCTCACCATGGACCAATTGTCTATGTCAACGTTCTATTGCTGATAAACAGTGTTATAGCCTGGTCTATAGGTGAGAACAGTTTGGACAATAACTAAAAATTACTCAAAATTATCACAACAGAATTTATTTGTAATAAAAATATCATAAAAACATACAGCTTTTTTGGACACTATGGCATTCCTCCTGTTCAAGGTTACAATCTATAAAGATTTGTCACATAAATCACTTAAAAACATTCATTAAAAACATTTGTTAAAAAACAAATAATACTGTTTATCAGCAATAGAACTTTGACATAGACACTTGGTCATTGGTGAGAGAATTCTCTTGGTGGTATTGAAAAGATAAGGACATTGTGTTTTAGTAGTTTTGCCATAATTTAAGCATCACGTGTCTCCCCTCTTTTCATAGGTACTGTTCTATGAACACTTTGCATACATTAATCCACAAGAGTTAAAATGTAGTTGTTAATGTGAGAAATGGGGGGTGAGCCCTGGTCAAGCAACAGCCACAATCGCTGGTAGGGTGAACCACAAAACTTCACTCAATTAACCTGTGCCTACCACTGGGTAGCGTGACAAAAAAAGCAGCCAGGCTTAACTTAGAGGCAATTTGCAAAGAAATTATCCAGCACACAAACAGTAATGAAGCGAAAACACATCACAAGATAGATCCCATACCGATTTAGAAACAAAATGACAGTTTAATAAATATTATGACACCAAAACAACAAAAACCCAATCAATTGAACTGGATTTTTGATTTTTAAAATGTTTTTACAAAAAACTAGTGCCTAAAAGATAAAAGCACCAACTACGGACATCAAGTCAGGTGAAACAGGGTCAAAGTAAAAAAAGATGGCCAACCACTATGGTTACAAGAAGTGGATTTGGCCAAGTTGGATTCACCTTCGAACTCTCTGGTGAAAACTTTCTGAGAAAGTAAAGTTCAGCGGGGCAAGACAGCAGGCTGTATCTAAGGAGGGAGAATCGTTGTTGGGAAACACTGGATGAAGTGGCAGTGAACATTTCTACATTTGGGCTTAGTCACTTTTATGGAGGTCAAAAATCGCCAGCAGAACAAGGCAGGAGGCTTTGGCCAACAAGAGTTCCAGGAGGCTGGATATCCCTTTGATAAAGGACTGCTGAACAGGATTTGCTGCTGCCGAGAAGAACGTAGTGGGAGCAGCCTCAAAGTCAGATCGATCGGCATTGACCCTTGGGTGTACTGATGAGCAGATTGGTCCCAGTCTTCCCTCGTTTCTCAGAGCAGTGTTTAGCCCTAAATTTCTAAGTCCCCAGTTTTGGATTTTGGCTATCTGGGCCCCTTTAGCACCACCATCAAGGGCCCAGGACAAAAGGGGCAACACCTTGGAGGCTTAGGACCCATTCAGGCTGGGTTCAGGTACGGGTTCAAGATGGTAGGAGTCTGTTATGTCCCTGTGGCTCTGAAGAGAAGGCTAGCAAACTAGCCCTTGGAGGCACTCTTGTAGTCCTGAGTTCAGGTAAAGAAGTAGGGCTAAAAAGAAGCTCAGGCCTCCGATGGTTCGAAACAGGCTCCAGGCAGCAATGCAGTCCTTCTAGGTGTCACAAATAAATATTGTGGAGTACACAGCAGGCCACAACAGCAAGCAGTCTTCTGACAGTCCTTTCGCAGGTCCAGAAAGTCAACTGAAGAGTGGGTCTGAGGTCCTTATTTATATACCTGTTTCCTTCTTTGGCTGGCTCCAAGATGGCTGCAGAGACAACATGGAGGTGACAGACCTTTGTGTGAAGGCAGAGCATAGCCTATTCAGTTGCAAGTGGGGCTGTTCCCAGCTCCATAACCCCCATCCTTCCAGCAGATGGCCCGTTCAGGCAAATCTAGTCCCTCTACTGTGTGACTGTCTGGGAGGAATTCACAATGTCCCAACTACCAACGACACCCAGTCATGTGACCCTGGGGAGGCTGGAGGCACCAAATGGCAGAGGGCAGGAAAATGGCAACATTCTAAAAGTGGCATTTTCAAAATTCTAATTTAAAACCCGCCTTTACCATTAAAGGGAATTTTTAATTACAATTTCATAGATAACAAACATGAAATGCGCATCTGCCCCGATCAAAAGTTAGCCCTTATTAAATGTAATAAGGGGAGAGGATGTAGCCTAGCGGCTAGGGGTCGATCTCAAATCTGGAGAACCTGGTTCGAGTCTCACAATGACGCTCAACAGTCTGTGATTCTGAGCAAATCACTCAATCTCCCCATGCCTAACAAAAATGAATGTGTCCTTGTGTAAGGAACTGGTGCTCATGTAAAGCGCTCTGATACCCGATTCCTTTGGGTCAAGTTTGCGCTATAAAAAACTCCGGAAAAAATTAAAATAAGGCAATCCTATGTTATCCTATGCGGCAGGTAGTCCTCTCAGTAGCGGAAAATGAATTTAGGAGTTTTTCACTACCAGAATATATGTAGAACTTAACAGTACATGTCAAACTGTTTAATTACAATGCACCCTACCCTATAGGCTAGCTAAGGCCTACCTTAGAGGTGATTTATATGCAATAAAAGGGGAGTTTGCGGCTTGCCAAGAGAGTGTTATTGCCAAGTTGAATTGTCAGTTTAACACTGGATTTAGACTGCAATGGCAGGTCTAGAAAATGTTTTAGCTACTTAAGTGGGTGACACAATAGGTGCTGCAGTCCCACTAGTAACATTTCATTTACAGGCCCTGGGTATATGGTATACAGCTCTACAAGGGACTTGTAAGTAAATTAAATATGCCAATCAGGTGTAAAGCAATTTTACCATAGTTGGGGGAGTAAACACAAGCACTTTAGCACTGGCTATCAGTGGTAAAGTCCAAATGGAGGTAAATAGGTAAAACGTTTGGGGGAAGAGTGGAAGATCAGCCAAACGCAGACAGGTCTAACAGTTACTATGACAATTTTCAATTTATTAGCCCATAGTAATTAAAATGTGATTAGAAGTAACATCACCCAGTGGCTATGCATCCTCATTACTGTGCAAAAAAGCTTTCCGTGATCCCTAAAGAATTACTCTACAACAGTGGTTCTTAACCTTTTGACTTCTGTGGACTTCCAGTTAATCATTACTGGAACCTGGGGATGCCTACTGAACCAGTATTGGAATCCGGGGACCCCACTGAGTCATTAATGGAAGCAAAGGACCCCAGCAGAAGCATGTTTGAAGATTTGAACTGTAAAACAATCCACAAAAAATACACACAAATACAATGCATTCTTCAAACAAATGCACAAATTATGATATATTTTATGTATTTTATAAACATATATTTTTAAAATCAATATTTTCATTTTAATGGGAAGGATGGAGCTTTTCTAAATTCAATTTCGGCAACTCATTGCCTATGCTATATTCTTTTTGATGCATTTGCACTGCTCGCATTAATCAATCTGAGGATACTAAGTTCATTTTTAGCCTCCAATCTCAAATTACTTCAAATTTACAAGTGTATTAAAATTTTACAATTTCAATGTTGCTTCTTTATTTATGTACACTTTATTAATCAGGTAATAGTATTTAATTTTCCGAGCAGTCACGGACCCCCAGTGCAGGGTTCGGGAATCCCCGGGGTCACCAGACCACAGGTCAAGAACCACTGTTGTACAAGATAGTGCAATAGGTCCCTTATGACTGATATCATTTCATTCAGTACTTGTGTAGTAACACTACTTCCCCTTAGAACTGAAATAACTGAATTCAGTACAACTTATCCTAATGAGTGATGTAACAACTTCATCCAGTACTTGTTCAGTAACACTAATTACCATTATGACTGATATATTTTCATTCAGTATTTGTGCAATAACACTACTTACTATTATGACTGATATAACTTAATTCAGTCCTTTTGTAGTAACACTACTTACCAAGTAATAATATATGGTTAAATTGTGTGTTTATCAGAATTCACTGAATGTATTACCTTCTAGATTAGTCTCTGAAATGAAAGTCAAAAATCCTCAGTTGAGCAAGCAAGAAGTCAGTGGCCTAGATTGATTCCATGAAGCCAGATAGCTGGCAGACAAAGTTCTGATGTAGTTGTTGACTTTTAACGGGGAAGTTTCACATGGGAGAAATGTAAGATTCGCACCCAAGGTAGGCCCTTCACTGACCGAATGCTTTCGGCGCCTTCGCCCTGTGAAGAGTTCTAACTAAAGAGTTAGTCACTCATTTGGAGTTCAAATTTCTCCATAGGGGCAAGGCTGCAAGCTATAGCCAAACAGTACTGCACTAGGCAGGACACCTTCTTCACGACATCTTGCTAAGACAGACTTGCTGCTGCAGAAAAACTCTCAGCGGTAGCAACTTCAATCTTTGGCCCAGCTACAATGCACCTTCGTCGGATTGACTTGGCAGGTTTGTCCCGTTGGTCGGTCCGTTCTCCAGGCAAACATCCTTGAAATTTTTTTAAGTCCCAGGTTTTAGGGTTAGGCAGGAGGATTATAGACTGCCACTTCTCTAAGTCCCCCAAGACCTTAGGGACACCAATTGGAAGTCAGGAAAAACTCCAGTGGAAGCCACCAGTAGAGTCCAGGACAGGTCAAGTGGGAGCTGGTCAACTGGGCCCTTCAGGAAAAAGGGCTTCGTGCAGCTTTCGTTCGTGTTCCTGTAGGTTAGACAGAGGCCAGTAAACTGACCCTTGGTGCCCACTTATTTGGCCTGGTTACAAGTGAGAGCAGGTCTAGCCCTTAGGGTCCTTCCCACAGGTCACAACAGCAGGTGCAGTGCTTCATCTGTCTTCCACATATCAGTCAGTGCTCCCAAGAGGCTACTGGTGGTGTCACATTTATGCCCAGTAACAGCTATTGGGTTGGGGAATATTCTGGCCACTCCCTTATGGATAAGGCAAATGTTCCTAGCGGTGTCTCTATCCACTTTTCCAGCACTTCCTGTGTGATTTACAGTACATTATTCCACAGCACCTTCTTTCCCTAAGACCAAGATGTCAGAACCTTTCATCCCCTGTGAAGAGCTCTCTGTACCCTCCCAGATGTGTGGCAGTGATAATGGGCAAACCATCCCTTGCAGTTGTTCTAGGCTAGCTCCACTCCCACTGGGATTGATACCCAGCTGGATACAAGGACAATAGGGAAGCAGAGGCCAAGGTGTGAGCTACATCTGCCTGTGATCATTTGAGGTTAATTAAGCTCCTGGCCACAGCCTAGATGGCCAGAATGACAGCCCCTCTCCTTTTGTCTCACCTCTGGAAGCCACTTCACATCTAATAAACAAGCCATTCAGCTCCAGGGTGGCAGTGAACACTGGCAGAATGTCACTTTTGGCTCAGGCAGAAAAATTTAAAAATTACCAAATTGACCATTAATTTGGTTCTTTAATTGCTATTAAATAAGTTGTTGAATCATTTTTCTAGCTATTGCCAAAATGAGTAAACATGATAAGGTGTTATGATGTAAACTAGTGTTTTTCTATGGTAGATATCCTACTTATTAAATACTATGTTCCCTGCCCTATTGGCATTTAGGGTCTGCCTTAGGGATGACTTATAACTGGTAAAAAAGAAGGTTTAGGCCTGGCCAAAAGTTTATTTTGCTTGGTCGAATTGACAATTTTAAAACTGCATACCACCACAGACAGGCCTGGAGACATATTTTTCATTGTCACATTAGTGGTGGCACAAAACGTGCTGCAGCTCTCTAGGGACATTTACCTACACTTTTGTAGCATATACTAGAGACTTACAGGTAAGTTAAATATGCAGAGTGTAGCAAATTTCAACTTGGTTTAGGAGTCAGGCTACATGCAAGGAGTCACACACCAGCAACAGCAGTCCAGACAAAATGAGGGTGACCATACAGAAAAGCGATATTAACTTACAAAGGGTATATCATTTTCCTGTTGTGGAAAAGTTATCCCTTAGACTTTGGTGAGGCATGGTCTTGTTATGTGTGGAATGGATGATCTTTTGTGAGATTAAAATCTGGAAGAGTACATTAAATAGATTGTCCTTTCAAAAACAGTGTTAGTAGAACTCATGTTAGCATTTTTGGAAATGTCGGTGCAGATGTCCCATGCACTACAGCAATAGTTTCCTGAAAAAAAGTGGTTGTGCAGTGATATTTAACACTACCCTGTTTAAATAGCACAAAGTACAGCAAATTAATCACTTGCAAAACACCTGTGCCCACAAATCACAATGTCTCACACAATACACACACCAGAAATACAGCAAATAGAAATAAAATACCACCAATCACATGGCACTTGGAAACTAAGCTGCAAGAAAACAAATAGCAATTTTCAACAAGTACCTTAAAAGCAAACAATTACATCAGTTATGAAGGTATGCACAACCACAATTCTTAGACCTGGCATCCTTGGTGTGGGTTTCCACCTAACTTTTTGCCTTTAACCCTTCTGTTTTGCTTTGTTTTTGCTCGCTTTAGAACTCTGTGCATTGCTAATCAGTACTAAAGTTCTTGTGCTCTTTACTTAAAGCATGGAAAGATTGACCTATACTCAATTGGCTTATTTTATTTACTTGCAAGTCCCTTTTAAAATGTCAATGCCTGTGCCCAGAGTCTGTAAATTAAATGCTACTAGTGGGCCCGACGCACTGATTGTGCCACCCACTTAAGTAACACTTTAAACATGTCTCAGGTGTTCCATTGCAACCTGTGTGTGTAGTTGTTGACTTCACAAAATAAGTATTTTTTGCCAGGCCCGAAACTTTCCTTTTTTAATACATAGAAGTCATCCCTAGGGTAGGCCCTAGACAGCCTAGAGGGCAGGGTGCAGTGTATTGAAAAAGGTTGGACATGTACTTTTCAATTTTACTTCTCCAGGTAGTGAGCAACACTTAAATACATTTTTCACTGCTACAAGACCTGCCTCTCTGTTAGACCTGAACCCTTCAGGTAGTGTTTCCCCAAACTTGTTGCTTTCATCTCCTGGGTTTTGCTGATTCGCCTGTGGTGGCCTTAGGGCCTGCAGCACTGTCCCACTGTGAATGCAGTGCGAAAGTGTGCTTACCACATGTTGCTAGATATGATGGCACGCTGGTGTGCGCACTTGCAATGATGGTGGCTCTAATTGCGTTTTTCGCCTGCTTTTTGCAGGCTGGTGTGCACTGGGCACCAAAGGTGTTCTAAACATGTGCCTTGACTGCCATTGCAGGCCGGTGTGCACTTGGCACAGATGCTGTACATACATACAAATCCAGCCTACCATGGTAGGCTGGCGTATGCAATTGGCTGTCTACTCAGACTGGCCTGTTTAAGTCACCAGTCACTAGCCAGCAGGAGAGGCTCATTCACTACTTCCCGAGTACCCCGAGAGTACAAACAAAAATTAGGGCTACTGTCCCGAAAGAGGAGATATCGACAGGTTGTGCAGGACTCTGGTATATTCATGGTGACAGTCAGCAGGACTGTTTCATGTTGCCCTCACACATCCCAAAGGGATATCATGCTTCATCATAGGGCTATTGCTCCTCGCTAGTGTAACTATGGTCCTGGATGAGCTGGAGCCTCCAGGGAGATTGCTACCTGGTGAGTTTCACCAGGTGACTTATGCAGACAGGACTACCAAACTCCATCCTATGGCTGTTGTGGATTTGGAATGGGGAGGTGTGACAGGCCCTATGAAGGTAGCTGTGTCAAAGGTGCTCCCAGTCTAGTGTTTACTGACCAATGATCTTAACGTTTCTCTGTGGTCAGAGGTGGAGAGAGGACTCCATATGAAAATATTGGAGCTCCCTGAGTGGGTTTGTGCTGTGACTAGGTCACAGACTAGCCAGAAGGGAGGAGCTGGACACTTGCACCCTGGAACAAAGGGCCAAGCATCCAAGGACAAGGGTACTGGGCCTGGTGAGCTAGCCCAGGGAACTCCAGGGGTGCAGGAAGTATCTAACCCTGGTGGGGATGATCTGGCCTCTAAGGGAGGGACTCCATCCCTGCCAGAGCTGTCAGAGTTGGCAGAGCTGACAGTAGCAAGTGGACCCTCCAGAGAAGAGTTCAGTAAGGGACAGCGTGACTGTCCCACCCTTGAGAGCTTGAGGTGGATTGCTTCTAAGCAAGAGGAATGGGATGACAGTGGGTTTCACCAACTCGCCTCCAAATACCCTGCCACTGTGCACGATTCCTTCACCCTCCGACGGATGGCAACAATGGAAATGCACAGCCTCTTGGCAAATTTCAAATGGACACCCTACTCATCTCAACTCCACAACCATGCAACTCACAACTCTGGCAATGCACACGTCACAAAATCACTACCAACATGCACAACAACATGACCACACACCAGACACGAAAGAAAAACTCACAATGGTTACCTGGCCAAGCTGTGAACATGATCCCTCAACGGCATGGCACCTCAGCCACACAGCAGCCGAATGTGTGGAGAGGTGGCAACCAGGCATGTGTAGTACCATGATTGGGAAAGTACACAATGCCAACAGTTGTGGATGAGGGACCAGGACTACCCTGTGGACCAGTAGGTCCCACATCCAGCACCTAGGCGCAAATCACGAATGGCAGAGTACACACCAGTGGTCGCACGGAGAGGAGTAAGAGGAAGATGTGGCTCAGTCCGGACGAAACCTGGGTCACATACACGGAGGTTTCCCAACACGTGGTGCCACTGAACCTGAACTACGCAGGCCGGTGGGGCCATCCAACCTATGCCGGCGACACTCGGTGAATGGGCCGTGCTGACCGCTGCCTCAGGCCTACACCACGGTCAGGTAGGTCACACATTTGGAACTGAACATCAGTCATTCAAAAGGCAGAATACATGTCATCGCACGCACGGAGAGGCGTAAGAGGATGACGCGTTGCAGTCCGGAGGGAACAAGATCATCGTTACGGAGGTGATCGAACACTACCGACAACTGCTCTTGTGTCACTAACTCTGTGCCTCGCCAGCCAATGCAACGTGGCTGTGGGCCACTGCTGACCTCTGCCTCCAGCCTACACTGCGGTCCAGTAGGTCAGAGAGTCTTCAATTTGCAATGGCTGAGTTCATCGCAGACAGCATCCCCTCTCAGCCCCGGTGCCACTAAGTCTGTTCCCTGAAAATAATGGACACTCTCTGGTCGAACTTTGGTGGCATCTGAGCCTGTGGACTAGGGGGCAGTTTTCATCCTCATGTAGCTGATAGCTAATTGGTGGTGGCGTTCCACTCCTCCATTTGCTGCTTCCAGATAAAATCAAACCTTTCGGCGTCATGCCCTGGAGGACACCTTCCACTGTCCCACGATACCCTCTGCAACATGCACCTCGGACATTGATGGTGACCCGCTCAGGTCGCATGGCCCATCTGCTTGTGTCCCTGTGGTCTTGTTGTATGCATGAGGGCCCTGGGCCCTACGCCATTACATTGTGCTGTGTACATCTGATGCAAACATGTCACCACAGGCAGCGGGTTGGAGCTTGGACATGTAGCTTTGTTGTCACCCACTCAATTCGTAAGGGGAGTGTCCAGGGCTGTCGTACGCAGAGCCAACATGGGTGTGTGACTGGAATTTGAGCACCCCTGCCCGTGGTTCTGTACTGTGAATGTGCAACTGCATGTGTCTCTATGGCAGGGTGGGTCTCCTTAGTGGGGTGTTGGTGGCCCCTGAGGGGTGATGGACACCCACGTATGTGTCCTGGTTTGCATTGCATGGGTTCGGCCCACACCTGTTGGGCCACCTCCTTTTGGCATGCTGGAACATGGCATTGGGGTGCGATGTGTGGGTGGGTGAAGTGTTGTGGGCCAGCTGTGCTTGCGGGTGCTTCCTGCTGTGTGGTCTGTTGCAGGCTGGGTGTTCTCCTCTGAGTAGCTTAGCTGTCTGGGGCTTGGTGGGGGGTTGCGTGGGATATCCATGTGCTGTTGTAGGGTGTCGGTGTAGACGGTGTGGTGGTCCTCTCTGGCATCACTGATGTGTTTTATTCTGTGCTCTGCTGAAGGTGTTGTGTGCCCCTCTGCGATGTGAAGGGGAGGAGCGTATTGACTTTGCGTTGACATATATGTTGGCACATTGTGCAGGATTGCATGCAGACTGTATGGCAATGTACATTGTGACTGTTTGTAGGGTGCTGGATTCTTCTGCGGGACAGTGTAGATTTGCTCTACATAACGGATGTGATGTCATACGCATACATTTCCAGTTTCCGGCTCCGTCAGATGTAGTAGGCATGTTTCTGTGCATGTTCAGAGCCAGTTGTGTCCTCTGTTCTGCATTGTCGGCTATGCGCGTTGTTCCTCTTTGTCGTCAACGTGGGTGTACTGTTCGAGCTATGTGTGTGTGCTGCAGGGTGCCAAGGGGATCGGGCCCATGGACCTGGGTGATAGTGGGTGTGCAGTGTGCCACACCTCGTTGTGCATGAGTGCCATTGTGCCCACTCCCCCAGCCCCCTAGTCCCTGTTGATGTTGTGTCAGGTCCTCTCGAGCTGTGTCTGTACTCCCTACTCCTTGCACCATCTCCAAACTGATGACTGTGGCCTGGGTTTCCTTCAGCTCCTCCGATGGCGCTGGACTCCCTCCTCATGTCGCCGTTGCTGCCTTCCTGTTGGCAGCGGGTTTGTGCCTGGTTTAGGTAGTCAAATCATGCCGGCGCCTATTGGCCTCCTGGATTGGCCTCCTGGGCACTCCGACTGCAATCCAAGTGGTCTGCTAGTGGGTCAGTTGCTGGTAGTGTTCTGTCACCTCCGTGACGCTGGTCATGTGTTCCTGCGGTCTGCACCCCGTCTTCCACTCCCTCTCCTTCTTGGCCTTCCCCGACCCCGTTGTTCCTTGCTGGTAGTCTGTGGGGGTTGTGGAGTTCGGGTTGACCCCTGCACTGTGTCAGGGTGCATCCATGTTGCTACGCACCTCGGATTTTTTGGGGGGTATTTTTTCTGTGGTTTTTATAGTGCATTGTTCCGCCAGACGCGTGCGATTTGCAGGCCTGTGGCAGGTTTTCGCTACTTTTTGTGCGGCGGTTGGGCTCATCGCATGTTTTTTTGTGTTCGCGTATCGCATTTTTGTGGCGTGGCGTTGATTTTGATGCGGACATTTGGCGCGTTGTCTGGTGACTATTGCATGCTACCCCCTTGTTGTGAATCCCACGTTGTCACGGGGTTATTTTCCCGCGATGGACTGTGATATTGAAAGTTGCGTTACGCTACTCTTGTGGTAGTTATCACAGGTTCTTGTGTAAATACCCCAAAGTTTTGGAGGGCGAAATTGAGAGGTGCAAAAAGGCACAAGCAGTACAGATTGAGCTTCCTTTATAATCATCATTTATTATACTTTTACAGTCTTTAAAAAGTATAACAACGTTTTTGTGCCTACTGCTTTCCAAGTGAAGGGAGGAGGATGCAAGGAAGTTACGATTATTTACCGTGTGATTTTTTTTGCGGTGATAACTTCGGGAATAAAGTTTGACTTGATAAGATCATTATTTTTTTAAATGTGAAACAGACCCATTTGAAACGGACGTTAAATTCAGACTTTTGCTTTTTAAAACCTTTTATATTGTTACTCACTTTTTCAGTTCCCAACACTAAACATGCATTGTCTCGTGTATTTATTCCATTTGTTCAGTAAAATATATAACTCTTTTATCATTTTCATTCAGACTTGCTGCTGGGCTACATTTTCCCAACACACTCCAAAGTTGATCCCACCCGGTAAAATCGTGTTCGAGTCCTGGCAGCTCCACTCAGCCTTTCATTTTTCTGAGGTAGATGAAGTAAGCATCATTGAGTTGGATAACAATAAACATGTCATTTTAGTACCAATCCACTATTATTGGTGAATGTGTGCTTTATAATTTGTTAATCATGTTAGTAATTTAGGTGGCACTGGATAATTGTAACACCTGTTATTAATAGTGTTTGAGAATCATACTATTATTCCTTTCTACATAATCCATGTCTATCTAACCACTTTAAGTTCTTAAAAGCACTCCTCTCTTATTTAAGTATGTAAGGGAGAAATCACAGGAACCTATGTTTTAAAATCATTTCACCATTACTCTTCAATTTGCTCCCATTACAATTTCCTTTGGAAAACCAGACCCATGTTAGGTGTAAATTGTGAGGTTTCATTATTAAATTGGTCACACAAACAAATTGGAAATATATCCTTGTGTAGTGAATGTGCTTGCATGAACATGTGACATATGCTGTTGAGTGCCTTACAACACATTAAAATATGTATGAGATGCCTTGATTTCTAGTATTTACAGACAACCCAACTCTACCCTCTGCTGAGGAGCCTTGAAAGCAGTTTGTTGTCTTAGTTGGTTTGTCCTAGCAAGATTCTTTAGACATAGTGCGAGATACTGTGCACTTTATAGGGGAAAATGTCAATCTTAATTGTATTTACCTCTGCAGTTATGATATAATTAAATTGTTAATAGATTTTAATGGATTAGACAGAATTCTTGATAGGCTATAGCATTGATGAGGAATTAGATCATCAAACTAAGGGGTCTACTAGGATGGCGGGCGGATGGCAGCTGCCGGTCCGGCGGTGGCAACCGCCGAACCGGCGGCGGCCATCCGCCCGCGAACGGTCCGATTAGCCTCATGGTCGTGACCTCGGAGGTGTGACTTTCCGCCTGCCACTTTTCCGCCTGGCAGGCGTAGCTGGACCCCTACAATTGTGGCGGATCAGGGCCAAGCACCACCGGCACGATTATGATGCCGGCGGTATCCAGCCCTTCCGCTGCGGTGGAACCGCCATGGAAAGGGTGGTGGAGACATGTTCCGGGGGCCCAGAATGCACCTTGCTCCCCCCTTTCTCAATATAAAGAACCGTATACAGGACACAGGAGGTTGGCTGTTACACATATACTTGATGATTGCGCGAGTAATTTAGTCACGGGTGCCTTTCACGTTTGACTGCACCATGTGTGACGTTCATTTAAAAGAAAGATGGGCTTGGTATTAAATTAGTGGTATCATATAATCTTCACTTGCACACACACCCTTGTTTGCCACAACAATGATAGTGTCACTCAACTGACTGTCTTTCTGGTCTATTCCTGTAAGCAATGACTTACCTCTCCATCCTTTTTGTCATTTTTTGGCTCAAATTATGCATGTTTTCTGACATATGTGATTCTTGTTCTGGGAATTACAGATGTAGGGATTTTCGTTAAACCAACGTGTATGTTGATTATATACTCTGTATTCTATTTAGCCTTGAAAAAGTCACGGGGTAATCCCCATGCTGGCGACGAAACACGTGTTGGCTTGTAACCTGTATTAACATACTGAAAACCAAGGAGAAAAGAGAAGAATAAAGAACACAAGAAATACATTTTCAATTTCTGTGATACTTATTTGGCTTACTGTGGCTAATGCTGTCATGCCCAAATACTAATGGGATGTGTGCTGGGGTTTTTGTGTTTTTTACTGGAAGTGTGGCCTAGGCTGCACAAGTTTGGGAAGGCTAGTGGTTCTCCCCACCTTACAGCACCGTCAGATAGATCATTGTTGAGACACAGATAGTGGGTGACATCACCCTTGTAGCGCCGTTTGCCTAACAGCATACCACTGTTCGTTTCCAAGTGTCTGAATGGTGTTTAGTTAAGCAGAGAAATCTATATCACAAAGGCGAAAACCTCTTTGGCAATCTTGTGTCTCTTGATTGAAGATGAAGTTTAATAGTTAAGGAATCAGCAAGGCACAAAGCTCCTGCTGGCATCTTGAAAGAGAAAAGAGTTTAGTGATCATCCAGGCTTAGAACTGCAGAAGAAAATCAAACTGCGAGAAGCAAAAATCGGAGTCAAAAATAGTAGAAAGTGGGTGGGAAACATGACAAAAACCAAGGGAACAAATGTTTTGTGAGACATTTTTCGTGCTTGCTTCTTTTTATATGATTCAAGCAGGAACTGACCACAGAAAAAACTTCTACATCGGCTCGGATGTGGGAACCTCAAATAGTATTGTATGGAATGCCACCATCATGGGAAGCAAAAACCAAAGGAAATGATGGACGGAGTGTTGAACATTGCAAGCACTCACCCCCAGTCAACTGATCTGGGTTTAATCCATCACCGTTCTTTAGCCCACTCTGCCACCCCAGTTCAGACATGGCCATATGCAAATCAGTCTGACCCTGTGCCTCATGGGAACAGTCCAGCCCGAACTGCCAAGCCATGTCTTCCCTGGACCGGAAACAAGCTTCCTAGGACCGGTTTCTGGCATTTCAGCCGTCTTCAGCCAGGCTTGCTTGAATCCAGTGGCAAAGTGAGCAAGGGACTCACGTCTGAGCATACCCTGCCAACTTATGGCACACAAAGCAAAAATCAAAGGAAATGATGGACGGAGTGTTGAACATTGCAAGCACTCACCCCCAGTCAACTGATCTGGGTTTAATCCATCACTGTTCTTTAGCCCACTCTGCCACCCCAGTTCAGACATGGCCATATGCAAATCAGTCTGACCCTGTGCCTCATGGGAACAGTCCAGCCCGAACTGCCAAGCCATGTCTTCCGTGGACCGGAAACAAGCTTCCTAGGACCGGTTTCTGGCATTTCAGACGTCTTCAGCCAGGCTTGCTTGAATCCAGTGGCAAAGTGAGCAAGGGATTCACGTCTGAGCATACCCTGCCAACTTATGGCTAATAAAGCAAACACCAAAGGAAATGATGGACGGAGTGTTGAACATTGCAAGCACTAACCCCCAGTCAACTGATCTGGGTTTAATCCATCACCGTTCTTTAGCCCACTCTGCCACCCCAGTTCAGACATGGCCATATGCAAATCAGTCTGACCCTGTGCCTCATGGGAACAGTCCAGCCCGAACTGCCAAGCCATGTCTTCCCTGGACCAGAAACAAGCTTCCTAGGACCGGTTTCTGGCATTTCAGCCGTCTTCAGCCAGGCTTGCTTGAATCCAGTGGCAACGTGAGCAAGGGACTCACGTCTGAGCATACCCTGCGAACTTATGGTGAACAAAGCAAAAACCAAAGGAAATGATGGACGGAGTGTTGGACATTGCAAGCACTCACCCCCAGTCAACTGATCTGGGTTTAATCCATCACCGTTCTTTAGCCCACTCTGCCACCCCAGTTCAGACATGGCCATATGCACATCAGTCCGACCCTGTACCTCATGGGAACAGTCCAGCCCGAACTGCCAAGCCATGTCTTCCCTGGACATGAACCAAGCTTCCTAGGACCGGTTTCTGGCATTTCAGCCGTCTTCAGCCAGGCTTGCTTGAATCCAGTGGCAAAGTGAGCAAGGGACTCACGTCTGAGCATACCCTGACAACTTATGGCGAACAAAGCAAAAACCAAAGGAAATGATGGACGGAGTGTTGAACATTGCACGCACTCACCCCTAGTCAACTGATTTGGGTTTAATCCATCACCGTTCTTTAGCCCACTCTGCCACCCCAGTTAAGACATGGCCATATGCAAATAAGTCTGACCCTGTGCCTCATGGGAACAGTCCAGCCCGAACTGCCAAGCCATGTCTTCCCTGGACCGGAAACAAGCTTCCTAGGACCGGTTTCTGGCATTTCAGATGTCTTCAGCCAGGCTTGCTTGAATCCAGTGGCAAAGTGAGCAAGGGACTCACGTCTGAGCATACCCTGCCAACTTATGGCGAACAAAGCAAAAACCTAAGGAAATGATAGACGGAGTGTTGAACATTGCAAGCACTCACCCCCAGTCAACTGATCTGGGTTTAATCCATCCCCGTTCTTTAGCCCACTCTGCCACCCCAGTTCAGAAATAGCCATATGCAAATCAGTCTGACCCTGTGCCTCATGGGAACAGTCCAGCCCGAACTGCCAAGCCATGTCTTCCCTGGACCGGAAACAAGCTTCCTAGGAATGGTTTCTGGCATTTCAGCCGTCTTCAGCCAGGCTTGCTTGAATCCAGTGGCAAAGTGAGCAAGGGACTCACGTCTGAGCATACCCTGCCAACTTATGGCGAACAAAGTAAAAACCAAAGGATATGATGGACGGAGTGTTGAACATTGCAAGCACTCACCCCAGTCAACTGATCTGGGTTTAATCCATCACCGTTCTTTAGCCCACTCTGCCACCCCAGTTCAGACATCGCCATATGCAAATCAGTCTGACCCTGTGCCTCAGGGGAACAGTCCAGCACGAACTGCCAAGCCATGTCTTCCCTGGACCGGAAACAAGCTTCCTAGGACCGGTTTCTGGCATATCAGCCGTCTTCAGCCAGGCTTGCTTGAATCCAGTGGCAAAGTGAGCAAGGGACTCACGTCTGAGCATACCCTGCCAACTTATGGCGAACAAAGCAAAAACCAAAGGAAATGATGGACGGAGTGTTGAACATTGCAAGCACTCACCCCCAGTCAACTGATCTGGGTTTAATCCATCACCGTACCATCATGGGAAGGGCTGAGTATATGTCTTGTTCATACCTATTTCCAAAGTGTCATGTTTGTATGCATGTATGTTTATGGTATTTTTGTTCAAACGTAGCCAAAAGGCCGTGGAGCACTGTACTCGGTCAAAGACAAACATTTCAACAATTGACAGGAGAGGTGGCTGGATTGTGGATTGTGAATGCACTGTGAGATAGTATTCTTTAAAGAGGTGCGTCTTCTACTCTTTACTGAATTGGCGATGCTTTGGAGCAGTCCTGATTGATCCAGGGATGTTGTTCCAGGTCCTGATTGTAGAGATGGAAAAGGTCTGCTGTCTTGTTTTTCCTTTTTTATACTTAAGGCTTCGTTTATGAGGAATTGGCGAGGGCAGCGCCACAAGTCTTTTTGCTGCGCTGCCCTACGCCAACGTGTAATGGCAGAAATGCAACGTATTCATGAAACACAATGCAATCCTGTCCTTTTCCCCTGTGCTGGCGCACAATTTACAATTTACTGCCTAGCGTCACTGTAGGCACCCTTGCACTGGCTGCCTCCATTGCAGGCAGCATTGTTTTTGTGCAAGAAGGGGCACCTTCCTGCACAAAAACAATCAGGAGAGGTATTTTCCTCTTTCCATGTGTGCTGCAGATTGCAGCACACATGGAAAGAGGAAAAACAAGGAGAAATAAAAATATTTCCCTTTGTCTTGCCTGCTCTGGGGAGGCGTAAGGTTTTGTTGCTCCCCAGGTTTATGTGATTAAGTAAATCTGAGGCAGCGTCAAAATCCATGGATGCTGCGTGGGAAAACCCACTGCAATGACCATGGAATGCCTCCTTGATGCAGACTATGGCAAGGCAATGACTTGCGCTGCTTTCTCTTACTCCATATCTATGGGGCCACTCAAAGCCACATAGAGTGGCTTGCCTCAGCTCATAGACATGATTGAGATGCTTGTGCCGCTAGAACATCAAAAAAAGTGACACTCCGGCAGCGCAACCTCTCATAAATAAGTCCCTTACTATGCAGTCTGATGCTGTCCTGGATGCAGGAGTGCTGAGGAACACCAGAGATGGTCAGCTTGTCCTCAAGATAAGTGGGGTGCTGGTCAAGATGACTTTGTAAAGGATGCAGCTGGTTTTGAAAAAGAAACATGTTTGACATCCTTCGATCCACGCAGAGTCCTGCGGGCAGCCTTTATGCCTGGTGCTCCAAGCAGTTACAGAATTCCCCTCCAGGTGACCTCATGTTTGAGACTCGAGAGCAGATGACAGACATTGAGTGCAGGATCTTGGAACAGGCTGCCCAGCAGTGTGTGGGATGTTTAGTCCTTCTTGAAAGCTTGTGGCCTTCGCTAAGTTCATGACACTGTTTTAAGCATGGCTGTGACATTTAAGGTGACGGGACTATAATTTCCAGGTTTCTCATCTCTGCTGCACGACACATCATTGACGCAGGACCTCTCAATGCTTCGCAAACAGGACTTAAGGTTCTCTTGTGCAGCGGGCCTAAGTGAGTCCCTGCAGTCCTTTGTGGACTTAGCAAATAATAACATAATATATTAAACATTCTTGGAGGGGAGATCTTTTTTGTTTATTTCTTGTTTGTGTGTCCTGTGCTTATTAGGAATGACTTCAATTGTGTGCAGTTTGGAGAGTTCAATATGATGTCCATCTTGGTCGGGGTGTGTAGTCACATAGGGGCATATTATCAAGCACAGCGTTAAAATTATCGCCGCTTTAGCGGCAGAAAACTGCTGCTAAAGCGGCGATAATGGACTTGATAATATGCCGCAGAGAATTTCAATGGAAGCCCATGTTGACACCAGAACATGGGCTTCTATTGTAATTCTCAAGGGCGTATTATCAAGCCCATTATCGCTGCTTTAGCGGCAGTTTTCTGCCGCTAAAGCGGCGATAATTTTAACGCTGTTTCTTGATAATATGTCCCTTAATGCTTAAATGGCTAGTAGAATGTCTACCTCCTTATGTTATCTCAGATTCCAACTGTAATATTTTTTGCATTTATTTACTTATCTTTGCTGTTTCTTATAGTGTGAGAGGCGTTGCAGTGCTTTGCATTGACAAAGTAGAGCTTACAGGAAGCAGAGTGCGAACAGCAGAGACAACAAAGCTTGGAACTAATTAATTTAAACTACATCCATAGAGCAAACTGATACAAATAATGCCTGTGTGCAACCTGAGTATGAGAGACAGAACTAAGGTCGCCTTTCTACAGCAGTATGAGTGGGTGAGAGACAGGAGGAAGCAGGTGTCAGCTGAAAAAGGTAGAGAAGAGAAAATAAAAAAATTAACTGGAATGGCAGAGAGAGTCAGCATATGTTGGATACAGATCCATAGGCAGCTTGGAAAGACAAGCAGTTTCTACCCTTTTTTGAAGGTGTCTACAAAGGCAAAGGCTAGGAGGGACAGAGTTCCAGATTCTGGTTATGCTGGCTCACGTTTGTGCCCAGAGTTAAACAAAGAATTAGAATTTGGCATGCAAGAGGCAGTGCTTGGAAAGAATTGTTGCCTCTCAACACATTTTGTTTTGAGTTTTAATTGCACTCAACATTCCCTTGCTGAACAATTTTCTCCCTGATTTTTTCACACAGATTTCTGTCATTCATTGTGAATTCTCCCATTTATGTTGCCCAGTGCAGCCTCTGCTATGTATGTTGATTATTTTTCCACTTGGAAGTTCTGCACCATCTTCGTAGTGGATCACATGACTTTGCATGTTTTCGCCCTTCTTATACAAGGGGTGAATTTTGTGCCTAGTTGATTATCAGCTGATTATTTACAGTACAGTTTTGGGCCATATCACTGTGGTATTGAACGGCAGTGTCACAGTATTTACCATAATGCTAGCATTACCATAATACTAGTAAAAATAGGGTCCAAAAAAAGTCAACAAATATCCAGTGACTGTGCTATAAGCACTATCCTAGAAACAAAGAAAGAACTTCTTGAACTTTTATGACATCTTTTTTAGCAGCAACCCCAATGAATTAGCGATGGACATAAGATGAGACTCCACAGTGGCACTCATGGTGATGGCATTGGGGAATGTTCTCAGAAATGCTGAAAGTCTGTCATGTAAATTTGCAACCCAAGCAACTGGGGTGTTGGTAAAAGCCACAAACACCGCTTGGAAACACACCCACACGCACACATGCACACATGCACACACAACAGATATTTAAGCAACAAAACACACACATGCAGTAGATAAATGCATCACATTGCATCCCTCTTCAGAGGGCCACCCTGTGACCTTCTTGACCATGTATCCGTAGTCGAAATGTTAAGAAAGTGTTGGTATGTGTGTGTGGCTCATTCACAAGCTGTTTGATAATGTATCTGTTCATCAACACATCTTACATTAAAAGTCTCTGTCTGACTGGTTTTAATGAAACTGTTTCACATACTGCAATCAATTCAGGCTGAAACAACACATCTATTGATATTTTCCAAGGAATCTTGAACCTCTTATGCTGCCTGTAATTCAGAGACTTTTTAAGGCATGGGCAAAGTATGTTCTTGAAGTAAAAAACAGGGTGAGGTACCCTAATTTTATAGAAGGGACGGGGTAATACTGTAGGAAAAAAACACAAAGTCCCTAGTAAAGCGTGGAGCAACCGACTTTGTATTATACTATAGATATCCCTCGATATAGATCAAGTGTTGAGCAACAAACAGAGAACAGCAAATAAACATGTCAGTGTGCAATGGGTCTAATAATACAATAATAACCATAGGTATATTCATTCAGTTTATTTTAACAGATAAAAAAATATAAAACAGGATATATCTCAAACAGTCGATGCGGCGTTTCGGTGAAAACGTAACTTCTTCACCTTCTTCAGGACAAAGTTTTCAACAGGTCTAAATAGCAAAAGAACATCTCGTTATGACATAAGAATAGTCAATAATTTAAAAACTAACACATTTTAACAATATTTCGTCCCAAGGGACACTAAAATCATATAAGCTGAACTCCTTGCTAGTTTTAGCATTATGGTACATTGGCTAGTTATTACAAAGGCACCTAACACTTGATCCATATAAATAATGGGAAAACTGAGAGAAAGATGTATACTTTGGAACCCACCTATTAAAATTATGTGGATAGCAAGGCCTTTCTTGGATTTATGCCACTTGATATGGAAGGCAAAAGCTCAACCACAAGTAAAACAGGATAACCTGAAATGGATGAAGGGCCCATTATTTTAAAGCAAGCTCTATAGTCATCTATAATCGAGCTAAAACGAGGCATACCTTTTTGGGTTAATATGTGATATTTTTAATTCGTTTGTTAGGGCCACCGAATATGTAGATTAAAAATCAGCATTGCTCTGAAGATTGAACCATCATCTTTATTATTCAAAAAAGAACATATATTTTTTCTGTTACTTAATTTGTTTTAAAGTTTTGAGGGTTTAAATTATACCCAAGGGATTTAAGAACCAAATGAAACTGCTTACCAAATGGGCAGTCAGATATAGCGTGTGATTTAGCTGTACTTATAGGATATCGGCTTTTTCAACATTGGCTATATACTGATGATTAAAAAGAACACAAAATCATATATTTAATGATGTAAGAGTGTAATCATTAATTGCGATTTAAAATGAGAGATTACAGTATTCATTTACCTTGTGAGGTCGCTCGAAAATAATGCTGAGCTAATAGGTTAAAATCTGAAATTTAAAAGATGGGCCATAGTGTTAATAAATGAACTCAGTGGCCTCTTGTTTTTAATAGAGATATATCTGTTCTGCTTTTGGTCACAGGCAGGTTATATCCTGTCGATTTATAGTCACCACATCTAAATAGATTGTATTATCTAGTCCTTATTTTTGTGCGCATATCTGACGGTTTGTTTATATAACAATACTTTCACGTTGTGTGATAATACATTTTAGGATCACGAATGTTACATAGGATCCTCAAAACATGTGTTGACATTAAATAAGAAAGAGAAAGACGTCGCTGTTAACATTGCGACAATCCTATTTTGTTATATAAAAAGGCAGAGAATAAAGCCAGAGATTATTATTGATATTTCACCAAATTGGTGATTTATCTTGAGATAATTGGTACCAGTATTGATACTAGTGGAGTATGGCGATTTTAAAATTATTTATGCATAGCTCGGATAATCCGTCAAAAAGGCAATTAAGTAAAAAATTTGTTAAGAATTCTTTCAGTCCTAAACCGTTGCGCTTAGCTCACTTACCGGAAAGGAAACAAACGGCATCCCTGCCCTAACGAACTTCTTCCGGGTTGGAATCCTGACAATATTTGACCCGGTAGCCTTTTTATTTTCCCAGAGTCGATGATGTCACTATTAGAGGCGGAGTCCCATCTTTAGAGTGCATAAAATTGTATGCCTTTGGTTTTAACAAATTCTAAACCCTACGTTTATGTTATCCATGTGGGATGCCAGAATGAATAGTGTAAATAGCTATGAGTCAATGGAATAACTGTAATATCCAAATGTGTGTCACATAAGTTTATAGGCTCAGATACATGGCGGCCATCTTAAAGTGGATGCGATTCAAATACGGTAGTATCAGAAACATATTAGATTCTTGACAAGATTCTTTTAGTTTTATAATCAAAGTTTCTATGAACCAACAATACGGATAATGTAAGAAACCGAAGTTATGTTATGTCGAAACTATGTTATACTAGGTTTTAAAGATGTTGATAACCTTTGATAATCCACAGCCATCTTGAGAAGGTGAAATCGAATTAGGAGATGTTCCAAACTAATTCTAAAAGGATTTCTCAGTTAAAACAATATAGAATTAAATTAAATGGCTTACAAATCCGATAGGATTAGTATAGTATTCTTTTCAAATTCATAAATATAGGGTGGCTGACTCATTGTTAGATAAAGTTTTTATACTTTAGTATTAACATACGGATTAAAACACCCATATTTGTAATAATAATCAAAATAAAGGACTGATTTCACCCTTTATCAATGGGCGGTATTCTAAATTATCCCAGAGCTAATGGAGCTTATAAAAATATGGCTAAACTAATTTTTCCCAATCTTCTTTACTATTTAGGCCGTTCTTATATGTATTAAATTTTGACATATAGAATTTTTCGCGTCTCTTTCTCTTTGTTGTGTAGTCGCCTCCTTGTGAATTTAACTGGGTTACCTCAATTCTGCACCATTTCAGATCGTCAACTTTGTGGTCTTGGGCAATCCAGCGTTCTACTAAGGGGGCTGTTTGTTTTTTGGTTCGTATGACAGATTTATGTTCAGTCATTCTGATCCTTACTTCTCGGGATGTTTCACCAATGTAACCTTTCTTACAAGGGCACAGTATGAGGTAAATCACACTTTTCGTACAACAATTTATTAAGTTCTTCACATTGTGTATTACTCCATTATGTGTGATTACAGAACCTTTTATGATATTGTCGCAATTGCTGCCGGAACCACAGGGGAAATTCCCTTTGGGTAAGGGAGCATTGGTTATGCTTCGTTGTATACCTTCTTGTTCGTTCCTGTAAGTGTGTACCAGACAATTCCTGATTGTACGATTACGTCTGAACGAAAACATAGGTTTTGGTAAATTTTCACTGTTTTGTTCATTTATTAAGTGCCAATTTCTGTTAATTATATTTTTGACCTTATTACTAATACTAAAATTAGTTGAAAGAGTGTGAGGGGAAAGAGATCCTCATCCCTTACTCATCATCTAATAAGCATGAAGCTTTCAAGTAATGGTTCTTGCCCAGAGGCAGGGGGAGATACCCCTTTCCCCCTAAAATGAAACTGGTTTTGAAACGGTGTGTCCGGGCTAGAGTTTTAGTTTCAGTTTTTGGGAATAAATTCCAATTACGACATGCAGATCCGGGTGAGATAAGTATTTTTTATTCTTTTTTGGGTAGCTGCAAGAAAAAGGATGGCACAGCCAACACGTGTTTCGCCCCCTATTCGGCCATCAGGCCTGGGGCTTCCTCAGGGCTGTATACAGACAATGTTAACCCAAGGTAGGAAAAGTACATGGTGTCATAAGGCATGTGTATAATATATACATATATAGTGAGGGTGAATTTTGGGAAGAGTAGTAAAGTTATAGTGAGACGTAGCATTGAAGGGCAATTAGTAAGTGAGGGAACAGAGAAAAATAGTAAATTGAGGAAGGGGTCAAAGTAAGCGTGCGGCAGGTATGGAAGGTAGAAAGAATCAAGATGTGATGTCATTGAGGGACACAGAGAAATAGATAATAATATGGTACAGAGTGTTTTGTCGAGTTGGAGGGAGAGAATAAGTAATTGTGATAAAATAGTAAGAGTTTAGAGTACAAAGGTCAATATAATTAGTGGCGAGTATTAGCACAAGTTTCAAATGAAAGTACATATTACAGTCATAAACATTGCCCGGTATAAATATAAGCCGGTGAGAACAAAAATGAGTTGCATTAAGAAAAATAACCGTTCATATATATAAAGAATACAAGGAGAATTGCGGATCGTATAGTAGTATGATATGCAATTAGAATTTGGCATTTATAAGTATTTGCATGACATTGTGAGATTAAATTAGAGGTAGGTTACATGATTTTGTTATTTACATTTTTAGAGACAGTAATGCATAACCCAAGTAAATTAATGTTTGAGCGTATAGTGTTATCGACGATTAGAATGAATTTATAGTTACAGTTTCCATTAATGAGGAGGCCGCATCCGGGTACCGGGTCAAGCGCGAGGAAGAGGGAGGAAGGGTTCGCATTAGTCTAGGAACGATTTGGGATTCTTTTGCCAGGGTGACTGCGTGAATTCATATATTTATAAAGTGCTGGTGCTTTCTAGGTCACATCGTATATTAATTGTTAATTCTTAATATCGGAGTTGTGTCAAGGCATATGACTAGTATATTGTGTCAAAAATTGTGAATCAGTAACCTCGTGAAGTGTGAGGTACTGCTGTGTCATGCCATATGTGAAAAGTTTGGATATTTTAGCGGGTAGAGAAAGGGAGGCAATTACTTCTCAAGTGTAGATTCGGGCGGTGTAAATAACGGTGTGTTGATGGTGAAATTTGTAAAAATATTGGTGGGAACTATTTGACTGTGCAATAATTGCCGAATGCGAGGAGTGCTTGCGCATGTTTTTAAATCTTTTTAGAAGTTCTAAGCCGCACTCGGGGGTATAATCTATACGGAGTCCAGAATCGTGTAGATAATGGAGTAGGGAATACGCATGCTCTAGGCGATCAATTGTGCAAGTTTAAGTGAAAAAGAATTTGGATATGCTTCCTTACCGGGTTGTTAGGTAATTCAGTATTTAGTGACAAGGGTTTGATAACCCGAAGATTTCTAAAAGTGGAGAAAACACAAGGGGAAGGAAGTGGAAGAGGAAAATGTAAGAGGAAGGCATTGTTAAATGCTGGGTTACAGGGAGGGGGAGCGTGGGAAGGAGTCCCTTACCTTAAGTCTCGGCTAATGCCAGGTATTACAGTTTCCACGGTCGTGATGGTAATAACAACGCGTGGTTGCGAGCAAGTTATAAAGGAGTCATATGAGCACTTCCGGTTCAAAACCCGGAAGTGAACGGGTGCTTTTTGCTGGGAGCCATTTTAGGTTGGGGGTAAATCGAGATTGGTGAAGTTAGACGGTGACGGTCATCAGTATTGATATGAACCGAGTGAGGTACAAGGGGATGGTAGAAGGGTTTTAGAGATCAATAATAGGAGAGAGTGAGCGAAATTGTCGGACATTTAAATTACCTAAAGCAATACATTTGAACATTAGTATAACAACTTATTAACATTACTTAAATACATACATTCACGTTTTGTGGACGCAAGCATGTGTCCAAAGTATGCTAATAGGTATCCGTGTGTATTAATGTAAAGATAACGATCAGTTGTTTTTTGTAGGAACTGAGTAAAGATGAAAAATTTGGCGGGGAGGAGTGGAAAGCCAAAATCAAGATTGAGTAAATGTATCAGGTAAAAAAATCACCTGAACATGAGTTGCTGCATAATTTAGAATGCAATTAAGAATGGCACACATATCTCCAGGCTCGAAGAAGCTGTGCCAATAAACTCGGCGTAGAGCAGAGTTGTGTTGGGTCACACTACGGTGCAAAATTGGGGTTTGTAATTAATAATAACATACATATCTCTAGGCCTACAAGAAGCTAAATCAATAAAACTGGGCAAAGAGCTGAATCGTGTTAGGTCACACTGAGGCGCCCTTAAAGCACAAAGGGTACTATCACATATCGATGAACAAGGTCGTGTTGAGTCACACTGGGGCGACCTTGTAGCACTAAAAATTGTTATCACATATTTCTACATGTTTTTATATCAACTGAAAAAACGGCAAAAAATCAGGAGGGTATGCTGTAAGTTCTTTGATGGTATTTGGGGGAACTAATTAGGGGTTATTGTAAACAACAGAAAGGTTGTGTTAAGTCTTGGGTAGTAGGTGGTGCGGTTGTAAGAGTATGTTGGGGCATCAATCCTCTCCCAACCATACATGCATTTCCGCATCCTTGTTGAGCCCCAGGTTGGTGGTTTTATAGTTCATTATAAGTTCACTTTCGCGTCTTCGGAGTTTAAGTTCGCGGTCCCCCCCTCCTTTGGCTTGGTGTACAATCTCCAAACCATAGAAGCGAAAGTCTTTTTTGTGAGGATGATGGTCTTCAAAGTGTTCAGTAAGTGGATGGCCTGAATGATGTTTGTGAATGTTTCGGTAATGTTCCTGAATCCTGGTCCGTAGTGGTCTAATTGTACTTCCGATGTATGGAAGATTGCAGGGACAGATAATCACATAGACACAGAATTTGCTGTTACAATCAATCCATTCTTTTATGGAAAATTCTCTTCCTTCAGTTAGTTGGACTTTTGTTGTTTTGTTGTTGCTAAGCTTGCAAATATTGCAATTTCTACAGATGTGGAATCCTGGGGGTCTGTCCAGGAAGGTGCTGACCAAGTTCCTTTTGTCCACAAATTCTGATTTGCACAGGAGGTCTTTCAGATTAGGGGCGCGTCTGAATGTTATCTCTGGATATGTTTTAAGGTCTTGATTAAGGTTTGGTGTTTGTTGAAGCAGATGCCAGTGTCTCTTGAGGCTTTGTCTGATTTGGTGGTGGCCATTGTTGTAGTCCGTTATAAAGCGTATAGCAGAATCGTGCTTCTGTACTTCTCCTTTGTTTTGTCTGAACATCTGTTTTCTATCAATTTTGGCCACTGTATTCATTGTGTTTTTGAGAATTGATTGTTCATATCCACGTTGTGTAAGTCTAGATACCAATTCTTCTCCTTTTGTTTTGAAGACCTCATCTTCACTGCAATTTCTACGTGTTCTTAACAGTTCCCCCTTAGGGATGTTTCTTATGTTGTGTCGTGGGTGGAAGCTATCGGCTCGTAAGATGGAATTGGCAGCTGTCTCTTTTCGATAGAGTTTGCTTTGCAGAGTGTTGTCTTTTGCATAGAGAGTTACATCCAAAAAGTTAATCTCTTCCTTGGAGAAGGTATGGGTTGTTTTAATTCCCCATGGGTTTTGGTCTAATTGCTTCAGAAATCTTTTGAGCAATGTCTCATCTCCTTGCCAGATACAGAGGATGTCATCTATATAGCGTCGCCACATAACAATATGGGCGGTATATTCCGCGAACTCAGGGTCCCATAGCCAGAATTTTTCCACATGGCTCATCAGGATGCAGGCGTACGGCGGCGCAAATTTGGCTCCCATAGCCGTACCGCGTGTCTGTCGGTATATCTTTCCATTGAAACTGAAGACATTGTTTTTTAGGCAGAAGTCAAGCATTTCCAAAGTCATTTTGTTGCTTTCTAGTAGGTTTGCCGGTTGTGTCCATAAAGATTGTTGCACTGCACTGAGTCCGTCTTGATGTTTGATAGATGTATAGAGACTGACAATGTCTATACAGACCAGTATGAAGTCTGGTTCCCAGGTTATGTTTTGTAGTTTGTCAAGAATGTCCTTAGTGTCTTGGATAAAGGATGGAATCTCCTTCATAAGACTTTGTAATTTCCTTTCAACATATTCCCCAAGTCTGGAGCATGGTGAGTTGATGCCTGCTATGATGGGTCTACCCGGTGGAGGGTAAGTTCCTTTGTGGATCTTTGGGAGAAGATATAGAGTGGGCATCGTAGGGTGTGCAATGTACAGAAAGAGTTTTTCGGATTGTGTAATAAGTCCAGAGGTGTACCAATTGTTAAGCATAGTTGTAATTGACTTGAGTATCTCTTTTGTGGGGTCTGTTGTAAGGAGTTCATAGCAGGTTGTGTCGGCAAGTTGTCTATTGGCCTCTTGGATGTAGTCGTCAATATGGAGTGTTACGGGATTTCCACCTTTGTCAGCCTCTTTTACAATAAGATCTTTTCTATCCTTAAGGTTTCTGATGGCATTTCTTTCTTCCTTTGTAATGTTCTGTGGAAGGTATTTGGATTTTTTGCGGTATTTTGTGTGTTCGTGTTCCAAATCATGCATGACTGCTATATGGAAGGCATCGATGCTGTTCCCTGCAGGTAATTGTGGTAAGAAGGTAGATTTTTTGGTTAGTTTGCTGTCGATTGAGTGGTGTGTGTCAATTCCAAGTTCAAGTGCAGTTCTGGTTAAAGAATCTGGATCATGATTCGTCTCACTGAGGTTGGTCAACAGGTCTATGTTTTCAAGTTCTTGAATTGAAAGTTCAGATGTTATTGGTGTGGCAGACGGCTCATGTCTCATGTATTGGTCTGCAAAAAACACTTTTAATTTAAGTCTGCGGATGAATTTGAACAGATCTATTCGTGTTTTTGTGAGATTCCATGGGGCCGTTGGGCAGAAGGATAGTCCTTTATTGAGAATGTTGTCCTCTTGTCTGGATAATTGAGTGTGGGATAGATTCTTGACAAGATTAAGTGGTGTTATGTCCTTTTTTCCATCTCCTTTCTTCTTGATCTCGTAGTGACGCCCATTGTTGGTGTCTGCTGGCGTCCAAATTGTTGGGAACCTCCCATGGTTGAAGTATTTGTGATGTTTGTTGTTTTTATACCGAGTCGGTAGCGTAATACCTCCTCTAAAAAATTGACCTTGCATCGTGAGTTATCGCCTTCAGGTGCAGGTGATGGTGAGTCGATGTCTGAGCTGGTAGTTGCTCCACTTGGTTGTTCTGTGGTGTTGGTGTTGGAGGTTTCTTGAGGTTTGGTGTCGTATTTTTTAGCGAAAGTGTAAACTCGTCCAAATTGGTAGTCCAGTTGGTCCCTCCTGAATTTTCGGTTCTTTCTTTTGATAAGATCTTCTTCAAATTCGTCTATTATTTGATTGAGTATTTCGTAGTTTTTCCTTGTGAGATCTCCCCAATTAGAGTCTTCTATGTGCTTGCTGAGATTGTCTACTTCGGTTTTCGCCAGGTTGTATTCTTCTTGTGAGTGATCAATTAATTGTCTAATCATATTGTTGGAGCATTCCTTTAGGTTCTCTTCCCATTTTCCTATGTATTGGGGGTTAGTGGTGTCTGATGGTGGGAAGATAAGTATTCTGAGTCCCCGTGGGATCCTGTCAGCTTCAAGATATTTTTTGAGTGATTCTGCTTCCCACCACTTGCTAGTTTCTCTCTTAACTGCACGTTCCAAGTTCTGGAATGTACTCCGTGCAGATGTTGGGTTGGGTTTTGGGTTTGAGTTTCTATTGGATATTGGTTCCGTTGAGAAGGTCTCCTCGACCCTAGTCGAACGTTGTGCTCGTCGGTCTTGACAAAAAGCCATGTGATCTGAAGGTAGTTCTGAGGCCTTGTACTTTTAGTGAAATCCGTAGAAGATTGAAGCTTGCTGATTATTCGGGGATGTGATCTTCAGGTTTGTTGAAAGAGTGTGAGGGGAAAGAGATCCTCATCCCTTACTCATCATCTAATAAGCATGAAGCTTTCAAGTAATGGTTCTTGCCCAGAGGCAGGGGGAGATACCCCTTTCCCCCTAAAATGAAACTGGTTTTGAAACGGTGTGTCCGGGCTAGAGTTTTAGTTTCAGTTTTTGGGAATAAATTCCAATTACGACATGCAGATCCGGGTGAGATAAGTATTTTTTATTCTTTTTTGGGTAGCTGCAAGAAAAAGGATGGCACAGCCAACACGTGTTTCGCCCCCTATTCGGCCATCAGGCCTGGGGCTTCCTCAGGGCTGTATACAGACAATGTTAACCCAAGGTAGGAAAAGTACATGGTGTCATAAGGCATGTGTATAATATATACATATATAGTGAGGGTGAATTTTGGGAAGAGTAGTAAAGTTATAGTGAGACGTAGCATTGAAGGGCAATTAGTAAGTGAGGGAACAGAGAAAAATAGTAAATTGAGGAAGGGGTCAAAGTAAGCGTGCGGCAGGTATGGAAGGTAGAAAGAATCAAGATGTGATGTCATTGAGGGACACAGAGAAATAGATAATAATATGGTACAGAGTGTTTTGTCGAGTTGGAGGGAGAGAATAAGTAATTGTGATAAAATAGTAAGAGTTTAGAGTACAAAGGTCAATATAATTAGTGGCGAGTATTAGCACAAGTTTCAAATGAAAGTACATATTACAGTCATAAACATTGCCCGGTATAAATATAAGCCGGTGAGAACAAAAATGAGTTGCATTAAGAAAAATAACCGTTCATATATATAAAGAATACAAGGAGAATTGCGGATCGTATAGTAGTATGATATGCAATTAGAATTTGGCATTTATAAGTATTTGCATGACATTGTGAGATTAAATTAGAGGTAGGTTACATGATTTTGTTATTTACATTTTTAGAGACAGTAATGCATAACCCAAGTAAATTAATGTTTGAGCGTATAGTGTTATCGACGATTAGAATGAATTTATAGTTACAGTTTCCATTAATGAGGAGGCCGCATCCGGGTACCGGGTCAAGCGCGAGGAAGAGGGAGGAAGGGTTCGCATTAGTCTAGGAACGATTTGGGATTCTTTTGCCAGGGTGACTGCGTGAATTCATATATTTATAAAGTGCTGGTGCTTTCTAGGTCACATCGTATATTAATTGTTAATTCTTAATATCGGAGTTGTGTCAAGGCATATGACTAGTATATTGTGTCAAAAATTGTGAATCAGTAACCTCGTGAAGTGTGAGGTACTGCTGTGTCATGCCATATGTGAAAAGTTTGGATATTTTAGCGGGTAGAGAAAGGGAGGCAATTACTTCTCAAGTGTAGATTCGGGCGGTGTAAATAACGGTGTGTTGATGGTGAAATTTGTAAAAATATTGGTGGGAACTATTTGACTGTGCAATAATTGCCGAATGCGAGGAGTGCTTGCGCATGTTTTTAAATCTTTTTAGAAGTTCTAAGCCGCACTCGGGGGTATAATCTATACGGAGTCCAGAATCGTGTAGATAATGGAGTAGGGAATACGCATGCTCTAGGCGATCAATTGTGCAAGTTTAAGTGAAAAAGAATTTGGATATGCTTCCTTACCGGGTTGTTAGGTAATTCAGTATTTAGTGACAAGGGTTTGATAACCCGAAGATTTCTAAAAGTGGAGAAAACACAAGGGGAAGGAAGTGGAAGAGGAAAATGTAAGAGGAAGGCATTGTTAAATGCTGGGTTACAGGGAGGGGGAGCGTGGGAAGGAGTCCCTTACCTTAAGTCTCGGCTAATGCCAGGTATTACAGTTTCCACGGTCGTGATGGTAATAACAACGCGTGGTTGCGAGCAAGTTATAAAGGAGTCATATGAGCACTTCCGGTTCAAAACCCGGAAGTGAACGGGTGCTTTTTGCTGGGAGCCATTTTAGGTTGGGGGTAAATCGAGATTGGTGAAGTTAGACGGTGACGGTCATCAGTATTGATATGAACCGAGTGAGGTACAAGGGGATGGTAGAAGGGTTTTAGAGATCAATAATAGGAGAGAGTGAGCGAAATTGTCGGACATTTAAATTACCTAAAGCAATACATTTGAACATTAGTATAACAACTTATTAACATTACTTAAATACATACATTCACGTTTTGTGGACGCAAGCATGTGTCCAAAGTATGCTAATAGGTATCCGTGTGTATTAATGTAAAGATAACGATCAGTTGTTTTTTGTAGGAACTGAGTAAAGATGAAAAATTTGGCGGGGAGGAGTGGAAAGCCAAAATCAAGATTGAGTAAATGTATCAGGTAAAAAAATCACCTGAACATGAGTTGCTGCATAATTTAGAATGCAATTAAGAATGGCACACATATCTCCAGGCTCGAAGAAGCTGTGCCAATAAACTCGGCGTAGAGCAGAGTTGTGTTGGGTCACACTACGGTGCAAAATTGGGGTTTGTAATTAATAATAACATACATATCTCTAGGCCTACAAGAAGCTAAATCAATAAAACTGGGCAAAGAGCTGAATCGTGTTAGGTCACACTGAGGCGCCCTTAAAGCACAAAGGGTACTATCACATATCGATGAACAAGGTCGTGTTGAGTCACACTGGGGCGACCTTGTAGCACTAAAAATTGTTATCACATATTTCTACATGTTTTTATATCAACTGAAAAAACGGCAAAAAATCAGGAGGGTATGCTGTAAGTTCTTTGATGGTATTTGGGGGAACTAATTAGGGGTTATTGTAAACAACAGAAAGGTTGTGTTAAGTCTTGGGTAGTAGGTGGTGCGGTTGTAAGAGTATGTTGGGGCATCAATCCTCTCCCAACCATACATGCATTTCCGCATCCTTGTTGAGCCCCAGGTTGGTGGTTTTATAGTTCATTATAAGTTCACTTTCGCGTCTTCGGAGTTTAAGTTCGCGGTCCCCCCCTCTTTTGGCTTGGTGTACAATCTCCAAACCATAGAAGCGAAAGTCTTTTTTGTGAGGATGATGGTCTTCAAAGTGTTCAGTAAGTGGATGGCCTGAATGATGTTTGTGAATGTTTCGGTAATGTTCCTGAATCCTGGTCCGTAGTGGTCTAATTGTACTTCCGATGTATGGAAGATTGCAGGGACAGATAATCACATAGACACAGAATTTGCTGTTACAATCAATCCATTCTTTTATGGAAAATTCTCTTCCTTCAGTTAGTTGGACTTTTGTTGTTTTGTTGTTGCTAAGCTTGCAAATATTGCAATTTCTACAGATGTGGAATCCTGGGGGTCTGTCCAGGAAGGTGCTCTGTTCCCTCACTTACTAATTGCCCTTCAATGCTACGTCTCACTATAACTTTACTACTCTTCCCAAAATTCACCCTCACTATATATGTATATATTATACACATGCCTTATGACACCATGTACTTTTCCTACCTTGGGTTAACATTGTCTGTATACAGCCCTGAGGAAGCCCCAGGCCTGATGGCCGAATAGGGGGCGAAACACGTGTTGGCTGTGCCATCCTTTTTCTTGCAGCTACCCAAAAAAGAATAAAAAATACTTATCTCACCCGGATCTGCATGTCGTAATTGGAATTTATTCCCAAAAACTGAAACTAAAACTCTAGCCCGGACACACCGTTTTAATACTAAAATTAGTCTCAAATGTTAGCAGGAAGTTTTGCACATCTAGATTTTTTTTCTTTAGTTTCAAAAAAAGAATCTCTATTATAATATTTGGCCCTTTTGTTGGCTTGTCTAATCAGTCTTTTAGGGTAACCTCTGTCTAAGAGTTTTGTGGTCATCCTATATGCATGTAGGTTAAAATCAGTCATACTGGTACAGTTTCGTCTTATTCTTTAACATTGTCCAAAAGGAATATTATCCTTTTGGCATCTACCATAATGCTAAAACCAGCAAAGAGTTCAGCTTATATGATTTTAGTGTCCTTTGTGACCAATTCTATTAGAATGTGGTAGTTTTTATAATATGGACTATTCTTATGTCATAACGAGATGTTCTTTTGCCATTTAGACCTGTTTTAAACTTTGTCCTGAAGAAGGTGAAGAAGTTACGTTTTCACCGAAACGCCGCGTCAACTGTTTTTATAGTTTTCTGTTTATTCATTGTTAAGTATTATTAGATTATACACGTCTCTAGTGAGGAGATTTTTAATATTGTATGAAATGAGATATATTCTGTTTTATATTTTTTTTATCTGTTAAAATAAACTGAATGAATATACCTATGGTTATTATTGTATTATTAGACCAATTGCACACTGACATGTTTATTTGCTGTTCTCTGTTTGTTGCTCAACACTTGATCCATATCGAGTGATATCTATAGTATAATACAAAGTCAGTTGCTCCACCCTTTACTAGGGACTTTGTGTTTTTTCCCAAAGTATGCTCTGGTTCAGGACCCCAGCCTTCAGGGGGGCTCCTGACAGAGCCAGGTCTGTCCAGTCTGTAATCAGGGCCGGACTGGGAACAGTAACATACCTGGCAGATTGCTGCTCGAGTTTGGTGGCGCACAGCAGCGCAGCAAGTCACCTTGCTGCGCTGCCCTGCGTCACAGTGAAAGGGCAGGAATATGCAGTATTTATCCAATACTGCGCATTCCTGTCCTTTTCACTTTCGTTGGCACTATTTTTGCAGCTTAGCACCAATGCAGGTACCCTTGCGTCATGGTCCAAGGATGCCTGTGTTGTAGGCAGGACTGTTTTTGTGCAGGAAGGTGCACCTTCCTGAATAAAAACAGTCCAGAGAGGTTTGTTCCTCTTTCTAAGGGACAAGGAGAAATAAAGAAATGTCTCCTTGTTACGCCTCTGCTGGGGAGGTGTATCTTTTTGGTGCATTCCCAGGTTTACAAGGTCTAGTAAACCTGGGAATGCGTCAGAAGCCGAATGTATGACAGAATATCGACGGACAGAAAATCGGCCTACAAAAATATTGACACAAAAATATCGATGTAAAAAATATCGAAGTCCTATCTACATAATGGTAAGTAAAAAAATATTGAGAAAAAAATATTGTTGTCAAAAATATCGAAGTTAAAAATATCGTTTTTTTAAATGTTTTAATAATAATGTAAAATTAAGTAAAAAATACATATAAATAAAAGAAACATAGTTACAAATATTAAAACATGTTTAAAAAATAATAACTAATACATATAATGGTAATATAAATTAAACATATACATATAAAGTAATATATATACTTACTCCACATAGCGCAACAGTAGGGAAAGCATTGGATAGCGTAGGGGTAAAATGTACTATTCCCACTCCAGAGAGTGCAACAGTAGGGAAAGCATTGGATAGCGTAGGGGCAAAAATGACCATTCCCACTCTAGTGAGTGCAACAGTATGGAAAGCGTTGGATAGCGTAGGGGTAAAAATTACTATTCCCACTCCAGGTAGTGCAACAGTAGGGAAAGCGTTGGATAGAGTAAGGGTTAAAATTACTATTCCCACTCCAGGGAGTGCAACAGTAGGGAAAGCATTGGATAGCGTAGGGGTTAAAATTACTATTCCCACTCCAGTGAGTGCAACAGTGGGGAAAGCGTTAGATAGCATAGGGGTTAAAATTACTATTCCCACTTCAGTGAATGCAACAGTGGGGAAAGCGTTGGATAGCATAGGGGTTAAATTAACATACTTATTAATTAAATGAATTGTGTAAAATAAATAACATTAAAAATTAATTAACAACAAAATTAATAATAAATACCAATAAAATAAAATTAATATTTACTTAAACAACATTAAATTACGTCCCACCCTATCCCCCATAAACACACAACCCACTACACATAAAGAATAACACAATTAATGAATTTTCAATTAATCAATTAATAACAATTTAACAATTAATAAAAAATAATAATCATAAATTAATTATAATTAATATAATTATAAATTAATCAATTACTCAAACATAATTACCAATTAATAATTATTTAACAATAAATTTTGGCGTGGCGCTGCCCCGGCGTGGTTAAATACTGGGAAGCTGTATTTCGGCAGATCGGAGAGATAGCTGGTTTGGAACTCGTACCGGATCCCGCGGTCGCACTGCTGGGATACTTGAGGGGGCTCCCAAAGGCAGCGTGCAGGCTGGTGGATATGGGCATGCTAATAGCCAAGCGCAGAGTCGCTCTGTGCTGGATGCGAGGTCCACTGCCCACAATAGCGCAATGGAAGCGAGATGCGCTATATTGTAGTATGCAGTCGGAGGCGTTTAGCGAACTACTACCTCCGAGGAGCAGGCCAAAGAATTTTTGGGGATTATATGCGGACTATCTCACAAATGGGGCGGCTGGTGCGGGTCTTGAGGCGGGGGAAAAGAATACGCTCGCTCCGGACTCGGAGGCAGACTAGGGGTGTTGGACGATAGTTGGCGGAGTTCACACCATCTGTGTATAGAAGGGTACGCGCACTCTACACTGCGGTAGGAGGGCTGGAGGGTACCATTGGTCTGTGGGCACGCCAGTTCGGCTAAGCAGACCTACTGGAGGACAAGATCAGGACAGGTATTGAGTGTGAGGGGTAACCCAGGGGAGCAACTGACAGGATCCTTTGAGGGTGGAGGCAGGGAGGCGGGAGTGTGTTGATAATAAGTTTGGCGAATTTTCAGGAGGAAAACTTTGCGCTCCCATTTAGGGAGCAAGCTATACGAGTTGACATGATGGGTGGCATTCACGTACAGTGCTAGCGAATTATTGTAAGTATAAGACAGCGTAGCCCGGCCCCCGGGATGTGGGAACCGCTGAGATATGCAGTGACTGTCATATACAAAGACACCGGCCCGCAGGGTTGTAGGCACGCAGATGTGAACGTCTCCATGTTTGTTCATGCTAAAATAAATAAATAAATAAAAAAATAAAAAATATTTAACAATAAATTAATAATCAATAACAACAAATAAACACATAATAATTAATTAATTATAATTAAATGACTTCCCACCCTATTCCCCTATAAACCCACAACCTGCTACACATAAAAATTAACATAATTATTTCAACTATCAATTAATAAAAAATAATTACCAATTAATAATGAATTAACAATAAATTATTAATTACTAACAATAAATAAAAACATATTAATCAATTAATTAATTAATTAAAATTAAATTACTTCCCACCCTCTTCCCCTATAAACCCACAACCCGCTCTGATACTAAAACGCAATATTTACTCAAAAATATTACTAATTTCTAAACGTTTATTACATATATTTATAAATAATAAAAATAAATTACTAACAATGTTAAACATACACTTAAAATACATACTAAAATACATAACACTAATATAAATATCGATATTATTAACAATGATATTTTTGCTAACGATATTACTTACTTCGATATTTAAAAAACAATATTCTGGTCACCGATATGGTTGATATAAAAAAATCGATATTTTTACTGCACACCTCAGAAGCCATTGGAGTTGTGTGGGTACACCCACACAACGTCCATGAAATGCCTAGCCCGGGCAGAGTAACTCAAAGCAGCAATTTGCGCTGCGGTGCTTTACTCTATATTTTCGGAGCCACTCAAAGTCACGCAAAGTGGTTTTGCATGGCTTCAAAAATATGACTTACGGTTAGTGTTGCGAAAAGTGTCTTTGTGTGGCTTCAAAAATATGACTTACGGTTTACATCGCTCTTGCACCACATTGTGTGGTGCAAGAGTAATGCAAACTGGGTGTTGCTGTGGATGTTCCCACGCAACATCCATGGAACCTGACAAGTTCCCAGATTTACAAAGTTTTGTCAAGCTGGGAATGCATCAGAATCCTACGCCCCCCCAGGGAAGGCATAGGAGTGGTGGAAGGAGGAGAAATACTTTTATTTCTCCTGTTTTTTTCCTCTCTCTATACATGCTGCACAAAACAATCATCCCTGCGAAGCAGGCACCCTTGCAAGGGGGTCCCTACTGGTGCATGGCAGTCAATTGTGCGCCAGGCAAGGGGAAAGCACACAGATGTGTCCTATTGTTGTTAATACTATGCAACACAGTGCTTTTAAAATGACACCGCTCGGTGGTGTTAAATGGCTTGCGGTGCCTCGCGTTGTACTTTTTTGTAAATGAGGCCCTTAGAACTTGGACCAGTGCGCCTGTGCCATGTCGATGACCTGGCCAAAGAGGGCATGAAAAAGCTGAAACTGGATCACAAATTCAAAGCTGGCACAAACAAGGCGCCCCAGAATGCGTTTGGCCCAAGGCCCCTGAAATCCTTAAGATGTCCATGCTGGAAGTCCCTATGAGAGGCTGTTTGAACTCATTGTGTCTCCTGCCACCTGACTCCCAGAATGCATGTGGAACCTACCTTTTGCATGTGGGAGGCCTGACACTCTCTTCTTGCAGAATGACTAAAGATATATGGGGTGCTTCTGACTTTTGGTAGATAGAACGGTTAGGGTAATGGTGATATCTCTGCACCAAAAACTACGGCCTTGTACAGAACCCTGCTTCCCAAGCATTGCAAGGCTCCTCGCTTTAAAAGTAGGATTACTTATAGAAATACTCAATTAGGTTGACAGTGACTTCTGTGCAGATGCTTCCACAAGGTGTATGTCTTATCATGCATGATGTGCCCTTGCTATGCTAGCGTCAGTCTGGCACTTAAGACAGGTATTTGCTCAACCCTTAAAACAATGACAAACTTATCCAAAATCATATCACAGGCCTCAACAGTGGTGTCTCTGGAGTGTTGTGCCACACATACCTGCAATGATGGCTTCAGAACCTCAATCGCAGATGCATATTATGGAGACGTATGAACTCTCTCTCAAATCTAAGGGGTCTATAAGGAAGGCGAGCGGATCGCCACCCCCCGTGTGGAGGTGGCGATCCACCCGCCATTTCCGCCCACCCGCCTAACATTTCCCCCCCGCCATATTACGATGGTGATGGGGACCCAGGCGGACGTAAAGAATGTCCGCCAGTTTTCCGCCGGTAGGCAATCCGCCAGATTGCCTACCGGGCGGAAAAGACCTGCAATATGATGGTGGTCTCATGCTTTTCCATGACGGAGACCCCGCCATGGAAAGGCATGCGGAGAATGCCTTTGAGGGGCCCGTTGCGGGCCCCCTGGGTCTTGGGTGGTGCGTGGCTGCACTTGGGGGGTACTCATGGTACCCCCTGACATTTGCATGCACAAGCTGACAGGCACCATGCACTACAAGCCCTTTTAATATTGTGGCGGGTGCTGAATACACAATGTTAAATATACAGGATGAGACCGCCATGGTGGCGGTTGCATCCTAATTGGCACGGCAGGACCGCCGCACCACTGGCGGCCGGTCCCAGCACCACTAGGGTGGCGGGCGGACTGGAGTCCGCCCGTCATCCTAATAGACCCCTAAGTATCCAGTCACAGGATAAAGCAGTGGTTTAATTAAACTTTAACTGAGGGTGCCCTAGGCCTTCATGTTCAGCATCTTTGAGCCATAGCAATGTGAAAGATGGCAGGCAAACTACATCAGTATGGTGGGTCTTAGCATTAGAGTGAGGCCTCAGAATGCATTACTCATGTAGAGCTAGTCTCATCCCTAGTTAGTTTACAAATTTTAATAAGTGTGTACCCCTATACAAAGGTGTGCAGGTCAGTGGTAGCCGGTAGATTTAGCATGGGCAGAGCTACACATGCAAACACACACTCACTCACACCCATGCATTCACACACATGTACATGCACACACTTGTTCACCATGCTCACTCATTCAAATACACATACATACATACATACATTCATGCAGTCATGCTTAGACCAAACACAAAAAGCAAAATGTACCTTCACAGACGCTCTCTGGGAGGGAAGCCTTGGAGGTCCCCGGAGGGTTGGAACTGCTGCCATCTCTCATCAGTTGACCAAATGCCAGCCAATGGGGGAAGACAGCAGTCCCTCACTGGTCAGAGTGAGATAGGGTCAGTGTGACATGCAGACTTCACCCCACTCTGTGAAGAGGTTTCACTGATTGACACTTCAGGGCTTAAAACTGAAGCGCCCAGGCCTGAGTCAATCAGTGACACTTCCCCTCGTCATGAGAGGAAGGCCTTGAGGCACTTTTGACAGGCTGAGGAGGTCATGCCCACAGGGCTGTGAAATCCTCTGCTAGGCAAAGTTCAGCTCAGGCAGCCATCAGGAGGCTCCACATTTAGCGCATATCTAGCTCCCGGCTGTCTGACCTGAACAAGATGAGTGTCTGTCAGGCTGACAGTCCCTCTCCTTGTCGGGGGAAAATGTGGAGGCGTGGCCCCTCAGCCCATACGGACGGGCCACGGCTCGCATAGCTACATCAGAATGCAAGGGTGCATATACAGATCTGCACGAATGCCATTAACAGTGGTGTGATTTTTATTGGTGTGATAAAGTTTGCACACCTCATTAAGGGCAGATTTATGTTTCCTGGCGCATCCCTGCAAATCAGCAGGGATACGCCAGGAAAGATGCGTCACGCAAGTATACCCTTGTGTCACCACAGATGCGCCGCATTTACAATGCAGTGCATCGTGGCGCAAGGATAAACAGATGCGTGACGCATCTGATGGTATAAGGGCGGCGCATTGCGGGAGTCGTGTCGCAAGCACGACGCAACTCCAGCAATGCTCAGGGGCTGCCCATACCGAACATGCTGCGTCATGCCTTACGCCTGCTTCAAGCAGGCGCAGGGTTTTGACGCAGCAGCGTCGGAAAAGTGACTCAGGGAAATCTTGTAGATTTCACTGCGTCACTTTTCCGAGGCTTTTTCCGACGGAACGCCCGCCCTGCATACATTAAACCTGACGCAGGTTTAATGTAGCGCAGGGCTTTACAACGTGACGCATCTCCCTAGATGCGTCACGTTGTAAATAAGGCGCAACATGGCGCATGGTTTACGCCGCTGCTGCATCACAGAAGTGACGCAACGGCGGCGTAATTGTCTCGCAAGGGGCTTGTAAATCTGCCCCCATGTTTCAGCAGGTCAAACCTGCCGGAATTGAACAGGTTTAAAAGGCTCTGTAGTAACTCACATATTTCTAGTTTTCAGAACCAACACACTGGGTGGATGGAGTTTGTTTCTGACAAAATTGGTCTAGCATTTACAGAAGGTGTGTTTAAATCAATTTTACTGCACACTTCAACAGGAAAGTGTATCATACGGACTCATATTACACCTAACTATCTGTAGGCAATTTAAACGTTTATGCAAAGTGTACAGTCGTGGAAAATGTATTGGAAACTAAAAGCACTTATAACACGTATTCCCGTGTATAATAAAGTGCTTTTTATATTTACATTAATACGAGTGCCGAAGTTTGTCAAGCTATCCTAAATAAGTATGGTATGGTAAATAAGTAGATGCATATATAAATAATGTTTTTAAGATATTCAGCGGCCGCAGAGTAATTCTGTTCAAGAAAAATGTTTCAGAGCATATTCTAAAATCATACTGTTTGGTTCTGTGCTCCAACTTAAAAATTCAAATGCTGCTGAGGCATCTTTTTAAATGACCACACAATCAACCCAATTCATAAATTAAACTATCCCTACCGCTGTTTACACTTCTATCAGATGCTATTTAAAAAAAAGTAAAAATGTGCCTCTTAGGAGTCATATGTCCCTGCTCCTTCTCAACCCTTCAAATAAGGCACTGAACAAGTACACCTCAAAATATGAACCTAATATTACTAGAAGTAAAATCATAGTAGTCTTTTAGGGATAACTTTGCTTAGTAAATGTAGGGAGATGCTGTGTAAAACTATGAATACCACAGAATTGTGAAAAAGTTAAAACATGGGCACAATCACACCGGAGACAAGAATTATGGTTTCAAAAACAGAAATAAAATCATCAAATCAAATCACACTGCATTTGTAAAGCACAACACAGGCACCTCTAGGGGCGCTGTGTCTCCTTCGAAGCGTCAGGTCTTGAGTCTCTTCCTGAAGTCTGCCCGGGAGGGGGCTGGGCGGAGCTGGAGGGGCAGGTCGTTCCAGGTCTTGGCAGCGATGTAGGAGAAGGAGCGCCACCGCTGTGGTTGTGACGGATGCGGTGTGTGTGTGCGAGGGCGAGTGAAGTGGAGCTCAAGTGTCTGGAGGGTTGGTGGAAGTTCAGTCAATGGTTGATGTAGGTAAGCCCGAGGTAGTGGAGGGCTTTGTGGGTGTTCGTGAGGATCTTGAACTCCTTGGTCTCTCGCCTCTTCCCTTTGTGCAGCATGACAACATCCACAAACCTTAAATCGCGCATATATGCCATCATGAGGCAGGAGGTCCTCAGTAGTGACATCAAGAAAAAAAAAAATGCAGGATGAGGGGTAACAGGTTGAGGATAAGTTTACCGAGACGGAGGTAGTGAAGCTTGATCTGGCAGTGAGCCTTTAACAGCACCAGTGTGTCCTCTCCACCATGTACCCTGACCTGATGCATGACCTGCTTGTTCCAGGGTGAGATCTGGTAACGCTAGGTAAGATTAACTCATCTCACTCTGTCCATCTCTGACTTCATACATAGGCATACAGCCCATTCTTAGGATATTATGCAGAAGGGTCACCCTCACTTATGAAGTATGTAATAGGACCAGGGGGAAAAAATTCACAAACAATTGTAAACCCCTTTCACATTGGAACAAATCCAATTGCAACAAATCCAGACCACACTTTACATATATTTTTTATATATATAGCATATTCCTTTGCCACTTGTGTTTTTTTATATTAAATTGTTCACCTACATTTAGCAAATTTTAAAAACACCTATACTAAAAAAAATAAAAAAAGCTCCATTTGACCTCCTACCTCACACTCTCTTCTGACATCCTACTCATACTACACACAATACATTCATCATATAACAATCCAGAAAAAACAACGTCGGCTAAACACTGGTGGAGTCTCCTTTATTCTCTCTATCTGGTGTTGCGGCACCGGACTGGACACAGTAGCAGTCAACAAACATTTTGGTGGTTCTAAAGTTATGCTTCCACCTTCTTCAGGACCATATTGTAATTAAATATTTATACATATATATATATATCAAAAAAGGGTTGCCGTTTCCGTGAGTCGCAGTCGCAGGGTGAAAGGCATAGTTCCACTGAGAGGCATCTCGTGAGTTACCGTGTGCCTCCGGCTCCAGCCGACGCGTTTCGGGATTTCCCCTTCTTCATGGGCTTTGCCGCAAACAGGAGACAGACAAGGACCAAAGGTAACTGTCTCGTGATTGCCAATGTTCAAATTTGAAGGGCAACAATGATGCCAACACACCCCCATCAGTGACAGCTTCACCCCGCTCCGCAATTGCTGCCCCAATAAACAGCTGCAGACCCACCAGGATCTTGTGGCGGTGCGGCTCGTGGCCCAGGCAGGGACACATATTCATCAAAAAATGGTTGCCGTTTCCGTGAGTCGCACTCGCAGGGTGAAAGGCATAGTTCCACTGAGAGGCATCTCGTGAGTTAGCGTGTGCCTCCGGCTCCAGCCGACGCGTTTCGGGATTTCCCCTTCTTCATGTGCTTTGCCGCAAACAGGAGACAGACAAGGACCAAAGGTTACTCCCTCTTTTATTTTGATTTTAAACAGGATGGCGCTCAGGTGAAAAGATGCTTGGAATTATGGGACCTGAAGTCCTTCCCCAAAGGTAACTGTCTCGTGATTGCCAATGTTCAAATTTGAAGGGCAACAATGATGCCAACACACCCCCATCAGTGACAGCTTCACCCCGCTCCGCAATTGCTGCCCCAATAAACAGCTGCAGACCCACCAGGATCTTGTGGCGGTGCGGCTCGTGGCCCAGGCAGGGACACATATTCATCAAAAAAGGGTTGCGGGGGCGTGGCCAAGATGGCGGGGTGAGCGGACGCTTCCTCCCGCAGCTCCTCCGGCCCGGCCAAGCTTGAGCCCTTTTCTTACGCTTTTCTCCCCCTGCTGAGGCTCAGCGCGGGAGAGGAGAGTGGCGGAGCATCAGGGGTGCATATTGGTGCTGTTTTGGTTCGGATCGCCTCGGGGGAACCCCCCCAAAAGTTCGATCGAGTTCAAGAGACGACGGCGAGCCCGAGGGGCGGATCGCATTGGAGTGCTGTCCGGATACCTCGGTTGGGCCTGGTGCTGAAAGTTGCGATTTGGAGGGGATCTGGCCCGCCGCTCGACGGAGATCGAAGGAGCCTTGCGGGAGAGGACCCGACGGGGCGGAGGGCTTGAGACGGGCGCCCCGGCACTCGGACTTGTGACGGCGACACCTCGCACTGCGGGGGCCCCTAACCCCTAGCCGAGGTACAGCGGACTCCCTGACGGGGTTGGACCATCTGGGCCCTGTGCGTGACGGACTGGGGCCGGTGGTGGAACTTATTTGACTGTGGGGTGCTTCAGGGGCCCCGGTGGTGTCGTCGGGCCTGGTCATTTTGGCCTGCTCCGCCCTGCCGCCATTTTGTCCCCGAAGGAGCAGTGGTGGCAGCCTTCGCCGGAGTCCTGGCTGCTGGATGCAAGTGACCCCTGCTGCTGCTGGGCTGACTCTCGGAGGGATGTGCTGATGAGACCCCCCCACTGCGGCCCCCTTGGTTGTCTCGCACGGGCTGACGGTGACCGGACTGGGCCGCCATTTTGTCACCTGTGACGCAGCGACTTCGCTCGTGGGGGATACCCACGTCGAGTGCTTGCCGGCGGCTGAGCACCCCTGGGGCGCCTGGATCTGTGCTCGACTGCGGAGCTAGCGATGTCTGGAAGAGGCGGCCCGAAGAAAGGGGACCGTACCCTGCCGGACATGCTTGGCAGGGCCCAGCAATTGCGGGACAGGACGCAGCCCTCACCGGGGTCCTCCCGGGCTCCGGCGGATGTGACTTGGGGGGAGCCACCCGTCACGAGGGCCTTTATGGAGGAACTGTTTAGCTCCCTCAGGGAGGACTTCCAGACACTGAAGCGGGAGGTGGCCAGTGAGGTCCGAGAAGTGCGCAGGGAGGTGGAGGGCCTTGGCGAACGTGTTGAAGCGGTGGAGACGGAGGGCCAACATCGAGCGGAGGAGATAGTCCACCTACAGCAGGACGTTCTCCGCCTCCGGGAGCAGTGTGTGGAGCTCCAGGCCCACTCTGAGGACCTTGAGAACAGATCTCGGAGGAACAACATCCGAGTGCGTGGTGTGCCGACTGCGGATGAGGGGTCTGATCTGAGGGGCTACCTGCAGGCCCTGTTCCGAGAGATCCTGGGGGAAGCTGCGGACTTTCCCATCAGCATTGATAGGGCGCATAGGGTCGGCCGGCAGCGCCAGTCATCGGCACCTCCACCGGACATTCTGGCCTTCCTGCCCGACTTTCCACTGAAGGAGCGCATCATGGCTGAGGCCCGCAGGAAACAGCCCCTGACTTTCCGGGATCGGCCGGTGGCGCTTTACCAGGACCTCTCCGCCATCACGCTGCAGAAACGCAGGTCCTTTAGGATTGCCACTGACTTTTTGCGCGAACACGAGACGCAGTACTCTTGGGGTCACCCCTTCCGCCTGATTTTTCGATGGAATGGGGTGTTACACCAGCTACGCTCCTTGCAAGACATTTGTGGTGTCCTGGGGCTCACGGCGGCGGAGGAAGAAGGAGCTACGCCGTCTTGGAGGTCCTCGGAGAGACGGAACCGGCGGAGGTCAACGAGGCGGCGCTCAGCGGCCAGCGTGGGGCGTCCGGACTCCCCTACCATCAGGGCGGACATGGCCGACGCTCTGAGGGCGGCGGCCGGGGACTCGACCGGCTCCTCTGGCGTGGCCTTGACGGCCTAACACACACTCCGGGGGGAGATGTCTTTAGCTTCTTTACATGCTTGGTACGGGGCGGGGGGGTGGGGGGGAGCGGATGGAGGTGAGTGGCTGGACGTCCACTTCGTTCTTTTCTACGGACTTGCCCGTCTTGGGGCTTGACTGAGACAATGGGGTGTTTGAGTTTGTGGGTGGCTAGTTGCCAGGGTTGTGTTTGGGGTGGGGGAGGGGGTTGTTTTGGGGTTGGGAAGGTCCCGTCCGATGTTGTCTATGCCCGCTTTGTTTTGGCTTGTCCTGCGCGGCGGCCCCGCGCGCCCCACCCGCTGATTCCCTGCCCATTGCATGGCGCTCCCGATCCCCGCGAGGAATGCCGGGCCTAAAGGTAGTGACCCTTAATGTTCAGGGTCTGAATAACCCGGTGAAGCGCAGAGCGATCCTATCGTTGCTGGAGGGGACGCGGGCGGACATTTGCCTTTTGCAGGAGACACACTTATTGCCCCGAGATTGCCATAGAATGCGTTCTGCCAGGTTCCCTACCCAGTTCTTTTCCTCGGCAGCGAACAAGACGGCGGGGGTAGCCATTCTCCTAGCGGGCTCCTTTCGGGGGGAGGTTTTGCATAAGTGTGCTGAACAGAAGGGGAGGCTCCTTGCGTATCGCATGCGCCTGGGAGGCATAGCATTTACGGTAGGCTCCGTTTATAGCCCAAACGATCACCAAGAGCGCTTCCTAGACTCCGCGCTGGTGGATGTCACTGCTTCCCCCGACCGCCACATTATCTTGGGGGGGGACCTTAACATTGTCTTCGATTCTGTGATGGACAGATCGGCGCAGCGCTTCCCGCAGACGGGGGAACTGTCCCAGGCTGGGAGGGCCCGGATTGCGGAAATGGACTTGCACGACCTCTGGCGCTCCATGCACCCCACGGATAGGGACTACTCTTATTTCTCGCACGCACACCGAACCTACTCACGGCTGGACTACCTCCTGGTGAGTGGACCGATGCGTGCCGCTGCCACGGCGGCGGACATCGGGGTCCTGACCCTGTCTGACCACTCCCCAGTCACCGGCGTTTTCCAGTGGCCGGCGGCCTCCCCCTCTCGGGGGGTGTGGCGCCTCCGGGATACCCTTCTACACAAGAAGTCGGTGGTGCAACGCATCGGGGAGGTCATACGGGACTATCTCACCCACAATAGCAACACTGACACCTCGCAGGCGACACAGTGGGCGGCATTGAAGGCAGTCCTCCGGGGGGAATTTATCTCTATCTCTGCAGCTGAAAATAAGGAGCGGCAACTGAAGAGGGATGAGCTGACAGCTCAGGTCCAGGAGCTTGAGCAGGTCCACCGACGCACGGGGGCGCCGAGGGTGTGGAGGCAGTTGAAGGCAGCGAGGAAGCTCCTGTCGGCTCTGGATCTTGACAGGGCGGAGTATGCCGCCCTACGCTTGAAACATGCCTACTACACTGGGGGGGACAGATGTGGCAAGCTCCTAGCACACCGGCTCCGGGTCGCGCAACAGCGTAGCGTTGTGAAAGAATTGGTGGGCACGGACGGGGGAGTTGTCTCCGGGGACGCGGAGGTAGCGGAATCTTTCTGCGGCTTCTACGAGGCGCTGTATGCTGAGGAGCCCTCCTCGCCACGGGATGCCGACGGCTATTTGGAGTCGGTGACCCTCCCGGTACTGGATCCGGCTCAGGCGGACCACCTGGAACGGGACATCCATGTTGAGGAAGTGATTTCCGCTATCGCGCGGCTGAAACATGGCAAGGCCCCGGGCCCGGACGGGTACACGTCGCTATTTTACAAGACTTTTTGCACGGTTTGGCCCCTGTCCTTACTCGGCTATTTAACTCTTTCTCCGAACCGGGAGCCATCCCTCCGGATCTCCTGAGGGCGACGGTCGCGGTAATCCCGAAACCTGGGAAGGACCGGGCCCTCTGCGGCTCGTACCGACCCATCTCGCTTTTAAATGTCGACCTAAAGTTGTACACGGGGATTCTCGCGTCCAGGCTGAGTCCACACCTCCCCGGTTTGGTGGAGGCGGACCAGGCTGGTTTTGTGCCCGGCAGACAGACGGTTGACAACACCAAGCGGGTGACGCATGTTCTGGAGAAGGCCTCAAGGATCTCGGGGGAGCGGATGTTGCTGTCCGTCGATGCGGAGAAGGCCTTCGACAGAGTCCACTGGCCGTATCTTGAGCTGGTCCTCAAGAAATTGGGAATCGGCGATAAGTTCCGCACCATGGTATTTAACTGCTATAAGCATCCTTCAGCGTCGGTGCGGGTCAATGGGTGTAGCTCCGGTGGCTTTGCCATCGAGCGCGGCACGCGGCAGGGCTGCCCTCTTTCGCCGCTCTTGTTTGCCCTCTACATGGAGCCGTTTGCTCAGAGGATTCGTAATAATCCGGATGCTGTCGGGGTCCGGATGGGCCAGTACGTCCACACCGTCAGTCTCTACGCGGATGATGTCCTGTTGACCTTGGACGACCCTGGGAGGTCGCTGCCTGCTTGCCTCCGGGAGCTGGACGCCTTTGCGTGGGTGGCCGGCTTCAAAATGAATATGAGCAAGTCGATGGCGTTAGACGTGTCCCTGGCTGCGGATACCAGGAGGGATCTTCAGCGGCTCTTCCCCATGCAGTGGTCCTCGTCCACGGTGCCGTACCTGGGGATCCTACTGGCGCCTACATTACCGGAGATGGTTACGGCCAATTATGCCTCCCTCAGCAGGAAGATCAAGGATGAGCTTGGCCGCTGGAACAAAGGCCTGCTGTCCTGGCTGGGGCGAATCGCGGCGGTCAAGATGACGGTGTTGCCCCAGATACTATATCTTTTCCGGGCCCTCCCGCTCCAGCCCCCGGTGGGCTGGATACGACAAATGCAGGCTGACATCTCCCGCTTTGTCTGGCAGGGCCGCAGGCCACGCATGAAGAGGGTCCTCTCCACGCTTGCTCCGGAAGCGGGGGGTCTCGGTATTCCAGACCTCCGTAAGTACTTTCAGGCGGCACAGCTACGCTATCTGGTGGAGTGGAGCAGGTGGGAGTCCGACAAACATTGGCTCTTCCAAGACCAGGCAGTGGCGGGCCGCACCTTACAAGAGGTTCCATTCCTGCGCCGCGCGCATCGCCCCCCTAATCTTTACGCTTCCTTTGTTACGCGGGTCCCCCTGCGTGTGTGGGACGCGGTCTGTGAGGCCCGGGGCCTTACCACCTTCCCTTCGCCGCTCACGCCCATTGTGGGCAACCCGGACTTCTCCCCAGGGATGGAGCCGGGGGTTTTCTCCCACTGGGTGCAGGCGGGCTGCAGGGCACTCTTCCAGATCTATGGCCCGGAAGGAGTGGTTCCTTTTCAGCAACTCCGCCAGGAGTTCGGCCTGACGGAGCTGGACAGATTGCGCTACATGCAGGTTCGGCATTGGGCCCTCCAGCCCCAGGTGCGTGCCACCGCCGCCCGTCCAATTACACCGTATGAGAGGTGGTTGGCTACTCGGACCTCCGACGCTAAGCTAATTACCGATTTGTACAAATACCTACAACCCCCGCCGTTTCACTATTACAACCCGGGGAGGGAGCGCTGGCACAGGGAATTGGGCAGGACACTCAGCCACAAGGAATGGGACAAAATTGCGTATCGGGCGCGGCACTCTGCATATCACACGGGCCTTACGGAGACCTTTACTAAGGTGTCCACATACTGGTACTACACCCCGGAGAGACTGTATGAAATGCATAAGCACACTGACAGGGGGTGCTGGCGGAGCTGCGGGCAGGAAGGTACCCTTTCACACATTCTTTGGGATTGCCCAGTGCTGACCGCCTACTGGAAGGAAGTTCTGGACGAGGTGGATAAGCACTTTGGGATAGAGCTGCCGCGACTCCCGGCGTATGTCCTGTTGGGCCTCCCCAATGACCTAATGTACCCACTGAAGTCCCGTAGGGGTAGGCAGATCGCAATTGCGCTGGGGTCTGCGGTTCAGAACATTCTAATCCACTGGCGCACAGCCACCGTCCCCTCCATCACCGGTTGGTTGCATAGGCTTTGGCATGTGCTGGGGATGGAGAAGCTGTCGCTTACGGTTGCGGGGGAGATAGACCAATTTGAAGAGCTGTGGCAACCCTTTCTAGCGCTGCTGTCCACTGAATTCCGGGAGCTCACCTGCCCGAGGTATCTTAGGCTTCTCAGGCTGACGCTGCCGGTGACCCCGGCGGACTAGTTTACATGTGAGGCGGGGACCTCCCAGGGAGGGGGGGGGGGGCGGGGCTTCCTGGTGAGGATTACTCTGGTGCGGGACCATAGGACGGGGGGGGGGGTGTGGGTTTTTTTTTCGTTACTGGGAGGATGGGGGATGGGGGGGGGGGATTGTGTTCTGTTGAGTTGCTGATGGCTTTCATTGCTTAGATTTGGGGTGTCGGATGCGCGGGCGGGGTTCCATAGCTTGTATTTCTAGCCTTCATTTACTGTGTTTTTCCCCCTGACTTACTGCGCTACCTATTGCCAACCCTCTGGAGTTGCACCCTTTTTCTTTGACTGTATTCCATGTATCCTGACCTCCTATCCCCCTCCCCCATGGTTTGTTTTTGTTTCAATAAAAACGTTTTAAACATAAAAAAGGGTTGCCGTTTCCGTGAGTCGCACTCGCAGGGTGAAAGGCATAGTTCCACTGAGAGGCATCTCGTGAGTTAGCGTGTGCCTCCGGCTCCAGCCGACGCGTTTCGGGATTTCCCCTTCTTCATGGGCTTTGCCGCAAACAGGAGACAGACAAGGACCAAAGGTTACTCCCTCTTTTATTTTGATTTTAAACAGGATGGCGCTCAGGTGAAAAGACGCTTGGAATTATGGGACCTGAAGTCCTTCCCCAAAGGTAACTGTCTCGTGATTGCCAATGTTCAAATTTGAAGGGCAACAATGATGCCAACACACCCCCAACAGTGACAGCTTCACCCCGCTCCACAATTGCTGCCCCAATAAACAGCTGCAGACCCACCAGGATCTTGTGGCGGTGCTGCTCGTGGCCCAGGCAGGGACACATATTCATCAAAAAAGGGTTGCCGTTTCCGTGAGTCGCACTCGCACGGTGAAAGGCATAGTTCCACCGAGAGGCATCTCGTGAGTTAGCGTGTGCCTCCGGCTCCAGCCGACGCGTTTCGGGATTTCCCCTTCTTCATGGGCTTTGCCGCAAACAGGAGACAGACAAGGACCAAAGGTTACTCCCTCTTTTATTTTGATTTTAAACAGGATGGCGCTCAGGTGAAAAGACGCTTGGAATTATGGGACCTGAAGTCCTTCCCCAAAGGAAGCTGTCACTGATGGGGGTGTGTTGGCATCATTGTTGCCCTTCAAATTTGAACATTGGCAATCACGAGACAGTTACCTTTGGGGAAGGACTTCAGGTCCCATAATTCCAAGCGTCTTTTCACCTGAGCGCCATCCTGTTTAAAATCAAAATAAAAGAGGGAGTAACCTTTGGTCCTTGTCTGTCTCCTGTTTGCGGCAAAGCCCATGAAGAAGGGGAAATCCCGAAACGCGTCGGCTGGAGCCGGAGGCACACGCTAGCTCACGAGATGCCTCTCAGTGGAACTAAGCCTTTCACCCTGCGAGTGCGACTCACGGAAACGGCAACCCTTTTTTGATGAATATGTGTCCCTGCCTGGGCCACGAGCCGCACGGCCACAAGATCCTGGTGGGTCTGCAGCTGTTTATTGGGGCAGCAATTGCGGAGCGGGGTGAAGCTGTCACTGATGGGGGTGTGTTGGCATCATTGTTGCCCTTCAAATTTGAACATTGGCGATCACGAGACAGTTACCTTTGGGGAAGGACTTCAGGTCCCATAATTCCAAGCGTCTTTTCACCTGAGCGCCATCCTGTTTAAAAACAAAATAAAAGAGGGAGTAACCTTTGGTCCTTGTCTGTCTCCTGTTTGCGGCAAAGCCCATGAAGAAGGGGAAATCCCGAAATGCGTCGGCTGGAGCCGGAGGCACACGCTAACTCACGAGATGCCTCTCAGTGGAACTATGCCTTTCACCCTGCGAGTGCGACTCACGGAAACGGCAACCCTTTTTTGATGAATATGTGTCCCTGCCTGGGCCACGAGCCGCACCGCCACAAGATCCTGGTGGGTCTGCAGCTGTTTATTGGGGCAGCAATTGCGGAGCGGGGTGAAGCTGTCACTGATGGGGGTGTGTTGGCATCATTGTTGCCCTTCAAATTTGAACATTGGCAATCACGAGACAGTTACCTTTGGGGAAGGACTTCAGGTCCCATAATTCCAAGCGTCTTTTCACCTGAGCGCCATCCTGTTTAAAATCAAAATAAAAGAGGGAGTAACCTTTGGTCCTTGTCTGTCTCCTGTTTGCGGCAAAGCCCATGAAGAAGGGGAAATCCCGAAACGCGTCGGCTGGAGCCGGAGGCACACGCTAACTCACGAGATGCCTCTCAGTGGAACTATGCCTTTCACCCTGCGAGTGCGACTCACGGAAACGGCAACCCTTTTTTGATGAATATATATATATATATATATATATATATTCAAAGAAAAAACCAAAGGTTTCACACATGTTATAGTTAGCTGGACATTTCACTCGTAAAAAACCATTGAAATTCCCCCGTTATAGTTAGTTCAGCTAACTATAACTCGCGCGCCCGCAATGCACTACTGATGACGTCACATATTACATCACTCATGACATGGTCACTGACATCACTGATGACATCACTGATGACATCTCAAATGACATCACTGATGACATCACTGATGACATCATCCTTGTGATAGAGTGGCAGACCTCCTCTTCCCCTAATATAACCATTGAAACACACATTCAAAAATAGAAACTAAAATGTTCAAAATAATGAACATATCAATATCAGTTACAACAACCTATTCAGAAATTCTATGAACCACATACACATACAGTCATTCACCAACAGTCCTCTACAGTCACTCATACATGTACTCACTCATCATATGTATTCATACACCTATACATCCTGTTACACAACGCCACTCATCCATAGAGTTACTCACACACATAGTCACTCATGCTAATAAAGAATCAAAAATTCATTTACTTGCATATACAGTTATACACACACCACCACACTTACTTCTACAGAAACTTACATATACTTACTCTTTTAAACAATAACTTATAGAAACACATACTTATTCATACAGGATCTCTTCCAATCTCTCACTCTCACATATACTCACTTATATACACCAATAGTCACATATACTATTTTAAAACATATGTAGTTACTCATAAAGACACTATAGAGACAGTCATTCACTCACTAACACACCCATGCACACACTCATCCACCCATACAGGCCTGCACACATGCTGTTTTCAACACATAAAACAGTGAGTCACTCATTCATGCACCTATGCACTAAGTAATACCCCCCACCGAACCATACAGAAACTCAGACACTCATACTGATAAAAAACCAACTAATAACCTATATAGACACTCATGTAGCTACTCACCAACCCATGCAGCCACTTATACACAAAGTAAGAAACTGATACAGATATTTTAATATTTAAAGATTACTCAGTAAGCCATGTATTCACTATGATACACTTAATCAGTCAGTTACACAAAAATTTTTTTAAAAAAAAGCATCCATTTAGACACTTATATACCCATTTATTCTTCCATCGACCTTGAGATATACAGAAATATAAAAAATATTTAATTTTCAGAAAAACACACAATCACTGGATGATGTCATCAGTGATGTCATCAGTGATGTCATTTGAGATGTCATCAGTGATGTCATGAGTGATGTCAGTGACCATGTCATGAGTGATGTAATATGTGACGTCATCAGTAGTGCATTGCGGGCGCGCGAGTTATAGTTAGCTGAACTAACTATAACGGGGGAATTTCAATGGTTTTTTACGAGTGACATGTCCAGCTAACTATAAGATGTGTGAAACCTTTGGTTTTTTCTTTGAATTTCTAAGGTTTTTTAAATGCTAATTCCTAACTATAACGTGTGTGAAACCCATGGTTTTTTCAGTGAATTTGCAAGGTTTTTTAAATGCTAATTCCTAACTATAACGTGAGTGAAACCCATGGTTTTTTCAGTGAATTTGCAAGGTTTTTTAAATGCTATTTTTTTTTTTTTTCTTTTTTTTTTTTACATATTTTTATTTTTATTTTCTATCCTTTTTTAAAGACTATGGTTAAATTTTAAAAATTCTACAATATGTTTTTTTTTACCATTTTTATAAAATAAACAGGTAAGATTTATTAGTATAACTTTTTTTTTTTCTTTTTACCGTGCGCGTACGGTAAGCGCACGTCGTGCTTTAATTACGTAAGATTTCTACGCTGTTCGCGTTTATTTACGCAATTTGCATAGACGCACGTCACGCGCGCACAGCGCGTAACTCGTATGCTGCACGCGCACGTTACGCGGAAGTGAAGGGGCGTGCCTGTTGTGCGCATGCGTGCGTGCGCGTGTCTTTTTTACGCGCATGCGTACTTTTGCCGTAAGCGCACCGTAAGCGTACCGTAAGCGTACGGTAGGTCATGTGATCAAGAAACAAGACTTTTGATTGGTTTATAGTACTTTCAGTTCTAGAACTCTCCTACACCACACCCATTCCCCTCATTTCTGCTTGTGATCCCTTAGGAGAAGGAGCTGGGTTGTCTTTGTGATACGATGGCAGAACAGCAGAGCCCTTCTGAGAGTGAGGCTAGCAGCACTACCTTGAGGCAGAGAACGAGGAAACAAAAGACCTCTTTCATATGGGAGTATTTTTCTTTTCCAGAGGGCCAGCAAAAGGTAAATGCACCCTTAGTGACTTGTAAGCTGTGTAAGCGTGTACTTTCAAGAGGGAATCCCAACAAGAAGTATTCCTTCGGGAAGCACACCATGTTGAGACACCTTAAGGATGTACACAAAAGGACACATGCTCGACTTACTGAAGGTAACCCTTCAGTAAGTCAACCAAGCACATCCACAGCAGCTCAGCCTGGACCATCATCTGCAGTGCCGAGTCCATCTTCGGCAGGTCAGGTGAGCCCTTCATCTGTGGGGGGAGCATCTCCTTTTTCTCGTCCTCAGGAAATTAACCCTCGGTTTCTGAGGGTTGAAATACGGTGCGCCACTTGTCATGATCTAATTTGTTATAGGGAGACCAGTATTTCCCTAGTGAACAACAGAATAGATCAGCACATTTGTCGTACCGTGTAATATTCCCATTCTTTCTTTCTTCTGTCCCTGCATGAACACAACGGCTCTTTTAAGAGCCAACCTTACCTTTCAACTTTTTTTTATACATTTTTTTAATTTTTTTTTGATTTTTTTTTACCGTACGCGTACGGTACGCGTAATTATTATTTTTTTTTTTTTAAAAACACTAAAAATCAATTATCACATTACAAGGTCCTTGAGAGACTACAATGAAAAACTGGAAATGTGATTGTGGAGAAGTGGAAAAAAGGGACCATGAAATTTTTGACTTACCATACCCACTCAAAACAATATTTATTCATTTAAATTTTTTTTTAATTGCTTTAAAAATGGTTCTAGTTTTCGAAAATTTTCTATCTCAATCTGAAAAAAAAGAAAAAAGTATTAATATTTAATAAAACATTTTATAATACAGTACACATATTTACATATTTTTCAAAAAAAATGTTTGCCTTTTTTTGGCTGTTTTCAGAATATATTGCATTTCACTATAAATTGTGAAAGCAATTGCATTCATCATTTAACAGCGGGCAAAAAAAAAATTAACAATCTCAAAGATTGTTTTAAAAAAGCCCACAATCTCTTTTTGCATAAACATAACTTAACAGAAATGCATAATATTCTTAAAAAATATCATCTAATATCAATACTTATTTCTTTAAAATACCGTCTGATATTTTTGTTTCAGAAGTATAATCACAAAAATATATCTCAAATAACTCCACAATACATCTGGTTCCATTTCCTTTAGGCCAAATAGTAATTTTAAAATTCTTTTTTGATTATTTTTCCAATGGTAATCCAATAAAAATCTAAAGTTTAAATTGTACAGATCTCACTGATTCTCTGTAACATTTTGGTTTCCGAAAGATTTATTAATAATTAAATAAGTCCACAATAGAATTGTTTACCTTTCCGCATGGCCAAATAGTAATTTTAAAAATCTTTTTTGAATAAATTTCCAATGGCAATCCAATAACATTCCAAAATTTAAATTGTGCAGATGTTACCGATTTTTTCTAAATTTTTGGTTTTCCAAAGTTTCATTAAAAAATGGAAAAATTCCACATTACAATTGGTTACCTTTCCATTAGGCCAAATGATAATTTGTAAAATCTTTTTATTTGTAAATTCCAATGGTAATCCAAAAAAATGGTAAAATTGTTTTGTCCAGATGTTGCCAAATCTCTCTAAAATTTAGGTTTCAGGAAGATTAGATAGGAATTTGCTAAATCAAAAGGCAAACGTTGCTTAAAAATCAATTGGGAATCATTACACAGTGTCCAGCCTTTTTCACATTTAAGATAAACTGTGTAATGACCAGAAGTTACAGTAGGTCCATCATGGAAAATTATTGCAACTGTTACAAAAGTTTTTCCTGAAATTGATAATTGCTGTCCTGTAAACTTCTTTATTAAAGTATCTAATTTTGAACCATCAGCTTTACAGCGTTGCATCATTAAAATTACATACTGTCCGTATTCCTTTAAAATTAACGTTGAAAACATGTCAGTTTGACACTCACTGCATTCCATGCTATGATTAGCATCTTTAACTAATTTAGCAAAAGTGACTGTTTTACTTTCTGGCAATGTTAAATAAATAAACCTTTCAGAATCAACATTAGAGCCACATATATTATAACAGTTTTCACAACTATGTTCCCATTTATAAGAGAGACCAAATACATTTTCAATGGGAACCCCTTCTTCTTCCAGTACCTGAAGAAAAAACATCAAGAATTCCTGTGCGTCTTGCTGTACATTTTGAGAAAACTGTGTTCGTCCTGAACATACATCTAAAAGTTTTCTAATTTCAGTAGCACTTTCTATTTGAGTTTTATCATTACTCAGCTTTTGAAAAAGGAGACTCAACTCAGAACAGAATCTTTTTCCCTGATTTACTATTATCTGCTCTTGCACACTATCCAGATAAAATGCAACATTCAGCACTACATTAGCGTAGCAGTTGACACCAGAGCTATTTTCAAAATGACATCCTACAACCTGTTCTTCATTTTCCTTTTTCTTTTTGCTTGCAATTACATCACTCCTCTTTTTTTCCTCCTCTCTACATCTTCATTACAGATATTCTCATTTCTCCTTTTACGAGAAACTACACGTTTCTCCAACACAGGATACTGACCTAAATGAGGAGCATAGCTTCTTCTTAATCTATTATACTCCTCTACACAATTTGCATCAGCACTAACTTTTGAGTCATCAAAGTCTATCATGAATAAACCTGATAATGTTTTCACTCGTGACAAAGCAACATATGCCATACCTTCTTTGAACACAGTTGAACCAATGTTCACAAATGCACAATCTACAGTCAATCCTTGAGACTTGTGAATAGTTACAGCATATGCTAGAGAAAACGGAAACTGCTTCCTACGTACATATAAGTCTTTCACAAGCATGAAACGAACTGAACAACGACAAATGTCTTTAACTTCTTCTATCTGATCAAATTTTATTTTTAAACATTCAATTCCATCTTTTTTCTGATAATTAATAAAACCCACAACTCTTCCCATAGCTCCATTAACTAAACCTTTTTCAACATCCAAATTTCTCCTTAAAAATACTCTACAGTTCATGCAAACATATAGATTTTTTTCTAATCCAGCTGTTTTGGAAATGTTCTTCTCTAGTGAATCCAATTTTTTTTTCAGTGTGCCTGTTAATGTAACAGTAATTCTTCCATCCTCAATTTTGTCCACTGCTTCCAATTTCCTGATATCTTCCTTTTCCAATTTCAAAAGCTCCTCATTGAATATTGAGCATTCACGTAGAGTTGGCATTAAGCAGATGACACTTTTCTTTTCTGCAATGTTCTTGTATATGTTCTCTGCAAATATTCTTCCTTTGGAAATAAATTATGTAGCAGCCGACTCTGTAATGCTTTCATGCCAGCTTCAGTGAGTAGTCCAATTCTGATATCTTTCAGAATACTTCCATATTCTTCATCGTTTGCTTGCCTCATATTAGTAGTAAGTTCCTTGTACTCAAAGAAGGACCAAATATTTGTATTACCGATGCTTCCCAATGACTTCTTCGTGTCTTCATGTGTCACAGTATTAAACACTGGTTGTCCTTTAACTGGAGTAAGTTGCAAAAGATCTCCAAAAACTATGACGTGTTTTCCTCCAAATAACACGTCATAGTCTGTCTTCAGAATTTGCTGCATTCTTAAATGCACAAAGGCAAGCATTAAGTTTGATACCATGCTCACCTCATCAATAATGAGAACTTGCATCTTCTTCAATACTCTTGAAACTTCCAAGCATGCTTCTCCAGTTAGCTTGTTGTATTGTATTTTGTTCTCATGCTCCACTGGTAACATTAGCAAACGATGTAAAGTGATTCCTTTTATGTTATATGCTGCTAACCCTGTTGGAGCAGTAACCACACAAGACAAAGTAGAATCCGTTTTTTGCTGTAGGTAGCTTCTGATGACTTTTATAAGGAAACTTTTTCCAGTTCCAGCTTGTCCGCTTACATACATCCTGATTGGATGAAATGATGTGCATGAGCACTCTTTTTCTTCATGTAGAAATCCGTGATCAATTTTGTTTCTGATCTCTTCATAAATTTGTTGCTGCTCTTCGTTCAGTTGTCTTTCCAAATTTTGTAAGTCTATAAATTCTTCTTGAGCTTGATTCATAGCCGTTTCCACTTCATTCATGGCTGTTGATGCTTCATTTTCAACGATTGGTTGTCCTAGGGGATCTTGACTAAGTGTTCCTGAACTTTGGCTGTCCTGAGAACTGTCTCTAGCTACTTCAGCTGCAATTGTAGTTTCCTGTTCAATTTCTTCATTTAACATTTGCAGATAAGTTGAGAATGTACTGCATTGTATGCTGTCTTTGCAAGCATTAAATGAATCTTCATAGCTTTGAAATTCTCCCAGTAGTTCATCCTCTGTACGCCATGGTTTAAACAGCTGTAAAAGAGCCAAGTAGTAAAATTCCTTTTTGTCAGTAGTGTCGCAACTCAGCTTCCTGTGATTTATCAAACTTCCTTTTGTTTGCTTCACCAAACATCCTTCCTCACCAATGACTTTATATTTTCCATTGTTGATGTCTTCTGTGGCTTTCCGTGAATAAATGTAGTTCTGCAGCACTTCATAGAGACACATGTTCTCCAGATGATGACTTCTCTTGGGATAATATGTGTCCAACATGTTTGATTTCAAAATATCTGTACTTTCTGGGTCATTCTCGGCCAAATATTCAATTTCTCCAACAGATTTCAGTACCCGATTTCTCATTGCTGCAAGGCCTAAACTTGCCCAAATTATTCTTCTTTATTTTGAGTAGAGACTTGCAGAAGATAACCTATCTGAACATTCGTAGGATCCAATTTCTCGATGCGATAACATCTTCAAACTGAAACTGTACAGCTTCTTACTGACAGTTTTCTCGTGAGAAATCTCTTCCCACATTTCCTTCAATTCTGTTTTTTCTGATTTCGTAATGTAAGACGTTACATATCGAGCAACAGCAATGGAATTGTCAGCTACATACTGTATATCCATGTTAGCATTCCACATGGATAAAATGACTGGGTTGTAGTCATTTATATTTTTTGATTCTTCTTTTCTTTTTAGGTTGTAGGTATTCTTAGGTGATTTTCTTGTGATAGTATGTCTCACAGATGACATAAAACTGTTTACTCTTCCATTTGAAAGAACAGGTCTAGGAAATCCAAATCGACATTAAGGTGCCGATCACGATCCGGTAAAAAATGTCCCCGTACGACTCGTATCGGGTCTTTTTACCGTACGAATCGTACAAGTGCCGTACAAACTGGCAATCACGATTCGCATGGTAAAAAGTCCATACGAACCGCACTGGGAATCATTCCCCACACGTCCTCGGGTCGGAAAATGTGTCCGACACGTCCTTGGACGATTTACCTTACAAACGTGAAAATCCAAGTCCGACCGAGGAATCACGATCCATCCCGTGCGTCCGAGCTTACAACCGTATGGAAAAAACACCGTCCGCACCGAACTCCTATAGCAACCATGGAGACATGTGCCCGCATACGCGCCCAACACTCCCCCCAGCCCCCGTACGTCCGACACGTACCCCCCGTGTATGTATACCCCCACCCGTCTAGGTACACCCCAGTACGTTCAAGTCGTACCCCCACCCCAGTACGTGTCATACCCCCGTGTACCTACACCCCAGTACGTTCCAGTCGTACCCCCACCCCAGTACGTGTCACACCCCGTCTATGTACACCCCAGTACGTTCCAGTCGTACCCCCACCCCAGTACGTGTCGTACCCCCGTGTACCTATACCCCAGTACGTTCCAGTCGTACCCCCACCCCAGTACGTGTCGTACCACCCCCTATGTACACCCCAGTACGTTCCAGTCGTACCCCCACCCCAGTACGTGTCATACCCCCGTGTACCTACACCCCAGTACGTTCCAGTCGTACCCCCACCCCAGTACGTGTCATACCCCCGTCTATGTACACCCCAGTACGTTCCAGTCGTACCCCCACCCCAGTACGTGTAATACCCCCGTCTATGTACACCCCAGTACGTTCCAGTCGTACCCCCACCCCAGTACGTGTCATACCCCCGTCTATGTACACCCCAGTACGTTCCAGTCGTACCCCCACCCCAGTACGTGTCGTACCACCGTCTATGTACACCCCAGTACGTTCCAGTCGTACCCCCACCCCAGTACGTGTCATACCCCCGTCTATGTACACCCCAGTACGTTCCAGTCGTACCCCCACCCCAGTACATGTCGTACCACCGTCTATGTACACCCCAGTACGTTCCAGTCATACCCCCACCCCAGTACGTGTCGTACCCCCGTGTACCTACACCCCAGTACGTTCCAGTCGTACCCCCACCGCAGTACGTGTCGTACCACCCCCTATGTACACCCCAGTACGTTCCAGTCGTACCCCCACCCCAGTACGTGTCATACCCCCGTGTACCTACACCCCAGTACGTTCCAGTCGTACCCCCACCCCAGTACGTGTCGTACCACCCCCTATGTACACCCCAGTACGTTCCAGTCGTACCCCCACCCCAGTACGTGTCATACCCCCGTGTACCTACACCCCAGTACGTTCCAGTCGTACCCCCACCCCAGTACGTGTCATACCCCCGTGTACCTACACCCCAGTACGTTCCAGTCGTACCCCCACCCCAGTACGTGTCATACCCCCGTCTATGTACACCCCAGTACGTTCCAGTCATACCCCCACCCCAGTACGTGTCATACCCCGTCTATGTACACCCCAGTACGTTCCAGTCGTACCCCCACCCCAGTACGTGTCGTACCACCCCCTATGTACACCCCAGTACGTTCCAGTCGTACCCGCACCCCAGTACGTGTCATACCCCCGTGTACCTACACCCCAGTACGTTCCAGTCGTACCCCCACCCCAGTACGTGTCATACCCCCGTGTACCTACACCCCAGTACGTTCCAGTCGTACCCCCACCCCAGTACGTGTCATACCCCCGTCTATGTACACCCCAGTACGTTTCAGTCGTACCCCCACCCCAGTACATGTCGTACCACCGTCTATGTACACCCCAGTACGTTCCGGTCCTACCCCCAACACAACCTCCTAAGTACGGAGCGCACCCCAGGCCCCAACATCACAACCGCATGTACGAGTAGTACCAACCCACACACAAGGACAGCACCGTACAACCAAATGGCCCATCTACACACCGTACACACGCTCAAAACGCACGTACACAACCAGGACAAAACAAAAAAACACAAGAAGACACTATTCGAATGGCACAAAGCCACTAAACATGGCCAACAAAAACTACAAATACACCTTCACTGACCTGCAACTGCCAAAGACAAACAGAGGGCCAAAACACCACCACTACTTACAACACACCCACCCAAAATTCAAACACTGCCACACCCACCCATGGACCAATAAAAAGGGCCCACACACACAAACCATGAGCCTTTGCAACAGACTCACTGCTGCCAGACACCACAGAACCATACAACAAGCTACACCACACCTTACACTTGCACACCTTCACACAACCACCCTCACAAACACCCCCTCATCACATTCACACACACACACACACACACAACCATCCACACCCCCCCCAACATCCACACACCCCCCCACCATCCCCACCCACACCCCTCACCATGCCCACTACCAAGAATCCAAAGTTCAGTAACCGAGAGTTGGAGGTCCTTGTTGATCAAATCCTCAGAGTCGAGCCACAGATCTTTGGAACATTGGTCAGAAACACCAGCCTGGCAGCAAAAACAGCCATGTGGCAGACCATCGTCGATGCTGTGAATGCTGTTGCGGACACCAGGAGGACCAAGCAGGAATGCCAGAACAGGTGGTACGATCTGCGGAGGAGGGTCAGAGCCAAGAGGCAGGAGGAACACGACCAGGCCAACGCCACCGGAGGAGGGCCCTCCCGCAGACCCGTACAGTACCATCCCTGGGAGGAGAGGGTGATGGCCATACTGCCGGTGGAGGCAGTCGAAGGATTAGAAGGACTCCGAGACCCGGGTGAGTACACAAACAACGCACCTCACATGGGGGGAACGACATCCACAACCAAAATCACTAACAGGCACGCAACCACCACAAGCCATCGCATTACTCAACCACACTCCATGAGCACGCACATGCCACTGCTGCCACCATGCCCCATGCACCCAGCTGGACAATGGCAAGTCACAGAAGACAACAACACATGACACGGTAACCCGGATGGCGGGAGGCTGGGCCCCAAAAATCACATAGTGCGACTCCGAAGCAGACAACAATGCACTCTGCCCATATGGCCTAGGTCACAGCCAGACAAACAGTGTGTCCCAACACAGGAATGACTTGGCAGCAAATGGCGGACACCTTGCATCAACACATGGGGGTGAAGGCACTGTTTTGCACATGACAGCAGCTAATGAACAGCCAACATTGTGAAAGAGTGGCAGCACACACCACCACAGCAGCAGCGCACAGACACACATCACACCCAATGGGTGCCTTGAGATCAGAAACAAACTCACATCAACAAGCCAAGGGCCACTCAAAGATCTGCTAACAGTGTGTGCCCAGGAAGCTGGGCTGAGGTGACAGAGGGTGACACACAGAGGGAGGGAGAGGGGGACACAGAGGGAGGGAGAGGGGGACAGAGAGGGGGGGAGAGGGGGACAGAGAGGGAGGGAGACACAGGGAGATGGACAGAGGGAGGAGGCTGACACACAGAGGGAGGGAGAGGGTGACAGAGAGGGAGGGAGAGGGGGACAGAGAGGGAGGGAGACACAGGGAGAGCAAATCAGCCGTGTGGTGTGTGGGAATGTCTGCTCGTCAGCAGGTAGACTGCGTGCATGTAGCCAAGGGTGGCCCGTGCCAGAACCCCCCCTCTTCTCCATGGCAAAACACAGGGCCATGTCACAACCTGGGCACGAGCACAATGACAGCTACCTGCATCACATAAGTGTGTGGAACAAATCCATGTGCACATGTACAGTGCTACACGGAAGGCGCCAATGCATGGCTCGCAACACCTGCCCACTCCACTGCTTACTGCAGTCACACTTGACGCAGCAAGTAAGACTGTGCTACACATAGTTAAAGGTGCCAAAGTGGTGCCCAAGGGACACACCCATGCACAAGTGCACTGTGAGTGGAATGCAAGACAGATCCTAATTCCAAGAGGAAATGTGCCAACTTATGAAATGATGAAACATGGATGTTGCATGGACCAAAATTAACATTGTCTCTCTCACACACAGGTCGACGTCGTGGTGCACCCCCCAACACTGGGGGGGAACACTCACAGGACCCGGATCTGCAGGAGCCCGATCCCACCGGCAGCGACCACTCTCACCACTCTGTGGACGACCCCGACCGACCTGGCCCCTCTGGTGTCCAACCGCCTGCAGCACCTGCGTCAGGTACAACTGTGCCAACCACCACCCCCACTCCTGCCACATCCCAGGAGACACCCAGGATCCCTGCCCCAACACCACAATGCAGCCAGGCTGGCCAGGAGGGACACGGTGTCCCGGGCACCCAGGAGGAGGCAGGCCACAACGCCAATGCCACCCCTCAGGGGTCCCGGAGACCCGATGTGCCCGCAAGGGCAGGCCAGGCGCAAGTGGGCAGGGGTGGTGGGAGTGGAGGACGGCTGAGGCACGAGCCTGACCAGTTGGCTGGGGATCCGGTATTTTCCCATGTCCGTAACATCCTGGACTCATACCGGCAGGACACCACGGGCATGGCCCAGGTTGTGTCCACCCTCAATGAGATCAAGGGGAGCCTCGATGAGATAAAGACCCAGCAGGCCCAGCAACATGCGGAGCTACATGCCTGTCTACTGGTACACCAACGGTGGATGGAGGACAGACAGGCTGAGCAAGTGACGGCATTCCAGGGGATTCACGCTACACTCCGTCGGATGGCCGACAACATGGCCGACCCTCCCTGTGCCAGAAGGCGGAGAACATCACCACCCACAGGGAGGGATCAGGAGGAGGAGGAGGAAACATCCGACGGAGCATCCCAGATGTCGTCACGGCCTGCTGGTGAGGTTCCCCGCAGGAGGCCGGGTCGTCCACGGAAAGGACCGTGAGGGTCGGCGCTACATCACCATCTCCCAGGACACCTGGCCTGGCACCTGGCCCACTGGAGCAACAGCATCACAGCATCAAGAGACATTCTCTGCCACATGGCCCTGCTGGTCACTGGCTGACCAATGTTGACAAAGACTGTGGCATGGACTCTGAGGACATCCAATGGCAAGGACACCAACTCCCCTACTGAACTTTGGATTCAAACTTCCCGGAAAGACACTCACTTTGTTTCCCCCTCCCCCCCCCCCCCCCCCCCAATAATAAATCACACTATGAAGAGTAGATGCCTGCTGGTAGCATTATTACCTAACATGTGTCTTGTAAAGTCAAAACATGCCTGAGTCATCTTTTGTCTTCAACCACCCACACCCTGGGGCCTGAGTCTGGCACAGGACACATGGGTCACAGTGTATTAGGCAAGACAGACATGGAGCACCATACACACCCGTGATGGGCCCAACCAGCTGAGGGAGTTACCGAACAACCGTGCTGACAGACACATTGAGTACAGCAACAGTCATGCGCAGAGGTCAGGGATCCAGTCCAGTGTCCTGGGGGGCACCCAGGTATGTGTAGACAGGTGGCAGAAACATGTCCTGCAAGCTTGAGTCCGGTGGATGCAGAGAATGGGGGCCTGGCCAACGTTGGATGCATGGGGATGGCACATGTCACAATACCCACACAGTCATGGACATCATGCCCAATACACAGTCTCAGCCCACACACACAGCTTGCATCTTGCCACTCGACACATTGACACATAGCCACAATCAGGGAATACCATGCCAGACAAGCAGGATGCACCATGGCAACACACCACCATTGACTCAGAAGAGGCACCTTGGAGGCATAGGGACACCTTTATTAGTCATGTATTCAGGATTGCAGAGGCAACTCGAAGTACACATGAACACATCATGTGGAGTGACATGTGGGTCCAACACTGGCACCCCCCTTCAGCAGCACACATGCGTGTTCGCCATGGAACTGGCACACAAGCGTCGGCTAACAGCTAAATACCCACAGCTGCACACGGAGAGCCTGCCATACACCATAGATCCGCGGATGTCGAAGTCCCACACCATGTCAAGCCAATGCTAACCGAATGTGTCCGAGGGCAGTGTCACACACATTGATGCCATCATCACAATCCCCTATCCCATCACTGATGACTGTCAACCAGGCAGACCATCTATTCAGGTGTACACAGCTGCATGTTGTGTCCCATGGGGATGCGACATGGCTGCAGAGGAACCAAACACCGACAGGGGCAGTGTGCACACATCGTGAACAACTGCCACACCCAATACACCCCAGATGCATCCCTTACCCCATGGAGACTTCCAAACGTGTCCGTGCCTGTAACGCTGAGTCAGCCCACGATGTCATGTCCATGAGGAATAGCAGTGCCACAACAATGCAACCAGCAGACGGCATGCGCAGGTACCTGGGGAAGAGAAACACACAAGAAGTCAGCCACAAAAAGCACAGCCACTTGCATGTGCATTTACTCGACACATGTATGGATGACAACATGCTAGGTCACAATTATGACTGCGGAAGTACAACCATCACTGGCACCATCACTCCAGTGACACACCCACACACACCTCTGACTCACGTGCCATACATGCAGGTGGAGACACACATCACAAGGCATGCCACACGGGGACCAATGCGTGCACACTCAGACACTGGTACTCACCACTATGCAAAGAAGTCGCGTATGAGCCGAGTCCGGATGTCCTCTTGCGGCTCCTCATCCTCCACATCACTAGCCCCATTGCCAAGCCCTTCGTCCTCCACGGGTGGATGGTCCTCGTCATGTTGATTCAGGATGAGTGGCACTGCTCTTTCAACTGCCATGTTGTGCAGCATGCAGCAGACCATGAAGATCTTGCAGACCTTCGCCGGGGCATATGGGAGTGCGCCGCCGGTCTTGTGGAGGCACCTGAATCGGCTCTTCAGCATGCCAAACGTCCTCTCTATCACTCGCCTTGTCCGGCCATGGGCGGTGTTGTAGCGGAGCTGGGCCGGCGTGATGGGGTTGCGGAGAGGTGTGAGCAGCCAAGGCATGTTGGGATAGCCAGCGTCCCCTACATGGAAAGCACATGGTCATCGTTAGCAGTGGAGAAGCGGTCGTGATGGTAGGCTATACAGAATACAGGACAGACAAACTGTACCCACCAACAACACATGCCCGTTCGTTGCGCAGCTGCATCATCATATCAGGCATCCCGCTACGCCTCATGATGTAGGCATCGTGTGCTGATCCTGGAAAACGAGCACAGACATGTGAAATCACCATGTTGGACAGACACACCACAAGGGCATTGATGGAGTGGTAGTGCTTCCGATTGCGGTACGCCACCTCCCGTGCGTGTGGTGGTACCAAAGCTACATGTGTCCCATCTATGGACCCAATGACATGGGGCATCCCTCCCAGGGCATAGAATCCACGCTTGACCTCAGTCATCTGTTCAGGGGTTGGGAACTTGATGAAGTCATCCAGGTGAATCAACATGGCCTCTAAGAAATCATGCAGCACACCACTGAACGTGCTCTGGGACATGCCACCAACATGAGCTATGGTATTTTGAAAGGTACCCGTGGCAAGAAAATGTAGGGCAGCCATTACCTTCAGCTGGGGTGTCAGTGCCGTGGGATACCTGTGCTGCGGTTGCAGGTGTGGTGCCAGTCTCGCCGTCAACTCCAGAATCAACGGTTGGGTGAAGCGGTAGAGCCGGATGCTGTCATTATCCTGCATGGCAGCCAAGTCTGGAATTCTTCGGGCAAGAGGCGGCGCTCTGCAGTAATTTTGAAGTGACAAGGAAGAGTGAGTGCACTACGACAACAACTCATGTGTACTGAGCACATGTTAATCTGGCAATACACACATGCTACATAGGGAGTCAGGTATGTGCTACATGGCCAGGACACGTATGGATGCAAGGTGACACTCCTTCAAAGACCCAGCTACACACGGAGATTGAGAACCTCCCCATGCCACGCCATGGGAATAGCTGTGTCCCAGTGCAAGTGAACAGCCAGACGCAACACAGGAGTGACATACGCCCACACATCAGCAGCAGTAGGATGCCGATTGCAGAGATTGGTAGCGGAACACTGGAGCCACAGGTCACATGACATTACACTAGGCCAGCCCACACACCTTGCCATGAAGGTGCACATGTCATGACTCACCACACATACCTTGTGAGGATGCTGACATGTCCTTGTCACGCTACTCCGTGTCCCATGCATACATGTGCACCTCACATCCGATACCACATGTGGCATGGTGTGCGGAACAGTGTGCAATGACAATCTACACACAGACACATGTTTGTTGCTGCAACGTCTGCAGCTTTTGAGGGTGCTCCAACATCAACCTGATGGGAAGCCCCCACACATACATGACATAGTCACATTGTGCACCGTGGGTAGTGACAAGTCAGGTGTCATAACCCCTGTACCGGGCATCAGGGGACACTTCCGTGTGTTGGTGTCCGTGCCATGCCAGTGACGCTCACCCCAAGTGCGCAGTACGACATGCACACATGTCAAAGGAGTCAAGGGCATGCCTGGCACACATCGCACCATCACACAGTACATCTGTAGACATCTCATCATACATCTGGTGCCTTCTCGACTCAGGAGTAATGTTCCACATCACAGGCCTTTCACACCGGTGCCCCACACATGTAGTGATGCACAGACGATGCCTCGATGTCAATTAATGGACAAGTATGTCCATCCATGGACAAGTATGTCCGCCCCATCCCTACCTGTGTGCCGCCTGTCACCACTGTGATGTGTGAATACCGCTGTACTGCTGCAAAGAGGGCCTGTGTACGTTCCCATATCACTATGGGAGTGCTGCCGTATGTGTACCCATCGTGATGGCGAGCGTACAGGCATGTGTACGGCCCGTACCAGTACGAGTACGCATACGCGAGGCCACACATACTGATAGGGAGCGTACACACGCCTGTACGCGCCCTATCAGTATGGGTGGCCTCGCGTATGCGTACTCGTAGTGGTACGGGCCGTACACACGCCTGTACACTCCCTATCAGTATGGGTGGGCCCGCGTATGCGTACTCGTAGTGGTACGGGCCGTACACACGCCTGTACGCTCCCTATCAGTATGTGTGGCCTCGCGTATGCGTACTCGTAGTGGTACGGGCCGTACACACGCCTGTACGCTCCCTATCAGTATGGGTGGGCCCGCGTATGCGTACTCGTAGTGATAGGGAGCGTACAGGCGTGTGTACGGCCCGTACCACTACGAGTACGCATACGCGAGGCCACACATACTGATAGTGAACGTAGTCACGCGTGTACGGGCCATTGCAATGCATTTGGGGTGCCCTAGGGCCCCGGAACGCACCGTACCTGTGTGTGGAGCTCAAAATTACATAGGGGACACATGAGGGACAAGTATTAAGGCCTACATGCATGCTGGTTGTCATGGAGACCAAGTTAAAATTTCGAATATCTTCTGGAAGGTGAACACCAGAAGTCAGTTGGAATAAAAGTACTTGTGTTTGTGGAGCTGACATCATGCAGGAGAATGAAACCGATAGAGTACACACAGACTGCTAGGTTTGAAGGGATTGGTGGAAACATAGGATGCAAATGTGAGTGACCAATCACTCTGTACTCCTGTGCATGAGACAGGGCAGAAAGGCACATATAAGGCAGCCAGGTCCCATGAGGGAGTACTTGCCTGCACATCTTTGAATTCGTCGACCCAGCTGCTGCTACTGATTCCCTGGAACCATGTCAAGGGCTGTGGAGAGGTCACAGCCATTCACCCTGGAAGAGAACATGGCATTGCTGGATGTGATCCTCCCACAGTACCCCATGCTGTATGGGCGACCAGGGTATCAGGTGAGTGCATAGGCCACTGGCACAGACTGTCCCTATGTTCTGACTGTGACTTCTGCCATTGTGTCCTGGTGTGACACACATGCCATGTACTGTTGGGGGGGTCCCAGGGGGGGGGGATGCCTGATGTCTCCCAGCAGTGCCCTGAGACAGGAGGGGTGTGTGCCTATCACTAACAGCAGTGCCCTGAGACAGGAGGGGTGTGTGCCTATCACTAACAGCAGTGCCCTGAGACAGGAGGGGTGTGTGCCTATCACTAACAGCAGTGCCCTGAGACAGGAGGGGTGGGTACAGAGTGCTCCCAGCAGTGCCCTGAGACAGGAGGGGTGGGTACAGAGTGCTCCCAGCAGTGCCCTGAGACAGGAGGGGTGTGTGCCTATCACTAACAGCAGTGCCCTGAGACAGGAGGGGTGGGTGTGATGCACAGTGTGAGCCTTGATCATTGATTGTGACATTGCCATCATTCTACCTGTGTACCCACTATGGCATGTACTGCTTTTTCCCTCACCAGAGGATCATGTCCCTATGACAAAGGTGCAATGCGTTGGCTGCATGACATGCCTTGTTGTTACCAGCTAATTTGTTATCAAATGTCTCTCTGTGACATGTGGCTGGTGTATTGATGTGGTGTCACTTGTTCTTCCTCACAGGTAGGCGCCACTGCCAAGGAGCAGATCTGGCTGACCGCCGTCAGTGCCGTGAGGGGTGTGGATGGTCGGAGGCGGAGCCTGTCCCAGGTGAGGAAACGCTGGCAGGATATCCGGTGCTGGACGCGGAGGATTGCACGGGTCCTGCTGGAGGACTCACCTGAGAGCCACAAGAACCGCGGGCGCCGCCGTCTGAGCCACCTCCACAGGCGTGTGCTGCCGGTGGTCTTTCCAGACTTGGATCGGCGCTTACTGGCGAAGCAGCAGCCGGAAGGGGGTAGGTACATGTGTGTGTTGTGTGTCACAGGCATTTGTTAGGGCACAGTAGCATGAATTCACTGCCAGGGTTTAAAGGTGCTGTGCAGATCCATTTTGCCCCAGTATAGCGCTGCGCCCCTGCCACCCTTCCCCTCCTTGCAATGTGTTCCCTGGTCTGTGTGTAGCCACTCCTTCACAAGGTAATGTAGGCTGGCGCTTTGTCCACGAGAACTATGCCTGTAGCATCATGTGTGGGGGTGGTGGGTAACAGGTTTTGGGACCTTGGCTGTGCCCTGTCAAGTTCACTGCATGTGGGTTCCATGTCAGTTGGCACTGATGCTGACTCCAGACATGGGAGTTGGTCTCTCATGTGTCATGCCTTACAGTGCGCATGTCCTATGTAGTGGCCTGTGACATGGTGTGCATGAGTGTGCGATACGCATAGTGCAGGGATGGTGGCGTGTGTTGCAGTCATTACCATTCAGGAGCATGGAGTTGCGTGGCCACTACTGTCCCCTGGGGCACCTTTTCATCGGTGTTGTATGTGTCATCATAAACGTGGACACTCTCAGTGTCTACAGCGTAGGTTGTGCTCTATGCCATTGTCCCCTGGCACCATGTATATAGACGTGCTATTTTGTACAGGTGTCCACTGTGCAGACTGACCTGAATGTCCTTCTTCATACTCACAGTTGCTAGTGCCTGTGTGTCTTGTTATACTCATCTGAGGATGGGCACTGGTACCTCATTATTTGTACAGGCGCACCTTGGCTGTTTGGCGTCCAATCTTGCATTTTGCCTGCCCCTGTGTTTATCACCCAGACTATGAGATGTTGGTGCCACCTGTGTCTCAACTATTTGCCTCGTGTAGGCGGTGGTTGGGGCGGGCAAAGCCTATATGTCAAATCCAGATTTCTACTTGCTGGGTCTGGGCAGTGTGTGATGTTTGTCTGGACACACACGCAAGGTGCAGTGACCGAGTCATGTTGTGCATGTTTTCTGCATTACCTATGCAGCATGTGTCTCAAGTTCATGGATATGGTCCCTGGTCATCGGTATTTTCGCCAACGCTGTGTGGTGCAGATGCAGTGCTGGATTGTCCCCAGGGCCCGGGTGCTATGTCAGACTCCGTTTCCTGTCTTTAGCTATTGTCTCATGCTCTCCATGGTATTTCAGTGGCATGGTGGCTCAACCAACTGTGTGTTTCATGCCCTACATCGGTACCTTGTTTAGTAGATGTTAGGGATCCTCCTTTTCAGGCTATGCAATGTTACCTATGTAGATTGGACTCATGTGACAGATGTGTACAGGTGTCTGATTAATATCTGTCTCTCCACCCTGCCCACAGCATCGTTGGGGGACACAGAGGGAGACATGGACACAGACCAGGCGGAGGGACCGAGCACCAGTGCCAGCCGTGACATCGGGGCTGGCACATCGAGTGGGACAGAGGCGGAGGAGAGTGTGGCCGAGGACCTGTCGACTGGCACAACAGAATACGAAGCTGACAGGTCCGAGGAGGATGTCTCCGAGTGGTCGGAGGCTGCACCAGCAGCTGACAGCGGAACAACACCTCGCACCGCCCCCTCAGTTCCCATCAGCCGCCTCCCACTTGCTTGTGTCCCTTCCCAGCGTACCCGGTCACCGCATGTCTCCTTCATGCCAGGCACCGCACCCCCTGCCCCTGTCTCCACTGCTGCCGCCAATGCTGAGTCTGTGGACATCCAGCGGCAAATGCAGGTTGGTCAGGCTGCGATCCTTAATGTCCTCCATGCCCACGGGCAAACACTCAACAACATCGAGGCATACTTGGAGGGCATTCATTCATCGCAGGCTGACCAACGCAACTTGCTGAGGTCCATAGACTCCACACTGACTGCAGCAGTGGGTCTCCTGCAGCGCGACCTCCCCCCACCTACCCCTGCCCCATCCACACTTCCCACTCCCATGCCTGTCCCACGTACACCCAGACGTCGGCATGCACCCACATCAACAGACACAGGCACCACACCAGCAGGGAAGGTCCACCGCACTCCTCCTGACACGCACACACAGGGTGAGGTAGGCACACCCACTGGGTCGGGGGGCAAACGTGTGACACGCAGCCATAGTGGGAGTCCGCATTCCACCCAGTCCACTCCCTCCAAATCCCCTCCCTCAGCTAACCTGGCCACATCTCTCCCAAGGACTCCTTCATGGCCGCTCTGTCCCTGAGCCCCACAGTGACACCACCCCGCAAGCGGTCAAGGAAGTCCTCGGTCACGGTGGTTGATTCTCCCCCCCTGTCTACGCCCTCCCCCGGTGGCGCTGCGACCCATCCCTCTGACCCCCCCCCCTCCTTGGGGCCTGTGGATCCTTCGGGTGCAGGGGACTCCCTGGAGGACCTTGCAAAGGTGTGTAGTGCCATCCTGGCCTCCGCCTTTGGCCCTGCCCCACCCCCTGTTGTGGAGTCCTCCATCCCTGCACCCACAACGCCTCCCCTTTGCCCTGATGTCCCTGCGGTGCCTGTTGCTTCCCCCCCCCATGATGCCCTCACCCCTGTGGAAGACGATGGCATGTAACTGTGCAGGCAAGGTAGGGGACACGCATCCCACTGTGTCCCCCATCCAGCTGAGACTCATTGACTGCCCTATGGGCTTTGTGAATATTGAACTGCCTGCGATCCACGGACATTGTGCTCATGCTGAATAAAGCTTAATTTTTGTTTCATTATAACACTACTGCTATGCTGGTATTGGTGTTGGTGGGGCTGCTACATGGTTTTGGGTGGTGTTTATGTGTTGGGTGTGTGGGATCTGTAGTAGTGTGCTGCTCATTTGGGGGACCCTGGGATCTGTGTGCCATCACAAGGTGTTAGCTAAGTTTCTTTGTTCATGTGAGCAGTTAATGCATGGTGCAATTGTCCCAGGGTGTATTCCTCCCTCTATGTACCCTGATATCTTTCCTGCAGGGTGTTCCCAATCTTTAGCGCAGAGCTGTGTCTACATGAGCTGTGTGTGTGACGGAGCCCTTCTACTTTGGCCATGCATGCAGGGCCATGTCTCCACCTGCAACATTCGTGGCATCCTTGGTGATCACTGTACGTGTGTGTGGAGTCTGTTGACATGAGTTCATGGGGACATGATCCCTTGTAGGCAGTATGCATGTGGGTACTTCCAGCCTCACACACATGTGTTGCACACCTCCTGTCTCTGGGCACTGCTGGGAGTGATAGGCACCCACCCCTCCTGTCTCAGGGCACTGCTGGGAGGACTCTGCACCCACTTCTCCTGTCTCAGGGCACTGCTGGGAGTGTTAGGCACCCACCCCTCCTGTCTCAGGGCACTGCTGGGAGGACTCTGCACCCACCCCTCCTGTCTCAGGGCACTGCTGGGAGTGTTAGGCACCCACCCCTCCTGTCTCAGGGCACTGCTGGGAGGACTCCACACCCACCCCTCCTGTCTCAGGGAACTGCTGGGAGGACTCTGCACACACACCTCCTATTTCTGGATATGTACGCTTGGAACATACACGGTGGGGGTACGCTCCATGCATACGAGGGTGATGGTACGGGTCGTACTTACACTGTTGGGGTGGGTGTACGGTACGTACATACGCGGTTGGGGGTACGCTCCATGCATACGCGGGTGAGGGTACGGGTCGTACTTACACTGTTGGGGTGGGGGTACGGTACGTACATACGCGGTTGGGGTGGGGGTACGCTCCATGCATACGCGGGTGAGGGTACGGGTCGTACTTACACTGTTGGGGTGGGTGTACGGTACGTACATACGCGGTTGGGGGTACGCTCCATGCATACGCGGCTGAGGGTAGGGGTCGTACTTACACTGTTGGGGTGGGGGTACGGTGCGTACATACGCGGTTGGGGTGGGGGTACGCTCCATGCATACGCGGGTGAGGGTACGGTACGTACTTACACTGTTGGGGTGGGGGTACGCTCCATGCATACGCGGGTGAGGGTACGGGTCGTACTTACACTGTTGGGGTGGGGGTACGGTACGTACATACACGGTTGGGGTGGGGGTACGCTCCATGCATACGCGGGTGAGGGTACGGGTCGTACTTACACTGTTGGGGTGGGGGTACGCTCCATGCATACGAGGGTGAGGGTACGGGTCGTACTTACACTGTTGGGGTGGGGGTACGCTCCATGCATACGCGGGTGAGGGTACGGTACGTACATACGCGGTTGGGGTGGGGGTACGCTCCATGCATACGCAGGTGAGGGTACGGGTCGTACTTACACTGTTGGGGTGGGGGTACGCTCCATGCATACGAGGGTGAGGGTACGGGTCGGGTCGTACTTACACTCTTGGGGTGGGTGTACGGTACGTTCATACGTGGTTGGGGTGGGGGTACGCTCCATGCATACGCGGGTGAGGGTACGGGTCGTACTCACACTGTTGGGGTGGGGGTACGTTCCATGCATAGGGGGGGTGGGGGTAGGGTCCGTACATCTCTATCTCCACGCTATGTGATGCTTGTGCGGGCCGTACCCAGGCCTTTGCCACGTGGGTACGATCCGTCCCACCAATGTTGGGGTGACGTGGGTGTGGGCGTGGTACGTCTCGTACCCACGCTCTTGAGGCGTGGGTACGGGACGTACCGGTCTGGTTGTGTTGCCGGTTCGCGTGGTGACAGACTTCCGTTGTGGCGGTCGCTGGCTTATCTGGACACGCCCCCACCCCCTCGTAGTGACCAGGGCATGGGTGTCAGGTATGTCCTGGGCATGTGTGGTGTGTGACTTTGGTGGGGGTTTTGTGGCCTGCTCTGGTCCTGCCACCCCCACCCCCCCCCCTTTCCCTCCTCCCTTAGTTGTTCTGACCTTCTGCGGCGTCTGCGTCGGAACCTGTAGAGGAGGTGGACTGCTATGAGGGCCGGGATGACCCGTAGGTTCGGGTCCATGTCTGTCCGTCGCGTACGGGTCCTCCTTGTTCGCGTCGTCCTGTGTGTCCGTCGCGTACTGGTGGTCCTTGTTCGCGTCGTCCTGATTTCCCGGCAGTTTTTGGCAGCCGGAAAATATTCACCGTGCGGGATGACGTCGGTGCGAATCGTGATTCCTGGTTCGTGAATGGCAGGCTGCGAGCGTCCCGACGTCAGGTCGGCCCTTTCCCGGATCGCATTGGTAGGTTTATTTTGTTCGGTCGGGCTTTTTTACGACTCGTACGGAAATGGTGTTCCGTGCGAATCGTAATTCCTTGTTTGTAAATTTTGACGACCGGGTACGCGTCGGACGGAGAATATGCTCCGTCCGACGGTTCGTACCCGGTTTTTACCGGATCGTGATCGGCACCTTAGTGTAGTATTTATCTTTGCTCTTGTATTTCCGTCGACAGTATTTTCCACACCGATGACTTTGGAAACGTAAAACTTGCTCCTTTAACTTTTTCTCTTCTGTGTTTTTTGGTATAGCACATGTTGCATATTCTTCAATGTAAGATAACACTGCTTCATCAGCATCTGTTCCAAACTTTGGGGCATCCTTGATCCACAACAGCATATGAATATGAGGAGCACCTCTTGCCTGGTACTCTTTTCTCCAAAAGAAATCCACTACTTCTCCTAGAGGTGGATTTTTTTTATTGCAGATGAACGACATCATAGCCTCAAATCTATGATTGAAATATCTGCAAACATTAACTGGATCCAATGAGCACAGTTCTCCTGCTGTCTTGTATTCAATGTTTTTAATGTTTGAATTTGCCTCTCGTAGAAAATCCAGTAAATCATCCCAAGCGTACTCAGCACAGCTTAGGGTAACGAACCATGTTGGTGTACCTAAATTCCGTAACATGCATTTTAATTCACCATGGCGTCTGTACCAATATTCATTTGTCCCACGCTGACAAGCCATCAGATTGATCAGTTGTGTTTCCAAATGATCATCTCGGTGCTGCACTTTCTCCATAAAATCCTTAGCAGACACATTTTGTAAATGTACTCCACTTTTTAAAATGTGATTTACTGCATAAGACAGTGCAGACAAGTCGCTTTCAAATAAAAGATGGAACAAACAAGGAATACTTTGTCGAAATCTTGGATCTTCTGCATATAGTCTGGTAGTCCGATACTCAGAAGCTGGAATCTGTTCTGGACGTTCATCGTATCGTCCTCCTTTTCCTGTAGGAAACAGCTGGGGAAAACATCGAGCTTCCAAGCTCTCCTCCCATACACTCACGGGAGTTCCTTTTGCTTTCTTCATCTGAAACAGATCAATATTGTCTCCCATAACTTCTTTTGAATGAAGAGGATGTATGCTAAAATGTGCATAAATTTCTTCTTCCTTTGACTTGTCCACTTTTTCAATGTGTCCAGTTGGTGTTTCTGTGTCTTCTTGTAAATCTTCTTCTTCTTCTTCTATATAAATTGATTCATACCATTTGTTATTCCTTTTCAAATACAAATTTGCTCTTTGTACTTTCCGTACATCTACCAGCTCCTGCCAAATCTTCTTATTCTTTGTAGGTACACCATTAACCAGAATAATTAATGGTTCAGTTTCCAAAGTATCCGCATCAATAGTTTCCATATTTTTTTTCAAATCCAAGGGCAAATACACCACTCTACCTTTTAAACCTCTCAGTAAATCTGAAGGAGGTAATTTACCAGTTTTGGGCTCCATACGTACTATGGTCTGGAACGGATGAACACATTGAATGAGTATAGACTCATATGTATTTAATTCAGAAAGTTCAGCAGGAATAGCATCCAATTCTAAATTATTATGTACAGCTCTGATCGGCATTCTATTTTCCTCTAACTTGTTGTAACAGTATTTACAAATACGCTGATCTTCACCCAATTCAAAACAATTTTCAAGAAATATATATGTGGCAAAATCCTTCCACTTATAATTATCTTCATTTTCACTCTTTCTGTAGAGATCAACATTCCTAGTTTGTTTTCTATAATGAGTTCTGCGGCAACAAATACAAGTAATATTTGGTCTTTCATTAGAGATTATTGCAAATTTTGTTATGTGATCATTAAATGTCTTACTTACAGAGGGTTCTACATTCTCTTCCAGTTCTTCCTCATTTACTGTGTCCTTTTCTGCACTGTTTTGTTCAGGACCAAAGTAACAAAACTGAATTTCATCAACAACCTTCTCTACATCTGATACCGATCCACGGAACAGAGCCCTATTCAATTCATCTAACTTTATTGCTGGACTTTTAGCAAAATACAACCGTCTCACAAACTTTCTCATTTCAGTATGATGAACAGCCAGCATCCTAAAATGATGGAAAACACTATTACACACTTTTCTAGATAGACAAGCCAGAGAATGACCCTGCAAACCAGTATTCTCTCTCACTCTGCATGGATCTAGACTTTGAAGCACCTTAATCTTCTGTTTTACACTTTTTTTACTATATTCTCTTAGAAACTCACAAAATTTATCAATAGATTCCTGACGCACAGTGCAAATACTACTACAATTCCAAGTGTACACTGGGGCTTTAGGACGTCTCCTCATAGCCTCATCCGCCATCACTTGTACCTCATCTCTTGGAACCATTATCTCCTTCTCCATTATGCAACCATTTTTCACTTCGTAAGCACGACCTCTGGTGTCAACTGCATGCAGCAAACTATTACTTTGAAAATAGCTCTCTTCATTAAAAAAAGGTTCACTACTTGAACTATGCATCCATTTTCCTAAAAACACTTTAGAAAAGTTTGTTCTGTTCACTACTCTTTTCCTTTTGCTTTGTGATTTCAGTACATTAACCATTTTATCTAATGTACGCATCCTATTCAAAATTAAAATGAATAGTTTCCTTTTTAATTCTAATGCCTTTGCTGCAATGGCTTCAATTTCTTTTTTTCTCATATAAAACTTAGCCTTTTGCTTATATTTCTTCACATCCTTTATCAAATTGGACATAACTCTTCTCTGAAACATTTTTCTACGTATCTCTTTAAACACTGTTTTTCTGTTTAAGGTAATCTTTTTAGTTGCAGAAGGTATATTTGCATTAACTAAATTCTCAATTTTTTCCTGTCCTTTTCTATTGAAAACATTCTTTCCAGTACAGACATTTTGTACATTTATCCTTTTTTTGAATATGTTCTTTAAAAAAATTTTTGTCTGCTTACCAGAAGATTTTTTCTTTTTCCCAACATGAGCATCTCCAACTAACTTAGGTCCTCCAGTTGTCTTCAAATATAGGTTTTTTTTGTGGTCTTTCTTTACTCTGGATTTTGTAGGCATCTTAAATTTTGTTCACTGCTCTTCAGCAATACCTGAAAAAAACTAAAAAAAAATTCCTTTATTTTATTTAAATATATTACTACATTTTTTATGTTCTTTAGAAATCTTAAAATACTATAAACCCCTTTCCTATAAATGAAAATCACAATAACACCTTCACCAATTAAATATCTAAAAACAATTCCTGTGTGCACACAGAGTCATGCTTTGAAATTAGGCAGAAAACGAAATTTCTTTGCCAATTGCAAAGCATACTTTCTACTACTTTTTAGGCAAGTGAAAAGTACTTTTACAGACTGACACATTATGAATCCACTTTTCAGATTCTTAAAAAAGCACATGTCCAAACTGCTTTTTCAGACCAGCACCATGTGTAACCTGGGTGACTGCCTACACTCCAGCAAGGGCAACCAGCCTTAGTGATGCTGAATGTATTTTCATTACTGACTGAAACCTCAAACCCCACTCGCTTGTGAATACTGTGCATGATTCCACAGGGTAAGCAGCTGGGTGTGTGCTAAGAGTCTGCTTCTGCACCAAAAAATGGCTCCCCCTTTCCATCTAATGCAACTGTGAAATCACCAGAGCAATACGCAATAAATCTCTGCCTGTAATTCCTATTTGCACACAGAGTCATGTTTTCACATTAGTCACAAAACGAAATTTCTTTGCCAATTTGAAAGCACACTTACTACTCTTTTTTTTGGCAAGTGAAAAGTACTTTTACAGACTGACACATTATGAATCCACTTTTCAGATTCTTAAAAAAGCACATGTCCAAACTGCTTTTTCAGACCAGCACCATGTGTAACCTGGGTGACTGCCTACACTCCAGCAAGGGCAACCAGCCTTAGTGATGCTGAATGTATTTGCATTACTGACTGAAACCTCAAACCCCACTCGCTTGTGAATACTGTGCATGATTCCACAGGGTAAGCAGCTGGGTGTGTGCTAAGAGTCTGCTTCTGCACCAAAAAATGGCTCCCCCTTTCCATCTAATGCAACTGTGAAATCACCAGAGCAATACGCAATAAATCTCTGCCTGTAATTCCTATTTGCACACAGAGTCATGTTTTCACATTAGTCACAAAACGAAATTTCTTTGCCAATTTGAAAGCACACTTACTACTCTTTTTTTTGGCAAGTGATAAACACTTTTACAGTCTGTCACATTTTGAATCCACTTTTCAGATTCTTAAAAAAGCACATGTCCAAACTGCTTTTTCAGACCAGCACCATGTGTAACCTGGGTGACTGCCTACACTCCAGCAAGGGCAACCAGCCTTAGTGATGCTGAATGTATTTGCATTACTGACTGAAACCTCAAACCCCACTCGCTTGTGAATACTGTGCATGATTCCACAGGGTAAGCAGCTGGGTGTGTGCTAAGAGTCTGCTTCTGCACCAAAAAATGGCTCCCCCTTTCCATCTAATGCAACTGTGAAATCACCAGAGCAATATGCAATAAATCTCTGCCTGTAATTCCTATTTGCACACAGAGTCATGTTTTCACATTAGTCACAAAACGAAATTTCTTTGCCAATTTGAAAGCACACTTACTACTCTTTTTTTTTGGCAAGTGATAAACACTTTTACAGACTGACACATTATGAATCCACTTTTCAGATTCTTAAAAAAGCACATGTCCAAACTGCTTTTTCAGACCAGCACCATGTGTAACCTGGGTGACTGCCTACACTCCAGCAAGGGCAACCAGCCTTAGTGATGCTGAATGTATTTGCATTACTGACTGAAACCTCAAACCCCACTCGCTTGTGAATACTGTGCATGATTCCACAGGGTAAGCAGCTGGGTGTGTGCTAAGAGTCTGCTTCTGCACCAAAAAATGGCTCCCCCTTTCCATCTAATGCAACTGTGAAATCACCAGAGCAATACGCAATAAATCTCTGCCTGTAATTCCTATTTGCACACAGAGTCATGTTTTCACATTAGTCACAAAACGAAATTTCTTTGCCAATTTGAAAGCACACTTACTACTCTTTTTTTTGGCAAGTGATAAACACTTTTACAGTCTGTCACATTTTGAATCCACTTTTCAGATTCTTAAAAAAGCACATGTCCAAACTGCTTTTTCAGACCAGCACCATGTGTAACCTGGGTGACTGCCTACACTCCAGCAAGGGCAACCAGCCTTAGTGATGCTGAATGTATTTGCATTACTGACTGAAACCTCAAACCCCACTCGCTTGTGAATACTGTGCATGATTCCACAGGGTAAGCAGCTGGGTGTGTGCTAAGAGTCTGCTTCTGCACCAAAAAATGGCTCCCCCTTTCCATCTAATGCAACTGTGAAATCACCAGAGCAATATGCAATAAATCTCTGCCTGTAATTCCTATTTGCACACAGAGTCATGTTTTCACATTAGTCACAAAACGAAATTTCTTTGCCAATTTGAAAGCACACTTACTACTCTTTTTTTTTGGCAAGTGATAAACACTTTTACAGACTGACACATTATGAATCCACTTTTCAGATTCTTAAAAAAGCACATGTCCAAACTGCTTTTTCAGACCAGCACCATGTGTAACCTGGGTGACTGCCTACACTCCAGCAAGGGCAACCAGCCTTAGTGATGCTGAATGTATTTGCATTACTGACTGAAACCTCAAACCCCACTCGCTTGTGAATACTGTGCATGATTCCACAGGGTAAGCAGCTGGGTGTGTGCTAAGAGTCTGCTTCTGCACCAAAAAATGGCTCCCCCTTTCCATCTAATGCAACTGTGAAATCACCAGAGCAATACGCAATAAATCTCTGCCTGTAATTCCTATTTGCACACAGAGTCATGTTTTCACATTAGTCACAAAACGAAATTTCTTTGCCAATTTGAAAGCACACTTACTACTCTTTTTTTTGGCAAGTGATAAACACTTTTACAGTCTGTCACATTTTGAATCCACTTTTCAGATTCTTAAAAAAGCACATGTCCAAACTGCTTTTTCAGACCAGCACCATGTGTAACCTGGGTGACTGCCTACACTCCAGCAAGGGCAACCAGCCTTAGTGATGCTGAATGTATTTGCATTACTGACTGAAACCTCAAACCCCACTCGCTTGTGAATACTGTGCATGATTCCACAGGGTAAGCAGCTGGGTGTGTGCTAAGAGTCTGCTTCTGCACCAAAAAATGGCTCCCCCTTTCCATCTAATGCAACTGTGAAATCACCAGAGCAATACGCAATAAATCTCTGCCTGTAATTCCTATTTGCACACAGAGTCATGTTTTCACATTAGTCACAAAACGAAATTTCTTTGCCAATTTGAAAGCACACTTACTACTCTTTTTTTTGGCAAGTGATAAACACTTTTACAGACTGACACATTATGAATCCACTTTTCAGATTCTTAAAAAAGCACATGTCCAAACTGCTTTTTCAGACCAGCACCATGTGTAACCTGGGTGACTGCCTACACTCCAGCAAGGGCAACCAGCCTTAGTGATGCTGAATGTATTTGCATTACTGACTGAAACCTCAAACCCCACTCGCTTGTGAATACTGTGCATGATTCCACAGGGTAAGCAGCTGGGTGTGTGCTAAGAGTCTGCTTCTGCACCAAAAAATGGCTCCCCCTTTCCATCTAATGCAACTGTGAAATCACCAGAGCAATACGCAATAAATCTCTGCCTGTAATTCCTATTTGCACACAGAGTCATGTTTTCACATTAGTCACAAAACGAAATTTCTTTGCCAATTTGAAAGCACACTTACTACTCTTTTTTTTGGCAAGTGATAAACACTTTTACAGACTGACACATTATGAATCCACTTTTCAGATTCTTAAAAAAGCACATGTCCAAACTGCTTTTTCAGACCAGCACCATGTGTAACCTGGGTGACTGCCTACACTCCAGCAAGGGCAACCAGCCTTAGTGATGCTGAATGTATTTGCATTACTGACTGAAACCTCAAACCCCACTCGCTTGTGAATACTGTGCATGATTCCACAGGGTAAGCAGCTGGGTGTGTGCTAAGAGTCTGCTTCTGCACCAAAAAATGGCTCCCCCTTTCCATCTAATGCAACTGTGAAATCACCAGAGCAATACGCAATAAATCTCTGCCTGTAATTCCTATTTGCACACAGAGTCATGTTTTCACATTAGTCACAAAACGAAATTTCTTTGCCAATTTGAAAGCACACTTACTACTCTTTTTTTTGGCAAGTGATAAACACTTTTACAGACTGACACATTATGAATCCACTTTTCAGATTCTTAAAAAAGCACATGTCCAAACTGCTTTTTCAGACCAGCACCATGTGTAACCTGGGTGACTGCCTACACTCCAGCAAGGGCAACCAGCCTTAGTGATGCTGAATATATTTGCATTACTGAGTCCAACCTCAAACCCTTAAAGTATTCTTTATTTTTACCAGTACACCTTAATTTATCGTGAAAACATAGTCCATATTATTTTACATGTTCCTCCCATTTAAATTTCTCCCAAAACAGAAAATAATAAACACAACTTCAACAAAAGGAATTCCATTTCTATTATTCATTTCTTAATTTACCATATACATCCCCTCTCAAACTCTAAACTCACCTTTAAAATTAGTTAGCTGTGAAAGAAATGTGGCACTCAAACAGCAGATTATCAGAGCCAGGATCTCTGTTCTTTACACCTCTCTCCTCTCAGCAGAACCAGATAATGGCAAACTTTCCCTCTCTTTTTCCACACATATACATGTTAATTTCAAATCTCAGTGCTTCCCCCTTTTTTTCAAATGTAATCACACATTTCTATTGGTTGAAAACCAACCCTTTTCCAAAAGTACCCTTCCCCCAACTTGACTTCTGCCTAGTACCCTTCCCCCAACTTGACTTCTGCCTGCTACCATAGCAACAGCTCATGGAACACTGCTGTGTGGAGTTAGGTCAGAAGTTCACCAAACAATGTTTCAATTCCACAGAGCAAGAGTGCTTGACTTTTCAAACCTAACAGCAAATCCATAGTACTGTTCTTTGGTAACACATTTTTCTGTACCAATACAAAACATGCTTCTATTAATTTACACATACAGCCTAGTTTTTATTCTAGAATGGTATGAAACAGCCAATCAGTTCTTTTTTTATGAAAAAAATATGTATGCCTCCATTTCCAAACTGTCTTTCATTTCTTTTTACCATTCTACTGAATTACACCTCCTGAGTGCATCCAGTTCTCCTTTGAAGATGTTCACAGTGTGGATTGTAGGGCACAGCTATGTCTTCTGGAGTGAAAAGTATGCAGAGAAAACAGATATGGTGAGAGACCTTGCTTTGCGAAATGTAGACATTAAATGGATTGGTCAGAGAGGGTTAAAGTGGCACCAGTTGATGCCATTGGTGAAATCCTTCATGCAAATCCAACACCCTGACCTCATAATAGTGCACTGTGGTGGCAATGACCTAGGCACTTAGACTGGGGTAGGTCTGGAAATGCTTATGAAGGACACCTTTGCACAACTGTTTTCACTTTTCCCTAAAACTGCCTTTGTGTTTTCTAACATATGCCAAAGGCAAAAATGGAACTGGTCCAATCATTTCTGTCCGCAGATTGACAAAGCAAGAAAGCACGTCAACAAATCTGTTTCTGCTTTCCTCCGTGACTATGGTATGGGTTCCATTTACCACAACAACTTGCGTTACGACATGCAAGACATTTATAGAGGAGATGGTGTGCACTTCAATGATGAAGGGAACAGAGTCTTCCTCTTGAACCTTAGACTCTGCATCGGTACTTACTTGTAGGTACCACTAAAAAATCACTTCATAAACACAACGGCTCTTTTTAGAGCCCCCTAATATCTAAACTCTTAAATCTGCATTTCATTTCATTTTTTTTATTTTTTTTCTACCGTACGCGTACGGTAAGCTTACCGTACGCGTACCCCGCGATTTTTTTTAAAATCAATAAATGTTTTCTTTGTACTTTTCTGTCCTTCTTTGACCCCCTTACAAATCTTAGGGGGTCTGTAACTCTCCTCCTTGCCCCCTTTTCAAGATATCACTCTTTTTTTCCTGAGTGAAACACACGAAATGGCGGCTGCCGCTTCCTGGTTTCGACCGATTCGAATGTTTACTAAGATCTAAGAGCCAATCAGAATCGCGCTCGCGCACGCCACCGTACGCGTACGGTAAGCGTACCGTAAGCGCACCGTAAGCTGGCTCAGATATATATATTGATTTAAAGGCTATTTTCTCAGAATCTACTGAACAGATTTACACCAAACCTACAAAAGGCACTTCCTTGACCTGAGGACTACCTCTCTGCCAAATTTCCGTCTGTAGCTGTGTCTAAAGGTCCTATGGAAAAATGCATGGGAAAAACTCGTTTTGGGACCCCCCTTTTATCTCAGCCCCCGCTTGACGAATCCCCCCGAGACTTTCAGGGTAGGAGCGGAGCGTAGCGCCCCACCTATTTTGAAAAATTTGCGAGGATTCCTCGACCGGCGCAAAAGTTATTCAAAATAGAATGTTGCGGATTTCCTATGGAAACGTGGTCCTAACTATAACTACCTACTGGCGACCGCCAGTAGGTAATATATATATATATATATATTCCAACAAAAGCCCAAAGGCGGATTTCGAGGGCACACACAGCTCACCAGCCCTCCGGCGTCACTTTTCGCAACTCGCCCCCAATCCTTGTGAAATCATTTACCTACGCGTTTCAAAGCATGACGCTTCTTCTTCTGGGCAGGAAAACACAGGTAACACAAAGTATATACATATATATGTATATATATATATATGGCACATTAGGAGGGCAAATAGAGAAATTATTTCATACTATACATATATCCCATACATGCCGGGGCAACAGCGCCTACAACCTTACACATGTACAGAGAAGGCAAAAATACTTAAGGGATTATTTACAAGAAGCATGCGCTGCCGGAGTGTCACTTTTCTATGAGGCAAAGCAAAGCCACCCTGTATGGCTTTGCATGGCCTCATAGATATGGAGTAAGGTAAGGCATAGCAAAGCACTGCGTTGGATTACTCTGTGCCAAGGAGGCATTCCATGGGCAATGCGGAGGGTGTTACCACGCAACACCCATGGATGTTGACGCTGCCCCAGATTTACAAGATCATGTACACCTGGGGCAGCACCAAAACCTTACACCTCCCCAGAGCCGATGTTACAAAGAGAAATGTTTTTATTTCTCCTCGTTTTTGCCTCTTTCTTGCATTCTGCAGCACACATAGGACAAGGAAAGCCTTCATGGATTGTTTTTGCAAAAATAATCCTGCCGACAACGCAGACACCTTTGCACCGTGGTGCACGGGTGTCTGCACTGGCGCTAGGAACCAAAGTGTGTTCCAGCGCTGGCTGAAAGGACAGGAATGTTTTGTATCTTGTAAATGCGGTGCATTCATACTCTGTCAAATTGGCGTAGGGCATAGCAGCAAAAAGACTTGCAAAAAGACTTGCGGCAATTTTTTTGTAAACGAGGCTCTTAGTTTACCTGTTCTACCTTGACTTCCTCCCATTTCCGGGTGTGACTTGCAATCAAGAGCAGCAGCACATCTACCGAGGATAGAGCCACAAGCAGCACTGGCACTGCCACACATTCCTGTCACCCATCCTGGAATGTGTCACGATAATGACTGTTACAGTCACATATGTACTACTTAATTTGCCCTAATGGTATCTAGTCTGCGTGTACTGAGCCAATGAAATACCTGGCAACAGACGCTCCATGTCAACCTGTAATTCGCCATGCGTGTCTCCTTCTGCTCAGATTTGAGAACAGCAAACCTGTAAACAAGTCACCCACAAAGAAGCCTGTTGGGTATGTGTCAGCAAGAGATGTCTTGGGTGAAGAAACGTATGTGATATTTGTGTCCTCAGGACAAGACATATATCCTCGACTTCATCAACGTGGGTTTCAGAGATGCCAAGAATGTATTGGCACATGTAGGCCCAATATCGTCTTAACTTTTTTTTCACATACCAAATGTAATGACTTACTCATGTCTGCACATGAAGAACACTACCATGGATGATTGGTAAGAGCATGCAAATGTCTCCTTCCACGCACTCAATGTACCCATGTCCCCAATCCGAGTGTGGTACATCTCTTGTCATGGTGCCTACCACTCTGTCATGTTGAGTAACATTGTGCCTTATTGAGCCGTCACCATTGTCACATTAACTGCACATAGGTCACAACACTGTAAATGTTCAATGACTTTGATACAATTGTTTCTACTTGCTCATGGACCAGCAGGATTGCCTGCTGTCCAGGATCCGTCCACTTGATGCCCTCCTGGAAACCCCGCAAGGCACACACGTATGGGGTGGGGGAGAGGAAACATGTGAGGTCTCAGCTCCTGGTGGTCTGCTGGGTGGGCGCTTGCTGTGGAAGGATTACTCCTCAGACTCTGTTTCCTCTCTGTAGCCTCATTTACAAGGCCCTGTGTGCCACTAGAACATCACTTTTAGTGACGGTCCGGCGAAGCACACTGCAGGCCCATATCTACAAGGCCAAGTAAAGCCACCCTGCATGGCTTTTCATGCCCTTGTAGATGTGGACGGAGGCAATGCAGCGCAAGTCGCTGCGTTTCCTCATCCAGCGATAGAGGCGTGCTATAGGTGTTACAGTGGGTGTTCCCACGTAGCACCCATGGCGTTTGACACATTTCCAGACACATTCCCAGAGTTTCGAGATTTCGTAAACCTGGGAATACGTCAAAAGCCAATGCCTCCCCAGAGGAGGTTCAGGCGGTGCCCCTTCCTGCACAAAAACAATAACCCGTAAAATACAGACACCCTTGCACCACGGTGCAAGGGTGCCTACCTTGGCTGATTGCAGCCATTTGTGCACCAGAACAGGGAGAGAGGACACGAATGCACCGTTTGTCATAGAAATGGCGCATTCCTGCCCTTTTCTTTTGACGTAGGGCAGAGCAGCAGAACGGCCTGCGGCGCTGCCCTATTTCAAAAGATTGTAAATGAGGCCCTGAGTCTTTTTATTTGGGACCTTGTCAATCTATGGGTGATGTCAACCCCACTCACTTTCCTCCGTCTCCTTATTTCTGCGTTGGGCCCTGTGCCCACCATTCATCTGAGGTCCAGCATCTCTTCTACCACAGGCGCTGCTGCTTCCTACTAGTTTTTTGGTCACCTGCTATAAAGAAATGTGAAGGGACAACAAGACTGTGAGTGCAATTGTTGGTTAATTCAGGTGTATAATGTTCTATTTGCTGACATTACATTTGGTACTGTAAGGCAGACTCGGATTGACACCTTCTACACTCCTCTGTCCCATGCAGCAGTGCCTTTCCCGCAGGCCCCGTAATACCGCTTATCACGCAGTCGGAGCCACGCAGTGCCTTTAAAACGTGGGCACTACAATGAGCACGTTGTTACCATGTGTTCCATTAGCACGCAAGTCCAATACCTTCCCGACTGTTACACAGACTGGAGTTGGAATTGTAAATGATACCACTCCAAAGTCCAGCGCTTCCCTAAGGCAAGTCGCTGTAACAACTTGCGTGCTAAAGAACATGTGCGTCAGATGCGTTTGTGGTATCGCCCGTGTTTTAAAGGCATGCATGGTAAAGGTGTGCGTGGTTTCGTCATACAACCATATCTATGACCACAAAGAAGCAATTGCAGCACTTGTCGACCCTTCCACATACCTATTTACAAGAGGTGAAAAGTTGCACAAAAACTGATAGCAAATGAGATGGCTCCGCTTACTCAAGCCATTACATGCTGACATCCCCAAATGACACACAGGAATGTAGGCTTGACTCAGAGGTCTGCATTCTACAACACAAGAGTGTTGTATGCCTCTTCACTTGCCATGCAACAGAGGCGAACCAAAGGTTGTGTAGTTTGCATGACAATTCCATGACATATGCCTAACAACAACATTATTATAGTGTGTTGCATGCCATGTGCACATGTTCAATGTTTAACCTGACTTCTGAAGGCATTGGCATTCAGCTCATGTAATTTTTGCAACACATGCAGACGAAGGACTACCATAAGGGCTTTTGTCTATGATGTCAGGGTCACACTGTTGTGTGATGTCAATATGTACACTGCAGAAACCAGTCTCTTGTGTACCCCTAAATATAGATTATCATGTATCACAAAGGTTTTAGACAATTTTAAGTGCACATCACATGGCAGTTTGCATTTTCTTGGTTATTTTCACACTTCACTCATTACAGCCTTGCATCATGAACTCACACCAAACTTAACAACACATGGCATAAGAATGCTGGAGTCCACAGGCATGGTTGTTCAGAGTAGGTAAAGTACTTTCCGCCATGCCGCTGCTGATGCTCAGACAGCTTTGTTTGTCATGGGTTGAGAGACAACCTCAGTGTGTCTCTGGACTTCAGGTGGGTGCAGCACCAGAGATCCTCTCAGTGCTTGCGGCGTCCAGCCTGTGTGAGTGGTCGTGTCTGAATAAGTTCTCTCCTATGTCCAGGCTTTTCAGCTTTATGCCTTCTAAGGAGTACCTCAAGAAGCCCCCAATTCACTCATGCGGGCATGCTGGGCTTAATTCATGTTCCTGTAAGGGGTTTCCTCGATCTGAAATGGACCAAAATGAAGGGGAGCGTGCTTCATTTTTTTTGTTTTTCAATTTTCTTTTCCGTTTGCATGTTGGTGTGGATCCCGCTTCCTGATAGGACCGATGCAGGCACACTACAGTTTGCTAAGTGGGAGGTCCAGGCAGAAGTCCACACTCCCCAGAGCCAGGCAATGGTTCTTTGTCCATACTAACACGGGTGGACTGCTGGTTTGCATCAGTTTCACATGTCCAAAGCTTATTCCTTGCTTGGAGAGAGATCATCTGAGATGTTTTGGGTTGTTTTTTTGGGGCATGTTAGCTTCCTACACAGAGGTGCAGGGAGTGTCCTTGACAAACATCTGCAGAGCAGCTGTAAAGTCATCCTTTTATCTGCACCCTGTACCAGCTAGAGATGGATGACTTTAAGGTCATTGCCTTCGATACCAGCATCCTGGGAGATGCATCATCTACTAAGGCCAGGGTGATTAAAGCACTGGGTGAGGTGCATTACCCTCCGTATCTGTATTCAGGTTGGGTATTGATGAAGAAAAGTTTCCAAGAAGCACTCACCACACTCTGCAGGAAGGTTAAAACTGGTTCTCTGACTGACCCCATGAATCCAGAACATCTGAGGAGATTACTATCGGTTCTACTTACACCACTGGGCCAGGTCCTTAACCTGTCTCTAGACAGGGCAATTGTCCCTAGGTCATGGATGCAGGCCATTGTTATACCGCTTTTAAAGAAGCCCACGTTAGACCCGACTAAACTGGAGAAATTCCGCCCTATCGCCTTGTTGCCTTGGATCTAAAAACTCACCAAAGCATATGTCAATTTGTTCCTGTCCAACTATCTGGAGGAAAATTACATTCTGGACTCCTCTCAGTGTGGCTTCCGCTGCGTCCTTAGTACCGAATCAGCCCTCTTAGCTGTATCTGAACATCTGAGAGCAGCTCTGGATGAGGGACAGACAGCGGCACTGATCCTACTGGACCTCAGTGCCGCCTTTAATACGGTCTCGCACCAGATCCTGATTCAAAGACTTAAGGAGGCTGGCATTGAGGGCGCTGCCCTGACCTGGCTCACCTCTTTCCTCTCAGACAGGTCTTTCCAAGTTTCGGCCCCCCTTTTTCATGTAGGATGTACTCCATCAAACAGGGGGTCCCACAGGGCTCTGCGCTAAGCCCTACACTTTTTAACTTGCATGTCCAGCCGCTGGCCACATTTGCCAAAAGGAGAGGGTTGATGATCGTGTCATATGCAGATGACACCTAACTTGTAGTCGCCCTCTCCAATGACTGCCAAAATGATGCAGCCAAGTTTCAAAGTGGCTTGGAGGATGTACCAGAGTGGTTGACTGCCAATTGCCTACAGCTCAATGCCAGCAAGACAGAGGTCCTGCTGGTCGGGAAGGATCATGAGCTGTGGAGCGGGCATTGGTGGCCCTCTTCCCAGGGACCCCCCCCACCCTAAAAAAGGTGGTGAAAAATCTGGGCGTATGGGTGGACTCGGCGCTGAGCTTCCAAGCTCAAACTAAGAGGGTGGCGGCGACATGTCTTGGTATTTTGCGCAGTCTTAGACCCAAGTTGGGTTTCTTTGACCCTTCCATCCGGCAGACCATTGTGCAAGCATCTGTTCTAGCTAGACTGGACTACGCCAGCGTGCTCTATCTTGGGGTCAATAAGACCGAGATCTCAAGACTTCAGAGGGTCCAGAATGTCGCTGCCAGAACGCTTCTTGCTATGCCCAGTCGTTGCCCCACCTCTAGCACCATTCGTCGGCTTCACTGGCTGCCAATAGAGAGGCGGGTGGAGTTTAAATCTCTCTGTTTGGCTTTTAAAATCTTGAAATCCCCCACCTCTGGTATAATCTGTGGCCTGCTCTCGACCTACATTCCCTTGCGTCATCTGCGCTCTGCAGACAAATCTTGGTCTCTATACCACGTGTGAAGAGGGCCCGCGCGGGTGGTCGCTCGTTCTGGCTGCCAAGCTCTGGAATGATCTTCCGTCTCACATCCGGAGCATGGACAACTACCTGACCTTCCAAAAAGCGTTAAAGACCCATTTGTTCCCTCATTAAGTCCCCTTTCTCTTGACCCTCATGTCTTCCCTGGCCCTCCCTGTCTTCTTTCAGGAGGGATAACGCGGTTTAGTATCTATTTTGCGCAGCGCCGGGACGCCCCGTTGCTGGGGCAGCTGCGCGCTTTACAAGTCATCTTAACATAACATAACAAATAGAAGAGACTTGCTCGGACGCAATCCTCTCAAATAATGTGTAACACTATAATCAACCTGTTTTGTGAATATTAGTATTACATTAAACACGACATACAGTATCCAGGGGAAGCTTTCCTATGTGTATTACTAACAAGTAACCCGAGTGTCTTAATATGGCCGCCAAAAACGCGGGAACTTCATTGCGCATGCGTCTACTGCACCTACATAGTATGACGCATTCTGTCACTTGGTGGGAAAACTTTGCATCTGCGCAATAGCTTTTAAAATAGCCGCTTGAAAATCACACATTGACGCATATGCTACTGCTAAATTAAACCTCGTAAATTCTACCAAACACTAATGCAAAAGATTAATATAAGTAAATAGGGATAGAGTAGAGATAAGTGGTATACAGTGAAATCATTTGTTCTGTGTCCTAACGTATCTCCTTCAGATTATTATTATTAGTTCTTATTTGGGCCTCGGAGGGTGACTGAAATCCCTATCCCATCTGACCAGCGCACATGCGCATAAAGACTGGCCGGGAACCCACGAAGGAACTTGAATCACATCCAAAGTCACCTCCAACTGAAGTTGCCTGGGAAACTGAACTTGTGGACCTAAAGCTTGAAACAAATAATTGTTGCAAAGTCTTATTGAACATAATGTGAAATGCGGGTGGGAATAAAGCTATGGGAAAGTAAATTAAGGGTCGGAAACATAGAACAAAAGTCCACAGTAAAATGATGACTGTCTCAGACCCTGCTGCTGCCAGAAACTCTGCTCGAGAAATTGAGATACTTATTGCTAATCTAATCATCTAGAGGGAATTTCGGAAGAGGAACAACCGAGGAGAGTAGTATCAGAGAGGGGTACGACGCTGGCGTTGCAGTCAGAAGAGGTCACCTTCGCAGATCCGAATCTCTCCTAATCCTCTGTCTGTATCCCGTCCTGGCAGATTCTATCTGGCTTATCTTCAAAGAGTTGGGTTCATCTATCACCTTAGGTAAATATAAATCTGAGAAGACTGTCATTGTGCCTGCTCTCTCTTTCCTTTTTCAGGTACCGTCTTCATTGATCATTATTTTGACTATGTTTTGTTGACTTAATTTTGCCTCTTGAAATAATGTGTTTAAGCTGTGATTGAATTTGATTCACAAAATTATTAATTTAGATAAAGGTCTTCCAAACTTCCTGAGGTTGTGGTTATTTCAAGTATAAGATAAATGTCATTTTCTACCTTAAACTATCTTAGAAACCTGATGAATCGAGAAAGAAATCCTTAAGGAGATAAAATTGGTAAAATGAAATTAAATTTGCAGGTAACACTCAAAAATTGATATCAACAGGGTTTGCTAGCTCCTTTGTGTGAACGGTTTGGGCCCAGGTGAGTATTTAGGTATGTGTGTGTTAAACCCGAGCTGGTGACCCACGCTCTATCAGTATGAATCCTGCAATAGGACTGAAGCAAGACCCGCTGTAGCTGATATGTCCCCCGATAGGATGTTCTACCCACTTGGAATGGGTCCAGCTTTGATGTGGGATTGGGAAGCCACCAGATGACGACTCTGGAATGGGACAATCCCTAATAGCGCTGCAGCGACGAGAAAGATTTATTATCTTTTCTCTTGATCCATCAGATCCTTTAGGAACACCAGTGAGAGCTAGCACTGGGAGAAGTGAAATGATCGGGAGTAATGAAATTTCGGACAGGTACTTATAACATAGAGTTAGCTAGGGCGAAGGAGGACACAATGAGATGTTAGGCGGGGATCAAGGATGTAGAAGAGGATTTTCTTAGTTTCTTTCCTGGAGGTCAGAGAGACGGGACCAGTCTCTGGTTGAGGAGATTTGATGTTGACGCCTTGTGGAGGTTGGACTTCTGTTTTGTTGTCATTTGGGGTTATATTAACAAGGAACAGGGAAAATGAACGCTAAGGGCGCTTAGCATTATTTTTTTAACGCCCGCTATCACTGGATAATATCGCCTGGTTATCGCGTTATTAACAACGCTAACCGCTTAGGCAATAAAAAATCCAGCGATAGCGGCATTTTGGGAGGTTATCGCTGGTAAGGCAGCGATAAAACTACAAGGATAGGGATATCCTTGTTGATAGCCCATGGTGGACGTTGCCATGTAATCCACCTCCCATTGGATTACAAGGCTAAATCTGAAAATTAGCAGACGTAAAAAAGCAGCGTTAACCGTGGTTAGCGCTGCTTTTTTTGTCTCTAACAGGGTTAGCGTGAAGCTAGATATAGGAGAAATGTCGCTTAGCGACATTTCTCCTATTATTTTGCTCTGGAACGCCCACTTTGCATCTCATTATAGATGCAAAGGGAAGCGTAGTGAAAAAGGGTGCTAGCATGCAATTTTGCATGTTAGCACCCTGTTGTTGATAGGGCGATATTTTTATCTCCGCTTCTTTGGCTTTTAAAGCCAAGAAAGCGGAGATAAAGCCTTTGTTAATATGCCCCTAGGTGAGTAATGGTGGCTCCCTCTATTTACTAGTCAGATCAAAAGAAAAGTAAGATTCTGAAACTTCTGAGGCCTTCTCTTTTCAGCCCTGTCTCTGCAGCCACTCATGAAGGTACCACAGGATGGGAATGTGGGCTTGTGACTGAGCATCAGACTGCAGAACCTAGATATGTTTGACTGTGGTCCCCCTTCTTGACCTAATTGTGTGATCCTGGCCAAATTAATGCATCTTCCTGTGTCTCCTTCATTTTATCAGCCAAAAATTGAGCTCTCCGTATGGCGATTTAGTTCAATTTTTGTTTCTTTTTTAAAAATCCTACCACAGCAACTTTAAAAATCTATAACAAAACATTTGAAGTTAGGATAAAAGCTTACATCTGGTGAAAAGAAAAGGCACAGTGGTGGTGTTTTTGCTGCAGAAGCTGAAAATTGTCAACTATTACATTTTAATGTGTTGGGGTTAATTTGGAACTGCAGAATTCCTGAATGCATTTGCGCATCTTTGCTGCAGTTCAGCAGAGGTCGGGGTTCCTTCCCTGCAGCTCTGACATCCCGCGCAGCTTGTTGATGACCGCAGGATGCGTAGGACAAACACTACATAAAAACTGCCAGCTGAGGTTATCAGGCGCTGCAATATTATTCCGAAACTTGTCGAAGCTGCGTTATCTCAGAGGTGGTGCTGCGTATTAACATTCTGTTTTGTGCTCGCGCGGTGCCCTCTGCCGCGCGCGCCAGGTCCCGGCCCACTTGCTAATTCAGCAGGTTCCAAAGGCGAAAGGTGAATAATCAGTTCACTGCTCGGCTTGATTAAAATGTTTTTTGAGTGTCTGCTTTCTCTGGCGGAATTGTCTCTGTGACCCTTTTAGTTGTCTTCTGGGGTTCCTGCGAAGAACAAGGAATGCTGATGAGAGAGTGCTCAGCCTGGCGGATCTCCCGCTGCCTCCCTGCCTCCTTCTCTGCCGCCGGGATGCTTCCCAGGGAGGGCCCACGCTGCTTTACATGCTGAGCAGGCTCTCGGGTTGGTGTCTGCCTGGATGTGATGCAGGAAGAACAATGGAAAGACGGCAACATTCCAAATCAAAGAGCAAGCGCATCCGGGACTCGTTCTGAAGCCATCCCTTGACTTCAGCTGTGCTGGTCCTGTGATTATCAGGTGAAGTCATCCGAAACCATCCTCAAGTGTGTGTACAGGTCGAAAGATTTAATGAGACGACCCCAGAGTAATCCAGAAGAATTACTACTCCAGGATGGGTTCCTGATTACCTCAGCGGAAAGCAAGGGATGCTCAGGCACTACTGCAGGATGATGCCATGATGATTTCAGGATGGGGCAGTATTATTCCAGGATGACCTTGTAATGACATCAGAATGAGGCTGTATTACTCAAGGAGTATCTCAGGGTAACTTTAGAATAGGGCTTTACTAGTCGATGAGGACTTCATGATGGGGGTGTTTTACTCTAAGATGATCTTGAATAGTATTGGGTAGACCTTCTTTGACATATTTTTGGGGACCAGCACTTACTTTCTCTCATGAAACTTTGACCCAGATCAAGAGGTGGAAAAATGCAAAAGGAGGAAAGGAGGAGGAAGAGAAATACGGAAGACCAGAAATGCAGTGACACAGCGGGAACGAAAGGATGAAAAAGAACCTGCAATTGTGGAATAGAGGGTGAGGGATTGTATTTAGGTGGAAGACAGAGGCATGAGGGGGAATCAATAATGCGTGGTTTTGGCACTCGCCAATCCTGAAATGATGTCAGCAGCAGCTGCAGGTTTCTGAGAAAAACGTTGGGCACCTACACTTACAAATAAAGCGCTGCATTCCTTTAGCCTGTTGCTTTGCATATACAGAGGTTTCTCTCGCATATGTCAGCAATTTTTGTGAAAGAAGTTTAAGTTATGGTCACATAATGCTGTAACATATGTAATAACATACCTGCTTTCATTGCGTGTTTTCATGAATTGCTGGCATAGCATCACTGGTGGCGGAAACAAATTAAACAGGTGAATGGTCCATGCTGTAGTTCGATCCCAAGGCAAAGAAGTTTTGGTGCAAATTCAAGATCTTGCCATTGCACAAGCCGAGCAGAGTGCTTAGAGACATGTTTCCTCACACTTTGCACCAGTGCAAAGTCACATGAAGTGGAAAAAAGTCTCTAGGTGTAATATTATGTAGTGGAAGGGCATGTTACCAGTAAAATCCTCTGGCAGAGCTTACACGCAAACCTCTGCACCTTGGTAAATGTCTATGCATGTCACATGGCGTGCTGTGCACCAGGGTAGCGGATGACAGTAGCAGGCTGCCTTACTTCCCCTCGTGCAGCGCAGAAGCGAAAGTTGCTGCTCTATGTTAAACTAAATATGGATAAATCCGCACAATTCCATAGGCTGATCTTGGCCTCCTGGCAGTCCTGAAAATGAAAAGACCAGAGGACAGTGTCAGGGAACGTGATTCTCCCAATATCAGAGCAACTTCATGATCCCCCAACGAGAAGATACCTGCGAACACCATTAGGTGGCCATAATGACCTCATACTTTTCACCTGATTAGCTGCCCAATGGGTTTTCGAAACAACAATAAAACAATGTCTCAACAGGTATATTAGGGGTGGGCGGAATTTGCGGAATTAACCTTCGCAAATTATCGCGAGAATGTTTAAAATTATTGCAAACAAGCAGAAATATCGCGAAGATGCGGAAGTTTTTTCCGGCATGTTCGCGAGATTTTCTGCATGGTTGCGGGTCGCCAACTTACCCATGTGGTTGCTTGCGGGCGCGGCCATCTTGTTTTGAGTTGTTCTCGCGGTGCATGATCGCGAGAAGAAAGACGTGATCGCGCGACGCATGACGTCACTGCGGGCGCGAACTGTCGCGAGACAGCGCAAATGGCTAAAAACAATACAACATCTCATGGAGAACGCGACCGGATCAAGAAAACTTGTCGGCGAACGCAGGGATTCAGGTAAGGCGATCGCGCGCGCGCGAGAATGTATCATTTTACAGCGCGAGCAAGAAACAAATTATCGCCAAGCTGCGGAAACCGGAATTTTTGACATTTTCGCGCTCTCCGCGGAACGCAAAAATGTCAAATTATCGCAATTTCCGCGAACGGAACGAAATTTTTGCCCAGGCCTAAGGTATATCAAGTGGGGGGACTGTTCAAAGAGTGTATCAATCACGTAGCACAGGAAAAGAACAAGGGAGACCAAATGAGAGTGGAAAGGTTGTTATTTGCATATAGAAGCACAGAATGCAACTAAATTGCAGTAACCATAACAACCAGATGTGCACTGGAAGTGTTGTAGTGAATAAGCGGCGCAGTGACACATGTGATTAAAAAACTAAAGGGCATATCACCAACAAACTGCGATAAGCATCGCAGAGCGCACATAGCGCGAATTTGTATAACGCCGGCTATCTCCGGAATTAATCGCCGATATAACGCGTTATTATCGACGCTTATCTCCACGGCGATAAAAATTCCGCCGATAGCGGCGTAATGAGGGAACATCGCTGGAAATCCAGCGATGCAACTACAGCGGTAAGGGAATCCTTGTTAATAGGGAGATGTGGACTTAGGCTTAGTATCCACCTCCCATTATAAATATAGCTAAGTCTGACATTTTGCAGACGTTAGCTGATGGCGATAACCGTGTCGATATTGCCCTTGATGATATGCCCAAACGTGAGGCGGCGAAAAATAATAGAGATAATCAGTGGAGGTCAAACAAAAGAATTTACAATCACAAACATAATTTCATTATTTGTGAATGACCCTTAGGTTGCCACAATTGGCGTTGTAGAGTCGACAGCGTTTTGACCTCTCTAACTTGAGGTCATCATCAGGACGATAGTTACACGATTCAATTAAAGTGCTCTATAGAATCAGGAGGGAAGGGAGGAATAATCAATAGGACTGAAACCAGAAAGAAGAGAATGAGTTAGAGTAAAACACGGGAAAAGAGGAGAACAGGGCAATACCTGGTGGCACTTGATGGAGAGGGGGAAGGAAGAGTCCAGAAGGTGAATCCTACGCGACTGGAGCCGCGAAGCGGTGTGACTTGGGGAGGCGATCAATTGCTGGGATGTGGTCTAGGGAAGGGAAGAAGACATACGATTGGCAATGGCCATCACGGAACAATGACTGGGTGAAAGGGCCAGTAAAAAAGCGGCTCCATGGACTTACCAATTGTGGAAGGTCCAACGTCAAGGGGGAAGAGCGTGTAGAAGGCTGGGCAGCGCTCTGAAAGGAAGGGAGAAGAAAACCGGGTAGATGAGAAACGGGCGCGATTAAAACATGGGGATAGACCGATTGTAGTTAGTGAGTGAGGACATAAATGCGCCGTGGTCTTACCGGAGGAATTATTGAATGGGCCACGGGTGGTTGAGTCCAACTATTCTTCGCGCTCCGTAAAGTATCGGGATGCCGGGATTGGTCCGTTGGGCGGATAGGACGAACAAAGCGTCTCAAGTGTGCTGGCCGGCGTATCCAAGAAATAGAAACCGGCAGAGTCACGTGAGAGTGCTTTACGAGCGAGAAAAAGAGTGTAGGAGAAAGTGTTTGGTGCCCCAGGGGGACGGGAAAGTCACGTGAGAGTGCTTTACGTGCGAGAACTGGGGATATGGACTAGAGCGTAGGAGCAAGTGTTTGGTGCCCCAGGGGGATGGGAAAGGATAGAAATGGCATAGGACAATGGCTGTCTAGGAAAAGGCACCAAGAATGGTTGACGTAAATTACATATTTGGACAACACTCAAGGTTGTTGATTTACACTAAAAAACAGTGAATTGCAGTACCTGAGAGATAGTTCATGGGCAAAGGTAATACTGCACAGTTTTACAGTGGACTGCGGAATGATACATCTAATTGGTGATGCAATGGCTGCTAAGTCCATTTGGATGATTTTACATGGGAAAAAGGTGACAAGCTGGGGGGAATAAAAACAACATAATACATCTGGTGAGGAATGCAAAAAGGGAATTAAGCAAAACGGATACATCAGACAAATTGCAAAACAACGGGAACACTGATACAATGGCTGTCGAGTTCAAAAGAATGATCTTACATGGGGGTAATGTACCATGCGGGAGGGGATAAAGACAACATATGGCATCTGGAGTGAGACGCAAAGCTGTGAGATTAAGTGAAATCAGGATAAATAAACAAATTACTAAAACAGCGGGAACAAATATTGTGCGAACTCTGGGCTTGTGTCTTGCGGTCAAAATGTAATGACAAGTGTTACATTACCAATGTAAGAGTTAAAAATACAGTATGAATAAAGCACAATATGGAAAAAATGTTTACGCATTAAACTTCAACTCATAAAGAATGTATATACAGAATAGGAATCAAGGAAAAGACTATTGCACGGTGAATGTAAGACTGGAGGTCCTATGTTGTAGTGATCACTGTGTTCCATTCATCAAGTGAATTCAGGCCTTGGGCTACAGAGTTAGACCGTGTGATCCATCTACACTCACATTTGCTCAGTAAGAGTTGGAGGTTACCGCCACGGATGGGTAGTAGTGGACGGTCTATGTCCTGCCATGTCATATCTGTTTTTGAGTGATTGTTTTCTTTGTAGTGTGTTATCAGTGGTGCAGTAGTGACATTGCATCTAATGCGACTCTTGTGTTGGGAGATGCGTTGTTTCACCATCTGTGTGGTCCGGCCGATATAAAGTAAATTGCAAGGGCAACGGATCGCATGGATAACATTATTGGTGCGGCAGTTGGAAAATTGTTTGAGTTGGTAGGTACGTTCCGTGGTGACAAATACCTTTGTGTTACTGGTAAAGTCACAAACATTGCAATTCTGGCATCTAAAATGGCCTATGATGGGTGGAAGGCCCCACAATGATGTTACTGATTGGTCATTCTTTTCTTTAGATGGCCATGGAATGGCATGGACCAGTTTGTCCGAGAGGTTGTTTCCTCTTTTGTAGGAAAGTAAAGGGGGTTCTGAAAAATGTGCGAAGGTATGGAGCAATGTCCAATTTTTCGTGATTATTTTGCCAACCTTGTTGCTACAGGGACTGTAGGTTGAGACAAAAGGAATACGTGTGTTTTGGCGTTTGGTAGATGGTGGCAAGATTATCTCTCTATGACTGTACCATGCACGTTTGAGCGCCCTTTTAACTAGGTGTTTTGGGTAGCCTCTACTAGTTAATTTTTCGGAGAGGATGGCTGCCTCGCGGAAATAATCCTTGTGCCATTTACAATTCCGCCGTATGCGCAGGAATTGCCCATATGGTAGGCCGTCACGCAGGCCGCGTGGATGGTACCTTGAATAAAGCAGCAAGGTATTCCGTTCAGTGGGTTTTCGGTACAGGGCCGTACCAATGGTACCATCTTCTGCGTGTAATGTGAGATCGAGGAAGGGAAGGTAATTTTTTCTGATGTCGGAGGTAAATGTAAGGTGCGGTTGGTTGTTATTGAGCCAGGTGACAAAGGAGGAAAGGTCTTCTTGTTGTCCTTGCCATAGGAGGAGGATGTTGTCTATGTATCGACGCCATAGTGTAATGTTATTCAAGAATGGGTTTTGGGATGACAAGATAAGTGTAGACTCCAAGTGGTGGACATAGAGGACAGCAAAATTCGAGTCTCAACAAGCACCCATCGAGACTCCTTTAATCTGGAGGTAGTACGTGTCTTTGTACAGGAAGTAGTGGTTGGTCAATGCAATGTTAAGAAGTTGAAATATGACCTCAGTTGGGATATGCATGGGTCTCAATTGTGTATTCAATAGATGTTCAATCACTGCCAGGCCCTCTGTCTGGGGGATGTTGGTATACAATGATTCAATATCGAGGCTGACCATGAGGTCGGTATCGGTGTTGAATGGAAGATCCTCAATGATATTGATCAAGTGGGCGCTGTCTTTGACAAAGGTATTGGCGAGTGGAACAAATTATTTCAGGATGGCGTCAATGTATTTATCCAATGGTTCCAAGATGGAACAGCAACCAGAAACTATAGGTCGGCCCGGGTGATGTGGATGGATTTTTATGTATTTTGGGCAAGGTATAGATCACTGGGGTTCTGGGGCGTGGGTTATTGAGGAAAGCATGTTCTTTTTTACTGATGATGCCACTGTGAAGAGCCTTAGAGGTGATTGTGGATATTTTCTGTTGAATAGTGGTAAGTGGGTCTGAAGTCAACTTGCGGTAGTGTGTAGTATTGTTGAGCTGGCGAAGAATCTCACGGTCATATTTGTCATGATCCATTCCAACTATACCCCTGCCCTTATCGGCGGGTTTGATGACTATATTCTTGTTGCTACTCAAATTGTTTATGGCAATTTTTTGGGTGAGTGGCAAATTGTAGGGTACAAATTCGGATTGGTGTTGGAGTTCTTTTAATTCGTGTAGTACAAGTTTCTCAAAGGTTAAAATTTCTGGCGGCATCATTGAAGTGGGTGGCAAGAAGGTGGAGGCCGGTCTGAATTGTCTTTCAAAGGGCACATTGGTTTTAGGTTTATCGGAGAAGAATTGTTTCAGACAGATATGTCTGAAAAACAGGAGTAAGTGTTCCTGAAGCTTGAAAAAATTACTACGTGCGGTGGGGACGAAGGATAGGCCCTTACTGAGTATGGAGATTTCGTCAGAGGATAGAAGATGGGTAGAAAGATTGAAGATGGGTATGGTCAGGATGGGGGGAGGTGAAGTCTGGAGTGTAGAAGGTGGTACAGGTTGTGAAGCCACATTGTTCCTAGGTGGTTCGGGTAGACCTACGTGGGAGGCAATGGATGGCCTGGGGATGGTGGGTGGAATCATGTTCTCATTGTTAGAATTGGAAGGGATGGAAGTATCCATTGGTAAGAGTGTCATAGTGTCAGGCAGTGTTCTGCTTCTTATTGTTGGGGCCCCCATTGATAGAATTTGTGGCGGGTCTGACTCTCGCGTGCGTATTGGCTTTGGTAGTTTTGTTTTCTGCGGCCACGTCCGCGGCCCCCTCCTAAAAAAACATTAGGGAGGAGTGGTGGTGGTTGAGGATGCCTATGTGGGCCTGAACTTGTGCCCTCACCACCGTCTGAGTCCTCGATGGATGTGTTGGAGGAGTCAGAGAAAGTTATAAGCTGATTGTTGCGGTACCTGCCCCAGTTTTTGTTTCTAGGTGGCTGGTAGGGTGTGTTGTACAATGCGTCGAGTAAATATGGATACATCTGGTCTTTATTGTAGTTCTTAATGTCCTTCTGAATTTTGTTTACTTTTTTGTTTTGTTCGAAGGTATGGAAGGATGCGATAGTGGCGCTTACTCTGTCTAGGACCCCCTTAGCGTCAGTGATGGTAGCGTCTGCTAGGATAAGGTTTTCTAGCTCTGCTATCTCTTCCAATTCTTTCTTACTGTGTTTTATCACCGTGTCAATACCAAGGAACATCCATTGCCTGGAACAAGTTTTGGCCAGATGACTAAAACCAGTGCGAAACTTGGGGTCCTGGGTAAAAATAGCAGGGACGTTACGTATTTGTAGAGGTACGTATTTGTAGAGGTATAGTGTTGGATTATAAATACTCAGTGAGCATGTGAGCATGCAGGTCAGTACGAATTTGTTTTTTTCTTGAGATTTTCTAGTCTCTCGAGTAGTACCCTACAAGTGTTGGGTGCTGAAGGGAGGGGTTTTTTCGTATCATAAGCATTTTTGGTATGACTTCTGGAGGTTATGCACACCTAGCTCTTTACATATGCTTGAAAGTTTCAGGGTGCAACTCCAGAGCCCTAGCCAGGAGTGTTTGTTTTCGGGGTCATAGCCCCTAACAGGATGGGAAGGTTTGTACAAGTGGCAGTGGGAAGGGTTTCCTATCAACTTAATTGCTTTTTTGAAATGATGCCATATTAGTAGCATTTCAAAGCAGATGATCTGTGCAAATGCAAAGAAGTGAGGATTTGTTTGTATTTGTTATAATGGAATGTTTGGTGGCTTGTTATTTTTTTTTAAAACTGAGATTCTGGTGATGTATGACAGAGAGGAGTTGGGACACCAATGATAACACTTTTTTATATTCCTTTCATGACCCTTGTTTATAGTATTTCCTATTGATGTCCCAGTGGTTTCAGTTTATTAAGGTACATGTGCTTGTATGATGGAACCTATGCATTGTCCGATATGAATATGTTTGACGGTCTGTTTTATTTAAATAAACCGGGTTTCATTTGTGAGTTTTTGACGCAGGGCAGTGCAGCAAGTTACTTTGCTGAGCTGCACTGCGTCAAAAGGAAAGGGCAGAAATGTGCCATATTTATGACATACGGTGCATTCTTGTCCTTTCCCTCTGCTCTGGTGCCATTTTGGCTCCCTTGCGCCAACGCAGGCACCCTTGCATCATGGTGTTTGCATTGTTGGCAGGATAATTTTTGTGCAGGAAGGGGCACCTTCCTGCACACAAATAATCCATGGAAAGAAGAAAACACAAAGAGAATTAAAGATATTTCTCCTTGTTATTCCTGCCCTGGTAAGGCGTGCAGTTTTGACGCTTTTCCAGATTTACAGATCTTTGTAAATCTGGGAATGTGTCAAAACCCATGGGTGTTGCATGGGGACACCCACCGCAATGCCCATGAAACGCCTCTCTAACACAGTGTAAGGCAATGCAGCGACTTCCGCTGTGTTGAGTGCTACCATATCTACGAGGCCATGAAAAGCCATGCAAAGTGGTTTTTCGCGGCTTCATAGATATGGGTCTGCACTCTCGTAAATGAGGCCCTGGCTTTTTAATACACAGCTGTGCTTGTTCAGGTTTTTTTTTTTTTTATTTCTGCCACAAATCACTTTGCGAAATTTGTGCAGATTTAGGACCACTCTGATCCAAAATTGTCCAAGGACAGGGTCAGAAGTGATCTATTTTCATCATCACCCTCAAGAACTATACAAAACGACCTGTACAGTTGCAAGAAGGGTCTGAAACTCACCGCGTTTCACAGTTGAAATGCTTTGCTTTCATTAGATCCGTATTCTTGCTTTTCATGTACATGATGAATATTTATTTTTACTTCACTCTTCTTTCCAACCTTTCACTTTCAATTAAAATTCCTTTGTCTCTGGAGCAATTTCATTCTACTTTTAAGGAACATTCTTGTTCATGCAAATGGGTTTTTCATCACACACTACAGTGAAGAAATAAATGGAAGTGGTATAAATAAACATGCACAATTATGTCAACCATATAATTCTCCAGGGAACTGCATAGAGTAAAAAGTAGGGAAATTATGTATAAAAGCTGTACAGTCCTCCGGTGTGTAAGCTGAACACTCGGTAACTGTTCCCTGGGAAAGGGGATATGGATGTATGTGGATGTGACCCAAATAAATAAACACTTACATTGCCCCCATTTCTCCTCCCTAATATTGAGCTCCCCTTGCCCACCTTCTGGATCCAGCATCTCTTGAAAGGACCACTTTACAATTGCATGGTGCCCGCTACACAAACACATTATAGCCATACAAACTAGAGACGAGCACATTTTATACCATTTTTTAAACTTTTGCAGTAATTTGTGTTGCATATATCCTTATAAAATACTGAAAATGTGTTCTGTCAGGTATATACATCACTCAAAATATTTACTTTTGAGATGGGATTGTCCCCTGTGTGGTATATGGGGGGACTTCACCTGCCCTTAATCCCCGACTGCTTGGGAAAATGGTATCCTGACTTTTCTTTTGGCCCGGCTGTCACACTATTCTAGCTTGAGCGGGGAGGCTGAGGCCTGTCCCAGACAATTGAAGGTCCAAGACCTGTCCTATGACCTGGAGTATCACCAAGTGGGCCTCCATAGAAGACACCAGACTACTGTCCCTTTCATTGGTGCATCACGTAAAGCGGTGTTGGCAGGATAGCATGTGTTAAGTGTGACCACAACCTTATTTCTATATCAGTCAGAGAAGTGTTTACTGAGCCCTCTCATGTAAAGTTTAACTATTAAGTGAGGCCAGGACTAGGGTTGACATCCTGTGTTTATTTAAAGCGTGTGTTTAGTGAGTGTGTGGGACACATGAATGGTGGTAGGTGTGAGAGAGAGTGAGAGAGTGTGTGTATGTGCGTGTTTGTGTTTGAGTACTGGAGTCAGTGGGATCCATTCTAAATGACCATGATTGAAGAATGGTACTATATGGAGGGTGAGGGTACTTTTTATGACTCTATTTGCACACTTAGGCCAACTCTTTTTTCAGAAGAAATGTAAGAGTGTGAAAGGGGTGAATACAATTGAGAATATTTTGAATGCTCACCAGATTTCCAGTGATTTCCCTTGTTCATCCCCTAAAAACACATATGTACCACCCCTATCCTTAAAATGTCTACTGCGGAAAGCTCATCATACATGTACAATGTTTACAGTCATTACTTACAACTGAATGCATACATGCCTGCACTTCTTAAAGGCTACTACTACTGATCAATTGAAGACAAGGTTTTCCTGAGCAGCATTTACAGCTTCAATTTGGCAATGGCTTTTCGCCCCCAGAAGTTGCTTCATATTTAGAGCAGCATGTTATCCATGTACTCGTAGATGGGCATGACTGTGCCCAAAAACAGGGGCTTCAGAAAAGCATTATGATCCCCTGCAGGGCACAGCACTGGAAGAGCAAAGGGCAAGACCTGGTTTCCCCAATCTTGATGACCTGTGTGAGAGTGCGGAGGGCTTCTCCTGGACCTTACCCCTGCATACGGACTAGCTATCAGTGCCTCAGGGTCTGCTCGGTCAAGGCCTGTGATAGAAATCAGAATAGGAGCAGGCACTACTCAATGCATCGCACACCTGGAATCATCCACCATCCGGATTGTGGCTTCTAGATACCACAACCAGACAGAAAGCATTTTGTTGAGGACTAAGACGTTACTTAGGAATAATCTGTTGTTCAGCTGCTGCACAATCCTCAAGGCTCTTTTCTCTGAATGATATATCATTGATCAGGCTTCAATATGAAAGGAATACAGGTTCAATTTGGCTTCTGTGCAATGCAAATCCAGCCTCACAGTTATCTGGAGGAATTATTTTGGCTGAGGATGCATTTAGAAGAGATACGGTTTGAAATACAGAACCACAGGCCACACGCCAGAAAGTTTGGTTCAGTGTGGTCTACTTCGTGGTTGTAACTTTGTGTGTAGTATCAATCAATCAATCAATCAATCAATCAATCAATCAAATAAGCTTTATTCGAAATCACATAGTGAATCATAAAAGCTACAAAAATATAACAATAGCTCAATTTAAAATCAATTAAAAGAAATGGTTAAAAAGATAAATAAAACACATGAATAAAAACAAGCAGAGGCATCCCCTTGTGATCAATAACATTTCTACAGCTGCTTCCTACATCTTATAACAGCCAATAAAAATCGCAACACTACAGCACATATATACAAACTCGGAAGCAATTGAAAATACATAAAAGCTGAACAACATTGCACAAATCCAAGTTGTTTTAACAGTAGCTTAATACAACGTTTTCTCAACTCTTAGGACAATGTACAGAAGAAGAGAATGTGAATGGTGCTCTGCCTGGGAACCTTATCGGGTGGGTATAACAGGATCATGCGACCAGTTATTAATGATGAAGAAGCTGGTTAGGTGATGGAAAATGTCCAGCCGGAACTGAATCAGCACCAATCTATGGCATGAATTCTATACGTTAACTAGATAAGGTTGTATGTCATAACTGATAAGAATTAACTGGTTCTTCCGGGCCGAAGGTTTCATTATCTCTGTAGATAGCCGCAGGTCCTCGAGTAGCGATAGACATTTCAATTTAAAAGCCTTCCTTTGGATGCTAGTAAAGAGTTCAGGGTGATAAATAAACTCAGGATGGCCAATGGCTACCAAAAGGTCATGCACAAATTTAGGCCAGGGGAAAGTGTGTAGTAATTCAAGCTTACAGAGGTGAAAAGTTGTGTTACAAGGTGAGTATCTCTTGGAGAGATATAGTATTGTAATAATGAGCAGATAAGTAGTGCTCCTGCAGAGACAGGTGAGATCCCTGTGTGCTGGAGGAGATGGACTATCCTGCTGTAATGATAGTTGTGAAAGGCGCTGCGGAGGTAGCCGCCACATGCGCTCGTTCCCATGAGCTGTGTGAGTGTGTGGTGTAGGAAGCAGCTTGTGCTTTCCTCTGAGGGCGGGGTCGATCTCTTGGTGTGGAGATGCCAACCCCCAACCTAGCAGTGATAGCAACATTAGGACACTGCCCCTCGACGTTGAGAAGCTGAAGAGGTGGTGCAATGTCAAAGTCTTGAGTCCTTATGCAGAGGAGGGAGCCTTAGAGGAGCTCCAGTCCAGGCTTTGGCATGCACCCAGAAGCAGCTGGTCATGTGCAGACCCAGGAAGGACCTGGAGGTCTGGTGTACAGCTACATCTGCCCTACTCATCCATCCGTGCACTTACGCATGCCTATGTCCCTAAAACAAACTACTGTATTCCGTGAAGCTCTACATCAGCGCTTCTGGTTACTTCATACAAACTCCACCAAGGATGCCTATCCCTAGAGGAAGAAGGTGGACAGCCTCTGTCCCTGCCACGGTGCCCTCAAGTGATCAGCTTTCTACAACGCCTGCAGTAAAAATTCGCAATAATTATGCCATCCCTGCCCACCCTGAAGCAGGGTGAGAGGTAACTGGTGGTCCCAAGCATAAGGACCAAATGAATAGCTGAAATGCTAAGAGGAAAGCGAACCTGTGAAGGTGGAGACCCCACTGAAGCATACTAAGTCACAGGAGCAGGAGTAAGTCTAGACACACTTGAACACCTTTGTGATTCGCTCTATCAACATCCGTACTAGTAGATGACTAAGTAACTAACAAAGATGCAGGCCCCCCTTTCCTTCATCTCGAATGGTCTACCAGGGGTCAACACTTTCAGATCCCTTAAGTTCCATCATCAAGGCCTAGACGTTCGACGCTAAGGAGAAGCCAAGCATTTTGGTTTGCCTAGTGAGAACAAAAAGGCAAAAGCCAAAAATAGAAAGCCAGGAGGATGGCAGAGTTAATAGGAGATAAATGGACCATCGTCATCACAAATGTCTCCAGCAGTGGAAGACATCATTCCTGGGAGGCCTTGAGACACAAGAAACTAGGTGTGGTTATGAGACAAGGTGGAAGCAGGCATAATCTGGAATTCTAACCTAAGAAAACTGAAGCGACTACGCATACTTGAATGGGAAACATAGCTGTGGTGATTGCTTGCAGAAACAGTCACCTCCCCGAATATCTATTACGTTCGTGAGTTCTATGCGAGAAGTCTTTTCCTCTGAAGTTACTCTTGGGTGGCTTTGGTTTCCAAATGGCATATGGTCATGCCTTTGTAATGTGACTGGAAGTTATGACTATCTACAAGGAAGTAACCAGAAAAATAAAATACCCCCACTTTTAAACATATGGCAGTACGTGAGTGAGAGAACCAAGCATTCCTGATCCTTTCTAGGTCCACTGGAATTGTTCTGACGATGAAAGATTCCTACTTCCTTTCATTCCTTCTCTTTTCTACTTTCCATTTTGCTGTCCTTCTTTTACATTCTTCATTTGTTCATTCAAACCTTCATTTAACCATGCTTTCTTTTTTAATTCTGTCTTCCTTTCTATTTTTCTTTTTTCCTTCTTTCACACTCACCTATTTTTTTGCTTAGCATTTTTTCTGATTGCTGTTTCTCTATGTTTATCCTTGCCAACCTCTGCCACCAACCTCCCTGCACAGCTGTGGCATGGTGTCTCTGACTTACTGTGTCCTTTGTAAGCTTCTGCTTCTGATTAATGACCTGCAAGTTAAAAAACAAAGTTAAGAAGAGCCAGAAGGACCACTTAATCTGTCCAGAGGCAGTACCCCTGTGGCTGGTATGGAGGGTGCTTCACTATGCCTATGGCTAGCTGCTTCCCTCAATTGCTTTCTTTTGAACTATTGTTTGACTCAAAATTTTGTTCTTGAGGGTTGGAAAGTTCCTTTCCTCTTTCATTTTCTTGTCTTTCTTACTATTATCCATGACCCCGTTGGATTAGTTTTTCCTGCTTTTATGAAGTGTTACTTATCATTTCTCATTTTAGATCCACTTAAGGGCCATTGCTGTAGGCACAACTCATGACAACAATATTTTCACATAACAAAGACTATCTATGTCTCTATCTATCTATCTATCTATCTATCTATCTATCTATCTATCTATCTATCTATCTATCTATCTATCTATCTATCTATCTATCTATCTATCTATCTATCTATCTATCTATCTATCTATCTATCTGTCTGTCTGTCTGTCTGTCTGTCTGTCTGTCTATCTATCTATCTATCTATCTCTTTCTATATCTTAAAATATATATCCATTATATATAATTATTTTTTAGTTATTTTATTATTTTAAAATGTAACATTACACTTAATTTAAACAACTAAATAATATACTTCATATAAAACAAATTAAATGTTAAAATTGTATTACAAATTCAAAAATAATTATTAATTCAATATATAACTCCTAAAAATAATTTTTACATATTAAGGTGCCCATTCCGATCCGGTAAAAATTATTTCCGTACGACTCAAATCCGTATTTTTTTCCATACGAACCGTACAAGTCACGTCCGACCCGTGAAGTACGATTCGTATGGGAAAAAGTACGTACGGATCGGCCCGCTCCGTACGAATCGTAGCGGGAAAAGTTGTACGAGACGTACCCGGACACTTTTCCGTACGATTCGTAAAATGACAGTCCCAGCGTGCAAGTACGATCCGGACCGGCTATCGGATTTACGAATCGTACGGAAAATGGCCCGTACACGGGGAATGACTCTACCCGCTACGAAGCAAAGTTTGTCCGACTCGTAGCCCGGGAAAAGTTGTTCCCGGGGAACGAGTCGTACAGACCCCCCCCCCATATGTACGCACCGTACCCCCCGTATGTACGCACCATACCCCCACCCCCGTATGTACGCACCGTACCCCCACCCCCCGCATGTACGGGGGTGAGGGTACGGTGCGTACATACGGGGTGGGGGTATGGTGCGTACATACGGGGGGGTACGGTGCGTACATACGGGGGGCCTGTACGACTCGTACCCCTGGGGAATCAGCTTTTCCGGCTGTTTTTGGCTCCCGTAAAAATAGAGCCGTACGGAGTGCCGTAGGTACGGATCGTACTTGCTGGGCCGTAAAACGCTGCTTACATCTGTACGGACGGCACGTACAGGCTGTTCCGGAGATTATTTGTATGGTTTTTTTACCCGTACGGTCTTTTGTACGATTCGTACGGAAATCGGCGTTCTGTACGAATCGTACTTCCTGGGTTGTACGGACAGTTTACCGGGTACGAGTCGTGCGGAGAAACCGCTCCGTACGACGATTCGTAGGGCCTTTTTACCGGATCAGAATCGGCACCTAAATGTTTTAATGTATTTAATACACATTTAAATGATGAGTTAATGTAATGTAAGATTTTATTGTGATAATATTACATAGTCTAGATAAATTTACTTTTATAATATGAACTAAAATATTTTTATATTTATTTTAGAAGAATAAGACACTTTAATATTCTTCCCTATACTTTCCCATAGGACACTCTCCAACACGGTGGCAGAGATCTCCACCTACATGTACAAAGCTACTAATACTAATGTTATTCTCATCAATTCTACTGTAGGAGGCTCCACCGCCTGATTTGAGGGGATTGATTGCTGTAAGTCTACACATGGGTGAAGCTCTACACTCGGAAATAGCCAACTGCAAAAACCTGTAGAGTTACGCCTAGATGTAGAAGTAAATATACACATGAGTAAATATACACCTGTATATTTGTCTTTGTTAATCAGGCCCCTTTATTTCTCTGATGGGGTATATTGAGACTTAAACTTGTGTCAGGAGTTGTTTTGACTTATTCCGCATTTTTCAGATTGTTGATTTATGAAGGAAAAGTTGTGTACTTTCGCTCGAATTATGTTTGTCTTGCTTTCTCCTTACGCTTGATTGGAATTTTACTGATAGAGATCCATAAAGTCTTTGACAGAATATGGATGTAAGATAAGGTGTCACTCATTTAATTTTTAATTTAATTTCTGATTTCGTCTAGAGCTGCTATATCCTAATGGAAACAGTTCACTTTGCAAATATCCAGTGAATAACACCAGAGTAGGACGTTTACTCTAATGGGATGTAGCATTAGGACAGAGACATCAGGCAGAGTAACACAGATCAAACGGGAGTTTTAAAGACAGGTGAATTTTCAGTGGCTTCCTGGGGTTGGGTCCTGAGTTACAATGAAAGGGGGTTCAAGAGACTGCTCACGGCACCAGCAAATGATTGCTCGGAAGCCAGTTAACTGTTGAAGTCAGGTTTTTGCGGGAGTTGAGTCCTTACACCAACACCCTCTCCGACCATCAGATATGGTAAGAATACAAGCGAGGTAGGAAAGTGTGCTAAGGTGAATGGCCCCGTGAGTCACGCAACTGACTGACAATTGCATTTGACCTATCTTGGCAACACAGGGCTCGTGTATCTGAGACCTTTGGTGTCTTGATATACACCTAAATGCTCTCTCCCCTCTAGCCACCAGGAGCTGGCAGTGGTTCCCAGGATCAAGGAGGGTGGGCATTTGCGTATTTGGGACCAACTTAGTGGGACACCTTGCTATGAACATTGAGAGTCTGCAAATCGCTTAGAGCTTTTCACAAATTGCTCAAAACATGGATGTTTCCACCTCTTCTTTAACAGTTACCCTTTGCTCTCGGAAATGCCAATTTGGTTTAGTGAGGATGCCAGTGCTAGGAAACCTTTTTTAGGTAGCCATGTGCTTTAAAAATCACATAAATGAATGCTTAGCACCAGGGAAGTGTGCTCCAATTTCCCCTTCAACAAGATCACAGCTGGCCCGTGTCATAGCAGAATGCCTTGATGGGAAAGAGGGAGGCCTGTGGTACCCGCCTTAGAGAACTTCATTGCCGTCATCCATACAGTAGTCCATTAGTGCATTGGCTGCAGTTTTCAATTGGTTGCGAGTCAGCTGATGTTTGATTTTTCTTAGTGCATGGAGGAAGACATTTCCGGATTGGGTTTTTAATTTATTGATAAGAGGAATTAGAACCTTGGACCCAGATGTACAAACCTGTCATGCAATGCAGCGCTGTAATAAAAGTTCCTGCACTGCGTTGCGTGACAGGGAGAGAGCAGAAAAGTGACATATCTATAGAGATATGGAACTATCTTGCTCTTTCTAGCGCTGGCGCACAATCAGGATACCAAGAGCAGCGCACACAAATTTGCAGCATGGTGCAAAGGTGTCTGGTGGGCCTAGCACAAGTATTGTGCTAAGTTTAGACTAACCTTAACATTTTTCACACTTTGAATGTGTGCTGTACAGTACGGCGCACATGCAAAGTGGGAAAAGGTAGGAGAAATCAAAGCATTTCTCTTTTTAAATGCTTGCTTTCAAGTGGTGTTCATTTTTGGTGCAAAACCCTGTCTAGTAATGTTAGTAGATAGGAGTTTCCTTTAAAAGCCCTGTTTGATTACATGGGAACGCCCAAGTACCAGCCATGGAATGACTCCTTAACACAGAGTAACTCAAAGTTGCACTTTGCGCTGGTTTGTCTTACTTTTTCTTACAAACGAGTGCTAATACTAATTTTTGTTAGTTTGTAAATCCCCAAAAAGGTTTTGAGTCGAGTCTGTGTTGTAAATCTGGGCTCTAGTGATTCATTTGTATCACTTCAAACATTGTCTGCCAAAAATGGGGTCAACCTGAAGTCCTCGGATGTCTCGCTTTCCGTTCCGCATTAGAAGGTAATTCTGAGAGCTGTTGAAGAGGAGAGCATGGGTCCAGTGAACAGTACATCATTAGAGACACTCGGAAAAATCCTGCAACACTTAACTTCACATCACAACTAGACCTGAGCAGCTGAGGCATAAGGGAGGATAGGATGACCAAATTGCAGTGGCAGCTGGCTTACCTTCCGAGAGGTGTAATGTAAACTGCCGGTCACAATTGCCCTGCAGGAGCAATCCTACCTGCTCTTGTCCATCAGATCTGGGAGAGAACTCTTTTTAAAAAATTGAGGTCCAATAGTGCAATGTTTCAATAAATTACCCAAAACACATTTAATGTGACATGCAGCTCGGATGTGGCCTTCGACTAGTTTCCCATTATTATCATGTTGTGCTCAGGGGTATTGTGGGATCCCCAAACCCTCAAGAAATGTTTAAAAAATTGGGAACCAACAGTAAAAAGTTTTGTTAAGTTCAATAACAACTGGCTAACTTGCTCTAAAGGTTTACAGTCAATTAAAATAATCAGTGTATGCAGGTGGATGTGGTCTCCTGTCACTAAATGTACATCTGGCATCACTTTTTACTTGTTTCACGTATTTGCTTTTACTTGCAAATTGGAATGTATAACAGTGTCTCTGTTAGCGATTCCTAATGGGGTCGCAAATTGCATGCCTCATGAATATTAATGAGGCTGTCGTAATTTGTGTCCCCATTAGGAATGGCTAGCACTCTCAGGGATGGTGGCCTGCTCGGGTCAACAGACCACCATGTCTGGTACGGCTTTTAAATAAAGCAGTCTTTCTTTTTTAAATGCAGCCCGTTTTCCTTAAAGGAAAATGGAATGCAGTTAAAAAAGAAAAATTAAACTTTTCAGTTTCATGTTTTTAAGGGCAAGCAGTGGTCTCTGGGACCACTGCCTGCTCTTAAAAGTATTTTCTCACATACTCACAAAGAGGAAGGGGTCCCCTGAGGATCCCTTCCCGTTTGTGAGTGGTTTACCAGCTACTTGAAGTAGGAGGTAAACTACGAGTGTTTTGCGGTCGCAAAACAATTGTACATGGCATGGTGCCTCGCTATTAGGAAGGGACGCCCCTTCCTAATAGCGGGAGTCAGTGACACGCAAAATAGCATTTGTACATGCCATGGAAGGATCTCCCGTTTACGGCCGCAAAAAAGGGTCGCACATCTTGCCCCTTGTCACTTTTCAAGTAATATCATTCAGAATCTTCTTAGAAAGGGCAAGAAGGGGAAAGAAAAATTACATTTACCACACAATCTAAGGCCAGAATTTTCTTCAGATTAGCGAGATCTTTCAGGTTCGGACTGTAGACATATTCTTAAATTACACCAATCTTACAGGCTCAGCCTAAAATTGAAGAGCTGTGTTTGTGCTGATATATATGGACTGAAAAGCTCCCTGCTATACATTATAAGAATATTGCAAGACACAGAGGAGTTCCATGATCATATAGTGGAATAAGGTTGAAGCCTGAGTTTGTGTATAAGGCCATGGAACTCTGAGGTGACTTCCAATATCCTTATCATGCACAACAGGGGGTACTTCATTCCTTATAATACATGGTCACACCATCAGCTTTCCGGCAAACCACTTACACTTTTGGTGCGTAGCTTTTTCACATGAAAAAGAGAGCATGTTTGTAAACATGAAGAATAAAAATAGAATCTCTAGTGCAAAATTAAACACATCAAAAAAGTTTTTTTGCAAAAAGAAATTAGAAGCAGATTAATTCAAATTTGTTTTGTTTAAATGGTGCTGTAGAAACATGCAGAAAGATTCTTACATTTCTATAATTACTTAATGAGTGCAAAAAATAAAAATGCTGCTATACATATCTCCTTTTTTTTGCCAATTTACAGCTAGAAAAACTAAGCAGAAGAAAGAAAAGCAATATTTAATTCTTTAAACAGCTGCTTTAATACTGTTCGGGATCTGACCTGCCTTTTCCCTAGGCTGCGGGCTCTAGCAGCAGGCATTGTGATGTGAGAACTTAATTATCATAATTTACTACAGGTTGAGTTTTGATGTAATTTCTTTATAATTAAGCATCCGACTTCCATCGCCTCGGCAGGTGTTCGATCAACTACATGTTGGCGGTCCCACCTGCCCGATTACAATGCGACCGCCGTGCAGGTGATTGAAAAACTGCTGTTCTCCAATGCAGCTTGTGCTACTGCCCAAGAAAAGGGCTGCAGCACAAGCTGCAGTGGAAAAGGGCAGTTCTCAAAAATCCATGCACCGTGTGCCAGGCGCGATGTGGTGCCTGGCACACAGTGCATGGATGTTTTGGGGGGCACCACATGTGGCCCCACAACCCCATAGTAGAAGCCCATGAAGTCCTATTTCGTCTACCTTTACATGGCAGCCAGACCGCCATGTAAAGGCAGAGGAAAAAGGGAAATCGTATTCCCTGTGGCAGTGCCTCCGCAGGCATTGCTCCTATTGTAGAAATTACACTCCGAATGACCCTGCACAAGGCTCCTTGAGCCTGTCGGAGATGGCAGACGGTCCCTCTGCCCGCTGCAGTCTCACCGACTGCATCGTAATCCAGTGGTCTGACCTGTATGATGAATGTCGGTGGTGCTCTCACAGAGATCGTAATGAGGCCCATAGTTTCAAATGCGCAGGTCCAAACCTGTCCCAGAGTGTACCAGCAAAAGAACATAGCTATCCCATATGGTCCTGAGATCCCGCACACTTTGAACAGCAGTTTTATCCATAAAATTAAACAGATGTTGTAGATTTCAACCAACATAATTCTTTAGGATAAACATATCTTATAGGCTGAGCTTTGGGCAGTAGACCTGGTCCTCTGGTTACCAAATTTTACTATCCCAGGGATAATATAGTAGATATAATCCCAAGATTAAACAGATTTTAGATGATCAGATCTCGGATTGCAGAGGTTTCTGTCAGGTAACAAAGATTTTAAAGTCAAACGCAGGGAGGGTGGGGTGACACTGCCAAACAGCATCAGTTCTCCTTCCTCAACATTCTGCCTTTCTTAATGCAGAGGTTAGTGACAGACTGTGAAGGATAAATGTCTTCATAGTAAGAGAATAGAATACATTGCTCATGTGCCTCGTTTTTAAATCTTTAACCTTTAACATATTTGTTTCTTATGATAAATATGTGATTTCATCGAGGGTCTCCTATATTTAATTGGTTTACATAGCTATAGGATCATGCATGAATTAGTCACTTCAGGAGTGGAGAAATAATCTTTTTTCATTTTTCAATAAATAGTGATTGGTAAGCACTATTTTAATGAATGGTTAAATTGTTATGTACAGTAGCCAAGTATTTGCAATTCTGCAATTTTGAATTATATGATCAATTCTGACATGTAACTGTGAGCTTATTTTCATTGTGACTGTCTGTACCCACTAATCATTTCATGTTGCGTTTCAGTCATAGCTAAATAGCATTTTACAATGGTACTTTACAGGAATACTTTGCCAATGAAAATCCAGGCGCTGATGTAAGCATTTCTCTCCCCACCCGGAGAGTGGGTGCACATAATGGCGCTGAATGTATGCATGCTATTGGTCCCTTTCAGAGGGAATTCATGCCCTTTGAAGCACAGATACAGGGGCATGATGTTGTTAAGATTAGGCAAGGACACTGATAAAAGAAAATAATACCCTTTGAGGCCAGGGGTCACTAGGACAGTGGCTCGTGCTGCATAAAGAAAGCCAGTGGTGGCAGCTGCAACCCCCAGTTACCATCCATGGAGTACCCACTCAATGGACTTCCGGTACTAGAACACGAACCCAGCTCTACCATACTCGTGATTATTGTCATGCAACACCCACCCACTGTTCCATCAGCACTCGGGGGCACCAGCAGGTGTACAGTGCACCTCAATCCTGGCCTGCAGCACTCCACCCTATACCATTATTCCTAGGACCCACAAACATATTCAGCAAGCCTGACCTGCATCACCTTCCCCCTGCTCTGGCAAAACACCCCACTCCCAGAGTTGGAAAGGCCTTTCGGGCAGCCTGGCATTGCCAGATGGGCCAGCTAGGAAGGACCCGTGTGTGGAGCATTCTTTTTGTCCTGGGACAGGACCAGAGAAAACAACCCACACATTTGCCCTTTAGGGCTTTTCCACACTGGCCAGTATTGCTACTCCGATACCAGGAACCACATGCTGCTTTATCACACACTTCAATCCTCTCACCACTGTACTCCATTACTACGGTCCACAAATAGCTCTGCCGTACACTACAGAGGTAACTTACAGCACCCAGACACTGATGCTTGAGTACCAGGACCACATGCGCCTCTGCCGTACACTACAGAGCTGACTTACAGCACCCGTGCACTGATGCTTGAGTACCAGAACCACATGCACCTCAGCCAAATACTACAGAGCTGACTTACAGCACCCGTGCACTGATGCTGGAGTACCAGGACCACATGCGCCTCTGCCAAACACTACAGCGCTGACTTACAGCACCCGTGCACTGATGCTTGAGTACCAGAACCACATGCACCTCAGCCAAACACTACAGAGCTGACTTACAGCACCCGTGCACTGATGCTTGAGTACCAGAACCACATGCACCTCAGTCAAACACTACAGAGCTGACTTACAGCACCCGTTCACTGATGCTTGAGTACCAGGACCACATGCGCCTCTGCCATACACTACAGAGCTGACTTACAGCACCCGTGCACTGATGCTTGAGTACCAGGACCACATACGCCTCTGCCAAACACTACAGCGCTGACTTACAGCACACGTGCACTGATGCTGGAGTACCAGGACCACATGCGCCTCTGCCATACACTACAGAGCTGACTTACAGCACCCGTGCACTGATGCTTGAGTACCAGGACCACATACGCCTCTGCCAAACACTACAGCGCTGACTTACAGCACACGTGCACTGATGCTGGAGTACCAGGACCACATGCACCTCTGCCGTACACTACAGGGCTGACTTACAGCACCCGTGCACTGATGCTTGAGTACCAGAACCACATGCCCCTTTCAGCCAAACACTACAGAGCTGACTTACAGCACCAGTGCACTGAGGCTTGAGTACCAGAGCCACATGCACCTTTGCCAAACACTACAGCGCTGACTTACAGCACCCGTGCACTGAGGCTTGAGTACCAGAGCCACATGCACCTCTGCCAAACACTGCAGAGCTGACTTACAGCACCCGTGCATTGAGGCTTGAGTACCAGAGCCACATGCACCTCACTGAGGCTTGAGTACCCGAGCCACATGCACCTCTGCCAAACACTACAGCGCTGACTTACAGCACCCGTGCACTGATGCTTGAGTACCAGAACCACATGAACCTCTGCCGTACACTACAGAGCTGACTTACAGCACCCGTGCACTGATGCTTGAGTACCAGAACCACATGCACCTCAGCCAAACACTACAGAGCTGACTTACAGCACCCGCGCACTGAGGCTTGAGTACCAGAGCCACAGGCACCTCAGCCAAACACAACAGAGCTGACTTACAGCACCCGGACACTGATGTTTGAGTACCAGGACCATATGTGCCTCTGCCAAACACTACAGAGCTGATTTACAGCACCCGTGCACTGATGCTTGAGTACCAGAACCACATGCGCCTCTGCCAAACACTACAGAGCTGACTTACACACCCGTGCACTGATGCTTGAGTACCAGAACCACATGCGCCTCTGCCAAACACTAGAGAGCTGACTAACAGCACCCGTGCACTGATGCTTGAGTACCCGAACCACGTGCACCTCTGCCGTACACTACAGAGCTGACTTACAGCACCCGTGCACTGAGGCTTGAGTACTAGAGCCACATGCACCTCAGCCAAACACTACAGAGCTGACTTACAGCACCCGGACACTGATGTTTGAGTACCAGAACCACATGCACCTCAGCCAAACACTACAGAGCTGACTTACAGCACCCGGACACTGATGTTTGAGTACCAGAACCACATGCACCTCAGCCAAACACTACAGAGCTGACTTACAGCACCCGTGCACTGATGCTTGAGTACCAGGACCACATGCGCCTCTGCCGTACACTACAGAGCTGATTTACAGCACCCGTGCACTGATGCTTGAGTACCAGGACCACATGTGCCTCTGCCATACACTACAGAGCTGACTTACAGCACCCGTGCACTGATGCTTGAGTACCAGAACCACATGAACCTCTGCCAAACACTACAGTGCTGACTTACAGCACCCGTGCACTGATGCTTGAGTACCAGGACCACATGCGCTTCTGTCATACACTACAGAGCTGACTTACAGCACCCGTGCACTGATGCTTGAGTACCAGGACCACATGCGCTTCTGTCGTACACTACAGAGCTGACTTACAGCACCCGTGCACTGATGCTTGAGTACCAGGACCACATGCGCTTCTGACGTACACTACAGAGCTGACTTACAGCACCCGTGCACTGATGCTTGAGTACCAGGACCACATGCGCCTCTGCCAAACACTACAGTGCTGACTTACAGCACCCGTGCACTGATGCTTGAGTACCAGGACCACATGCGCCTCTGCCAAACATCTAAATCATTACCTATAGTATCCCCCACCGACTGCATTTCCAGCTTAAGTACACACATGCAGATATTCCATACACCTTAATCCTGACATGCACAGCCACCCACTGGTATTCCAGTACTGGGAGACACATGAGCTCTTCCAAACTCTTTATTCATAACCTGCACCCAGTACTGGATCGCACCAGCAGTGCTACAACACACCGCAGTGCTGACATGCAGCCTTCACCCATTGCTCTCCCTATGTTGGGACCCGCGGGCAGCTTAGTTGCACACCTCATTCTGGTCATGAAGCCCCCACCAACCCCTCTTGCATTAATGGGACACACATGTAGCTCTATTATACTCCTTAATCCTAACATGCAGCAACTAACAGCAGCAGTGAGACCTGCAAGGAGCTCTGCCATACTGCTCTTCAGCGTGTTCTGTTCCATGCACAGTCAGTGACCTGTCCTACACCCCCACAAGCTTGTGGGTCTCAAACAATTAAATTTCTCCCTTCCACCGAAACGTGAATGAAAAGGCTAGCTTTTTTTTCTTTGTGGCTCATATGCCCAGAGTGAGAACCACCTTGAATGAATGTTAAGTGACTAAAAATATCAGAAATATGGTATTTTAAGAACATAGGGGCACAGCTACTAAAATGTCTCAAAGCAGTGTAGCAACCAGAGTTGCTGCACTGTGTGTTATGAGAGAGAAAGAGCAGGAACGTGCCATCTCTACTAAGATACAGCACTGCCCTACTCTCTCCCCAGACTGGTGCACAGTAAAGCCTGCCTAGAGACACACACACACTGGTGTCTGTGCCATGTCTAGCATAGGCTTTGGACTGGGAAGCTGCCCTTCCAGTACAAAATACCTTATCTGAACAAACTTTTGTCACTTTGCATGTGTACTGCACAGTGCAACACCCATGCAAAATAGGAAAAGATTCTCAAACTAAAAATGTTTCTCCTCTACAATGCAAAGGTTAAAAAAGCATTATTTGTTTATGCAAAGCCCTGTCTAATTTTTTTAGTAGATAGGATTTGTTGTTGTTGCTCCCATTGGGCGCAGGGTCAAGACTGATTTGCATCTGGCTGAGTTCAAACTGGAATGGCATGGGGAGCAACAAAACGATGGAATTAGACCCAGATCTCTGTACTGGGGTGAATGTTTGACATTGTTCTGCATTCTGTCCATCAATTGTTCTTTTTGCATTTGTCACCCCGAGTGGGGTGGGTATGCCCAGACGTGGATCCCGTGCTTTCCATGCCACTGGAGTCAAGCTATCTTGGCTGATGAGGGGTGAAACCCTGAAACCAGTCCTAGGATGCTTGTTTCCAGTCCCGGGAAGACCTGGCCTGGCATTTCGGGCTGGACTGTGCCCATTGGGCGTAGGGTCAAGACTGATTTGCATATGGCTTAGTTTATACTGGAATGGCATGGGGAGCAAAATAATGATGGATTTAGGGCCAGATCTCTGTACTGGGGTGAATGTTTGACATTGATCAACATTCTGTTTATTAATTGTTCTTTTTGCTTTCTTCCCTCCTCGTCAGCCTGGCATTGAACCACTAGCCATGATAATAACAACAGACTCCCCTGGTTAAAGAGATACAAATGACAGGAGGCAAACATAAAGTGCAGATGACATCCTAGTTACACTTTCTCACGTACAATAATTGTTTCCCGCTTTGATGGCCGTAATGTCAGATTTCTTGACTTTCCTTGGGCACCGCATGAACTGGAGCAACGAGGAACTTCTGCAGTTAACCCCAGTCATGACCAAAAGGGCACTGGGGACCTCCCGAGTCTGCTCAACCTTAAATACCTAAAGATTTGAGTCAATACAACACTTCATAATATGGTGCAAGACAATCTTATCCCACTCATCAAGACCATTCAAAGGGATATTACTCGATGGTACCATTTGAATCTTTTCCTAGGGGGGAGAATACAAACACTTAAGATGAACAGAATATGTATTCCCCATGCTTCTATTACGTATTCCAATGAACTTACAATGCACACTTGTTGCATTATTTAAGCATACCTGTGACATGACAGGAAGCCTCGTCTCAAAGCAGCCAAACTGCACACATCAGTGGAATGTGGAGGGCTTTACCTACCACATGGTGAGTCATACTGGCTGGCCTTCCAACTGTCGCGACGCCGATATCAGATGCATACTACACCCGCGACCCCTTTATGGGTTCAGATAAAAAACGGGATCATGATCCCTATCCCTGACATGTCACTGGTCTACACAAGCCCCATCCTAAATGCGGCACCATGCGCATGGCATAGAACACATGGACTAAGATAGAAGGACACTTTCATGGAAAGGCAAACCTTTGGAGGAAGGGTGCCATCTGCATAGAAGGCAGAGAACAGTTCAGGTCCGGATTTGAAACACAAGGACATTCAATGCTAGACCACATACTTTCAGGGGAAAGACTCACAGCATTTCCAGAAGACAGGGCAAAATGTGGTCTCTTACCTCAGCAGTTCTGGGACTAGCAACTGGGTCATTGTGTCCATAAATATTTAGTGGTGGGCCTATTCTACCAACATATCAGATTTTACAATACTTACAAACATGGGACACATAAAAAGATCAGTTTTGGGAATATATAGGATAATCAATGATCATATATTTTCACACCTATTCACCAGGGACCTGCATGCGTGGTAGGAGAGAAGACGCCATCAGGCATGCACAGATGAAGACTGCGAGGACAAACTACTCAGTCATGACAAAGATCTCAGAGATGCCTGCCTCAACTTAAGGGGCATATTATCAAGCATGGCATTAAAATTATCGTCGTTTTATCGACAGAAAACTGCCGCTAAAGCGGCAATAATGGGCTTGATAATATGCCGCAGAGAATTCCAATAAAAGCCCATGTTCACACCAGAACATGGGCTTCTATGGGAATTCTCAAGGGCGTATTATCACCCCTACCAGGCTCCGACTCGCGATGCTGGAGATGTTCGGTCCTAAATGCTGACATTGTCCACATACTGTGGGAATGCCCAATCCTCCATAGTTACTGGACAGACTCTGTTCCTAAATAACCAAACCATAGAAATAACAACCCCATGTCATACAAATGAATTATTCCTACATGATGTGATGGCATACCCAGACATTACGGACCACAGAGGCAGATGGGTTTGCGATAACAGAAAGTTGACTTTGTGAAATTCTCTAAATCGCAGATTTTGAAAAGGGTAATAGGACGAATGATCAACTTGAAAAATTCATATCATTATGGGAACAGCAGCTAAAAAGAGATTCCATAATGATATGAATTTTTCAAGTTGAACATTCATCCTATTTCATTTTCCTTAACATATAACACGACTGACCATGGGAATATTACATATATGGTGGATCATACCTACAAATTATAATGTCCTGTTTGGCAATAACAATTGACTTGGCACTCATTGGATAACGTACTCTACTGGCCTCTGAGACAGAGAACCCTTACTAGACAGATGTAGTTTGAGTCTATGCGCTGTAAGCTAGTAAGGGTGTTCTGCCCCTTCGTCACTGTTACCCAGAGCATTCACTCCCTACCTTAGTGTATATGCAGACCATGCTGCTACAGCTGGCCCTGAGGTGGTATAACCTCGGGCCGAAAAAGATGAGGGCACAATACAAATAAGACAGGACCAAGTGGAAAAAGTTATCAATGCAATACGCACAAATGGAGTGCCAGGACCAAGTGGCATCCCAGCCGTGGTGTTTCAATGGGCCACTGTAATGACTCCAATATTCCAAGCATGGCTGCTAGGGGCATCCTTCTGGATTCATGGAGAGGTTCACTTTTCGTACCTGCACACAAGAAAGGGCCCCGCTCCTGCCCGGCTGATTGCTCTCCTGGACATAGAGGGGAACTGTGAAGCAAGCATCCTCGATAAAGGATTACAAGCATGAGCAACAGAGAATACACTGATTGCTCTATATCAAACAGATGCCATATTGAAGACAGTCTAACCTGCATTTCTCACCTGAGCTAAGTGACAATGGGCGTGCAAGAGGAAGGCCTATCTGTAGGGCTTATAGGCTTCAAAACAGCATTTCATAGTGTTTCAAGACCAAATTTGAACGAAGTTAAACGTCTAAGGCATTTAACCTCGTCTATTAAAGGTAATTACATGATGTATCCAATACCTTGGTAAAGATAAAAAGTAACGTCCGGATGGTCTACAACTGCAAAAATCATAACCAATAAAGGCCTAAGGCAAGGCTGCATACTGGCCCCATTATTGTTCAATCTATATTTGGTCATTCTAAAAGAACATCTTGAAAAGGAGAGGGCATTTCCACCGGAGATGTCCTGCCTTAGAGTTGAGACCCTCCAGCATGCAGAAGGCACAGTACTTCCTGATCGAACACCAATAGGTCTTCGAGACTTTTTAATGCACTTGCCACCTATTGGGAAGCCAAGGATCTAAAGACCAATGTTGCAAAAATGAAGGTGATGATCCTTTCCCGCAGACTCACTAAAAGACGGGCGTGGATCATCCAGGTGTGTGCGATTGGAAGCGTGGACATCTTAAATATCTGGGGGTATGGTTGGAATGTATGGGTCATATTGCATCTCATATTCATGCCCGGCAGGCGCTAGCAAACTCTCTGACGCAAGCGTTCCATTAACTAGAAAATCAATGGTGAACCCAGACTTAGGGTCCTTCTTAACGGGTGATGGACTGAAAGCGCTTCCCCGCAATCTCGTATGGAGCAAAGATATCCAGAGATAAACTGGCAAACTGGCTGGATAGGGCTCAATCCAGCTGTTAACAAGCATTGGCATAGCCAATAGGTCTCGCCTTTGGGACCTTATAAGTGTTTAGCCATGCAACAGTTGCATAACTAAATACTTATAAGGTCCCAAAAGCGAGACCTATTGGCTATGCAAAGCGGCCGCGAAAGTGAAAGTGATCGCGGTAAAGCGCGGCGCGCGTGCCCGCGCACATGCACTGTAGTTCTAGGCTGGCCTGGTAGCACTTTTTGGAGCCCTCTCAATAAGTCTCGCCAGACCAGCGCATGCGCTGAGTCAGGCGAGACCTAAAAAGGAATCTTCTCCCTAGCAGATTGTACCTCACATGCCCACATTTGGCTCGAATTTTGCCTGTACTCGCAGCATCTGATACTGAAAGCAAATGTTCTAGCCTATTGACTCAAAGCCAAGCAAGCATAGAGTGATACACTAAAACAAGCAATTCGCGAATTAATAAACACCCCGCAGACAAGCTGGCATAGTTACTTGAACATCGCACTGAATGTCTCGGAGGCGCGAGAGATCTGGACAAGAGACCTTCCCGCAGCCCTAGCTTTAAAGCTGTTGATTAAACAAGTAAAACTAATATTGAGGGAACAAGATGTGCAAGCACTGAAGGAAAAAGCACAGGGCAGCTGGGCAGTAATGCTGTGTGAACCAGGTGTTCCCTCGACTTATCTCTCGCGACCACTCTGTAAGGGAATGTAAAAACAGCTGATGAGATTAAGATTCAGGTTAATCCCCTGTAAAGCCTATTGGTGTGGCCAGAGGGAACTCGATGACTCCAACAGCCAAGGCAGCAGATGATGTGAATAGAGAGAGGAATGCAATAGGTCTCACATTGTCAAAGTTTAAAGTTGTTGGTAATGTAAATGGCAATCTTTTTTTTTCTTTTTAAAAGCAACAAATACACCACCTTGCTGCGTTTCCCAGGAGATACTTTTAAACAAAATAAATACATGCCCTCCAGAATTTGTTTACTGCTTGCTGATCATGTGTTTCAGAGTTATCTATATTACCACCACACCACCTTGCTGCATTTCCCAGTAGATACTTCTATGATCATATATATAGTATAGTTAATGATCGTCTCTACATTGCATACAGACTACAAAAATCTTAGTGCAAAACTTTGGCTGTATCTACCCTGCTTTGATGCATTTATAATTATTGCATAAATCTGACATTTACTGTGTTTACTGCCTGCCCCGCTTCTCTCGTGGGACGGCGTTAAAAGCAGCCTTTGTTACATGTCACCACAGCCCTGCGAGAATTCATGTTTTCTTTCCTCCGGCACCGCATTCCCAGCTCCAGTACAAGCCGTCTGTGTGTTCTGCTGGAACTGAGGCTTGGGGGATCTGTCCCAGAGAGTCGCCCGCCTTGGGCCCTTTCATCAAACTGGCACCGCTACAGGTGTATAAAGGCCATCAGAAGAATGGAATGGGGAAATGGATTAAGAAATTAATTGGGGGAAGTGACATGCTTGTAGCTGAGGAACGGATACGTCACTGGTCCAGCAAACAAATCAACTGTACCGTAAGGTGCGCCTATTCCAATGTGGTCTATTTGGACCTCTCCAGTCTAAGATACTAGTCAAGGATGGCACGGGAAAAGTTTCAATCTTTTCACTCACCTTGCAGATGGGCAGAGTTCACAAATTTGTTTACCACCCAAGAGCTGCGTGGTTTTACCCGAGAGCTACATGATACACAGGGCAGCAGCTGAGAGTGCAGCACCATGCACAGTGCAGTAGCTTAGAGTGCAGCACTGCGCATGGGGCAGCAGATTAGAGTGCAGGAGTGCAGACGGGGAAGCAGATTAGAGTGCAGCACGGGGAAGCAGCTTAGAGTGCAGCACTGCGCAGCAGTTTACAATGGAGCACTGTGCACGCGGCAGTAGATTAGAGTGCAGCAGTGCATACTGGGCAGCAGCTTAGATTGGAACACTGGACACAGGGCAGCAGCTTATAGTGCAGCGCCGCACATGGGGCAGCAGCTAAGAGTGGAGCACCGCACACGGGGCAACAGCTTAGAGTGCAGCACCGCACACAGGGCATCAGCTTAGTGAGCAGCTCCTCACACAAGGCAGCAGCTTGAAGTGCAGCACTGCACATGGGGAGCAGCTTACAGTGCAGCACTGTGCAAGGGGCAGCAGCTTAGAGTGGAGAACAGCGCACAGGAACAGCTTGAGGACCTTGGCAGGGAGAGAGCCGCAGTAGCCTCACACGCTGCTCTCTAGGATCGGCCTAATTGATGCACTGCTCTTTATGAGAGCCGTGGCATGCCCGAAAGCTGCTGGGTGACACCAGTCCAACTGCGCTGACAGAAGCAAGCGCGCAGCTTCCAAGGAAAGTATGTTAGGCTCCTAACAAAGAGCCTTCACGCCGCATTCACATGCAGCAGTCATCTCTGTGATTGGTTGACAAGGTCCACCAATCACAGTGGTTATCTGCCAGTCGCATACGAATCACAGACGACTGCCACATGCGAATGCGGCATTAAGGCAGCGTGATAAACAAAGATGGCTTGCGCTTGTCCCGATGGGCAAAAACTGCAAGGTTGGTAACGAAAATGACACACAGCAAATCGAAAGCGCGAAAAAACCATTAATCACAACGGGAGCCAATTGGAAATAGTCAAGACACAGGGTCGTGGATTAAAGTTCCCCTTCTTAGAGTGTTTACTATAGCCCTCGCAGGGCGAGGAGCGCATGCGCGCTCCACTGCCAGGCGAGACCTAAAAAACTGCTCCCATTAAGAAAGTACTGGCTGCACCCAATATGGCGACTCATAAACATCAGGTCTTGCCAGAGCACCGTACAAACATGCTTGGAAGGTGAATCCACTCAGCCAGCTGCTCGATTTCTGACATTCCTGAAAGGCACTTTAGCAGCTCTGCAGACGTCACGGTCTCCGCTGGAGAACAGACAGCATCGTTGCTGCCGCAAGCAATCCATATCAACATGTTCTTAAAATGTTTGCACTTTACCTGGGTCTCAGAGTTGGACTTCTTACTAGAAGCCAAGTTCGCATTTTAAGCACTTGACATCCGGTAAGCACGGCAGAACTTGGAGAAATATAGCGCTTTAGGGCCGCAAGCCGTGACCAGGCATGGTTTTTTTATTTAGTAATATGGAAAGGGTTTTTAAACAGTTCTCAAATTTCTTCTTTTTAACTGTTTTTTTACAGATCAATTAATATATCATTTTTATACATTAATCCCTCAACAACCCGTGACACTATTGTAATGATTTTAATTAATCATTTAATAAAGAATTATCGATCTATTCTAACTCCTACCCCTCTTATACCATCCCCTCCCTTCTGTTCCCAATTTTATTTTTGTTTTCCCTTTAGGCCTAGACTTTATTTGGAAACTCTGTTAATGGACTATGGGACAATATTGTAGGAGTGACCTATGTATTAGGAATCCTATCTGTGTTTTTCAACCCTTTTATTGTTAGCGGGAAATACTGCAGAATGGGCCACAGTGTTACTGGCGAGACGAGGTTTTTATCCTGTTGAGATAAAACTTGATTAATAAACAAAATGTACTGCTGCCCTCTATGGTTTGTGTCTTATATAAGCCTGGGATACCCATGATTTGGCAGTGATACCAAGAATTGCCACTGGTGGTCATGATATGTCAGGCATATTCAGTAGAGGCAAGTGATGTTGTCTAAATGCCAGGAATCATAACCATATGTCAGGACTGTGCATCAGAAATCAGCACCACTCATAACCACCAGACTATGAGTGTGGCTACCTGATGATGGGGATGAGCATCAGAAATCAGCATCACTCATAATCACAAGACTATAAAGACTGCTACCAGACGATGGAAATGTGCATGAGAAATCAGCGGCACTCATAGCCACCAAACTATGAGGATTGCTACAACATAATGGGAATGGGTATCAGAATACAGAGCCACTCATAACCACCAGACTATGACGATTGCTACCAGATGATGGGAATGTGCATCAGAAATCTGTGCCACTCATAACCACCAGGCTATAAGGATTGCTACGAGATGATGGGAATACACATGAGAAATCACCGGCACTCATAACCACCAGATTATAAGGATTGTTGCCAGATGATGGGAATGTACATCAGAAATCAGCACCACTCATAACCACCAGACTATGAGGATGGCTACCAGATGATGGGAATGTGCATCAGAAATCTGTGTCATTCATAACCACCAAATTAAGAGGATGGCTACCAGATGATAGGAATGCGCATCAGAAATCAACACCACTCAAAATCACCAGACTATAAGGATTGCTTCCAGATGATGGGAATGCACGTCAGAAATCAGCGCCACTCATAATAACAAGAGTTGGAGGATTGCTCACAGATGATGGGAATACGCATCAGAAACCAGCACCACTCGTAACCTCCAGACTATGAGGATTGCTACCAGATGATGGGAATACTCATGAGAAATCACTGGCACTCATAACCACGAGACTCTGAGGATTGCTGCCAGATGATGGGAATGCGCATTAGAAAACAGAGACACTCATAACCACCAGATTAAGAGGATGGCTACCAGATGATGGGAATGCTCATCAGAAATCAGTGCCACTCATAACCACCAGACTATGAGGATGGCTACCAGATGATGGGAATGTGCATCAGAAATCTGTGTCACTCATAACCACCAGATTAAGAGGATGGCTACTAGATGATAGGAGTGCAGATCATTAATCAGCACCACTCATAACCACCAGACTATGAGGATTGCTTCCAGATGATGGGAATGTGCATCAGAAATCAGCACCATTCATAATCACAAGAGTTTGAGGATTGCTCCCAGATGATGGGAATGCACATCAGAAACCAGTGTCACTCATAACCTCCAGACTAATGGGAATGCACATCAGAAATCAGCGCCACTGATAATCACAAGACTGTGAGGATTGCTATCAGATGATGGGAGTGCACATCAGAAATCAGTGCCACTCATAACCACCAGACTATGAGGATGGGTGCCACATGATGGGAATGCGGATCAGAAATCAGCGCCGCTCATAACCACCAGACTATGAGGATTGATACCAGATGATGGGAATGCCTATAGGAAGCCAGCGATTTTTTACCCGCTAGACACCGACGATAGTGTCCCATGTCATGATTAGCTTTTATGTGGCAGAGATCCCCAGCATATGTAAGGGATGTCCAGCTTGCTGATGACAACCATATATCCACCTTATCAGATGTATAACTATTATTCCATCTCTCTCTTTCTCACTCTGGCTCTTTCTCTCTCTCACACACTTTGTCTCTCCCTCTCGCTCTCTCTCTCTCTCTGTCTCTCTCTCACTTTGTCTCTCTCTATCTCTCTCTCTCTGTCTCTCTCTCTCTCTCTCTCTCTCTCTCTCTCTCTCACACTCACACACACGAAAGTTCCAGAGCTCTCACATAATTCATCAGGACCCTTCTACTTCCGGAGTGAAAATCACTAAGTGTAGTGAATTCCCAATGCACTGTACTAGACATTGTACTGTACAAACAACCCAGGAGAAGACCTCTCACTCTTTCAGCTGTTCCAACGCTAAGATGACCTGAGTCCTGTTTTCATCCCAATATGTGACATTTGTGGCTGTGCCAGTAATTTTAAATGAGGGTATACATTTTGGGATTGGAGTCAGTTAATCCCTTCCCAGCCCTGATTAAAAGCAGGGGTGGTGTATTCTGGTACTACACCCCCTTGCCTTGCCCAAGACTCAAGGTGTAATATCCCCAATCCACACTGTGTAGAAGTGTCAGATGGGCTTTACACATTCTACCTCTTGTCCAAGTTTGAGGAGAGAAAATCACCCTCCTGCCTTTTATTGAGATGCAGGGGACTTTACAACCAAACTCCCTTATCTTGGTCAAAAGCAAGGAAGCGTAAAATAAAAAATAGTAGAGGCAGCTGACAGTTATCTGCAGATCCCAAATGATGCCACAAGGAGAGCGGCTTACGTGTGTTCTATTGCTAAGTACATTGTTGAGAACATAGCTGTGGGACCTCTGTAAGCGGCTGCCCCATCCCTCTGGTATAGTGAACGCAATGCTGGGACAGCAGCTGATGTCTGCCTCAGCTCTGTGTTCACAGTTGAGAACGTAGGGGCATATTTATGGGAATTGTGGTGCAGGGCAACACAGCACGTTACCTTACTGTGATGCAGGTCAGCGCAGTAAGGTAACATGCTGTGTTGCCCTGCATCACAGGGAAAGGTTAGAAATGCAGAGTATTTATCCAATACTGTCCATTCCTGTCCTTTCCCTCTGCACTGGCGCTGTTTCGTCAGTCTAGCGCCAACACAGGCATCGTTAAGGGTGCCTGTGTTATAGGCAGGATTGTTTTAGTCCAGGAAGGAGCACCATCCTGCACAAAACAATCCATAGAGGTGTTTACCTCTTTCTATGTGAGCTGCAAGATGTAGCACATGTAGAAAGGAGAAACAATTAACAAACTAAAGATTTTTCTCCTCACCTGGGGAGTCATATCTTGTTGGCACATTCCCTGGTTTACCAGGTTTGTTAAATCTGGGAATGAGTCAAAAACCATGTGATTTGCATGGGAACACCCACTGCGATGCCCATAGAACGCCTCCCATGCGCAGAGTATAGCAACACAGTGATTTGTGCTGAGTTGCATTATTCCATATTTATGAAGCCACGCAAAGTGGCTTTGCGTGGCTTCATAAATATGACAAGGAGCTTTGTATCGTGCATGTACCAAGTTGCAGGATGGAAGCATGACACAAGGCCCTCGTAAATATTCCCCATAGTGCTGGGAAGATGTATGGAACTGTCACAGTGCTTAGTTCACAATTGTGAACACAACATGGAACAACTCAACAGACTCATCACCATACTTCAACTCACATACTGTCATTTGTCAACACACTCTGTCATTTGCAACAAACAACCATCGTACGTAAACACAACCAACATTGTACTCCAATACTGCGACCGATGTAATCTGCTTTCCTAGGCCTCTGGTTTTGTGGGCGCAGAGCTGGAAAAGCAGCTTACATCTGACTCAGTGCTGTGTTCAGAATTGACAATACAATGCCTGGCAGATATATGGTACTGTTACACTGTTATGTGCACATTGGGAACACATCGTTTACCAACTCATGTCATAGGCAAACACAATCATCATTATACTCCAACACATCTGCTATCATTTGCCACCACACTCACTCTGGTATATTAACATACCGACCATCATGCATCCACACAACCAACATTGTACTCCAACTCATAGTGTTGATGGAGCAAGGACTCGTATAAAAGAGACTTGCTCGGAAGCTATCCTCTCGAATAACTCGTAACCCCGTAATAATTTTGTTTGTAAGTATTAAAATTGCACCATAAGTTTGTACATTCAAATCTAGGGGAAGCTTGCCTATGTGTGTTACTAACAAGTAACCAGAGTGTCACTAAAGATGATTGCTAAACAAGGGATTCTGCATTGTGCATGCGTCTACTGCATCTACGTAGTATGACGTACTATCGCTTGGAGGGAAATGTTTGCAGCTGCGCAGTTGCTTTCAAAATGGCCGCTTAAACCTCACATGGTAATGCGCATGCTTTGCTAAAATGAAATCATGCAAGTTTACTAAAATGCTAATGCGAAAGATTTTTATAAGTAAATGGGATTAGAGTAGAGATAGGTGGTATACAGTGAAATCATTTATTTTTTATTTTAATATTCTCTTTCTTTGACCTCTCTATTGGTTCGTATTTGAGCCTCTGAGTGGGACCGAAGCTGGTGCATCATGTGACTAATTCACATGCGCAGTTATGACAACCCAGGAGCCGCGATGCAAAGCCTTGAATGTCATCCAAAAGAAAACAGCAACATACCCTGCGAACCAGCATGATGTCCTGTGAATGGAAAGAACTATTATACAAAATTGCATACATTGTATTGATTAACTTGTGAATACGGGTGGGAAATAAAGCATGGGAAAGTAAATTAAGGGGCGGGAACATAGAACAATGAGCTTAAAGAAAAACTATTAAACTTGGCATGGTGTGATGATCATCTCCCCTTTCCTTGTCTAACCAGAGTTAGGAGTTTCATACATTCGAAACATTTAGGTGAGGTACATGTAACTAGAAAGGTATAATTTCTAGTTACATGTACCTGTTACATGACCGCCCTCAAACTCGCCACCCGCAGACATCACCAGCTCATCCGCACCACCAAGAAGAAATCTCTGAAGGAACGACTGGACAAGAAGGCCCATGACAGCAAGGAGCTCTTCAACATCGTCAAGGAGTTCTCCAACCCCAGCACCGACAACAGCGACATCACTCCCTCACAGGACCTCTGCGACTCCCTCGCCTCGTACTTCCACTGCAAGATCACCAACATCCACAACAGCTTCGGCGTTCCACCCCCGCACCCATCGGTCGAACCTACGCACCCCGCCGCCATCCTCCAGACATGGACCGAGGTGACCCCCGAAGACACAACACGCATGATGAACACCATCCACTCCGGATCGCCGACAGACCCGTGCCTCCACCATGTCTTCAACAAGGCCGCCTCTACCATTGCACCCCACCTCCGAGACATCATCAACACCTCCTTCGACACAGCCACCTTCCCGGAGAGCTGGAAGCATGCCGAGCTCAGCGCACTGCTGAAGAAACCAACAGCGGACCCGACCGACCTCAAGAACTTCCGCCCCATCTCGCTCCTTCCCTTCCCTGCCAAAGTCATCGAGAAGGTCGTCAACAAGCAACTGGCCGCCTTCCTGGAGACGAACGGATCCCTCGACCCATCGCAGTCCGGATTCAGAGCCAACCACAGCACCGAGACCGCCCTCATCTCAGCCACCGACGACATCCGAGCCCTGCTCGACAACGGTGAAACAGCGGCACTCATCCTCCTAGACCTCTCCGCAGCATTTGACACTGTCTGCCACAGCACCCTAGTCCAACGCCTCAACGACACCGGCATCCAAGGGAAGGTACTGGAATGGATCATCTCATACCTCTCCGGCAGAACACAGAGAGTACTCTGAGGCCACCGAAGTCATCTGCGGCGTCCCGCAAGGATCATCGCTCAGCCCCACTCTCTTCAACATCTACATGAAACCCCTCGCTGCCATCGCACGCCAACACAACCTCAACATCTTCTCCTACGCCGATGACACCCAGCTGATTCTCTCCCTCTCCAGAGACCCCGACACCGCCAAAACCAGCCTACACGAAGGGATGAAAGACGTCACCAAATGGATGGACATCAGCCGCCTGAAATTGAACACGGACAAGACAGAAGTCCTCATCCTGGGACCGTCGCCCTCTGCATGGGACGACTCCTGGTGGCCCCCGGCCCTAGGCACCGCACCCAAGCCAACGGACCACGCACGCAACTTGGGCGTCATCCTGCACTCCTCCCTATCGATGACCAGACAAGTCAACGCCATCTCCTCAGCTTGCTTCCACAACCTCCGCATGCTCCGTAAGATCTTCCGATGGATCCTGACCGAGACCAGGAAGACGGTCACCCAGGCCCTCGTCACCAGCAGACTAGACTACGGAAACACCCTCTACGCCGGTACAACAGCCAACCTTCAGAAAAGACTTCAGCGTATCCAGAACGCCTCCGCCCGACTCGTCCTGGACGTCCCCCGACGCAGCCACATCTCGAGCCACCTGAGAGACCTGCACTGGCTCCCTGTCAACAAGAGGATCACGTTCGGACTCCTCACCCACGCACACAAATCCCTCCACGACCTGGGCCCAAGGTACCTCAACGACCGCCTGACCTTCTACACGCCCACCCACCAGCTACGATCCGCGAACCTCGCCCTCGCCGTCGTCCCTCGCATCAAGAGAGCCACCGCCGGAGGAAGATCCTTCTCCCACCTGGCGGCTAAGACATGGAACTCCCTGCCCATCCACCTACACCACCTCGCCTTCAGGAAACAGCTCAAGACCTGGCTGTTCGAGCAGTAGCAGACCCCCTCCCCCAAGCGCCTTGAGACCC